>NC_062247.1:4432921-5066195 GCF_905475465.1 Pieris napi
TGTGTTTAAAATAAAAATCATAAGTTCTTATCATAACGAGTTAAGCACAATATAATAAGACACGCACTTATGTGATTAAATTACCTTATTAATGAAAAAAATACATGATTCCGCCAAAAACAACAAGTGTTTATAGTATTGTCTTTTATTGACATAACCTTTACACATAAGAAAACACTTTTTAACTGGATTGAAGTTATGTCATCAGTCACCGTGACCACGCACGCTGTAAAGCACGCGAAACGTCGGTTAAATTTAAAATTATGTGAAATAATTGTAAATTTATAATAATACATAACTTCAATCCGGTTAAAAAGTGTTTTCTTTAACAAGTGTTTATTTAAAACTTATTCTTAAAATGCCTGTTTATTGATGTGTGTCGTTGATTTCAATACAGTATACAAAATAATATATAAAGCAACGTAATATTGAAAATATATTCTCGTAAAACGTATACTTTATAGCAGCATAAATTCCAGGTAGCCTAAGAATTAGGACACTAGTCGAGCGTAGACGCCGTGTGGCGTCGTAAAAATTTACTGCACGATTGGCTACGGCTTTATTTATCTTTTATAAGAAATGTGCAGGTGGATGTGACATGTAAAATAAATATCACAAGTTATTTTGACAATTTTGGGTCAAATTAGAATCCAGCCTTGCGATTCTGTAACTGACTTTTCGAACTCTCACACTTTTCGCAGCGGCGGTCGCGCTCAAATCAGTCGTGAAGCAGTCATTTTACGATTTGGCATTCTGATAAACAATAAACTACAAGCTGCCTCCTTATTCGAAAAGTGAGTTACAGAATCGCAAGGCAGGTCCCGAACCTTCTCCAACCCGACCACCATTATCGATTTTGCGTCAATTTACAGCCTACTTGATATAAATATCATCTGATAAGTGGGTGGTCTTTTGTTCTGTTGACGTCCTTATATTACTCGATACATTTGAGAATAGATTTGAATTACTGGTAAATAGAGTTTAATATTATAAATGAAATCAAATATATAAAAACCTCATAACTTCATAACCACAACGCTTATTCCAATGTTTTAAACGGATTTCGAATAAAACCTTATTTATTGAGACAAAAACAAAAGAGGTACCATTAAGCCAGCGATAGGAAATAAAACGGAAGGGCGGCGTCGAATGTCCGTTAGGCTTAACTGAGTTCAGTCACGAAATAATTACATTCACTAAATGGCACACAGCTGGTACGTTTAATTTTGTTGCATCTACATTCCACAACGAAATTTTGGCTGACTATTACTTATATGTATATACATACAATCTTACTTAACTGCAGTACTCAGAAAGAGTTTACTGAATTCGTAATTAAAAACATTATGATAAAATATATAATTGGTATTATGTAAGAAATAAACAATTTAAAACGGACGAGAAGAACTGGCGATAAACTCTTCGTCACTCTAATCGCCAACTTGTAGGTTTGGAAGAATAGCATAAAGCTGCAATCATTACACCATGCTCTGCAAGTCACTACCACTAAGAAATTATCTCAGTTAATTTTAGGTGCTATCGAAAGTTATTAAAGAAATTTGTTTACTTAGTTCAATCATTCTTTACTTAATTGGGCATTAAATTTTATAGTTCAGTGCACTGATTTGTTTAGTTATTTTGTTTTAATTACAAACATTTACCATTTACACGAGTAAATAACAAAATTGTAATACAGAATAAAAAGCGCCCTAAACTTGACTAAAACTTTATAACGCTCCCAAATAATATTTATAATTACATATTATACTACCATGAAAAAGCGTAGTTAGATACAGCTTACACATATTTTAAGAGAAATGTGTATGTTAATAGAAACATTATAAGGATTTACCTAAGCTCTTACTTAGTATGCAATATATTCTTGGCCTAGAAATTCAAAACATGAACTTAAAGCGAGGAATATATTTATGTTGCAATAAGCAAAATCTAAATAGCGTAAATACGTTTTACAGATTTCAGTACGTAAATTCAGCATTATCATATCACTTCGTTGCTTTCGTGACCTTACAAGTGATTCACAAAACAGATCCAATAAATATTCGTTACATTGATGGCTCACTTGCTTCAGGAATTGATAGTGAAGAAATTCAAAAGGCCAGAGGTCACACAATAAAGAACGGGTAGTATACTAAAAGACTTATTAACAAACCAGTTTAGGCTTGCGGAACCGAATGCTGATACTATTCCTAAAATAATGAAAATAAAGAGTACCCTGGTTTTTTTTAATGTTTTATCTGGAATAAGAGAGAAATTGATGCGATGAATAATAATTGTTTCAACTATAAATGTATGGATAATTGTATTATATGTATAAGCTTCATAATATACAAAAATCATATGTAATGGCGCAGCTATCTGTCTAGTCTTTAATATCATTCTGACAATTTATTTACCATCTAAAGAACAAGTCAATTATTTTGTTAAGACAAAAATCAGTCTATCAATCCCGAGCCCGTTTTTATCAATTAATTTGGTTCTACTCGCTGACGTGAAACAAGCAATATATTTACGCTAAATAAACACACTACAATTCAGCTTCAAAAATTCAAAACACTACTTAGTTACTACTATAACCTTACTTTGAGAGCATCTTCGTGTGATATTCCCGAGAACGGGGTCCCATTGACTTGCAAGATGGAGTCCCCGGGGCGAAGGCCTGCCCGTTCTGCCACAGAGCCCTCCTCAACTCGAGATATATACACACCAACGCCTGAACAAAAATATTAAATATTTACGAATAGGATTTTGTACATTAAAGTAATCTTTTTGTTACTATAAAAAAAGAGTATAAAAACTGAATCGAATCGACCGAATTTGAGAAACGTAATCATGGATTCGATGAGATTATATCGGATGAAAGCCTTTGATCAGTGATTGGATCGCTTTGTTTGACCGCCACGAGTTCTATTTATATTTCAATCGATAAACGGGACTGCTACAACTGTTCGCGATTATTTCGTTCATTTACCCGCGATTCTTTGATTGTGAATGACATTAGTTGGATAAAACAGCAATCTTTTAAAGATATGTGATAATAGTTATTTAATGCCGAAAAATATAATTTGGTATGCTAACGTATTTTATACATAAATAAATCATTAATCAACACAGAAAATCAATCAACAAGTAAGCTATACATATATGTTATTTTAGTGTCTAATCTAATCTTTATTAACGTTAATGTTCTAACATTGACAATTATTAAATAAAGATAAGTTTTAGTTAAGTTGGTGGTCGATTATCTCCGACACAATTATTGCTACACCGAAAATTTATTACAGGATCTCTAGGTAAAATGCTATGTACGTCACCTTAAATGTGGTGATAAAATATTCATCTAATTGTTGTTATGCACAACATACTTACCAGCTTCCTTTCCACCCTTGACACATATCCCAAAACCATGTGAATCAGCAGGGTCTCTACACATGGTAACAGTCCGGGTGGCAGGCTCCGCCGGCGGCGCAGGCGCACCTCCCGACGAGTACGGCCTTTCTCTTTCAGCCCCACGATAGATAGCCTAGGTGAAAAATACTAAATGTACTTCTTTATAATACAGTAGCTGTTTCATTAGTACAGTAGCAGGTATTAATCTGTATGAAGAAATATATTCACAATAAGTAAATATATGTAAATAACAAATAGGTCAAAATAAACCTATGAACTTTTTACTCTCAGATTTTTCTGATTCTCATCAATTTATTACTTACCCAAATACTACAATATCTAGAAGTGGTAACGTAGTGTCGTTAAGATTTAGAGTAAAGAAAACAAATAACATACGGGATTAATTTTTAGCGCTTAGACACACATAAACCTATTTAATATCTTTTTTAAATCTATTTCTAAAAATACACCTAAACATAATTCATGTCAAACAAAGTTGTTATTTATACTAAACTTTATACTTTAACATTTAAAAGGCCAAACTCTATACGTCGTATATATTATGTAATGTCATTGAATATTGCGTAATGAATGTATATTAATATCTACCCAAAGGTTTCAAATTGTATTTATATATAAGACTTCTTTCTTTAATGGACTATTTATCCCGTTCGCAGCACTAACCGCAAAGATTCAGACGGGATTATTGTTTACGACCATGTAAGCAAATTACATATATTTTCATAAGAGAAGCCGCAAACATCTATCAAAGACCAAGACACAGATAAGTAGTTTACACGGTTAACAGTCGCCTAATTGGATTTGATACACCCAGCGTGCTAGATAAACTATTATAAGATTCATGTGTAAATTACCTCATAATTCTCGTTGGAATCCAATTTGAAAACAAAATGTAGGACTTCAGTTCACTAAAACGCTCAATAAATGAACACATCACGCACCGCTTAATGCTTTCAGGCATTCATTTTACATCGCTTTTGTTTTCATCGATCACTCAAACCTACTTCGATCACCTACTTTCGATTCTATTTTTAAATTTTATGCCGTTTTGATATCCGAGTATTTGTGGTCAAAATATATCACGAGTCTTGAAAACTATGCTTATTTATTTACGAAAATAATTAAAGAATTTGAAATGTTAAAAACTTTAAGAATATTTTTGACGCAAAAGAATATTGATGTGTATAACAAATGTTATACGTAGTTCCTGTCGCACCGATACTCAACTGACTAAACTAACAATTTGATAGCTTGTCCGTGGGGTGGTTACCTCCACCTATGAAAACCAATATGGAATGTCCATTTTATTCATATATCGAATACCAAACGTAGATTTTTAATTAAGTATATAACAATAAATAGAAGACTACGAAGAAGCGTTCCCTCATAAATCCATTATGTAGTCGGGGATCTTATTTTTTATTTTTTTATTAAAAGTATAGACAATACTTCTGAAGGGATAAAATGAATAACGTTCTTATATTTTATTTAATAACATATATATTCCATATTCTTAACTTAAAAACAAACTGAAATTGGTCCCTATGACAGTGTACCTTTAATGCTGGCAGCATTTCCTCACTGTAATGCGATATTAACTAATTAGTTTTTCCTGAACGCAGGTGCAACGAATTCTATGACTGCACGGTAGAAAATGTTCCTTAAAAATCCAATATTAAATCCCCGCCCAGATCTTATCCATTACCTAAACGTTTGCCAACGTGGTCATGAATAAAGTAGTGATATCGATCACTCCATCGAATTATTCACGCGTTCGAACCTCGCGGCCCACGTCTCACTATTTTTAGCTTACATGAACCAATTCTACCGGTATTTTGATAAATATTTAACAAATGTATTGTATGTATGTATGTATTGATAAAGAAGAATATTATTACTCCTAATTCTTAGAAATGAGTTGCGTATTCGTTACATTGTATGATTTTAGAGAAGGAAAGAAACGTACAAAGTCGTAAGTCAAATTAGATTTTTCGTTCGGAAACATAGATCACCAGTTATACGGTTTAGGCTCATAGTTGACTGATCAGCTTAATATGGCCGAAAGCATCAGAGTTGACTGAGGAATTATGGTATATGATTATTTGATGAAGGTCCTGTAGTAAATAATATATAAGATGCTCTTACGTGATGCGTTGTACTGCTTGGACTACTTGCTGGTGAATGCCGCCGTGTCGGCAGAGGTGCTGGTAGAGGAACTGGTAGTGGTGCTGGTGGATGTGAGGGTGGCAGCGCCTTCCCCAACGCAGCAGCACCACCTTGGCCGAACAGCCTTAGCACTTGCTCTGGCGATATCGGCCGTTTCTTCCCATTGTTAGCAGTTAGATGACTGGTACTATTTCGTAAACTTGTTGCACCTACTAAAGAAAGCATTGTGTTATTCAGGGCCGCTTGGGAATTAATTATCGTAACAGCTTACGTTTAGGTAATCCGGTAAATCTAATTCCTTAAAATTACATTTTCGGTATAGGAAGATGTTAATCGTCAAAACTGATATTTAGCAATACAATTATTTTATACTAACCGGCACTATTCGCTAACGTTGTAGAGCCAACATACGGCGTACGGGAAAGCTTCCCTGGATAATGTGAGTAGGCCGGATGGTGCCCGTGGGAGGAGGCCGGTCGCTCCACAATAGTGTATGAGGTACCCGGCGGGGAATAGTAAACCCCACCTCTAGCTCGCACCCGGGCATCTTCCGCCTCGTAGCTCGTGTGGCGGTTGTCCTGCAACCACTGGGTATATCCAACATTTCTCTTAAATGGGAAAGGAATGAGGAAACGACATTTCAAATTAGTTTCAGCATCTTCACCTCAGAAGTGCTATACATATATACATTATATACAAGTGAATGCAAATGAAAATACAATGCAGATTAATTCAATTAAAATGGTTTAGTTCTGCTAAATTGTTTCGGTATGTAACGTAAAATAATGAAATGATACTCTAAAAGTGTTATGCATTCATCATTTCATTCCTTATTTTATGTAGATATAAAAAACAGTAAATATTCAATCTATCCTTTCTCAGCCCTAAAGCTGGACTGGCTGGTCTTTGGCTTTTTATATTACCTGCTGCGAGCGCGAATGCCTAGCGAGATGGTGGGCGGGCGGGTGCTGCGGCGTGGCGGAGCGCCAGCCGTAGGCAGTGTAGGGCGGCGGCCATCGCGCGCCGAACTCCGCCAGCTCGGAGCCTTCGCCCTCCCCCGACCTCATGCCGGGGGCCACCGTTTACTCTGCAAAAAAAGATACTGAGTTAAATATATTTTACCTTAAATGAAATTTGTTTAATGTAGATGAACGCGAAATTATTTATTTATTTTTTATTTATTCACACTTCGTTGCGAATAATATAAGAAACACAATACATAAAAATTATAAGGGATGCAACGGGCGGCCTTATCGCTAATAAGCGATCTCTTCCAGGCAACCCTAGTTAAGAGAAAAACTAAAAAAAAAGACACATGATGCGTGCGAGAAGTGCAGAATCCTTAATCTAAAGTAATACAAAAAAAAAATATTAATAACAAACTAAAAACTTAAAAACTAATCTTACAAAAACATGAACAGCGAATAGTGATTTAAAAGGAATCATAAGAATTATACAAGTCACGATTGATGAGGATAGGATAAGGTTAAGAAATGATTATACAGAAGAGTTTTAAAAGATGACAGAGAGGTTTTATTTACTTTACAAATACATTATATACTAGACCTTAAATGTGCAGTATTCACGTATTTTTACTTTCTTCGAAATTTTATAACTGAACTACACTCAAAATTACTTACTTTTCCTTATGTACGTACATAGTGATTTTAAACATACTATGAGTGGTTGACCTCACAGGCTAAATGTTTCAGTACTGTGTAGTTGGGGTGAATGTATGCATTCACGGTGGAGGTGAAGGCAGCGATCGAAACTAAGTCGAAAGCCTCATAAATCTGAAAGCCGCACCCAGGTGTTCTGAGTGCTACTTAATTACCCAAGAATGCTGACTATCTACTATGTTATTACCGAATAATTTATGGTTCATATAATTTTATATCTGTTATTAACGTTTCTTGAATTCTTGCCAATTTTCAGACCTTTTAGTAGGCACAAAGAGGCTTCGCTACGTAATGTTGGGAAGGTTTTATTATGAGAATATATTCGGTATTTTTGGCGTTTTTGTAGAAACAAAAGATGAACGATGATTTTAGTGGTTTTTGTTAGCTTGAAAAATATTTTTGTTGCCTTAAAATTTACAGCAACATGAAACCAAAACCTAAATTATATCTTCTACGTTTCCATGTCCAAAGCCCATTCATATTTAAGACAAGAAATGTCTACAAAACTCTTCTATTACTATGTCCTCCTAACTCCAGCTTAATAGAAAACATAAAATTACAAATACATACAGTATTTTGCAGAACCTATTCACATTTCGTGTGTTCTATTACTCCTTTAGTATGTATTGATTAAAAATAAATATTACGCCAACAAACAAAGCCAAACTCAAATATCCGGACATACAAAAGAGCCCTCAATCCGCTCACAATACAAGTTTATTGACAACATCAAAGAATTTTGTCGCTTCTAGGCAAAACCGCACTGCGGTATTTCGTATACACGTTACACTGTCAGCACCGCTTATCATTATCAATACAGACTAAGCCATCGTGCAAAGAGCTTTTTTCTCAAAGGCTTTGCTATCAGTCGAGATTTTGATCGTTACATAAGATTATATGCTGATAAATGTACTAATACACTACACAATTTATCTGCATATAATGTAAATCTTAAGAAATAAATTATTCGTAACTGTATTAAATCTAGTAAGCTATAATAATAAAATATATCTATTTAAAATAAAGCTTATTGTTACTAAATAATAAATGTCCTTTGAGTTAGATAAATAAACATGTAAGTAATGAATTATAATTGAACGAACAAAGAAAATATACAGAACAGTTAAATTTTTTCTTAATTTATGTAATTACAAATTATGGGACATTCACAAAAACATGTAGCACCTATCTTAATAAAAAATAAATCTAAAGCGGAGGAGGCTAGTTTAAATCATAGCAAATAAATTAATAAGATATTAATTAAAAAACAGTTATTTGAATTAATTCAAGTCAATTATTTAATCAGTGCAATAGGATATTTGCCAAGTAGGTGAGTTATTGTCAACAATGTTTCATGCTGATAAGCCGAGGGTCCACGCTGGCGCACAGCCAGCCATCGTATACTTATGTCACATCTCTGTTTAACAGCTCAACGTGCTGATACATAATATCAGTTTTGGAGAAGTTTGTCAAACTGACACTGACATATATAACACAGACGAAATGACATTTATTTAGAAACTATAGTCGAATTTTTAATTAGACGAAGTCAACTGACGTTTACGGTGTTGTCAGTTTTTAATGAAATGAAAATAGTGTTGTGACAAAGTAAAAACCCGTGAATTAATGATCGGTGATGGCACTAGTCGCCGCGCCGCGCTTTGTAATAAGACGTCAAAAAACTGATTGTAGTTACATAGTACTAGTACCTAACTTATATCAGAGCAGTTTTATACAATTTTGAAATAGAAATAATATTCTTTTATTGTTTGAAATGATTGACTATTCACACTCATTGTTCATTCATCTGATTGAACAAGAACTGAACGCATCACTATTACTTTAAATATGGCAACATTATTTTACAAAGTGACATTAGCTACTGTCAGTTGGCTTCGTCTAATTAAAAATACGACTATAGCAATACATTAAGATTGCAATGGATTTTGTAGGTATTTGCTTTTATTAATATAATTAAGCTCTTTGAAAGTTAGTTTATTGTTGTTTCATGTTAATTAAGTTTAGAATGTAAATTGATTGATGACGCGACTGGCATGCTATTATAATTTAGAACATTTTTGTTTCTGTATGTGATTTCCAACGTAACTAAAATAAGTTTTTTAAACTAAATATCTGAGTCGTTCATTATATTTGCCGAACAAAGGATAAAAGGTTCTATTAGGTACAAATTAGGTTTTATTATAGCGATACGAAATAAATTTAGGCGCGAAACGTAATTAACTTAATTATTTCAAAACCTGTAAATTTTACGTGTCTAGATTGATCGTTTCATTTTTATAATTTATTCATCAAAATGCGTTATGTATGTGTTAAAAGCGATAGCAAAACCGTGCAATAAAAATATACAGTGTTAAAGATTTAATATTTATGTTTTAGTTTTAATTTGTAGAAGAATTCTTTGTTTAAGAATAAAATAGTTAACTACTGTGTGGTCATTCGTATGTTAGCAAAACTTTGTAAAAAAAGTAGATTTCCTCTTTGCATGAGTATAAATGCATAAGTAACTTTTACATTGTTAATATATTACAAAAAAAACCTATATTTTATTCTCATTTGAAATAATTATAATTATAATTGGGAGTCGGGTAAAAATATACACGCGTTTGTTCTTTTATTCATTTTAAATTCCCTAGAGCCATACAAAGGTCTATGTGATTTTTGTAAATGTACGAAAATTACGTAAGTATTACAAAGGGGCATATTTGTTTAGACTACGGTAAGTATTAGTATAAGGCTTTGGTTAGGTTTTTATATTAGAATGGAAAAAATATATATGAACAAAATTAAACATTGAAAAATTTAAAGTTTACGTTACGGTTACGCAACATAAGTAAAATTCACGAAATAAGTATCAGTAGCTCTTAATGCGTTGCTAAAAATAACAACTTAGATTACATAAAACCGAGATTAACATTGTGAAGGTTATGGCTAAGGGTTACGTATATTCATAAAGTATATTCTATTAGTTAAACCCTTTAAAAACAAAGGGGGCAATCGTCGCCGTCAAAGGTGTAACTTTAATCGTACTAAATCTACATTCAGGAAAGTTATATTACGAATAGAACAATCTTTATATGCAAACGGTTCCTAAGAATTATGGTCTTCGCCAACTGGGTGTGTGTACATTTTACACAGATTATTTAAGAGTTAGCAGATATTCTATAACAAGTTACAATAATAGGTCTACTGTGAGACGAACTTTATCAATCCTTTAACATCTACGGTTTTGCATTCGTTGGAAAGGTCTCGGGCTCCGTGAGGTTTATAGCAAAGGAAAATTCAGGAAAAAAATTCAACAGAAAAGCGGGATCACCAAACGAAATGTTACATAAAACGAAGCCATCTGGTAGCGAAACGGGGTTCGCCGAGTTTGCTAGTTTGGTATAAATACTTCTCGCCTAGTATTTGACAGCTCAATAGGTATGTCTCTATTCTCTATTCGTTTGTTGGTAACGCTCAGTGGATCGGCCAGTGCCGGATAATGTATAATTTTTTGAGAGGGACATAAATACAATTAAAATAACCTGTATTTGAGTATTATTTTATTATTTAAATAATATATTTATTAATTAATTTTATGCTAACACGACTTCCGACGGAGTGAAGGCATCCTCGAAATTCCTCCATTTTTCTCTCATCTTTTTAACTTTGTCTTTAATCTTCAACCAAAGAATAGAAGACTCCAAGCTCTTTGGAATCCAATCTTCTTAACTAGCACTTTATTCAAAATACATTATATATACATATAGTATACATATGTCCATGACTGTGCTTTTTATACTCAGAGGGACATAAACTAGACTTAAATTGAGTAGCATTCTTGCTTAGTTTTAATTAAAATATAAATTGGTATTAACCAGAATAGGCGGATTTGGAGCGTGCGATTATCATTATTGAAGCAGTGCGTGTGCAAATGAATTCTTCATTCCATGTGCGCAATTAACACTTTGAAACTGGCTATCTTACACTCATAAAAGGACAGTCGAGGTGACAAAGCCGTACCTACTTTCATAAATTCAAAATTAAAAAATAATTTAATCATATAGGTAACACATTGTACACTTATGACTTGCCAGTAAAGAAAACTAAATAAATAAGGAAAATAATCAACCACTAGAATGATGCCATAAAAATATAGTTATGTATTTCGAAAGAGCATAGACACTAGAAAATGTTTTATTCCTCTGAAAGTTATGGTAATTTAGCACTAAAATCCATTCGATGATTTATGGTAGGTACTGTAGTTTACTTATATTTTTTAATCTATAGAAAAACAGACAACGCGTGCGAAGTCATAAAACAAAAGGTAGTACAACAAAAGTTTTATAAAGAAAAATTTAACATATAAGAGTGTCATTCGTGTCATCTGGTGCATAATTGCAGTGCCAATTAAGTTTGAAGTGTGAAGCTGGGCCTTCGGGCTGACACGTCGATATAAAATAGACAAATTTCCAATTTATTTTAGAAATGACATCTGTTAAATCTATGTATCCGTCTTTTGTGTAAAAGTGATACATACACACATAATACAATAATGTTTAACTGTTCTTTAATTAATGACTCGTTATTTGACCATCTTTCTCCAGATTTCCCGCGTCTATGCAACCTTAACTCCCCACTTTCCCTCCCATCCAGCTCGATCGTCAAAATTTTAGGGAAATTGATTTCTGTTAATAAATTAAAGTTATAAATAAGATTCTCCCCTCGATACCTTGTAGTAAAATGTTAACCTCTTGTATATATTATTAGATGTCTGTGTGTGTTGTCTTTATTGTGATGTCATTTTTGTTTTGGGTAACTCTGCTTAGATTAAATTCAATATATCAAAATTATCAAATCTATCCTCACTGTGTGAAGAACGTGACATTGGCGGAATTGTGATTTACACAGATGTCGCCATTATAAATAAAGTGAAGTGAAGTGACCTAATACAATAATGAAACGGTTCCGAAGTTCTTATAAATTGTATTTGTACAAAAACCGCAGTTAACTTTTTCGTTCCCACATTTATAGTTTCAATTCTTGAATCGTGTTTGATTCTTGGTCAAATTTGTTGGACTTTCAAGAGATATTCGATATATCTAAAACTGCATTTAATGTTAAAAATACGTAAAAGAATAATGAATCCTTAATTAGTCGGTTTAATGCATAAGCTTATAAAATCTTCAAACATTAGAAGAGGTACTAAGGGCTGTCGTGACGTCACGGGAGTGGGGAAGGGGTTCAAGGCCGGAAATGTAGGCCACTGGGGCACGGGCGGAACTGGATGTCGAATTGTACTATGAAATTCTTTCGCTACGTGCCACAATCTTGCATTTAATAAAGACAATAAATGAAATTCTGTATTACAATTTGGAAAAGTCCTTTTCCTATGTACCTTTAATGGTTACAAAATAAAACTTTTATGTATACAGAGTGAACAAGCTTTAAACGCCCCCGTTCAAAAATATAAGAAAGTGAAATGTAGTCGTATATCAACAGAGTAATTAACACTAATAATAATATATTTTAACCTTTTGTAAATTTTATAAAAAATATAATTAGACTAGTGGACCCGACAGACGTTGTCCTGCATGATATTTCTCTGACTGCAGCGCCATCTGGCGGGCTGATTTGTGAATCTAAACACTTCCCAGATCCCCTTGAACACACACAAAAAATTTCATCAAAATCGGTCCAGTCGTTTGAGAGAAGTTCAGTGACATACACACTCACAGAAGAATTATATATATAAAGATGAATTGATTAAACTTGATGATATTGTTTAAACTTTATCAGATAAAATCGCTTACATTTCCACAATAATTTATTTTAAATATAGAACTGTCACGTTTAGCTTGCTTGACCAGGTCAACCGTCACTGAATACTTAAATAATTGTATGTGAAAATGAAACGCAAGTCTTTATTAGTTAGGAAAATTACTTCACCTCTACGGCCTTTACTTCAATATCAGATTCTGTAAACATTGTTATAGTGTTTGTATAATAAATTATAACTATTATTGATAACTAAATGTTCGAATATATATAATACTAGCTGACCGGGCAAACGTCGTTTTGCCATGTATATCATTTATAATAAAAAAATAGCGGGTGAAAAGGGTGAAAATTGGGGATTGTATGTATTTTTGTATGTTGTATCATAAAAAAAGAGAAATACATAGATATTAAATATTAAATATAAAAAATAGAAATTAAAAATTTTGTCTAAAAAATAAAATAAAAATTAGGGGTGGACTACCCCTAACATTTAGGGGGATGAAATATAGATACCGGATAAGCACAAAAAATTTCATCAAAATCGGTCAAGCCGTTTCGGAGGAGTATGGCAACGAAAACTGTGACACGAGAATTTTATATATAATATATTAGATTGAAACAATAACAGAATATTCATAAATTGCTAGGTATAGGCGTATTATTTATGCAGAAGAGAAAACCAAGTAGAAATAACCCAGGCTGACATAATTTTAATAATTTCCACCCCGTTGGTGATTTGGACATCAAAGAGACTAACCCTTTGTGTGAAAACTGGCGTCTTTAAGACTAGAGGCCTAAATGGGACACTTTAGATGAAATTTTGTGTTTTTCGCTAGATTTTGGTTATTCAAGCGGGATAAATCCGCAACACCGTGTTTCTATGGAAGAACAAGTGTCAATTACTCTTTCTATAGATCAAGATCAGATCAAAAATACGACTTACAGTTAACACTAAGTGATGGAAGTACTTAATTGAAAACATAGATATTTTTTCAATATAAACATAGACTCATTTGACGACTCATTGGTCTAGTGGTTAGTACCCCTGACTCCATGGGTCCCGGGTTCGATCCCCGGCTGAGACGAACATCGACCTGATGAGCATTTGGTGTTGTGCTTAGGTTTTGGGTGTTTAAATATGTATTTATATGTCTATCTATCTATAATTTGTATGTATATCCGTTGCCTAGTACCCATAACACAAGCTTCACCAGCTTAGCATGGGACTAGGTCAATTGGTGTGAATTGTCTTTAAAAAGAAATTTAAAAAAAAGACTTTAAATTCTGACGATTTAGATATTTTCGGACAGACCTTAACGACATCCACTATATAGCTGTGGAGTACGCTTTATATATCCATTTGCCTAGCTCTCTCTATACCCTTTTAAATGTCATATCAATATACCTTTTGTCCATCTCCTACCCCTTTACCTGATCATGATCACGAAACAGATATTTTGTTTTTTTTTCTTAAAGGCCAGTAGGTGATCAGCCTTCTATCATTCTGTAATTCTGTGTGTTACTCCAGCCCGGGTTGACTGGAAGAGTTTTTACTTTTTAAGTAATAATTTTAGCTTATAATAAATAACGCTGCCTGTTGCACTCTACTAGATTTATTACGATGCTTAAGTGATTTTATTTTTCTAGAACAGTGCGTAAACGGGCTACAGGTTTACCTAATGTTAAGTGATACCACCGCCCATTTAAATTATTGGTGCTTCATTGAAGGACCCAAAATCGAATTGATTCGTAATTTTTTTCTTTTCTGCAAAATAGGTCAAATTAAAAACGCGCTTGTGGACGCTTAATTTAAACAAATAGTAAAAGTGCAAGACCTTGCTATTAATAAAACTTAAATACCTATGAAATAGAAATCATTAAAGCTCCAAAATATCTTTTAAAGTCGAAGTGGAATGCAAATGGATTTGTGTTTGGCGCAATGAATAAAAAGTCATAGAGTAATCAATGAAACACGTATTGATTTAAATAATTATTCTCTCGTTAGTGTTAATGCAATTTGCAATCACGGCAAAGGGAATTTCGGAAGTCCGATCTTTTTTGTCCATAACGTTAAGATGCATGCCAAAGGTGGATTACATTTGGATAGGTTTTAATGTATAAATAATAATATTGACTACCATTCACTATAGCAAATATTCTGCATTATAAGCTAAGAAATTTATTTTTCGATACAAAGAAAATCTACTTGAATTTGTTATAGATAGCATGTTCCAGATTTTTTTTCGTTTCGCATATAATGTCTTACAAGTGGTGGGACCTAACCGGAAACGTTACAAAGGCCATCTCTGCACAATATAGGTAGATTCACTCAACAATTTTCAGGTTTCTCAGATCATAATTTACAAATTATTATACACAATTGTTAAAACATTTAGTTAAATCAACCCCTATTGTGTCGTTTGACGCAAATCACCTCGCGTGTCCAATGCCCTTAAAGTATTTCCGTTTATAGTCGTGGTTTCATAGCCACGAACAAAAACCTTATTGTGGTAATGACCAAGAGTTCAGAAAAAATATTGTTCTTCGACATATCTAAGAAGCTAACATACTCAAAGTCATCCATTAAATCAAATCAAAATCATTAATTCATTTAGGTAACACTACACACAATGTGCACTTATGAACTAAAAAAAAATACATATTAAATGCTTCATTTCACATTTACTGCCAGTTCTCAAATCAAGGGTGAACGGAAGGGAAGAACTGGCAATAAACTCTCCGCCACTCTTTTTAATCAATCACCAAGTTTTGTTTTAAACAATGTTTGCAAGGCGCTGCAACCATTATACCATGTACCACATGACATCTTAAGTAATTAATAATAATAAATAATAAAAAAATATATCTGTAATGGTAGATTAATAACTATAATTATGTATCTCAGGAACGGTATAACTTAACTGCAAAATTTAATATCTGTGTCATTAGAAGAAAAAGATAATTGAAACGGAAATGTAAGTGACCCACTGAGAGATTACATAGGACTTCATATTCAGGTGAAGTCGAGGTCTAGTAAGCAAATAAATATTACAATGATACAGTCGTTCCTAGCTTTTTAAAATTAGTCAATGATAATCCCCTTCTGAACGCTATCCAGCCAGCCAGTATATAAACAATTATTATGAATGGACTATACATATAAGTATTTACTTCTATGCAAAATCCATTCCTTTTCGTTCTATTACACACTCTCTTACGCATTTTTAACAATGTATACTTACATTTATGTTATAACTATGTTGTTAAAATTATACGTTGTAAGTGTTCATGAAACCCTATTTCCAACAATTAACAAGGATCGATGAAATGCCACTGAACTAAGACATTGCATTGTTTTCGTCGCGTGCGCTCTCGTGTCACGCTATTTCGTAGCACGACACAGGGTTTAATATTGTTCTAATCATTATTTATTATTTACCAAACGATAAACCTCTAATTTTGTTGCTTTATGGACGCATTGCGAACCTACACGCCACTAGTAAACACGGAAACTTACGCTAAGATTCTTTTCTAATAAACCATTTGCTTCAAATTTATTAAATATAGAAACCTTACAAGGACAATGTGTTACAACGATACGATTTATCGTTTGAAAGACTTTAAAGCCTGAAGTTTTACAACTATTATTGGTAGAATTATTTTCGTCACTTACATTTAGTTCGATCTGGTAATCTGGTCAGTTAAACCGGGTAGCACATTTTTGCGAGTATTGAAACTTCCCGTAAGCCAAGAATTAACGACTCTTTACCACATTATGACCGAAAGATCTGTGATTGTCTTGTGGGTGTGCCTAATAAGATTGCGGCACTCCTACGACTTCGAGAGGTCGGCCGCTCCCACCTCCTCTAAATACCTATTTTGGGCTACAGACCGTAACCTTCAACCTTTAATTGACAGTTATCCGTACGGTAACATTCATTGATAAAAAAAAAACAAAAGAACATCTTACCTTACTATTTCATTTTGCGCGCGAAATTACACATATTAACGTATGGCTTGATTTCACATAGTCTTTTAGTCACTGCACTTCACTGATGTTATGTACCGAGGGCGGCGACTTAGCGCGCGTGTTGTTTTGAGACAGGTCTTTACAGAGGTGAGGTTGAAGCGAAGGATGAAACGCGACTGCGCGGGTGCGGTCTTCTCCGCGCTCGATAAGTTGGCCATGAAAATTTCAGCCACTGTCAACCGGTGGCAGGAAGGTGCGCCACGCAACATCCGGTGCACGCTTTGAAACCTGCAATTCATAAACTTGCTAATAATTTATAACGATAAGAAAATTGGCATGAAAATATTTCGTCTATAAATTATAATACACTTACCCGGACAGAACCCATGAATTTTCACTACATAGAACAGGCACGGGCCTGCTTCTAGAAATGCATAGGCTGTATGTGCCTCAAAATATTTCAGATCCCAGAAGCATGCCCTACTGAGTGGAGCTTACAAACTGACCTCAGTCAGCAGTCACCAATTCCGCATATGATTTCGCTCCTTAACCATTCAGTTCTGGGCCAGGACTGGATATATTTGTGACAGATTTTGTAGGTCCGAGAGATGTAAGATGTATTTTTTAAATAGTAATAAAATTTTATTATCTAATATATAAAATTCTCGTGTCGCGGTGTTTATTGTTAAACTCCTCCGAAACGGCTCGACCGATTCTCATGAAATTTTACGTGCATATTGTGTATTTCTGAGAATTGGACAACATCTATTTTTCATCCCCCTAAATATTAAGGGTAGTCCACCCCTAACTTCCACCCCTCTAAGATCAACCCCTATTTTTTTATTATAAATGATATACAAGGCAAAACCACGTTTGCCCGGTCAGCTAGTATATTATAAGTTTAAGGTAGTATTTATACCACCTTAGTTAGTACTAACTAACTAAGGTAGTACATACTAATGTATTGTATTTATTGTTTGGCATTTTTATGCTATAAATAAACAATTTTTATTTAAGATCTAAATCCGTCCCGATTGTACAGAGTTATCTGATGATTTTTATTATTCAGTACAGTACATTATTACAATGTACTGTACATTTACATATAGTAGTTTACTTTTAAGTAATGTTTGGCACTCTTTACTATTTTGTGGATCCCAGCTGGGAGCACCTTTAGAAAGTGTATCCAAACCAATACAACTTACCAATATGAAAAGTATGTACCAATTTAAAAAAAGGCTCTTCTTTGACTGCCAGTTGAGCATGTGTACGTGTCCGAAAACCAATACAGGTTAGAGTTTGTGTACCCGATAGAAATTAAACAATATTTGTTTTGGTACTTTCCTTAAAAACAACATTAAAATTAAAACACATTTTTGCATAGTTTACTTGCTAGCCCGTTGCGGGGTAGTTCTTCATCAATAAAAAATATATTTTCGTTCAAGAATGTGGCGAGACATACCACCAGATTGTTTCGTATAAAGATTAAATATGTACTTTTACACTTACCAATATAATATATGCGTGCATTAAGTGGACATATATTGCAACGTATTAGTAAACAGTAATAAATTAACTGAAATGATGACATTTATGAACCCTTGCAATATCTAAGTGGATTTGTACTAAAGTCGACACGCTATCTAATATATGTTAGCTACAGATTTCCGGTGTCGTATTACCAAGGATCGCAAGCTCCACCTCTGGATTGAAAATCTAACGCTAAGCAGGCAAATATAATGAACCTATTGAACAAAAGAAAATTAAAAAGATAATTTTTAAAAATAATGTTTCATACTTTACCTATATATATTTGTATATAATATATAGACTTTGCGACAATAGACAAACGAACCCTCTTAATTCATAAACCCTCCAATTGCCGTTTACACAACCGTTTTAACTGAAGTCCTTTTTCATGTCTTTTCTTCATAATAATTTCGTTATAATAATAAAATCGAAATAGGTTTTCGTTGCAGTCTAAATAAACCGTCCAAGAGCAGCATAGCAATGATGTCCTAGTAGATCGTCCTTACAAGTCCTGGATATGACCAGATATTTAATTTTACGGTGATACTCATAGTCGAGAATTAGCACTAAGCACGACTCCCGCATGTCAGATGCCAATACATTATTGATAGAGGGGGCTTATACTTATGGTCTAAGATTTGGCTGCAATACTAGCGGCCAAATTTTGATGGGCACCTTGGTTAATACATAAAAAAAGGGTTTTTAGCAAATAACCGATGAGCGCACTAATCCTACAGCTGGATCTCGTACTATTACCGCAGTTTCGACTATGTCATGTCATCTCGGCATTGACAACAGTAAATATATGAACTTTTAGGAATCAATTTTGGTGTAATGCTAGCTTAGATGATCTAAGTGTTTTCCAACCTTTTTTGTGCTAAATTTCTTATGCCCCGCCCCTATGTAACATACATAATTTATACATTTAAAAATTGAATTGTCCACTTAAGAAATTTAAATGATAGGTTTTAGGAACACTAGGAAATTGTTAATGAAGCAATAAGTAAACTTTCAAAACATAATGAAAATCTGAAATTCAAATAATTTTAATAAAGATTTTTCTATATTCATTTAGTGAGATCCTTGCGCTTGGTGCTTGCTCCACAGAGACAGAGATTTTATATTAGGTTCCCATATTAGTTCGTTAGGTTAGCTTCAGTCACAAGTCTCCACATTATGTTATATTGAGCTGATTTAGTTTGCTCCTTAACAATCTAAGTGCCCCACTGTGAGGCGTGGGCACCACGTTGGGAAACACTGATCTAGGTGACCAGATGCATTTTAAGCCCATATGATTGTAGCACCACTGGCTAATAAAACGGCTCTTTTTAAATAATATCGAACATCTCATTCATCACCCTTAATAAAACAAATAAAAAATAATTAATAACTTTTAATTACAGATACACAACACCAACACGAAACTAGTGTTGAATAACCATTAAAATAGCTACAAAGTTATTTACAAAAACTACAATAAAACAGTACAGATAAAGGTTTACAAAGTTTTCTAGTCTTTATCGTAGAGTATTTGAACGACTTTTACACATTACTATAGGCACGTTGTTTTTACAAATGCATTTAATTTTTATGTCATGAAGATACAGGAGACAAGATCTTTAACAACGATTTCCGCACCAGCAGGCATACCCTGTAACTACCGCGAATCCGATTTCAAGCTTACGTACTATGTAATCTCATAGCGACTTCATGGCGTATTGTGCCAATTATTTAATGAAATCGGATAATGCGTTTACAGAACATCACTGCTAAAGCGCGGTTTTAATTACGTCTTCCAACAACATTATTTCAGCGCTGTCTAAATATCTGAGTTAATACAATTGATTAGATAAGAGTATTTAATAATTGCTGTTAAAATTATTCAAATTCGGATTCACAATTTAATTTTAAAGCTTCATAATATACAGAGAGACAGCACCTTGCTTTAATAGACATATACGCCTTTGGCTCATTCAACCCAAGAGATACAGACAACATATTTTTAACTTTTCGAGATTATTTTTATGTCAACATATAGGTAAGTATGTTAATGTCGAAAATAAAGAATTCCTAGAGGATTAGAAAATTTATAAGATTCTTCATATCTTACCTTCCTATCTTGCTCACGCACTGGTCGCTGATTTTATAATAAATAAGGCAGACAAATACACTTTCTATAAAAATACTGTTTATAATGTATCACACGACAAGGAGCCGACATTCTACAAAGAATAGAGGAGAGAAGCCATGCCTTACATTCGTAGATTTTGCTTTTAAAAGTATTTTAGTAACTGTCTGTATGTGTGTTTATTTTTGGTTGAGGCTAAGTCTTTAATTTATGACTCAGAACATTACCATAGTAAAAACAAAACGTATACTCCAATAAAAAAGAACAATTACAAAGATTGTTGTCTATGCCAACCTCTTGTCTATGCTCAAAAGTACAGATAAAACTTTCTGTTACTCTTGGGTTGCTACTTTATAATGTATACTTATTTGAGATTCTTATTCTTGTATTCATTATATACAAATATTCAGTTATATTACAAAAAATTATTCATAAATAGAACCTAGCATTATTGGTGGCATTCATAACTTCTACATCTATATTAACAAATATCTAATTAAGTACATAATACAGCAAAAAATACATATAAATAAATATATTTGTGCTGAAATGAAATTTATATGGCATGGTATTTTAATTAGCAATATTAGAGCTTTAGATTCGCAAATTATCCAAATTAATAAAGCAAGAAGCCAGTCTGAGTCCAGTCTTGCAGTTATAAAACCTTTTTTAAATAAATACTTTTTATACGGGACGTAAAGGTATAGACAAAGGAGTCTTCTAGATACAGAAAATATCGAGGCACAGTCAAGCACGTTTGTTCTTTGTTTTACCATTAACAACTACGTCAGTCTCTGGTCTCCGAGGTCTTAGGATGAAGTTTAGGTTATACGCTGTGTTGACGGCGTAGTATACGTTCGCGTTTGCTGGGAGCACCATTTCTGCAAACAGTACAATTTAATATGTCGGGTATGGTATTTTATAAATCTAGATTATTTAAAAAAACATCATTTATATCTAATATAGTAAATTCTCGTGTCACAATGTTCGTTCCCATATTTCTCCGAAACGGCTCTACCGATTCTTATGAATTTTTTTATGCATATTCAGTACGTCTGAGAATCGGACAACATCTGTTTTTCATCCTCCTAAATGTTATGGGTGCTAAATTTTATTTTTTTCTTTAGACAAATTTTTTAATTTTTTCATGATACAGCATACAAAAATACATAGAACCCCTAATTATCACCCTCTACGATCAACCCCTATTTTTTATTTTAGTTGATAGTTATTTTTATTGAACTAAAAAAATGTTTCCTAGAAATAATATACATGGCAAAACGTTTGCTGGGTAAGCTAGTAATACTATAATTTTTAATAGAAACACAGTATTTTAAACTATAATATTATATAATATTTTGTTGCCGGGAGCCGGATAATTTTGCGCCTTTCAATATATTGACCAAATCCAGTACTTAAACAAAACTGGCAAATATTTTTCTCATAACTCATATAGATAGCTCTTCATTATAGAATTGGATTACTGGATTATCCTAAACAGACAACAACTATTAAAGAACAGGAGAAGAGAAGTTAATATAAAATAACTTTAGTCTTACCTCTTTCCGGCAAAACTTGAGCCAAAGTATATCCATCAGGATCACCATCCAAATTCAACTTGAGCATAGAATTTCTTATGACTTGTGGCGTTCTCTCGTTATTACTCAACATTATCGACTTGTATAAAACCACGCCCTCTGTTTCAACACAATCCGACTCATATGTGACTCGTATTATGTAAAAATCTGGCCCATTTGGAGTCGCATGCGCAGGGCTGTTGGCTACTTTTCCGTTGAGTTGCTTCGGGCCACTGTTCGCACTAGACAACGACACGTCCAGAGATGGTATGGATGATGATGAAGAACCATGAGATAATCTCGTAGGAGAAGACCGTCGCTCCAAACTGTCTCTCTTCCACGTCCCTGCACCATCTGTTTCGCAGTAAAACTGAGAGCTGTTACTCGAACTAGTACTGGCTATCGAATCATTCTTCCTATGACCGTTGTTATTCTCATTCTTCTTCGGGCGCCGTTCTTTCGGTGCATTGGTTTGAGGTTCTATTTGACATGAAAGCTGATACGCTTCTCTATCGTCTAAGATTATGACAGAATCAAACCAGCGATCAAACATGGGGTCGGTGGGTAAGTGATATGCATTTGCTGCACCTTGGAGCAATTTGATCTGTGCGAGCACCTCAAACTCTTTTCGTCTCTTGTCAAAATTAATTAACCCATCTGCTACGGTATCCGGAATCGCTGTATTGATCATTATCAGATCAGTTAAGAATGTGCCCAGATATGGTATCGTTCCATGGCTGACTCCAGGAGATCCGCGCTCGTGAAGTAACTTCTGTAATTGCTTATCATTTTCCCCAACCGTGTCAGCAAATTTCGCCGTCCCTTCTCTCATCAAGAGTTCTCTTTGCGCCCATCGATTGTTATCTTCACTAAAAATTCTCGCTAGCTCTTCAAACAGCTCCGCTTTTTCTTTGTTTAGGAGCGCCCAGGTTTTTCTTAATCTGTACACGGGGTTGCTTTGCAGCCCCGAAATTATGGCCTTTAAGGAAGAAAAGTTTTTAAGCACTCTCAGTTCTCTGGCGATATCTAACCACGCAGCCAGGATATCCGCTCTTTCTAGAGGTTTGAGGTTCGGTTCGACTAAAACTGTGGATATGACACGGAAAGAGACGGCATTGAACTGATTGATCGTAGCTAGCACTGTGGCTGCGTCGTGGGAGCGGTCTTTGTCTCGGCGGGACCAGATGGCGCCGAGGCACTGATGGGGGACTAACTTCTTGAACAACTCCATGTCCATTCTGGTGAGTTGTTCTGCGAAGTGTCGGTGGGGCACGTGGGGCAGACGGTATGAGGTTGTGTGGTGGGCTGGCAGACGCATGCCAGGAGCGAGGCACACGCCACTACCGCCGACACTTCCATTTCGTTCCGCACTGAATATTGCTAGCTTCTGCAACACCTGGAAAGGAGAATAACACAAGTCTGTGACGTTGAAGATACCAGATCGAAAGATGAGAGATTTTTTATACATAATCGGAAATTACTCCAGAATACTTAGAAAGCTTGAGAATATGTACGCTTTCATGGTCAGTAGGCTAGCAAAGGCATTTGAAGTCATTACTTTGGAAGTGAAAACTACCTTCGAATGTAGTTCAGAACCAGGTAGGTGTATCTGAGTGAAGGTGAGGAGCTGCTGCAGCGCGGGGTGGTGCGGGGCTTGACGAAAGTCCTCAGGATACGTGTCCAGCCAGACATGAAGACACGCGACCAGAGTCCTGAAATAACATAATCAAATCATAAACATTTTGAGATCAAAAGATTTTTATTATTATTTTTATGATTACATAAAATTAGTGAGATTTTATTTAAGTTAAGTAATTTGTGATATATACTGACCGCCTGATATTACAGGAAGTTCAATCACCGTCATCGTTTAGGATACACAGTTAATTCAGATCTAAACGACTCAAATTAACTATCATGTTATTTATAAGCAAATATTTTTACGACAACATAAAGGTCATTAAATCTGCGCCCTATCCTAATATACAGTGAAAGCTCTTTATAACGTCATTCGTAATAAACAACGTAACGTCATTTGTTTTAACACAATGCCCATACATCAGTCTTCCCTTCCTATAACGAAATCTCTCTATAACGATTAAAAATGATCGGTCCCTTGAAATTCGTCATAAAGAGTTTACACTGTATTAAAAAAAATTAAATTTAAATCGTACTAAATTCTGAAAAACAGGTGCTATATCCGAAATACAATCATTAAACACAACATATTATAAACCAAGAGCTAATAAGGGGACTGAAAAATAGTCTGTGTCTGTGTGCATGTGTCGCAAATATCATCCATGGCCTCCAATAGAGTATTTTCTTTTTATGAAAGAAAAACCATGCGGACTACATTCCAATGGGTTGTACACGTAAACTATATATTTTTCATATAGAATTTGAGTACGACATATTTTTAAAAATATATTTTTTTTAAATGTTTATTACGGAACATAAGATATTAATTTACATAAGAATTTGAATTTGTAGGCATCCCTACTTATCGGCAAAGAAGACACAGGGTGTAGGCCGAGAGAAAAAGCCGGCGTAAAAATCTCTCGGTACTCTTTTAAAATAGCAAATCATCAAACAACACTTATTTTAAAACAAATATCACAAATTAATTAGTGGTAGCCTGTCTAGCACTAGTCCCAGGCCCTTTTATCAACTAGATAATCGTTAACTTTATAGTAAGCCTTTTTACACAGCTTTTCTTTAATACATTTCTTAAATTTATTAAAAGGCCTTGGAAGGAGATAAAAGAGCCTTTGGGATTTTATTAAAGAAGAGTATCCCTTTTCCCAAAGAAGAATTACTAACTTTAGATAGTCTAATGATTTGTAAACGACATCATAACAGATTTAATACAAGCTACTAGAGCTGGGAGTGAATGTATAAGTACTAGCAGTGGAAAGTCTAAGCTTACTTTCTATGTTGCTGTGAGTTTTCCGTCCCAGTAGAAAGCACGTCGTCGGCTGCGAGGGCTTCATACCGACCTAGTAACAAGTCGAGGACTTTACTGCACTCCGCGAATGACCTGAGTAACAACATTTATTGAGCATATACTAATAATGATTAATGATTATTAGAATTATCTAGTACTAGCTGACTACGTCACATTAAATTATTATGGCCCCTTACGAGAAACTATCTTTTTTCAAACATTTTATATGAACATGACGTAAAACTATAGAATTGCAGAAATATACTGCGAAGTAATTTTTATTGAATAGGCTCCGTTCCGGCAAGTTTACGGGACACAAATGTAACGTTTAGGGCGTTAGAGGAACATACTATAATTTCGTCCAGTCCAAACAGCGACTTTAAAAAGGTGGACGCGTTACCATGGTTACGATTACGGGATGTTCTAGGCTAAGTCAGCTGTCCCACCTCCGATGGGAACGAGAAACGAGTGGCGAGCAGCGGAAAGCGAGTGTGTAGTTCTGATAGTTTTGTCGCTGGGCTATAAGCCAATGTACGAGTGAGACGGGCGATTACTCGTAAAATACCTACATCATCATCGTCGTCTGAACTAGACAACAATGATAATTCAAATGATTGTTTGTTATTCATAATAAATAAAAATACGTGTACTCGCAGATCCGACCAGCCCTGCGATTCTGTAACTCACACAGCGGTTTTCGCATCGGCGGTCGCTCTGAAAAGGTGGGAGCTTGTAGTTTCTTGTTTATCAGAATGCCAAATCATAAAATGACTGCTTCACGACTGATTTGAGAGCGACCGCCGATGCGAAAACCGCTGTGTGAGTTCGAAAAGTGAGTTACAGAATCGCAGGGCTGTAGAGAAATGACTGCTGTCGCTGGTTGGTCTCTCGGCGTGAGTTCTGATCGCTAAGCGAGAATTATCTTTGATAGCTCTTGTCGTTCAGCGACGATCTAGTGGAGCGATTTCTCGCCGGCAGTATGAACAGTCAGCGATCAACTATTTATATATGCATCTCTTTTGCTTACACGGAATGTATATCTATTGTACGTTTCTTGAGCGAGAAAATAGATAGTTAGTCGTTTACTCGCCGTTGGTGGGACAAATGCCTTAAACTGATAGTTTTTTTATCTCACCTGTATGTAGCGAGAAACACATTGACATAAGTGGACTCCAACTCGCCATCGTCAGTGGCTAATGCCTCAACGAGGCGATCAACAGTACCAGCTTTAACAAATCTCACTCGAACTGTCTCCCACTCCAAATGTGAGATCTCGTCATCAGACTCCTGAAATTCAAAATTAACAGGGTTCAGTGGTGATCTTCGGAGAGATCGAACGATTAATTAGTATTATATTTCATTAAATTTGGTCGAATCGAGCATGAATAGTGTATTACGTTACTAGTGCAAAAGTTCTAGGTTTACATTACATTGTTGCCTTTTTATACAGGCACTGATGCTATTACTGTGTTGTGGGTGACCTAGTCTCTTACCAGTTACAGAAAAGAAAAAAAAATGTACTTAAATGTTTAACATTAATGATTAATGAATATCTATTGAATGAATAATTTACAGTGTAAGTTTTTTTAATAGTTAACTAGTATAATTCTTTTGTTTGCTTATTTTAACACATCGTGCGAGGTGGCACAACTAAAGCTGGCCATGGACCGCATGTTGCAGCCGATACCGACTGCTCTAAGCGGTCGCCGCCGCACGGCGGATCTGCAGTTTCCATACTAAATTCATTTTCGCAATACACGCACCGCTCGAGCAGCAAACCTGAGCAAACCGCATATTGTAGTCGGTCTGGACTGCAACATGCGGTCCGTCTGTGGTCCGCTTTATTCAGCGTATCTTATCTTTATCCTTTTAGTTTTGAAAAGGTAGATTTCCGAAAGAGTCTTTTTTTAACGTTCATAAGTGTACATTGTGTTACCTACATGAATAAATGATTTTTGACTTTGACTTTGCCCCCATGTTTTCTTTTAGGCGAGGAATTAAAATATTTTTTTTCTCCTTTGTTTAATAAATTATATATCAACAAGATGTTGAAGTTTTAAAAAAAATCCTCACAATTCTTTGTCCTACTAATGTAGGCTAAGCATTACAAATTAAATGAAATATTCGAAGGATTTATAATTGAGATCAAGCCCAGAGTTAACCATAAAAGTATACCGGCGTGTGAATAACAAACAATGATATCAAATGTGGCTGATTCACAGTCCTGAGTCAATTTACATGTTATTTATGTTTACGTTCCGGTAATTTTGAGTCATTTCGGTTTCCACTATCGCGTATTTCCCTTTGTTTTATTTACAAGGTTGAATTATTGTATGGGTTTTATATTTTATGCTATTTATTGTTTTAAAACACTGCGCCCGGCTTTGCTGTTGGCAAGCTTAAGTTACTCAGGAATAATGAAGCATTGGAATCATGGAGGAATTTTATAAATCGCTTGGATTTTGAGTTTATTCTTTACAAAGATAAAAATATTTTCTCTTTATTATATTAGTATAGATTTCACAGCTAGTTAATGCTTACAGCGCCTACTTATAAGTCCTAACATCGTTGTTTAAATTAAATGTTGAGAAAAGATATAATTTTTCAAGGATCTTAAATATTCCCTTGGATATTTTTGTGGACTTTTTATACATTATCTATTGATCGTGAACAAACTCATAAAGGATTTTTTTTTCAACTTGCCATGACTTTTACAAAAAACATAACAAATATTTGTTGATTTATGATGACACTTAAATCACTTAAATACTTATTTTGTAGCCAATGTTATGGTCGTGATATGCTTAAGATGTTAATAGCACTTTCTTCAACCTATATATAAGTAATATTACTCGTAAATATCTTAATTTGTTAAAAGCTTACACTGGATGCGCAGCGCGTAGGCCGATGGTAACGTACTTTCTTCAAATAAACAGTATAAATCGCCCCGTCTACTCGCTCCTCGCCCCACAACCGCCATGTCGGCTGCTGAAAACAAACAATAATTCATTAATTTTATAATACTAGACAAGAATACACTAGACGTTAGTGATTTTGTTACATGATGCACTTCATCACTTTTCTGGTCATATCTGACATATTATTTCTCGCCAAGATAACCTTCGATCCCTGCCCATTAAGATGGTGAAAGGCGATTTAAATTGGACCAAAATCACTCATATCAAAATCAATTAGGTACACCTTGCTTACACTGAACAATTAATATAAATTGTCTTTGACGCACACGTTTACTAACGTCACTTAAGTTTAACATAACCTGTGGTTCATCCACGTGGGAAAATTAAATGTCAATTTCAATCAGGATTAAGAATATAATTACCAAATTTATAATGATTGAATATCGTACACCACTGTTAATTCGTATTTTAAAACGAATTCTGAAACACAAGATCAATTTACACTTAAATAATACTCCGAAACACATTGTTTATCGTATTCGTTGCTAATCTTAACTAAAGTATTAAAATTAGGTTCAAAGTTTTAATTGAGAAATTCAAAATCCATTGCCAAGCGTTAAACTCTTATCTCAATTGAATAAAGTTCAGTTTAAAGTGCAGACTTGTATATATTTTTTTACTTCTCTTTAATAAATTCCGAACATTGTATAATATCGAGTTTAATTACGTATAACGGTTACAGCAATCTTTTAATAGGCACGGTTGCATTACTGTTTCGTATGTATAATGGATATTTGATAAGAATACCTGTATAAGATTGGCAGTTGGCAACCGTTGAAGGGGACTCGGACAAATAAAAGAAGATAAACGGGCGTCCAGACATAGGCCGGACGAATGAACTACGCACATGACTAACTTCAAAATAAGTCAATTATCAACAATTTAATTTTGAAATGTCAAAATTTTAATTGTGACGTGTATCCTGTATCGGTTTACACAATGCTGCCCGTGGGCACAAGGAGGGCAAATGTAGACTTTTGGCAGCGCTCCTTTCGAGCAGAAGACATATCCAATAAAAAAAATTTTTTTCTTTACTAGACTAGCCTGTTTTGGTTTTTACTTTTAAGTATAAGAAAATCAAACACTCAATTTAATTTATCCATTTGAAATACAATTATCACCTATTGCGTTAAGGCTAAGTTTAAGGATATTCAATCCGTTGTATTTAAAATAAGCGTATTTTCTGTGGACCGTGCTTACATAATCGTCATCAATGACGTCAGAGAACAGTGCCTCGACTTTAGTGACGCCGCAAATCCTCCACATGGCCCATGTCGCCACTAGTGACGTCACTTATCTCGCATTGCGCTGACTTTCGCTATCACCAAAGTTTAATTGTCCCAACGCCACCAATGCGTGCGTGACGGTGAAATCGTTTGGCACACTTGGAGATATCCGGATTGACTAGTTTCCTTTACAATATTTATTTACACTATGTACTGTATACAAAATAATTTTATGTATTCTATATGTTGCAACATTCGGTTCGAGAAAATAACGTTGTTAAAGTCACATCAAGTTTCACAAATAATCACCAAGTTCGTAATCCAAGTTAAGTTTCCCTTAGGAAATTTTGGACGTTTTTATCTCATAGACAAATATAAATTTTCTAAAACATTTTTATTTATGACACAGTTTTCTTTCCGAATGCTACACAATGGTAACTCTATCGCGGTCGTATGGAGACTGCTCTCTCGTGGAGAGATCGCGCGAAAAACTCAGATAGAGCACGTCAATGACGTGTCTATGTGTTAATTGGACGATGAGTACATTGTACGAGCTATTTACTTAGTCATTACTAAGTATTGAATGCAGGAACTAGTGCCATGGTAATTTAGAAATCGATTTATTTTTAACTCATTAGAAAAAAACTTTGTTCACCAACTATAAACTCCGGCTTTGCGAACTAAACCTTCGTACTTATCGTACCATAACTTTATATGTAAATAAATAAATAAAAATCTCTTTATTAATTTCAAGTAGATATGCACTACAATGTGTGAAGATTTGGTGCACAGCTTCGTTATTTGGCGAGGCAAGCATTCCGATAGAATAAATTTCGTATCAGAGATGATCCGGTTTCAAAAAAAAGTTTAAATCTTTGGTATCAACTTTAGGTAAATGCTAAAAAAGTTATGAAGGCTTACTATTATTAATTCACAGCAGTGAAAGACTATTGGATGGCTGTGCACCAATAGTTTATCAAGATTTACGAGAATAATAAGGAGAAGAACATACACTTATATACAAGAAAAGCTTAAGAGTAATTCGGAAACGAAATGCAAACTGCGACTCCCGTACTTAATACGTTTTTGACATATGTGAGTCAGACTGGCGCTAAGCCTCGTTTTTAGATGCCTTAAGTACGGTTGCTGGAAGTTAGCCTTCAGTATTTAATTTAGTTTAATAATAAAAAACGTAGTGAACGTTTCTAATGCCATATAAAATTGTATTATGTAATTGGATACCGGTAGTTGCATAACGATTTGGTCGCGTGTTTCCTACACTTTCAACAATTTGCAAATCAATACCAATAGAATTAATGATTGTAAAACCTAAACAATGACCAAAAGGTACATAGAAGTGATAGTAACAGGATATTGTTGAAATCGCCTTAATAATATAATTTTCTTTATTGTACTTCTCTAAATTCCTGACTTTCCTATTAATGTTGGAGGGAGTGAACATAGATAAAAGAAATACACATTGATTTTGAATATTGACTGAATAGAAGTTTATTCGTAGCGTTAACTCAGTGCATTACTATTACTAATGTCACAATTTAGACAACGGGATGGAACATTAGTGTTTGCATTCTCGTGACGCCTACATGTCATTATATCAAACCTGGCGATGTATGAGAAAATTTGTATCAGACCAGATTGCAACTCACTTTTGACGTGATAACGTCTTTAAAATCGTTTTAGTCGGGTGACATGTTCAGAAACTTGTGTCACACCAAAACCTCACGAGCGCGATCGCAGGTATAACGAGAGAGAGACGGACCGATCTCCCGTCTCATCTCACTCTAGCGGCATACAAACGAATGGAGATTTTCTCGTGCGGTTAAGTTTTCGTTGAATGTTTAACAGTGAAACAAAATGTGAAGTGCAAGTGAAGTGTTACAACAATTGCTACAAAAAAAATTGTTATCTTCATTAATACCTTACTTCCCAAAAAATTATATCACCAATAAGACGTTATCACGTAAACATCTCGATCGTAAACCTACTTTACAAACAACCAATTTTTTTTTTAATAGATCTATATACCTGACATTTACCCTATGATATATGCAGGTAAACATCTCAAACTCTAAAATTCAAACCTCTAAAATCTCTAAAATTCTCCTTAAAAACAAAGAAGACATTGGCGGAGATTCTGCCCTTAGTGATTTTCCTTTATGGCGCTGAAACCTGGACAATACCAGAAAGGAAGAAAAAAAGATGCTCTGAAAATGTGGTGGTGCAGATGTTTGAGCAGTTCAGAAAACAATCATGTACATACTAAGACGTTTACAAATAAAAACGCTTCGACATTTTTACCAACAGATTCAAATTTTTTTTTTGGACATGTACACACCCAGAAAATATAGAAAAACTTATTATGACTAGCATAGTGAAGTGCACCAGACCGCAATCCCCTACTGTCTGGACCGATCAAGAAAATACTCTTTCAGCTCCTACCAGCAAGTGCTGAGGCGTGCCGGAAGACAGGGGGAAGACAGTGAGTGCAGGACATTGTGCGGCATCACTAACATGACCTTCAGAAATGAAAAAATTGATTAGACATAGACATAGACCGAACCTTAGAAACACACAAAATAATAATAATAAGAATCAAAAATAACAAAAAAATATGGAAAGAAAAAAAAGAATAAGGTACATTTTATGTGTGTAATGTGTGACGTTTTCCACAGCGCTGGTCATTCTGCCAAAGACCACAACAGTTAGTTTGCGCCTCAGATGCAAAAAAATAAAAATAATGTAATAATAAAAATAGAAGAAAAGCATAATAATAATAATAGTAAAAATTAAAAATGTAAGTAAAAAATCCTTGGAAGATTTGTTACTAAAACTACTATAAGAAATTCATAGATAAATACATATTTTTGGGAGGATTAAAACCAGATTTCGTTGTGGAAATTCACATACGAAAAGGGGAAGTGCCATTGCATTGCGATTCAGTTCAGTTGTTGTAATTGGATAATAGACCTTTTTACTGGCAGCGACCTCTTTACAGAATTAGTTTTCTATGTTCTTGATATCGTTTGTTCTAATCACGTGCAACAATCGATTGTTTCGTGTGAAATTAACTCTTGATAGAAATAGGCGACTTGAGCGAGACTAAGCTGCGAATCTAGCGCCACCACTGACAATGTGATTAAAAATACAGATAATGTAGAATGATCTTCATTACAAATTATAACGCCTACAAAGAAATAATATCAATAGAAGAGATAAATCCCATACACTTCTAGAAAGGGTGGTACCACTGGATTTTATATACATATATTTGATATAATCAATAAGTCCATTTGCCGATTGAACGCAAAGGTGTGAAACTTTAGTATAACATTAAAAAAAATGTATTTATTACAACAACTGCAAATTTACTGTGTCTAAATGGACGTAATTGCAAGGATATTTAATTTCCGATACGTCATTTAAACAGCTTCAATATTATAGTTCAAGCTAACAGTGTCAAAGGGTACTTAAATTACATTTAAACAATATTTAGATTTCTGAAGATTATAAAATGATACAGTGTTTTTGAGAATTTTTATGCTTTTTTTATTAAGTAGATATCCATGGGCGACGGCACTTAACTCTAAGTAATCCACCTGCTCTTTTTGCCTCCTGTCTCTTAAAAAACAACTATTTTGTACTATAACTGTAAATTTATAATAATACATAACTTTAATCCGGTTAAAAAGTTTTTTCTCTATTTTGTACTTGCTAAAATTATATGTTTAGGTTAGTTAAGCAATTTAGTTTTCTCGGTAATATTAATTATTCTTTATTTATTGCTACCAACAACCAATGTTTCGATAAAAGGTACGAACGGCGTGCACAAACAGATGCAGAGCTTATGATATATAATAAATAATCAAATTAAAAATAGACCATAAATTACAAAAATAGATAGCTAATAAAATGTCCTTCCCATAATCAGATTCGCGGTCCGAAAAATATCCAAATCCTTTGGGCTTCGCAACAGATTGCAAATTCTGTTTAGTGGAGCGTAATAAAAAGCGTAATTATCTTGTAATTTTACCGGGAGTTTTCTGTAAAAGCGACTGCAAATTGTTTTGACTTGATAAGACGCCAACAGCCATAGTGACGCCATTGTCTGACCTCCAGTGACCCCAGACAATAAAATAAGTCAACCGTTTAAGAGGGTTTTCCCTATAATAAGCTCTATCTTACACCATTTTGATTTTATGAGCTTAATAAGAATAATTGCTATAGCGTATTTACATTTAACTATGTAAATTACTGAATTTCTCCAAAAAGTTTGTACAAGACTATTTCCTATCAAATCTTCTTTATCTACCTTCCTCAAACCTTTCTGTGTCTAAACTATTAAAATTTAATAAGAATATTTAAATATTGATTTTTACAATTTAAAGTTTATTATTAAATAAATTTTTTTTCAAGGTTTTAAATAGGTCTTCGACTATTATTCTAGAGCCACCGACATAGAAAATGTTTTTTGGTACTTTAATCGTGCACTGTATTTACGCCACGATGCCCAAGCGGGCTGTATCCCTGGTGAGGGCCGTGCGGGGACGCCCCTAACAGCATGCTGACGGTAATAAAGAGAAAGCTGGATTTGCCCTTACAAGGGTCTATGCAATGCACTGCATGTGCCTACATGGTATAAAAAATCTGTGTGTGTGGTTTTGTTGCGGTGATGTGTGCGGTAATATAACAATTAATTAAATTTTTTATGATTGAATTTACCTTAAAGCTAATTTACTAATATAATATTTAGGACAATATTGTACCAAACACAATAGTAACCACGTGGACTTATGATTGTCTGCTTAAATAAATAAAAATAATTATAATATTCTTATTAATTGTATTTGGTAACACAGTACTCTGGTTAAATAAAGTTGAACTTGTTATATTGTGCGAATACAATTTTCCTCCTACTCATTTCTTTAATAAGGTCACTATTAATAAAAAAAATGAAATATAAACTCAAATAACAACGATATAAGTAAAAATGAGCAAAACTGTTTTGGATACCTGATACATCTTTGGTTAGTTCATCAATGTCTATTATTTGCGTTGCTTCTAAACGCTTGTACTAACTATGAACTATTTTCAGATGCTTATGTAAGAATAGTCTTATTTTTTTTTTTTTTTTTATAAAACAGGGGGCAAACGGGCAGGAGGCTCACCTGATGTTAAGTGATACCGCCGCCCATGGACACTCTCAATGCCAGAGGGCTCGCGAGTGCGTTGCCGGCCATTCAGGAATCGGTACGCTCTTTATCTACATGACAATCCCAAAAGTTCTTCTTTGACCGCCTTAATGGCTTAGGATTTGAAGCACATGGCGGTAGCGTCATCACTTTTGAATTCAAATTTAAATGGCCCCATTGTAAAGTTACGAAGGTTCAGATATAAATTAATGAAAACCTCCAAATAAACTCCTTCCTTAAATATATGAAAAAACTCCAAATCCATGTATTTCTCTCTTCTGCCTATTGTAAAGTTCAGATAAAATGATGTTTCTGAACTAAACATTAATTTTATACCCTATATAAAATAACACGAACGCGCTCTATTGACGATTGATCGAATAGAAGCAGGTACTTCATACTTAATAGACCTAAAAATAGCACACGACTGTCCACCTACCTACATTCAATGTTGCCGCAAACAACCTACTTTTCCCCTTGAAAAGAATTAGAGCTGATAGCTATTCCATCCGACTAAGGTTTCTTTTGAATATTTTTTTCAATGCTTACCTATTTGTGAGATTCGGGGATTATTATGATTTTGATTAGTTGTTTATTAAATAAAGGAATATATTATTTTCGTTTAGAAATCGTATTTTTATTTTAATCTTCTTGTACATATTTTCTTAAAATAACCGACTAAACAACGTAGTGGTTGACTCGTTTTGTGTCAATAAAACCTGCCTTAAAATGCCTTAAATGGTATATTGAGGTGTCAACCTCAATATACCATTTAAGGCACAGTTTGTATAATTAATTATAGATTGAAATTTGTGTGGCCCCAAATGAATTAACAATGGTTGACAAATGAAAACCTCGTTAGGCGTAAGAATGTCAAACGGAAGACTGAACAATGAAGAGACGAATGCTAGTCTAATCACTGACATGCGATAGGATCCATTTTTCAGCTTTATCATAAACTAGGATACTCGGCCAAGCGTTGCTGTGGCTAAGATTTTTGTTATATTACATAGTAGTAAACTATTCAAGAGAAACGGCAAGAGAACACCAATCCACCATGCTTTTTTGGTGGTTATGCCATAAAATTGTAGCTTATGTGAAACGAGCCTTTTCTAGCGGTGGTATTTTAATAAAAAAAAATAATAACAGGACGCTTATTGTGACGTAACTATAAAAGATAGAGACATGCTGTTGCGACATTTTTTATAGATAGTGATGTGTCCTGAAAAATTTTAATACATCATTTTGTTCTATCATTAATAGTTTTCGCAGCGCACACGATTGAAGGAAGTTTTTCTTTATTTTTTTACATCTTGGGTTAGATTTATCAATTTTTTTTTAAAATGATTCATAGCCTATGTCACTCGGGAATAGTGTAGCTTGCCAACGGTGAAAGAATTTTTGAAATCGGTCCAGTAGTTTCGGAGCCTATTCATTTCAAACAAACAAAAAATCAAACCTTTCCTCTTTATAATATTAGTATAGACGAATAATCATTTCAGCATAAACGAATCAAACGAAACATATTGTTGTATAGAATACCGTTGATTTACGTCCCCTTCTCGTCCGTTATTTGCTGACGATTTAAGAACTGGCAGTAAGTTAATTTAGAGTCAATTCATTTTATTAGTCTACAAAAGTTCGTTAAAACAATATACCTCATACATTTTCGTTTACATTTCAAAGTGTTTGTTACTTGTGAGACATGCGTACAATCTTTACCTTATCTCTCTTAAGAGGTTCTAATCATATTCAAGAAGCATCCAAGTCACTTTCGCGTATTTAGAAAAAAGTTTACCACATCATTGGACGAATATTAAAGACCTTTAGACATGCTTAAAGTAATTTCCGACACTTAACTGTTTCCGTAAAGAAAGTATGGCATTACAAGTTTTCTCTTCGCGTTGTGCAATACATTTACATATTATGATAGAGATACATGCAAATTGAGTAACATGCGAATTTTGTTCACCAATAAAATATTGCCTTATATATAGACCAGTTTTTCAACCACCATAATAAAGAAACTTGCTTAGCCATGCTAGCTAATGCTAGAAAAACTTATACGAAAAGCAAACATAGGTATATACCTATTATTGCTATTTTTGCAAGAAGAAAAACAGTCCACTTATAATAAAATTTCCGGGCTCGCGTAAAGCCGGCGGCAACTTTCGCAAATGCACGTTTTCTTGAGATTTTTCCATGCCTCACATAACGATTGATATATGATAAACGTCAATCCAAGATCCAATTATTAAAGCTTTTGGAGGCGTAATAGTTGTTTGCTATGTATTTCAAAAGTACATACATGGCTTACCTCTGGCCGTATGTAGGTACTATCTAAGTCAACTATGAAGTCCCCAGAGGTAGAGCCGCAAGTTGCTTCCTAAATGGTTATGGAAAAATCTGGTCAAGAGTCTTCTAATAAATACAGTAGCGAATCATTCTTACATTAATCACCCCAATATAAACACAAATACCTTTTAACATTGATTTGTTCTAGAACTTTGTCACAAAGGTGAGAAGTAACAGTAAGGAATAACGACCAAGATAAATATTTGATTTTGGAGTAAACAAAGAAATGACTCAAACACCGTTCATTAAAAATTAAGTACATTTAGTAAAAATTCAGAAAGAAATAAACGTCTTTCACAATCTTTTTCCTTTAAAATTTAAATCAGTTAATCGGGCGAAATTTTTGTTGCACAGTTTATAACTAATTCATTTGTACAGTCAAGTACAGTCGTCAGTTATATAAGAAATGTATGTATTTTGATTAAATTGTTAAATAAGAGTATCGAATAGTTTCTTCCTAGTACTTCTAGTGCGTTTTACGCTCTGAGAAAAAGAGGGAAAGGAAATACTCGTAGCTTTTTTAAAATATACTTTGGAGTGACATAGTAAAATGTTTAGTTGAAGGCAGCTGACTGAGGACAACTAGAGACTGTCAGGGCATTCAGCGTGACGGATGCGCTTCGTTGGCGGGCCCTTCCTTTTGTATTAAAGAGAAATTTAATTTAAAACAGTTCTAAGTCCTACAAGAGTTACACGATATAAATAAAAACAAATATCGTTATATAATCAATTCCAGTTTCTTACAGCTTACTATCCTTTTTTTTTAATATTGGATGCTCTGCTAAATAAACCATCCAGATAAATCTATTGAAACAGGAAAATATGTCGATCTTGTGGAATAATTTATGAGACATCAATAAAACCATTCCATCGTATTGACTGAAATCAAATATTATTTCAAATAATTAAAAGCTTAACGTAAATGTCTGTAGACAATCTTAATTTGGTACGTGATGTATAAAACAATTGGATACAAATATTAACGCGCTAATTAAGTGATTAACTCAAGCAACGAAAAGCGCTGAACTCAGCAACGCGGGTCATTGAACTAAAGCACTGCAATCGATAACAACGTCCCGAACATTCGCTCCGTGCCAACCACTACGATCTCTGGAAGTACCAACTGTCTAGGTAGTTTTAAATTTTTAAATTTAGAACACCATTTACAAACTACAACTAATTTTCAGTAGGATGGATCGATAAGGGTATATACACAATAGTATTAAATTTTATAATTTTCCAAAGACAAAATTCCCTTCTATGTCTACCTACTAACGTATTTTGTAACCTGCAGACTTTTTACCTCAAACAACGCCAGGTTATTGAATTTTAATTGCATTTTCTTGTATGGGGGTTGCATAATGCATAGTCCTAAAGAATGGTACTTGATGCACCACTCATTACGACCCGACTGCAGGGCTGTGATGAAGGGTGCATTTGACGTCGGCAAAAGAGGTTTAAAAAATAAAAAAGGACAGAGCTTAAACTGCGTTTTCTCGTAAAAGGCTCTGAGGCATTTTATTCTATGGTATACAGTTTATAAGCTGACAAATGTTATACGCAGTAACTAGTAACTAGTAAAGTATTTAGTAGGGTACGAGTAAAATATTTAATTTTCATCCTACAAAATGTTATTGGTAGTTCCTATTACAATATTTAATATTAACTCATTACAATGCCTGTCACCAAGAACACTCTTAAAGATATATAAATGTTACATTAGACCACTATTAGAGTATGCCTACAGCATTTGGGATCCTTATTTCATAAAGGATATTAGTTTGCTTGAAAGGGTTCAAAGAAAAGCCACGAAAATGATCAGGTCATTCAGGAAGAAATCTTATAATGAGCGTCTGAAAGCACTTGACCTTACTGATTTAGGAAGTAGGAGATTACGAGGAAATCTCATTGAAACCTATAAAATCCTCACTGGCCACTATAATGTTCCAGGAATTGAGAAGCTCTTCATTTTAAGTGAAAATACGCATTTGAGGGGTAGTTCTTTAAAACTTAAGACCACTCAACACAACACAAATTCCCTAAAGAACTTTCTCCCAAACCGTGTAGTGGCCGACTGGAATAGGCTTCCGGAAAGTGTGATCAGTGCACCATCTGTGAACACCTTTAAAAATAGACTGGACAAGTTTCTCCAAATCCCATAATACACGCGCATCAGCTTATTAAAAGCTGCCAGTGTGTTAATTAAATAATAATAATAATAATGTACAGATGCCCTGTACATTCGACATAATTAGTCTAGTCTGAGCATAATTATGTTTAAGTTACTGAAACAAAATACAATCGTACAAATGTCACAGCATAATCAGATTACGAACGCAAAATCACGTTATCAGTAGGCGTAACTAATTTACGCTTAAAAAGGGAAGCCCAAAATTATTATATATACAATTATATAGAAATTATAAAGGATTTGTAAATATAGTGTTTCCCTATCTGTGTGGTTTCTCGTTAAACGCATTAGAGGTTATTGAATGAATCAGTGGGTTGGTCATGCAACTAATAATTCACACTGATTCATTACTGGACTATAGTTTCTTGATAATGTGATAAGCATTATCAATAAGATGAACTTGTTCTTATCACTAAATTTTAAAGGAAAGTTTACTGATTACGAGATTATTCAAATTAACTTAACTTGGCTTAAATCTATTTAGAATTAGTAAAAATATTTTTAGGTTATCGCTGTCTTCATCATGTTATTTTTGTAGTAATTTGTCACATAGAAGTTTCATATTTAAACGTAATTCCGTGTGAAACACTGTAATACCAGTTTTAGTACACAAAACAAGAACCAATGTATGATAAAAACAAATAAAAGACGATCATAAGGACAGGACCGCAACTAACCTTCACATACCACCTTGTCTGCGACTTGCGTTGCCTGGTGCGGCGGCGCTCGGTTCCGCGCTGTTCACGCGCTGGTGACCTAAGAGCATGGCACTTTGCAGCCAGAGCTTTCGTCTTCTCCGACAACGAGTGCCGTAACTCACCCCCCGCGCACCCCCGCACCAGCATCTTTCATCCCCCAGCGCCCTTCACTGATTTATCATCTTTGTTTTCACTGCTCATGTCTTTTACCAACTTTTCACACACTCAATAAGCCACTAAATAGGTAATCAAGTTATAGGTAAGATACAGGTGTTTTGATGTTTTTTTCCCGTATTCGCAATGTCATGTTGTTGAACGTAACACAATTCCAATAATTTAGTCGAACGTATTTATTTTGATTCATTTCTGAATGATGATGAAGGTTCTAGACCTTCGAAGAATATTATTTTTAATTCGATTTTTAAAACGGAGTCTTGCAGATTAAATCATTTAATAATTTCAAACAAATCGGCAATGGTGTATATAAAATCACAATTGGATTTCTTTATATTCTCTACCGTAACAGTTAATAGCTGAGTATTGCACATGACATTCCTCGGTAACGTTATATACAATCATATACTATGTATAATGATGAATTCTAAACGACGCCAATGAAGAGGACGTCCTCATTGTGTAACGAGAATGACGTGTTTAGCAATTTGGAAGACAGGTACAAAGACTACAAGTACTTATTAAAGTAATCTTAAAAGGAAGTTAAATTAATATAAGTAATCGATTTAATTACACACATTATATAGTGCATGTGTTTCACCGCGCCTTGCTGATAGGGCTGAGACGTTCGATTTTATTATTTATATTCGTATTTTTTTTTTAATTTTAATTACAATAATTAACTTGTTATGTGATGATGGTTGCAGGTGCTCACAAAGTATTTGTACAAAAAACTTAGCTATTTAAAAGATTGACGGAGTTTATTGTCAGTTCTCAGTGGCGTAACTATAACATCTGGAGCCCGTGGTAAATTCTTTTGATGGGGCCCTATCAGTAATAATCGTCACGTTGTACTCAGTTTAATTTTAATAAACTTCGAGATTTTTAGTGTACTCAATTACACGTTGTATATATATGTATGTCTCTTAGGCGAGAGGGAATGGTCTGTAGTCCCCACGCTAGCCCAATGCGTATTTCACATTCATCCATAGAAAATAATATCACTTGGGCAGGGGCCCTCTTGGGTCGGGGGCCCGTGGTATTTTGCCAGCACTGCCACCCTATTGTTACGCCACTGCCAGTTCTTCTCCTTCTACGCGCTTGATTTCAGAACTGTCAGTAAATGTAAATTTAGAAGTAATTTTTTTTTTACTAAAATTCATAACTGTTTATTATATGACCTGTATGTAACCTATATGAATAAATTAATATTTGATTTGATTATGCGAAGTCTAATGTATTAAAAAATGGAAAAGTATATTATTACCCAAAAATACGCTTTTAAATTAAATTTATTCACGCCCTAATTGTGAAATTACTGAGTAATAAACTCACTTCTCCTAATACAATTTAGGTACGCGGTACCTACGTTTAGTCACCTGCATTGCGTATGGTCCATAAATAATATTACTACATATCCTTCAATCCGTATTAAGATAAATCTTTCCTTCATAAACTTCGGATAACTTATGGTATCTGTATTAACAAACATTCTTTCATTACGTACGAAAAAACGTATAAAAATGTACGTACGTACGTATAATATAGGCCATACACACTACGGTCTACCGGAGAGGTCCACCTGTGCAGGTATGCCTGCGCAGGTAGACCGGAATGTGTGTGGGAATAGACCACACGCATTTCCTGAACCTGCACAGGCGACCGGCGCATGATTGAAAATCGATTCTTTCAGAGTTGACCTGCGCAGGCATACCTGCACAGATTACCTCTCCGGTAGACCGTAGTGTGTATGACCTACATAACGTATTCATGTACAGTTTTAGGTATAATAAAACCGTGTATAAAAATATGAAAACTGCGGCCAGTTCCGTCGTACGTCAGGACATTTTTTTAATTTCGTAATAAATATATCTCGTTACAGAGATAATGCATTCTAATAGTAGAATAATTATTGAGTTGAATCAGTCCAGTAGTTTTGGAATTAATTCTTAACAAACACACAAATCTTTATTTATAATATATAGTTTAAATTAGATCAGTATAAAGAGAAATTGATCAAAAAGTGTTTTATATAATTGGGATATACAAAATGATGGATCGGTATAAATGTCACTATCGCCTACAGCACAAAGGTCCATGCTTGCCAGCCTAAAATTATGAGTTGTAGTGTACTAAAAGGTCGTATCTCCTAAAAACGTCTGCTAGGAGATTTTACACTCTGAATAATAATATCCTTGTAAAGCGAACTGTGGGATGGCCATCTATCGAGATGCTGCTGGTTAAGTATTGGTAAAATAGATTAATGATTTTATCTTAAATCATAAAAAGATTACTCACACCTGCCACGGCAGATGCATATGTTCGGCGTAAAATTCTGAATAAGTGACAGCTGGTGTACATCAGGTGCTTAAAGGAATTTTTACGGTACCTTTTTTTGTAACATATTTTAAGCTACCTGTGATTTTGCGTTTTTTTTTTCTATTAAATATGTATTACAGAGTGTGTAATACTATTTTTAACCGACTTCAACCCGAAGGAAAATTGGAAACAATTTGATGCATATTTTTTAGCATTTCCTACTTGTTATTTATTATAATTACATATTACGTGTCTTATTTATGAAATTACTATTTTTGTATTTTAAAACTTAATCTTAAGAATTAATTCGATACTATTGATTGATTTATTATTCATATATCACACTATAATCGTTAATATGTCAGTTTTCATAAAAAAATACATTTTAATATAAAAATCTCATACAAGTACAATTTAAGGTAGGTATATATGAATATTGTATATGTACATTAAGTATGTATTGTATTGTCTTATCTGTTATCATTGGTATAAAATCTCAAGTGTAAAAATATTTTCTGAGGGAATCTTAAATAGGTATGTTTATAAATTATAATGAGTTTTAATATTTGATGAAATAGAACATGAATAAATGGTTAATTTTTTTATCCAAATGACTAGTTATTATAGAAAAACATGTACTTACATACAACAAGCTTAGTACTATATATGTATTTATAATTCTTATTTAGAAAATTTTCAATTCAAAATACCTGTATCTTAACCTGACATTGACTACAACGATAAACACCTAATCAACGTACATAATTACCATGTAAAATCGTTGTGTAAAATGTAAATTAATCCAAATGATGCAAAACACTGACACTTCAGTTCAAAATAAACTATTTGGGCCTTACTAAAAGTTCACGTTTGTTGTATAAACAATAATTTGGTTGTTACTATCACAAACACAATGTATGAGTAATAAAATAAAGTATTGTCAACATATGCAGCCCTTCCGTACTGTGCGCTTGGCGCGCGACGTCTGACGTTTCACGTTGAATTCGAGCGATCGGCTATAGAGCGCAGAGTAGACCATAGACAGCTGTGCAACTGTGGGATCGTCATCCGTGACGCGAGATAATATTAGAATTCCCATGAAATAGGCATTCCAAGGCTTTAGGGCATCTACTCGTACCGAGTATTTAAAAAATCGCTGAATATCAACGCAAGTGGCAAAAATGTATTCCATTGTGCGCATCAGCTCAAGACTTTTGTTCTTTAATATTAGAGGTAAGTATAACTAAAAATTATTATTTTTAGCGAAATAATGGTAAGAGTTTTGAATTTCGTCGCACGAATTTGATGATACTGATTATGGGAGGAGGAGGTGGACCGTCATTGGAACACCTCCAAGTGATTTTTGCTGCCGGAAACGCGTCTAAGTATTTATTATTAAAGTTTTGTGTAATGTATTGAAATTCGTAAACAATCCGTCATTTTCTACTTAAGAGATGTGACATTCTCTTTAAAAAATCGTTTTTTAATTAATCGATTGTTAATAATCGTTTTTTTTTATTTATCGATTATTTCCTCATTTTTTAAATTTAAAGTTATAGAATAATCAACATTGAAATTAACCTAATTTCGTGTTGATAGATTACAGGGTTCCGAAAATTTTGAAAGTATCGATACCTACTCGTTTGTATTAGTTACTTATGTCCAAGACAGATAGAATTTTGCGGACAACACACTGTTGTGATGTTTTCCGGCATCGAAGTATCACACCGCGAAATGGTCGGTGGTGGCCCTCCATTGGTCATCTAAAGTCGAATGTGACGCGATGAGACAGCCCAAAAGGTCAGCATTCTCCTTCGCGATATGGGCTAGCGAATTGAAGCTTTTATTGTGTGTATTTAAAAATTCAACCCAGCATAGGTTGACATCCGCTTAATTAATTATTTGAAGTAAAAGATTTCAACGCGTTTTAACGATAAGAAATAGTTGATTGCATTATTTTTAAACACTATTGGTTTTATCTACTGGTTTCATTATTAAATAATTAATAACCGAAATACGGTCTTATCCAGTGATAAGGAAAGTGCGAAAACCCATACAAGTAAAATTATTATTTACGTACTTTTGGGCTATAAAATATCACATGCCACAATATAATATAGTTGGCAATACCGAGTACGCACGTATTTCGAAGGTCCGACCCATTCACTTCTACTTTCTAAGAAAAAATGCGTTAAGTTTTTTCTTATATAATATATATTTCAAAAAAGTTCGGAGGTATCTGTGACTGAAACATTTAAAACCTAATATATAAGGATATTGAAATAGTTTCCTGTTCGTATTTTAACGAATACAACAATTTATGAGGAAATTTTAGTATTCATAAAATAAAATATTAAAACTTTTTGTTAACGGTTTCATTAAAACTTTTGATTTCTTTTACCGAGTACGTATGCGTATCCAAGCTATCTAGGTGGCTTAATTTTTAATTTCCATTCGAATAATTCTGTTCTAATAGACACTCTTATATTATTTATTCACATCAACAATAGCGTGGCAACTAACGACCAGCTGAATGTTGATTGTTGGTTCTTACAGTCCCACGGACACTTTCGAAACGATAAATGGTTAATACCATATATCGTAATACATAATATGTATATACATTTCTTGGAATATTATATAGAACCATTTCCATTTTAACACAATACGAATTAGAGAACCAAGAAAAAGCCTTTAAAGATTTAATTACACCTACCTAATTGCCATTGGGAAGTTAAAAAACTTTAAAACCATCTACTTTGCCATATTATTTGTACCAGGTTAAAATCAATGTTTACATAAATAGGCTGTAAGTGAGTCAACATAGTCGTCATCATTATAAATAACCTATTTTTAAAATACGATTTTGTGCATATAATTTTGCCAACACAGATTTCATCATTCGTGACCGTGAGTTGTTATTGAGCGTACTTATTGCAATTTATCTTTACAAGTCTTACTGAATATTTATATTTCTTGAACAAAAATAATCCTTAAATTAGGTATAAGTACAACAAGAAATGTGCAAATATAAAAATGATATTACCAAGCTCTCAGCATCCTGGCTCATCTTTTTCTACACATGGCTATCGCGAAGGACTTGCGCCCTGATGGAGCAGACGCACCCCCAGAACAGGTAAACAATGCCACCGCACCATGGCACATTAACACAACAACATGCCACATTCCATCACTGCATCCGTATTCAACATATGATTCCTCCGGCCGGTCTGACGTCACACGCTTTCTCGCACTACAAGGTTGTATTGTATTTAACTCTCGATCCTTCTAACTTTCTAACGAACACCCACAAAATGAGATGGTTCAAATAATATTTTTCCACACACAATAAACCGATGTCTTCGAACTTTTCATACGCAATGAAATGTTTCGCGTGTGAAGGAAATGCGTTAATAATATGACGCGGACAACTTTCGCGCACGAACTGAGTGAAGCACGTCCGTATCGTGGCGCAGCAGCCGTCGCGCGCGCACGTAACGGCATAACTCATGGCCCCCGCACCTCCGCCCCCGTATATGCCAACAGCTAAACCTCCACGCGTTCTCTCTGTTTCCGTCCCTATAATTTTGGTAGAACAAATATAAATCCTTTTGGAATGTTTTAAAGTTTAAACTCCATGCAGATAACAGCTATAACCTTACTCTTAATGCAGATCTTAGACTAAAGACTTATCTTTTTTATCTCTCAAATCACACCTTCAGGACCTTTCAAAACCAACCTGTTTAAAGTGCAATTCACTAACCTTTGTAATTTATATGAATCGCCAAATAATATAGATTAGATTTCATTTGCATTACTGTAGGTGAAATAAAATTTGTTGGGGCAAAATTAAAACACATGTTTACATAGGATTAACATTTTATTGTCTATATCATTTTTGGGCAAAGTATATTTAATTTATTAAAAAATATTATGCTATAAATTGAGACATATTTGATTGACTTCATTTTCTGTAAATTAAAAACTGATATTTTGTGTATATTATTGTTATGAAGGTTAATAAAAATGTATGTTCGGAATCACCTTATTTCTTGCATTTTTTGAAAACAAATGCCATATAAACAGCTGAAAAGAAACAAAACAATTAATCATATGTTAGCAAATCTTCAAAAGACAAGACAAGACTGATATTGATTTTTATTTTAAACTTGTAAAGAATGTTTAATCGAGTTTACGGAATCAAATATATATATATTTTTTAATGTGTATTCACATCTTAAATTAAGTTCTTGAGTTGGTAATGAAATGTCATAGAAATTATTCCACATTGTTATTGTAACATTTGCCATGTATTTTTGTTTTTTTATTACGGAAGATGTACTGTGCCTACATTATTAATATAAATGTATCTATGTCTTAATATAGAGACTCGTTTTATTACAATACTCAGTACCTTATAAGGGTATAGGAATACCAAATTAGGTACAAACATTACTTAAAATTTTTGTGATTTCGTAAACTAAAATAATATACAATCAACCTACATTAAGTAGAAGCCTAATGTACCTTCAAAAAAACCTTTGAAAACATATAAACTTACTTGCAACCTCCCATTCACATTTACTCATGGTGCCTACTGTTTGACTTTTGTTGTCAATACTCTCATAGAATGATTTTGCATGTTCATATTCAGACTCATCACCAATGAGTTGTTTACCAGGTGGGGCAGGATAACTTTCAAAGCACATTATTTTAGGCAGTAATTGTTTATACTTTTCCATGTGGTCTTTATAGAAATCTCCTAATCCAGCTTTGTAAACTAGTTCGAGATCATATTCCCTAGCTAACTTATTAAATAAATCAAAATTAACTAAAAATTCAGGACAGTTTACAACTCCTTCTAAATGAAAGTCATATTTTGCACCAAACAAAGGATAGCCATCCTTAGGGTCAAATAATAATTTAATATTATAAATCCTATTGCCAAACTGACCATTTGGTGATTTCTTTGCTCGTGATATAATTTCATAAGCATTTGGTATGGTCCCAAAGAAATAACCTCCTGGACTAAGACACTCAGTGGCATTTTTTAGCATTCGCCTTACTTGAGACAAGCTTTCAAAGCTATAATGTAGACCAAACTGACAGCTCACAATATCAAATCTTATAGAAGGGTCTGTATACTTATCACGTATACTCTCTTTAGTGCAATCGGCAGCAATGAACTGAGCAGTAAATGTACATTTCCGAATTTCATCATATCTTGATTTACATTGTTGGATTGAAATATTAGCAATATCTGCAAATATCACATGATTAACACAAGCCTTTTGCCATTTACTTAAATCTCCACCTTTTCCACAACAAATATCAAGCACTCTCAATCGTTTCCCGTAAACGTTTCCTCGTACTCTATCTACATATTCTTGAATAAGTACACTTTTGACCCAATTATTAAAGTTTCTAAGGTAAAAAATTGGAGACTTAAAGCGTTCTCTTATACCCTTTTCTTCCAAGTGATTGTAATGAGCTGCAACAACAGATGCATGTTCTGTTTTATTATTTGTTCCAGTGTTATTTATGCACTCTGTTTCATCGCTTTCTAAATGCCGTTGAGAATTATTTAAGTCATTTCCCACTTTACTACCATTTTCATCATCTGCACCTAAACTACTCATAGTTTAATTTTCTTATGACTGTTTCCAAACTATCACCTAAATTAATAATATCAAAAATTACTTTACTATAATATAATTTAAGGAAAACCCTAGGTCCTTCAATTGTTTATCCACATTCTTTACGTGTCTACAGTCCACACTCCACACTTCCACAGTCCACTGTCGCGGGTCGCCTCCAGTGATGTCAAGTGTCAACTTCTAGAGAATGTTCCCTCTAGGGCCAACTTCAAATACCCCCTAAGTTATTGTTGTACACTCGAATGAAATAGGAACATTCAAATATGCATTAATAATACATTAGTTTTGTTGTTGTTCAGTTGTTGTTAAGTTTGTTGCTCTTATTTAGATATTTGAGTGTTAAAGCCTTTTCATATGCCACGCTTGGAGTTAACATTTGGTTATGTTTGTTGGTATAATAAATTATTTGTATACAGTTATGTGGTTTTTTAGAAAAAAATAAAAATACATTTCTTGATTTAAGTACCCCTGAAATAAATGTATCCCCTAAAAATCTTTCTATATATTTCGATTCCCCCTAAATTTGGGGGGAAAAGTCCAATGTTGGCATCACTGGTCCACTCTTCCTTTTCCTAATGTGCCAATGAACCCACCACAGAGTATTTATTAATAGTGTACTATATATTATGAAGTAAGAACTCCAAAGATACTCTGTGAGTAAATAACAAACTCCAAAGAAAAAGTAAAATCTACAAAAAAGTGTATACCTTATATGAAATAAGAATAAGCATAGAAACCGCACTAATAGAGCTAACGAGCCAAATAGTATGAACTAAGGAAACTAAGAAGTAATGATGTGATAAGGGTAATAAGATGTACACTAGGCTGTTAGTTTTATATTCAATGTTTTTTTATTTACCTAATCCTCATTAGTTTGATTAACACATACCTACGGGATATCTATAATTCAACGCCGAAAATATTTAGTTTACATACAGTTTTTTCCATGCTAGTCTGGTTTTTACTTAGGTTCTAATTAAATCCTCCTCCAGCTGACATTGACAGCATAACTTGACAGTGAAGTTCTTACGAAATGCGCTTGCGTAGTGTGTCCATTGTCGACTATAGCAGCGAGCTTCAGTTTTCAATTTCAACTTTGAGCTCAGCCGCTCAGTCCGCCGGCCTCATGTAATTTTGATCTCGGAGTAACGGCGTATACGTAGGCAAAATGAGTGTGGAAAATCCTACCAGTGATAATGACTGTGACTCTGTAAGTAGTACAATAATTTTAAAATAAGCCGTGCTCTCTATTTACGTGTCTGTTATGTCTCAATATCGCGTATAAATTCATATTTACTAGTGAAGGATCGAGCGACAAAGCTAAAATTTTCTAAGTCCCAATATGGCGTCTACTGTACTGTACTTCTTACGTTGAATAGAACCCAAGCCATGTTAAAGGGATTAATCTTTATGTCTTGCAATTTTTGCATTTATTGTAGTTCGTTCTTCAATTTCGAAATAAATAATATAAATATGTTAAACTAAGTTAATAATTTTGGTTATTTTTCAAAGGGTAAAGTAAATGGAGATAAAAAGGAACACGTGAATGGTATACATAACGGATATAGCAGTTCCGAGAAACATAAAAGTAGCCATAAATCGTCAAGTAAGGACAAGCATCGTGACAAAGATCGCGACCATAAGAGCTCCAAACATAGCAGCTCCAGTGGGTGAGTGTTCTAGAATATTCCTTAATCTTGGTTTCAGTTCTCTAAGATCCCATTTAGATAGAGTCCATTAAGAATACATGTATTTTTTTATATAGTATAGTTAAATTTATTAGCCACAAGTGAATGAAAAAAAAAGAGGAAAAGACTAGGTTATGTAAATTTTCTTGTCTTTTCTGTAGATTAAATAGGTCATACAATAACTTAATATTACAAATATTTTAGTGACAAGCATTCTAGCAGTAAAAATCACAGCAGCTCACATAAATCTTCAAGTAAAGACAAAGAAAGGGATAGAGAACATAAACATAGGGATCGTTCAGAGAAGGATAAAGAAAGAAGTAGTGACAAAGAGAAACATCGAGACAAAGACAAGGAGAAAGGCGATAGAGACAGGGATAGGGGTGATCGTGACAAGCATAAATCCAATAATGGAGAAAAAAGAAAGGATAAGGAACATTTGTCATCGAAGGATCATAAATCTAAAGACAGAGACAAACACCGTGACCATGATCGACAGAGGAGTGAGAAGGATAAACACAAGAGCGAAAAGCACTCAAGTTCCAAAGATAAAGATAGACACAGGTAATCCTTAAAATAAAGTTGTCCTGTAATTATTGCAATATTGCATTAATAGATTTTGATTGATTAAAGTAATTGTAAATTAAAGATAACATTAGTTGTGAAATAAAGTATAAACACAATGTAAATTTAAAGTCAAACTTTAGGGAGTTTGAAGGAGAACTACAGAATGACTTGTCCCATGTCAGGCATGCTTGTACTGTCTGTACATAAGCTGCATTTCAACCATTCTGTTTAATTATAACAATGTGCCATAGTATGCAAGCGTTTGTTCTGTTATTATTTTACATTATCTATCATCTTATTAAGTCGTATAGAATGCTATAACAGTAAAACTAAATTTCTTTTTCTACAAACAAAAAATTCTATAGCGAAACTGTGTATCCATTAAATACTGTTAACAATGTATATTAAAATTTAATTTAATTAGACAAAACTAAGTTTGAAGTCAACATGAATTTTTTTTTAAACTAAGTTATGTTTTTTTTTTCTAGCTCTAGTAAGCATAAGGAGAAAGACAGAGAAAAGTTAAAAATTAAATCTGATTCAGATTCTCAAGATTCACCAAGAAAAGATGATCCATTGCAGGTGTGCTTATATTGTAATAATATAGTAGTTATTTATGTTAAGAATACTATGTTATTTAATTGTGAAATATATAAATATAAAGTTTTGGTTTCTGTTTGTGTGTTTAAGATTGTATTCTGAGTGGTGAAACTGTAAAATAAAATAAATAGTGACAGAAACTTACTATGCATATTATATTTTCCAATCAAGAAAAAATTCAGACATTAATTGCAGGTCATTTTTTTATTTTTTCACATAGATTGATGAAACCTCTATAAAGCTAGAGATAAAAGAAGAAAGCGAAGATGGATTTGCAGGAGCAAATACAACTGCCTCGTCATGTGATTACTCCCTTTCACAATTTAAGGATGAGCCTCTCGGTGAACTACCAGATGAGAGTGAGAGTGAAGAGGATATTCCACTGGTGAGAGCTTATGTTATCTGGTCTCTCTAACTAAATAAACTGCCATTTTATTCAATCAATGCTATTAATACAATTCCTCGGAAGGTATGGCAGCAAAAGAGAAACTATCAGTTAATGGCAAAACTGAAAATAAATAGTAAAAAAAAGTAATAGATTTCTTCTTATCTGACTTGTATAACACATATTTAAAGTTTTATGTCTCATTTTAGTTCTATTGAAACTATATATTTATAGAATATAAATATAACATTCTACTCCTGTAACAAAGTTGTGACTGTAACAGGTTGTGATTTACAGTTTAAGCTTATTACAAGGCTAAATGTATCAATTTTAATTTTAAGACTGAACGCAAGGCAATAAAGAAACGGGCTATCAGTGATGATGAACAAGATATACCACTGTTGCAAAGGAAGAAACCTAAGAAAAAAATTAAGAAAGGTAAGTAATATCATGACATGCTACTTGTAGTTGTGATATATATATTTACATTTTTGAACTTGGTAGTTATTTGATTGGCAAAAGGTTTTGGAATTAAAATATGTGCATTGTGCATATATGAAATTTAAGACTTTATTCTTCATTTTAACAAATAAAGCATTCAGGATTTGTGGGTTAAGAAATAAATCTAGTCAAAGCAAGTTTTCCAGAAGCATATGCAACACCTATTTTCTAGGTTATAAATCTTTATTGTTAATTATTCTGTCTTAGAACCTGTTGATTATGATGACGACGATGAAGAAGAAGAAGAAAAACCTAAAAAGAAGAAGAAACAAGCAGAAAAACGAAAAGTTAAGACTGAACCAGATGAAATCCCTAGCCCCACCAAGCGAAAGAAGAAGGATGGCAAAGACGAGGATCAAGAGGTTTGGAAATGGTGAGTACATAAATCTTTAAATTACAATAGATACTCTTAGACGCCCGTTCTCGGGGTGAAGTGTCGTTTCTGAATCAATAGTCATAAACTAGATAGAAAGCCAATTTAATTGTTTTATTATATTTTTATTTCAACAAAGTATAGTCTTGATCTCTTACTCTTCTATAGGCACAGAAAGTATATATGTATGTAAGGAAAACATAATATACATATTTCCTTTATTATTTTATTTTATAAAACCTAGAATATAGGCTTTAAATGTTGTTTTATAATGGAAAAAAATATATACATCTATTATGTCAAGTGACAAATTAATCATCGTCGATCAGACGGCAAAGAAGAAAAATAAAATATAAAAAGAGTTTGTATAGGAAAATATGTATATTATGTTTTCCTTACATGTATTTATATTCATACATTTGATAATAGACTTCAGGACGCTTGAAAGCCGACAAAATGTTTTGCAAGAGATTCACAAGTACACTAGTAGATGGCGTTGACCTATAGTGTGATAGTTTTAAATTTACATGAGATGGCGTTGAGATTGCTTGTGTGACCGCACTCGCATGACGTCTAGGTTATAAACGTGACGTTTGTGACGTAAGAAACTAAACATAACTTACCGTAATGAGGTTATCTCGATATAGCTATGTTAATCAATGTAAGAGTTTGGTTATGTGAAGTAAAATCGATTTTACGAAGTAATGTTGTTGTAAACACTTTATTTGTTAGACAATTGAGAGTGCCTAGAAAAAAGTAATATTGTTGTTGTAGTAAGCAAAACATGTTTGTTATTGTCAATGTCTTAATTACATGTGTTTTTTAGGTGGGAAGAGCAGAAAAACGATGATGGAACAAAATGGCGGTTTCTGGAACATAAAGGTCCAGTGTTTGCACCTCCCTATGAACCTTTACCACCAAATGTCAAATTTCGTTATGATGGAAAAGAAATGCGGCTTTCTCAAGACAGTGAAGAAGTCGCTGGATTCTATGCTCGAATGCTTGACCATGATTATACAACAAAATCTACATTTAATACAAATTTCTTTAATGATTGGCGTAAAGTTATGACATCAGAAGAAGCAAAAATAATAAAGGACCTTTCAAAGTGTGATTTTAAGGAAATGCAAACTTTTTTCCTTCATCAATCTGAGAAAAACAAAAATCGTACAAAAGAAGAAAAGGCTACACTGAAAGCTAAAAATGAAGAAATACAGAAAGAATATGGTATTTGTGTTATTGATGGGCACAAAGAGAAGATAGGTAACTTTAGAATTGAGCCACCTGGGTTATTTAGAGGTCGTGGTGAGCATCCAAAAATGGGTATGTTAAAACGGAGGGTTATACCAGAAGATGTGTCTATAAATTGTTCTAAAGATAGTAAAATACCCAAACCACCCCCGGGCCACAAGTGGAAGGATGTCAGACATGACAACACTGTTACATGGTTAGCTTCATGGACGGAAAATGTTCAAGGTCAATCAAAGTATGTTATGTTAAATCCAAGCTCAAAACTTAAAGGTGAAAAAGACTGGCAGAAATATGAAACAGCTCGTAAACTACACAAGTGCATTGACAAAATAAGAGACCAGTATCGTTTGGATTGGAAAGCAAAGGAGATGCGTGTTCGCCAACGAGCTGTAGCATTGTATTTTATTGATCGTCTTGCTTTGAGAGCTGGTAATGAGAAAGACGATGACCAGGCTGATACTGTCGGTTGTTGCTCACTCAGGGTTGAACATATTGAATTGCATAAAGAAAAAGATGGCAAAGAATATGTGGTTGTGTTTGATTTCCTTGGTAAAGATTCTATCAGATATTACAATGAAGTCCCAGTGGAGAAACGGGTGTTTAAAAATCTCGAATTATTTATGGAGAACAAAAAAGACAGTGATGATTTGTTTGATAGATTGAGCACTCAGACGCTAAATGAGCATTTGAAAGATTTGATGCCTGGTTTGACTGCCAAGGTCTTTCGTACTTACAATGCATCTATCACTCTACAGAGACAACTTGAAGAATTAACAGACCCAGATGCTACTGTGCCTGAAAAAATTTTAGCTTACAACAGAGCAAACCGTGCTGTTGCTATACTTTGTAACCATCAGCGTGCTGTACCTAAAGGTAGTTTTATGATTATTTCCTTTTAAAATTTTAGATAAATAATCTTAAAGTCTAAGTTAAGTTTGGTGTTCATAATAAATGAGCAGTGGCCTGCGAGTTATGCCTGAGGTTGCAGGTTGCAATCCCTGGCTGACTAATGGTCTTTCTGACTATAACACTTTTAACACTTTCTTGTATGCTGTAGGATAACATTGTTAGGAAACCGCAATGGGTTAGACCTAAAACGTCAATGCCCTGTGTAAGTCACAGAAGGCTCCTCACCTACTTAGAAAACACTACCATGAAACAGATACAGAAATCTAAGGCCCTAACTTGATAAGTTAATTAATTAATTTATTGCATGCAACACATTTGTATATAATAAATATCCAAAACAAACTTACTAATAATTAGCACTAGGCTCCTTGTAGAATTATGTTATGTGTAGATTTAGATTGATTGTTGTATAATACCATTATATATATACATCTTTAAAATTATTTGATTATCAAGGCATGTTATTCTTTTAGGTCATTCAAAATCCATGGAGGCTCTCAAAGAGAAAATACAAACAAAGAGGGATCAGATTGATGAAGCCGAGGAAGATTATAGGCAAGCCAGCAAAGCTGCCAAACGAGGCTCTGTTAAGGAAAAACTTAACTGTGATAAGAAAAAGAAAGCTTTGGATCGCCTCAAGGAACAACTGAAGAAGCTAGAATTGGATGAAACAAATAGAGATGAAAACAAAACTATAGCCCTTGGCACATCAAAACTGAACTATCTGGATCCACGTATTTCCGTATCATGGTATGTAAATTTAGTGTAATTAATTGTTAAAAATAATATATTTTTATACAATCTCAGATAAACAAATCAAACCCTTGAATTAAGAATGCCTGTACCCAAACTTGTCTTTAAGAAACAATAGTATGCTATTTGGTTCGACTTTAAATCTATATAATATAGATTGAATAATGTTATGGTGTCCCTTTTGAAAGAAATTCTTGATAAATGTATTTTCCTTTATAAATGTTATGTTCTTTATTGAAGAAAACTATTTTATTTTTCTATAGGTGCAAAAAGCATGGTGTACCGATCGAGAAGATTTACAACAAAACTCAGCGTGATAAGTTCCGCTGGGCAATTGACATGGCCGGGCCGGACTATGTCTTCTAAACTCGTAGCATCGGCTACTTTATATATTTTGTTTCAATGTAAACGTTCCACTTTACAAATTTTTTACTTATTTAGTTTTATGGTCTTTTGACATGAAACAAATTGTATGTGAAAATAAAAAAAATAAAGTTGTTCCTCACATTAGGATCCAAATTAGAAGTCTGATTCTAATTTATTTAGACAATTTTAGTTGCCCTTAGCTTAATTTTTATTTGTAAGTATTATTGTAAAAATCTTGGAACTTTTTCGTATCTCATTTTCTGTTTTAGATAATTGACATAATTGTATGTGAGTGAATGATACGCGTGTATGGTATTTCTGTAGTGGCTTTGTAAATATTAGTGAGGCTTTTAATTACACGGTAAATTTCATGAGCAATAGATCATTAATTTACAAATAAAGCATTCGCATACATCGTAAAGTGCTCCATAGGTTGTAGGAATTCTAAGTATTTTCTGCACAATGTGCAGCAATAATGTTGTAAAGTAAGAAATAATGTTATTTTATTTTTTATAATTACAGGCAGTTTTGGAATAGTGAGGAATTAAAAAGGTACAATGTTGTAGATAATTATAACTATAATGTCTACTTCTTGTAAATAATGAATTTTTACCATGTCATAAAAATTGTGAAATGAGATTATCAAATAAAAATGACACTAGGAGGTTATTCTTTTATTTAATTTTGATTAAATTTAAACATCGGGTCAAACAAGACCATCTTTATTCCCTCTACCAATGTCCTATGGATTGTATGTGGAGTGAATGTATGCTCTCCTAAATATATTTTTGAATAGTTTATGCAGAGCTGATAGATTAATCTAAAAACAATTATTTTACACAAAAACAGCTGCAAAATATCACTATGAACCACAACCTTTCGACAACTCGAACAGCAGCCGTGCTTAGTGGTAAGAGCTTGATTTACCCAATGCATATAGTTGAGGTCTGTGGGTGAGATTCATATAACTAAGACTGGTATGAAAATCCAATACATTTTTGCAGTACTGGAGTCAAGACTTAGTACTAAGCCTCATTTTTTACCATTTGGTTCAGCTTGGAGGGTAACCAAAGCTGCTATGCTAAATAAAATGATAAATCAAACTGGTGTGTCTGCTCTATCGGTCCATATATAAATAAATCATTATACTCTAGGGAATATACAAAATCAAATGCAAATTAGTAAATTATTGTTTTAATGATATCACAGCAACATCTTAAACTTTCAAACATAATTAGCAACCATTTGAAGCGGCGAAAAAATTAACATCTTCCATTCCGTCTGGCATATATGTAAGTCCAGAACTGTCTTTATGGTTTTTATTATATCCTTTCCCGTATCCTGAAAATGAGTTAAGTATGAACATTTGCTACCAATTTGCATCACATTTACATCTTATACTCCCATTATTTATCGCTAAATCTATATTTACGGAAGCTATCTTGCGTACATCAAAAACGTATAAAATGACAAGTCTCACTTAAGAGTTAATATAGTTCACTGTACCTAAATAAATAGTTTGGGGAGTCTTAAAATGTTTAGCAATCTTCCCAAAGTGATACAGCTGATTAGCACATATATTGTATGGGACGAATTATTGTCAAGCCATTCGTAAAAGTATATTTACGAAAAAGTCTCATCAACATATGTAACCATTTAAGCCTTTGTTACTAAAGCTGACCATAGACGGACCGCATAATGCAGTCGGCTACGACTGCTTGGAGCAGTTGTGTTCGACCGCAAAATAATTCTGATGCGAGTTCATTTACAAGATGGAATTCGATGAAACACTGCTACTTGTACTATTATAACGCAAGCGCAGGCGTAGAAGACACCCTAGTATGTGGGTGCGTCCAATACTACAATCAAGAGAACAGCATGGAATATTTCATACTTTGTATCCCCAGCTGAGAGAAGACACTAAAAAGTGTTTCAACTACTTTAGAATGTCCGTGGTTTCATTTGATAAATTAGTTAGTATTTTATTTGAGGAAGTGGTGCGCGGTCGGCAGCAACCGCTTGTAGCAGCAGTCCGTGTATGGTGGGTCCGGCAGCTCTAAGCAGTCGACTGCACGGCGAGACTCGACCGCAGAGCGACTGCTCCGACCGCTCAGAAACTGGTCGTGCGGTCCGTGTATTGCGGATATGAATTTAGTTTGGAAACTGCAGATCGCCGTGCGGCGACCGCTTAGAACAGTCGGTATCGACTGCAACATGCGGTCCGTCTATGGCCAGCGTTAGAGTTACATTTAACAATATTGGATATTTTATCTAAACAATTAAGTTTATTTATACTCACCTAATTCTTTCATAAGTTTCGTTGGCGCGTTTCGCAAATGCATTGGAATCGGAGGCAAGGATCCTTTAGTATCTCTCAATGTTTGTTGAACTCTTTTCATAGCGTGATATACCTCGGTGCTTTTGGGTGCCCGAGCTAGTCTCACCGCACATTGTGCGAGAAGTACGTCACATTCCGGCATTCCTATATGTTGGCAACCGTGGAGACATGACACGGCTTCAACTAGTGCATTAGGATCTCCCAAACCTTAAAAATTTTGATGACTATATGTGGTTTCATCCACGTTAGATAGGTCGTGTTATAACCTTTGGCCTTCCTTAATAAATACTACAGACAGACTACTATCAAAAAAAAAAATATTCCCACTCACACTTGGGATGATATGAGATAAGCGTGTTCAATAAAAGAATCAAATCCTTAGTAAAATCGAATATATATATATATTCATTACTGTTTTATTTAAGAAAAAGAGTTTTTGATTACCAAGATTCCATCAGGGAGCGTTTAAGTATTACGTAACGAATTTTGAGGGGCGGGGGTCCTCTTGTAAAACGTTACGATGCGGGGCGGGGATTGAATTACGCGTTATTATTAATATTATTTTCGACTTTCCAGTACTTTACACCACATAATGGAAACTTTTAGGTAGAAAGAGTCATTATGTGGTCACGAAACATTTTACTATTGGGTACAGAAAAACGTTACGGCGCGTTACATGGGGGTCAATAATTTCCAAGAATTGCGTGACGTAATACTTGAACGCTCCCTTATAAACTTACGATTTTTGAAATTTTAACTTAAATGCTTGCAGAATGTTAAGATCCCATGTTTTTTTACTTTCTCGTATCTTTCGAAGACTGATGTTAGGGTGAGTTCAGAGTCGAAACTTAGTGCTTAGACTGATCCCCGTATGTAAAAAATGTATTGAATTTTGACATACGGAAGTCATAGTTCGCGCTAAGTTTGTCTCTGAAGCCCTAGGAAATAGTGATCTAAATCCAAAAATGCTAACCAATATCTTCACAAGCCGTCCTAATCAACCTTCGAGCGATATATAAAGGGTCCTCCCCTCCATGTAGGGCTCTAGTGGTCCAATACAAAGCTGCATTATCGTCGCTCGCACGAATTGATTTTTGTATAGCAGAAATTATATTGTAATGTTCATCCCCTTTTTTGTCATACAGTATATGGGTCCTCTGGAATTGAATTATTGGTTTGATTTAAACCATTTTATTAGATACTTCGTTGCATTACAAAACTAGTACAATGGGATATTTGTCAAAAGTTTAAAAACAATTTCAGATTATGCATACTTGACTATGGAACCTATATTTTTTTTATTAATTCTATTAAGTGTTGGTTTTAAATTTCAAATTCAACGTTTATAATTTCTTCTCTAGTCAATAGATCCTACGACGGCGTCGCACTAGACCCTACGACGTCACAGTAAACAAAAGTTAAGTTTTTACGTGTTAATTATCATAAATAAATGACACAAATACACATATTATATTATATTTTGATCAAGTTAACAAAACTACATTAGTTAAGTTAGTTAGTTTTTTTATTAAGTTGTCTTCGAGGAAATTATCCTTCAAGATAGGCTTAGACAGGCGAAGACATTCCTAACTGGCATGGTATATCATCGTCGATTCGACTAATCTGTGACCGTTCTGTGTCACGTGACTGACGTATAAAAAACAATATTTTTAATTATCGACTTTCTGATAAATGAATTTTTATGTACAAGTTATTTTACTCTTATAATGCTTTTTAAACCCGTTTTTTACACATTAGTCTCAATAAAACTTTATTTTCATACTATTAGCCAAAATAGCCCATTAGAACACTTTCATATTTAGGACGGCTACGGGCGGCCTTATCGCTTAGAGCGATTTCTTCCAGGCAACCACTGAAAGTTAAAAAAAATAATGTAAACGCAACAAGTGCAAAACTACAAATTACTTACAATAACTTAAATAAAGAAAAACAATCAATTTAAACATAATAATGTAAAGGACACATGAATCACGAATAGTTAACTATAGGTTCACCAACTGCAAAACCAATAGCGGTACAAACATTGGTCTTGGTCAGTCTTTATAATAATGAACTGCTTTAACATGTGATAAGGGGCATGATGTAATGGTTGCAGGCTTACAAACATTTTGTAAAAAAAACCTAAGCAATTGAATAGAGCGACAGAGAGTTTATTGCCAGTTCTTCTCTTCCGTTCGACACCCTTGATTTGGCGGGAAATGTGAATTTAAAGGTAATTTTTTTTACCTTAATTCCATCTTTTATTTCTTCAAGAGTCACACATGGGACTGATTTATCATTTGGTTTTTGTGAGTTAAGTGTTAGTTCCAAAGCGCCTAAAGCAATTCTGGCATCACCATCACACATCTCTGCCAGCCATTGTAGTGATGATCGTTCTATAAAACATCTGAAATTTATATTTATTTTCCTATAATAAATGATGTTTGGTTTGTTTACTTTAATATTATATTAATAAATTAATGTACAATTATGTTAAACATGTTTTAGTTCAGCATCAACTCCCTTTGCTAATGAAAGGTTGTAACTTTGTCATTGTAGTGTTGAATAACTAGTTGTTGGAATACTTACTTAGTTTCACCAAATTTACTCTTTCTCTCCTTTAGATTATCTACAATCACGGCCAAATTATTTTTGAGAATAGCTTTCTCTAAAATCTGTATAACATTTTCAACTGATAATTTTTCCAAAACAATAACTCGGCAACGGCTTAAGAGAGCATTATTTAAACTGAAGGATGGATTCTCTGTTGTTGCACCAACCAATGTTATTGTTCCACTTTCCACATGAGGAAGAAATGTATCTTGTTGTAACTTATTGAATCTGAAATAATAAAAGATCACTTTAAATATGAAAGTTTTTGGAAGATATATTAACATTTTGGTTTTATAAGTCGGTCTTAGCACAAGCATTGCAGGTTCACAGGTATTCTATTATAAACACTTGCATGTATGTGCAAACAAAGCTAGTAATTCTTTACTAAATTTAACATACAATCACCTATGAATCTCATCCATAAATAACACTGTGTGCCTCTTAAACTGACATTCATTTTTAGCCGCCTTCACCACCTCCTTGACTTCATTTACACCACACATGGTTGCTGATAATTTCACAAATCTAAGAGTTTTTAGTTCTTTACAAACATTGGCTATTACATTAGCTAATGATGTCTAAAACAAAAAAATTGTTAGTCATTAATTTAAAAATACTGCCTTATTTTAGAATCACACAAACTATTGATTGACTTTCAAGATACATAGAAACTATTACAATGTTTTATTAATACAAAACTTGCTTCACTTATATCACATCTTTATTGGTTTTAAATATATAAAAAATATGTTGGGAATGTAAACACCAAAAGTTTTAAAAAATACCTAACTAGAACCTGAATTAATCAATAACAAATATAAATGAAATTGTCTGATAATAAAAACCTGAAGATGCATAATTTATTTTACTTTATGCATTTACCATTAAGTTTCCATACCAAACCATACCTTTCCACAGCCTGGTGGACCCCATAAAATCATATTTGGTATTTTTTTCTTAACAAGCATTGAATGTATCATACAGCCTGGTCCAAATATATCTGTATGTCCAACTAAGTCCTCTAACAGAGAAGGTCTCATAAATTCGGCCAATGGAATATTTTTATCAAATGTAAGAGACTCCGTTATTGGTATCATTTCTTGGTTCTCATTTGACTTATTTGTCGTCTAGAACATAAATATTACTACTTTAAATTTCTTTGGAAAGTAAAAGTAAATATTACAAGACAAATAAGCATATATAACATATTTCTATAGATACCTTCACTGGCACCGAGAATTCTTTTGAAGTTGTACTTGCACTACCAACATCTGTTTTTATACGTTTGTGTACTGCCGAGTCGACAGTTTCATTGTCATCGCCATAAGATCCCGATCTCTTTAGTTTATTTTCGGTTTGTGTATTTAGAAAAGACATTTATTTACATGTGTTTCAATAATACTTTGTGAAAACTGTCGTTCACATACCGGACATTGAAACAAATCAGCTTTTAAATTAGTATCCACTGAATGAGAAAGGGACATAGTAAATACTTACAAGCGTATTACATCAGTTTAAAACCCTATATTACATAAAATAAAGGAAAAGATAGTTTATTTTCAAAAGTTTAAAACTTTGTTTATAAAATTCAAAATTCTGTAGTCACAGATGAGAATTTCGACCATAGATTTCGATGTTTGAAAGGTTGTAAAGATTAAAGTGGCGAATATAATAAATTTATATAAAACTTCACATTCTATTACCAAAGTTTAACTTAAAAGAATAATAATAATAAAGTTTTTTTGCCATAAATCGTCAAAAATCAACGTTGTTGTACCTTAATAGTTAACATTGACACAAAAAAAAAAAAATTACAAATGCCACAATTACAAAACAACCGAATGCGAAATGCGAATTGAGGTTCGCACTTCGCAGTAACATTTAATTATTAATTTCACGTCGATAACTATTTATTTCACATCCTTATGATAACGAGCTACATTATAAATCAATTAAATGGACACATCGAAAGGAGTTTTGAAAAACCGGAAGGCCAAGAAAAAAATTGGTGAAATCCAAGAAGTTTCAGATTCAGAAAATTATACAAAACTAGAAAAACGAGAAGTTGTACGTAACTTAAATTGTATATTATTTTACTGCAGCCAGAGTATATTTATTGCTGTAAACAAACTTAAGTTTTTGTAATCATTGAGAATTTTCATTGGATCTACTGCTAATTTTGACCTATTTAAGAAATTAATTGTGGTTGTAGAATAATTTTAAAGGCCCCTAATATTAAATAGATATAAATTCTATCAAAGTTATAATATTTAGCTGTTATGTGGTTGTTCCTGTTTTCATTAAAGGAATAAAAGTTTATTTTTTATCTCAGGGTGATGGAGCACCAGCAGATAAAGGTTGTCAGGAACAAAAAGAAGTTTTAATAGAATCTAAAGAAGATGGTGTATTAAAAAAGCAATGTTCTATAAAATTTGAGATTGATATAATTTTTCTTATGCTTTTAAGTTTGGGTCTTTGCACTAGACTGTACAATTTAGACAACCCTCATTATATCGTGTAAGTTTCTTTTTATTTAACTATAAACATATAACATATTAAAACATTGTTTTATCTACTTATCTATCAAATTTGTCTTATGGTAAAACATGGTAATCTAGAAACTACTGTTTCAAATTGAAAATTAAATTTATCTTAGTTATATTATTAATTGAGTAAGCCCATATATATCACACTACTACCAATAGAAACAGACCATCATTGATAAGTTAAAAAATCCATGGCAGCATCTTTTGTTGACCACAAACACACACTAGCAATTTTTGTGGTAATAAATTATCTAGTCAAGTAATGCATTATTTGTGAAGGTTTTAATTGTCTGATCTAATCTTATTTGTATCTATTTAAGATTATATATTTTAAATAACTGTAATTTTTATAGTATCTTAGGAGATGACAGTTTTTAAACAACAAAATTTTGATGAAACTGCATTATATACTTATTTTTTTTATTTTTATTCCATATCATTATAAGTATGTAGAGGAGAATTTTATTGTTTGATATGGATAGGATTTGATGAAAAATAAAGATTTTCAATGATTGTTCCAGTTTTGATGAATTACACTATGGTCGATATGTATCTTTATATACAAAAGGTGTGTTTTTCTTTGATGCTCATCCACCATTAGGAAAAGAGCTTCTTTACATGGCCAGTAAGATAGCTGGCTATGATGGAAACTTTACATTTGATCGGATTGGATCACCATATGCTGACAATGTGCCTGTCACAGCTTTAAGAATAGTACCTGCCATATGTGGAGCTCTTTTGGTGGCTGTTTCATATCAGTTTATGATAGAGATATGTTTTTATCAATGGACAGCTATACTTGCAGCTTTATTGGTGTTATTTGGTGAGTTTTAATATATTTCGTATACAAACTACTACTGGATGTTTATTGATAAGATCCCCATTCCAAAAAAAACGATTTTCAACTCATCTTGATTCTGCCATTTCTATATAATATATAACACTTTTACATAAACAACTAAATGAATTTCTAAACAAAAATTTCTCCACTTAAGTCTGGGTATTTTCCTGGTGATAGCATGACTACCGCGCTGGTCAGGGTTGCTGATGACATTCGCGTAGGCATGGGCTAAAACAACTTAAAATTCTAACGTAACTCTTCCTTTCTTGCCTAATGCTTTACGGTCTCCGCAGTGAGGGTATGGAATTCTTCCTGTTCCTTTCCTAAGATAGAGAATCTTCCATATGCATATAATATATATATATATTAGCTTAAGCATTACCTGTCCGCATCGTACGCCAACTTTCGTACTAACTGAAATTATTCATGTGCCCTTTTTCATTGTCAACATATGTTTTTATTGTTTTTTTTATTCTTTATATCTAAGTAACTATAATATATCTTATGTAGGTTTGCCCATCTTGCGCTTACCTTATTTAATTTATTTTTCTCCTTACAGTCAACCATTATCTATTGGCTACTTATTATTTAATTAATTTAATTTTATTGTAATTTTACTGTAGGTACCTACATGTGTATTTAAATGATAGGAAAAAATAATTGCCTATAATTATCACAAAACCCTTTAATTTGGTTTATATTTTTGTTTCAGAGAATAGTTTGTTAACACAGTCCAGGTTTATGCTCTTGGAAAGTATACAAATTTTATTTGGCATTTGCGGAATACTTTGCATAATGAAAAGCAATCGTAAAATTGGTATTTCATCTGTGTTATGGCTTTGCTTTGGAGCTATATCTATAGGATGCTGTTTCTCGTAAGTATTTTCAAAACATCTATATTAAAGAAAATGGAGTTTATTTTTATAAATATCCAGTCTAGCAGTTCTTCCATAAGCTGTAGAAATAGCTTTAATATAAATTAAATGTATAATTTTAATATATATAAATTACGTGTCACGTTGTTTGTCCGCTATGGACTCCTAAACTACCGAACCGATTTCAATCAAGTTTGCTCACAGTGTGCAGTTTGATCTAACTTAAAAGATAGGATAGCTTAAATCTCAATTTATACCCGCAATATTATTTTATTGCAAAATATTTGTTTATTATTTGATAGTCACAATTCTGTAATAGTCACAATGGCGCTGTGTTAAAAGTACCAACGTTTCAAATAAGCTACAATTTAATGGCATAACCACCAAAAAAGCATGGTGGTCCCCATGACTGGTGTTCTCCTACCGTTTCCCTTGAATAGGTTACTACTATGTAATATAACTAAAACCTTAGCTACAGCGACGCTTGGCCAGTCTGCTAGTTGAGTAATAAAAATTTATATTTTGCACCTTTCATTCATACTAATACTCAATTGTTTTTCAGAGTAAAGTACTCAGGATTATGCACATATTTCTTAGCATTCTTCTTAGTGGGTCAACAAATGTGGAGACGTATTAGTGAAGTTCAATCAACATTACGTCTGACTTTTTCAATAATATGGAGGCTAACTATATTAATAGTTATACCATTAAGTGTGTATTTAGGAGTGTTTTATATCCACTTAGCATTACTTCCAAAGGCTGGGCCACATGATAGTGTGATGACCAGTGCATTTCAGGCATCGCTTCAGGGTGGCCTTGCAAGTATTACTAAAGGACAACCATTACATGTTGCTCATGGATCTCAGATCACATTAAGGTAAATGTTATAATGAATATTTGATTCAGATAATATCTCCAATAGGTTTTTTTAGAACTACATAATATTTTACTAATAATTGATTGTCCCTAGGTATAAATACATATCCTAATCTTTTATAAAACGACTTATTTCTCTTAGTGGTGGTACGCCCGTTCTAGTATTTTTATACCTGTTTCGAAAGGCTAGCATCGTACTTGAATACCCTCTCATATCACTTTACATCACTTGAGCCCTTTACCTATTCTATAATAAAAAAATATTTACATGATTCGTCAAAAACAGTTAATATCTATATATGTATATGTTTTTGACACGCAATATCTACCTACTTAAATTTTATACATTCGGTGCTTTGTTACGTTACTTGATCCGGTATACTTTTCTTCATATATAGTTTAATTTCCTATTCTAATATTATCGATACATATGTAGAATTTCTAATGTATTGCGTATTTTTAAGCATACATTATGCTTTGTCACGTAATAAATAAATCTACTAAAAACGACTTTTTTCGGAATTTATTCTTAACCTTTAGCTCTCTTTCTGAAAATTACATTCATAAATATCCAGCCAAGAATTCCGAACTTATAATTCAACACCCTGGGGTGGGCTCTATACCATTCTGGGTAGAAACGAATCACTCTTCTATATACGCTTATGTCTTTCAGACACTCTCACGGCCGAACATGTTGGCTCCACTCGCACGCACACGTATACCCAGTAAAATACACGGACGGCCGTGGTTCCTCTCATCAGCAGCAAGTCACCTGCTACAGTTTCAAGGATGTCAACAATTGGTGGATAGTAAAGAGACCTGATGAAGCGTCTCTAACTGTCTCTTATCCACCGGATGCTATTCGTCATGGGGACGTGGTGCAATTGGTACATGGGTTGACTACGAGAGCGTTGAACTCGCATGACGTCGCTGCGCCCGTCTCGCCTCAATCACAGGTAAGATGTTGGCCCGCGCGTAGCTCCATGGGGCAATTAAGCTGCTTTACTGATAAATGTTCAAATAGGACCAATAGCGGATAATGACCAATAAATCACTTGGTATCCTTTATGATTTATTAAGGCTTTGACTCTAGAACCTTGGTGTCGCTGTATTTGCTTTGCGTTATTAACAAGCACAGCACTTTAAACAGATTAAATCGACTTCAAATACCTTTTAATTAAATTTACGACTTATTATTTAGCTATATACAGGTCTCCTCTAGAAGGTATGGATGATATTTTAAAAATCTTTAAGTTTATATGAAATTTTGATTCTTCTGAGATTTCCTAGGTTGGAACGATTTAATATAGTTTAAAAGTTTACGAAATTTAGCACACGTGCTTGCAAGACTAAATACATCACTTTACTTAGATAAAAATCCAATTTGAACAATATCACATATGGTCAAACTATCGAAAAGTTGCTTAACGTCGTAAATAATTTTGAATTAACAAGAAAATGGCAGAGGCTCATAATGTATAATTGTGTGCCTCCTATATTGCAAAGCTATGCCGCCTCTTAGTGGTGAAAAATTATCTATGATAGAACAAAAACATAATATTATAGTGTTTTATAATGAACCCTTTTTTTATACAACCACTTAACAGTCTACAATAATAGTACCTATAATTTGAATTTAAAAAAAGTCTGTTTTATACTAATAAAAAAAAACCAGCATTAAGATACTACGAAGCTTATTATTATATGACGTGTATTTCTATTGAAATTTCGTTTATTTAAAATCATCATCACCAATGTCCTCAGACGGAGGAGATATGCTTAAAAATACACTAACTTTTTTTTTTCAAATTTTAGGAAGTATCTTGCTACATCGATTACAATATATCGATGTCAGCACAGAATTTATGGCGCGTGGAGATTGTTAACCGGGAAACGGATAGAGACACTTGGGACAGCATCAGGTCCCTTGTGCGGCTGATCCACATGAACTCGGGGTCTGCTCTCCGATATAGTGGAAGGCAGTTACCCCCATGGGGATTCCATCAGCATGAGGTGGTCGCTGATAAGGTGGTCACGCACCAGGATACAGTGTGGAATGTTGAGGAGCATCGGTATTCCAAATGTATGTAAAGAAATAAAAACTATAAAACCTTTAATAAAATCCCAGAGGCTCTTTTATCTCTGCCTTTTAATAAATTTAAGAAATGAATTAAAGAAAAGCTGTGAAAAAAGGCTTACTATAAAGTTAACGATTATCTAGTTGATAAAAGGGCCTGGGACTAGTGCTAGACAGGCTACCACTAATTAATTTGTGATATTTGTTTTAAAATAAGTGTTGTTTGATGATTTGATATTTTAAAAGACCCTCTGTCTCCTTTGCCGATGAGTAGGGATGCCTACAAATTCAAATTTAATGACGTTAAATAAGTGATACATGTATCTTATGTTCCATAATAAACATATTTTATTTTATTTTAACCGTCACAAACATTATTACCATATTCTGACCCTTTCATTTCCGAACATCAGAATTAAATGTCTTTGTGTCTCCTAGTACATAACTGAATTATTATATTGTGATTCTAAAGAAAACTTTATATTTAAATGTAAGTAAAATAATTAACTATTACTTTAGGCGTTTATAAGTAATCCAGTGTTTAAATTATAAGCCCGGTCCCACCATTTTACATAATGTAAGGCGGAAAAATTTTACCAAAGAAAATTTGTTTAAACTTAGTTTTCTTTATAGCGGAGGACAAAAAAGAGCGTGAACGCGAATTAGTTACCGCTGAAATGATACCAACAGCGGCTACAAGACTATCATTTTGGGCTAAATTTTTGGAGCTTCAGTACAAAATGTGGTCGCATTCCAGTGACGCGCCACAAGGTCATATGTTCGCAAGTGAGCCCCAAGATTGGCCCTTGCTCCAACGGTCTATTGCTTATTGGCTTTCGCCTCAGTCTAATGTAAGTATAAAGTTGCCTCATAGAAATCTCTTGTAAGAAATAACACGTTCACCTCTCAAATATGAAAATACCCTATTTGTTTTGCATTAGTGGTTTCAAAGTTTTTTTTTTTCTTAACACTTTGGGGCCATCCATAAAGTACGTCACACGTTAATGGGGAGGGAGGGAGGGTATCACCGAAGTGTGACATCGTGTGACAAGGGGCATGGGGGGGTCAATACTTTTGTGACGTCACATGTTAAAATTTTAAATACTAAAACGCAAAGTTTGGATGTGAATTAAAAATTTTAAAAATTTACGAACTTGATCTATATTTAATTAATTAAATGAAAATAGCTGTTTTCTCTCGATTATTTTTAAATACATACATAAATTTAACAAATGTGTGACGTCACATCAGGAGGGGGGGGGGGTTTATAAAAATGTGACAACCTGTTACAAGGACGGGGGAGGGGTTCAAGACTTAAGTCCTAAAATTCGTGTGACGTACTTTATGGATGGCCCCTTTCCTATTGGGTGTCATTGCTACATTGATAATTCTTCTATAATGCCGGTTTCCTCACGTATGTGTGTTGTTTCCCACATAGTAATTCCTCCATAATTCTTACGACGCCGGTTCTATGTAACTTGCAATAGCGATCCCGGTGTTTTTATTTTTCACAATTTAGATATAGCTTTTTCAATATCCGTAGTTCTTCGAAAACAATAAAAAGTTTCTTACAATGCAAGTGATTTGGTGTTTTACAGGCTCAGGTACACCTAATCGGCAACCTAGTGACGTGGTACGCTGGAACACTATCCGTATTAATGTATGGAGGGTTTCTTGCCCTTTATGCTATACGTACAAGAAGAAACATTAACGATTTACCGCCTCGCGCCTCACAAAAGTTCTATGACGCTGGTTACATCCTCTTTTTAGGATATTGGCTACATTATTTACCATTTTTCTTCATGGATCGAACACTTTTTTTACACCACTATTTACCAGCTTATATCTTCAAAATTCTTCTCCTATCGTTTGTAATAGATCACCTATTTTTCATCCTTCACATTCGAGAAAAAACAAAATCGTTAATTCATGTTTTTATATTTTTCGTTGTCGTATTTCTTGCGTATGTAATACTCACTTTTAAGAAATTCAGTGTTCTTAGTTATGGTAACACTGATTTAACTGAAACTGATCTTATGAATCTCAGATGGAAAGATACATGGGATTTTATTTTACATAAAAAGAATTAGATTAACATTTAAGACTGCTATGTTGTAAATCCGTCCATTAGAGTATATTTAATATAACTTTTTATTTTAAATTATATTTTTTTATGAACAAGGGAATTAAGTTTTATTATTTTTAATGTTATTTTCCATAAGGTTGTATGTAAATTAGTTATTTAATGAAATCTTTAAAAATAGAATCTCAGTGTAACACTTTTTTACAGAGTACATAATATATTTTTTTATACACATTGTATCTGTTTTATTTACCTTTTGGTAATATCTGTGTAAAATAATTTGGTCATATGAAATACATTAAGAGAGTGAAACGGAAAAAAATGGTTACAATTTTATTAAAAGTAATATGAATTAGCAAGATGGTTCAACTTCCATAGGTTGTACTTGATGCACTGTTACTGACTCAACTTCTAGAGGTATAACCTTTGTTTTCAATACTGCTGTGGTGCCTAGTGCATACCTGTAAGAGCCTTGCTTCTTTCCCTGTAATTTTAATAAATAATTCCGTGAGAATCATGCAACTGGTAGTTGCTTGAATAGTAGAAATGCTGAAGTAAATTGAAAAACATATACTGATAACATTTTTTGAAATAGGGATTTGGTTAAATTTATTAAAAAGCTTTCTTTTTTATACAGCAAAATAAACAATATGAATACTAATGTTGAATGACAATGCTGCCCATGGTCACTAACACTGCTTGCAAGTGTGTTGCCAGCCTTTTATCGGTACACTCTTTTATTTAAGTCTATATGTGGTAAATTTATCTTCATATTTACCTTAACATTGGCCTCTTCATATGTTCGTAGATATTGGGCTGGACCTGAACTCCGGATTACACAAAGATCAACATTTGACCCTGAACCCAAATCATTAAAAATACCAGCAGCTATAGCATCTCTTACAAGTTGCTTGCCTTCTTCCTCAGACATGTTTGGTTTCCAACGAGACTCAAAAACAGCCATTGCTGCTAGAGATCCAGAACCTTCACAGAAATGTTTACATATAAATTATTGATTTAATTACAAATATTTTTTTGTAGATGGAAGCATGATGAAAATTTGCTTTCTTCATATTGTTTATATCTTTTCTCTTAACTTACATATCTAGCTATCCTATTTTAGATATCAAAACTTACCCATGGTAGCATAAGGCAACTTATCAACGGATCCATGGGGGTAAATACAGTAGATATGAGGCCCAGTACGATCTACTCCACCTAGCACTAAAGCAGCTCCAATATGACCTTGGTAACGGAATAGCATTCGCTTGAGCAATGTTGATGCAGTTTCAACGGGCACAACGCGACCCGTGTGTAAACGTTGTAGCTCTAATTGAGAAGAAACCGACTGCGTGGTCATCTCTGTATCAGCAGCTGTACCGGCCCCACAACAGTACATGTTTGCCGCAAGATAATGAATTTTTTCGCAGTTCTTGTCTGAAACTACGGTATTCTCAGTAGCTCGTGTGTCAGCCCCGAGAATGACACCATCTGCGTAAATTATCCCAACGATAGTTGTGCCGGTCTTAGTCGCTTTAGGAGCAGGAAAGCCTTTATGTTCAAGAAAAGCATTTCTGTAAGTAATTGATAAATTAGGTTTGTGTTTCTGAGAAACTTTTTTAAATCGCCAGTCAAACGTGAGATTTTACTTACCGTTGGCAGTTTTCAAAAGAAAAACCAGATGTAGGTAGTTCGGGAACTAAAACTGATGCCATATTTTAATATAACTTTAAACTGTTTAAAATATACTTCAGTAACTTTTTAGTTTTCCAATTTCCAACAATGAAATAGCAAAATTTGATGTGATTATTTTGTACCTATTTGATTTTTTTTTTTTTTTTTTTTTTGGGATTTTATGACCTGGCATTTACAACCTTTAGGTCAACTCTTAATTTTCATAGACGTTATGTTACGCCTATGAGCATATTCCATTAAATTGTTTTTATTGTATTTTTTATGTAATTGTAGATGTGCTTATAAGTAAGTTCGTCTTGTAACAATTGTTTTAAAGGCGGCGGGCGGGACAATAAATCACACTTATTTTCAACATCACTAAGTTCACTGGCCAACACTAGTCTGTCGATCAAAAATTTTTGACAATCGAAGATAATGTGTTCCACAGTTCCATCACTTGAATTACAATGTGAACATGTTTTATTCGCAATAATGCCGAGTCGAGCAAGGTGTGACGGTGCAGTATTATGACCAAAACGCAGTCTATTTATGATAGTAATAAAGTCTCGAGGAACATCTGGCATACGATGATACCAAGGTCTTGCAGGTAAGTCTACTTGTATGCTTCCATACCATTTTCCTTTCGTATCTTGATCTTTCTTCCACATTTCTAACCACAAATTTTGAATATTCTGGTCAATACATTGCAAGTAATCGGACATAGGAACATTCATTGTATTTCTAACGTCAACAGCATTAACTCCTTCATATGCAGTTTTATCAGCCATTTCATTGCCAGAGATACCTTTGTGGGAAGGTACCCATAGAAAGAAAATTTGAATTTTGTTATTGTGATATTGTTGAATTATTTGTTTAATGAAGTAAAGGATATAATTAGACTTGAATTTAACTGTAAGGGTAGTTAAAGCTGTTATCAAACTCAAGGAATCAGAAATTATTAAAAAATATTTAATATTATTGATTTCGCGAATACGCATTAATGCCTGATACACTGCATATGCCTCTGCCGTAAATATAGAGCAGGGTTCATGCAGAATAAAACTTGAAGAAAATTTTGCTTGTGGATCATATAGAGCAGCATGTACATAATCACTTGCTTTGCTCCCATCAGTGTAGATAACATAGTACATTGTATTTTCCTCCAAAAATTGAAGCATTTCCGAATTATTGTTTATTGTCTGATGGACTACATTAATTGGATGTGAAATACACTGATAAGAGAAAGAGTAACATGGCCATGGACACTGTTTTCTAATTTTAGAAAAACTATTGTCTATTTCCAGAAATATATCGGACATTGTTGGAGAATTACCACATATTAGACCTTGTGCTGTTGTTAATGGTCTTCTTGGGGATCTATCTATATAAGGTACAATTTTGTTTATTACTTGAGTGTTGTTTGATGCTATTAATTTGAGACAGTATCTTTCAGCAAGTAAGATTCGCCTCAAAATCAAAGGCATCACTTTTGTCTCAACTTCCATGGCCCTTATGGGAGTTGAGCAAATAGCACCAGATATTATTCTTAAAGCCTTATTCTGCAATATGTCTAATTTATTTACATGAGAACTATTCATATAAGCGAGTGAGCTATAATCTAAGTGACTTCTAACAATACTTTTATACAATATTGACAATATTTTAGGGTCTGCACCCCATGTTACACCACACAGTGATCTGATAACATTTAGTCCTCTGTGAGCATTTTTGGATATATATTTAATATGTTCTTCAAAAGTTAGTTTTGGGTCTAGTATTATTCCTAAAAATTTCTTTGAAGTGACTCTATTTATAATTTCATTATTGTAAATAATATTTGAATTTGAGGCTTCATTGCCAAAAAACATAACACTACTTTTAGATGGGTTAATTTTTAAATGTAAACGATAATTATAATATTGTAATAGTTGAAATAAGGATTTGTTCATATTATCTATTGCAATCTCTAAGTTGTAATTACTACTGTATAATACAATGTCATCAGCAAATTGTAAAATATTTACATTCCTATTATTTACATATTTACAAATTTCACTTGTGTATATATTGTACAGTAATGGAGATAGTGTGGCACCCTGCATTGTACCTCTCGAGGCACATTTGGGTCCATATAGAATATTGTTATGCCTAGCATAGATTGTTCTGTTGTTCAAAAAATTAAAAATCCACTTACATAAGTGCCCGGGCACACCCAACCTAGACATGATTTGAACTAGTATACCAGGATCAACACTGTCAAAAGCACTTTGAACGTCTAGGAATACGCAAACTGTGTTTAATTTTCTATGTTTTGCATTTTTCAGGTCAGAGATTAAAGAGGTGAAACTGTCTGCACTACTACGCCCTCTACGGAAGCCAAATTGTATAGGTGGAATGAAACACTTAGATTCAACATACCAATCGAGACGGACTTTCACCATATTTTCGAATATTTTACCAAGACAGGATGACAAGGAAATTGGTCTATAAGAACTAGCAAACTCAGGACATTTGTCGGGCTTAAGTATTGGGACAACACATTGTGTTTTCCATGACTGTGGAATACATTTATTACTCCAAAGCAAATTGAGGATGTTAAGAAACAACTTTTGGGCAGAAACATCTAAGTTTTTAATTACAATGTAAGGATAATCATCTAAGCCAGGAGTTGTATTTCGTCTAGAGTGCAAACTTGTTAAAAATTCAGACCATGAAAATGGATCCAGTAAAAATTTTGAATTTGGGTTATCATTGTTGATTTCAAAAACAATGTTCAGTTGATCTACTTCAATTAAGTTGCTATTATCTGATAATTTATCCAAGAGTGGAGATATAAACACATCTGTATATGATTTATTCTTAGGTCTTATGCCTTTGAACATTTTTAATAAATTCCAAATTTTACTTATGTGAGTATTTCTATTAAAAGTGTTACATAAGTTATTCCATCCAATTTTTTTCTGTTCTGAAATTGTTCTCTTTTTCTGGGCATCTTTTCTTTTGTAATTAATATAATTTTCAATAGTAGGTTCTTTTCTATATAGTTTTAGCGCATTATATGAAGCAATAACACTTTGTTCACATATACAATTCCACCAAGGAGATGGTGGTCTGCTTATGAAAGTATTTGTTTTAGTGAGCTTTGGAATTGACATTTCTTTAAGAGTATCTAAATGAGAACAGAAATTATTATATGTTGAAATAGGATCATGTGATTGAAGTATCAAATCATTAAACATTGTTTTTGAAAGATCTGTGTATGTTTCCCAGTCAGCTCTTTTATATATAAACCTATCTACAGGGGAATTGAGATGATATTTATCTATATCTAATGAAATCTCTGTTATTGTTGGATAATGGTAACTTCCCATTGTATCATCATGTACAGACCATTCACATAGTGGTGCGAGGCTGCCACTAATGAAGCTTACATCAATGGCAGAAGCAGTTTGTCTAGGGCGATTTAAGGTTGTAGGTCTACCATCATTTAAAATACACAAATCTAAGTCATCAATTAAATTAAATAACTCCTGACCTCTACTTTTGGTTGACTGACAACCAAATGCAATATGATGAGCATTAAAGTCACCACTCATAAATATGGGCTTTGGTAAATCATTAATAATGTAACGGAGTCTATTAAATCGTATACGCCCACTTGATGGTGGACAGTATATACAGAGAATTGTTAAACTACTATGTCCAGTTGATACAGATACACCAACTGTTTGTATATCTTCATAAAATCTAGTATTTAATATATTATACTTAAGGTATGGTTTTATTAGTATTGCAACTCCATTATGTGCATTGTTTGAATTTTTGTTGTAAATATTATATCCTGGTATTTTAAAATTATTATCTTTAAACCATGTCTCATTTAGAAGGCAAATATCAATATTTTGTTGTTTTAAAAATTGAATTAATAAAGGTTTTTTACTATTTGCACTTTGAATATTAAACTGAACAATACGTAGCTTGGATTGTGTAGAACTAGGCCCTACACAATCCATTATGTTAAATTTTTTAATAATGCATCTTTTATAGTTTTCATATTCGTGGGTGTACTGTCATCTTTATTGGCTAATTCCACCAACGTCTGCACTAGGGCCATAAGTACATCGTTGTTGGAAATTATTAGATTTTTAAGGTCCTTAGAAGGGACTATTTTAACTTTATTTACATCCGACTTATTTACAATAACATTACTATTTACAAGTTGTGGTTTTGGTGGAGGGAGTGGAGGGAAATCTGTTTCATTGGTGGTAACTTGTTTTGTTAAGGCAACACTTGCATAAGAAATGTTGCTTTTCTTTTCACTAATCTTCTTTATTTTGATAGGACATAATCTAGAAATCGCAAGATGAGGCCCACTGCAATTTATGCAGCTGATCTCAGTTGGTTTATCACATTGCTTATACAAGTGTTCACCTCCGCAAATACTACATCTTTGTTTCCCATTACAAATCTTAGCTGAATGATTAAATTTAAAACACCTATAGCACTGTAGTAAAGGTGGAATGTATTCGAAAACTCTGTACGAGAATAGATCGTATTGTACATTATTAGGCAGTACATTAGATAAGAAAGTGATGCTTACAGTTTGCAATGCAATGCGCTCTTGTCCTACCTTCTTTGTAAACCTTCTTATTGCCACTATTTCATATATCGAAGAAAGTCTAGTATATAGTTCTTTGTTAGAGATGTTCGCTGGAACAAATCTAATTATGCCGGTTTTTTCAATTTGCGCTGCCGGTATGAACGCCTTCATTTCATATTTTGTCAGAAAAGTGGTATTGTTAATAAAATTATTTGCCGTATTATACTGCTTGAATAATACTGCTATTTTATTGGCATTCACCCTCTGAATGCCCGTCACACCTTTTATGTCCATTGCGAAAATATGATTTAAATATATAGGGCTCTTGTTGCCCAATCTATCGTCGTTTGTGGATTCCACATACACTTTAAAGTCTGTGTTGGTTGAGTTTTCTGGATAAAGTCTTTTATAGTTCGGTTTGTAATAGGGCAGATACGCATCTCGCTCATCGCCGCAGTCCGATCGTCCAGCGCCTACGCCTCCTCCTTCATCCGTAGGCCTTGGCCGTTTTATTGAGGCGGGCGGGTGAGACCCGCCCCCCTCGTTTACCTCCATTGCTATTGTGCTTTTCAGCAGCTAATAGCAATATTTAAAATCACTTTAAACTATAAAAAAATCACTATTTATAGAAAAAAATTAAAATTAAAGTTTAAAGACAACCGCGCTTTTTCAAGGTTCCCGCCAGAATCCGTACCTATTTGAAAGTTATAACCACAGACTAATTTAAGAATACAAGAATGTTGTAAGGTTAGACCATAGATTAAAATCTTAATATGAACGGAGCCGAGCTTAAGAAGAAGACCTAAAGCGTAGAAACCACGTTAAGTGCGTTTTCCAATTACAGCAATAGAGCGCATTATGCGGCATAATGCTCAACGTTGAATGTTCCAACTCCAACAACGCTTTGCACAATTGAGCACTCTCAAAACTTATGCTCTCGCTTGCTTCTCGCAATCAATACCAACACAGTGACAGAAAATTTACCAGTGTTTTTCTTTAAGTTGGCATTTATCGAAATTTTCGTTAGTAAATATTATTTATTGTTGAAAAATTTGTAAGGCTTTCGTTTCCTCGTAGATTTTGAAAATAATTAAAGTTATTAAAAAATTACTAAAAAAAAAAAAAAAAATATAAGTATGGATGAAGGTATAAATAGTTACTTTTTTTATATTCCACATTTAAAATATGAATACAATTTTATTTTAAAATTCGGATCTGTAAACAAATTTAATTTACAGGATTATACTTTTGTAAACATTGCAATGGTTTTGAAAAAGTATATAATTTTTTTAGAAATCATTTTTAAAAAAATACTCAAAACGTAAATGATGTAAACTTCTTACATGAAACTAAATATTTTACTGTTAATTTAGCTTGTTAAAACCTTATATTCTTTAAAGGTTTTCTCTTATTTCAGTAAAAAAAATGTTAATAAAATAATTTGATTTTTTAAATGTTTTCAACCAATTATTATTGTTAACAACATTATTAATAAATTAATGAGGTTGCTAACTCTATTCAGAACATTTTTTTTTTTTTTCAACACTGACTTAGCGCACTCTGCTGATGCATTTGAAAACTAATTCACGTTCCAATTAAGCTTCAGCATTATGCGGCATTGTGCGGCACTGAGTCGCATTATGCTCTGTAATTGGAAAACGCACAACATCAGCAAACGAAGGAATATGTTGATCCTTTATTTTCTAATGGCATCCTAACTTAGTTAAAATGATGTTTGTCATCTTTTATTTTACGTAGGTTGGCAAAAGTTTTCTTTCGGGTAGTATTGTACTTTTTCAACTTTTTTTATCAATAGAAACACAATATAGAAAATGTTTATTTAATTTTTAAATATATGGGATGCTCTAACTTGTTATAAATCACAACCCATTTTTATCTTTGTTCATTGGTTTATTCTTCACATACCACAGTAATTAATTTATATTCACATAGAAACGCTCAAGGGCAGAAACATAAATATCGCTCGTCTTAAAAGTCTGTTCTGAGTGACGTCCACTTTCTTCTTTTCTTAGTGTCCTATCCTTATGTTAAATCTTATAGAAAAAACTACACAAAAGAGTATGTACATTTTAGTGCGTATCTACGATACGCCACAAATACAACGATTAAATATTATGAGTACGTTAATGTATTATAATTATTGACGGCCAAATCTTTTTTGTGACAAATACTGATTCTGGCTAATGAAAAAAGATAATTGAATTATTTGAAAACTTTCGGATGGCAACACAGAATGTCATTGAATTTCTTAGGTTAGTATGATTATGAGTCTTGATACTTCATGCAATTACTCATTTTTATTTGTATTATATGTTTTTTCCGAATAGTTAACAGGTATAATAGCCTAAACTTAGTTTTATTTGATAGAATATTTCGTTTCTTTCGCAGGATTTGATTATTCCGAAGAAGAAGTTGATAGAGTTAATAGAGTCATTTTAAGTATCAATAGTAAAAGACTAAATATTAAATACCCATAGTATTTAATTTCATAGAAATACAGTTACAATCAATGTAAAAATTAATAATAAAATCAAGTATCAAGTAGGTTAATCCACAAGATATATAAAACTTTTAGGGATACCATACTAATTTTTTTTAATTTGCCGCGCTTTTTCGTTATCTTCTTTCAATAGCCAGACTTTATAACATATTTATTTTTTTAGGTTTAGATTGAAGTAAAAACGAATATACTTATGATAAAAACACAAATTATTATCGCCACTACAATTAGTCTATCAAAAAACACCATGGTGGCAATCAACAAAGTATGCACACAGCGCAATGGGACTAATTTATATATTAAGTCTCACAAAAATAATTTTCTGTTTAAGAACACATGCAGTTATGGTAAGTATTATGAAATAAATACACTAGATTATTTAAAATATTACAAAGTTAAATGTTTTTACCAGCAATTAGTTAATAAGTTATAGGTGTAGTAACTTATAAATTCATTGAATTAAAGTGCCTTTTTTTATGGTCCTGACACGGTTTGTGCATTAGCCAGCGTCAAGTATAAGATTTTTATAATTCGCACTTGTAATTTGCCATCCTCGGCCTAGAACGTATTGCTACGTTCTAAACCTTCACAGTCTCCTTTCTTAGGTAGCTCACTGCTTGCCTTAGAAATTCGACCGTGCCCTCCATGTACGGTTTAAGCACTCGCCCGGTACCGCACAACCCTCCCAAAGGCTGAGAACAAATTTAAATTAAATTAAAACTTGCCCTCGAACCTGGAATCGAACCCGGTAACCCTCACCGAGCTGCCACTTAATAAGACCGCTAGGCTATGAGGCCCTTTTAAATTGCCTTACCATTAGTGACCTTTCTATGGAACTAGTCTGTGATGGCGTGAATCGCGACTATTCTCTCTAGTCTCTAGTCTGTGCCTTAAAGTTGCGAGTTGCGGCCTGCGCCTTCCCCTGCCCGGCTCACTGACACTCAGTCCAGTCATGAAAATGAGAGCTTTTGTAAATTTTCATAAGCTTTAGATCTCGTTAAATACAAGTTACAACTAAGAACGATCCAGTTTCATTGAGAATCAAATAATTTTATACGATTTAATATACCAAAGAGTTTTTCTTATAAGTGATTTTTTAAGTAACTAAGGAATTTGGACATTTTGCTTGTAAAATTTCTTTTTGAACGAAATATCCGATTCTTCCAAGTTACGAAGGGTAAGATTCCATCTAGACTCTAGAGCATAAAATGTCTGTAGCTTTTGCACCGCGCGGTAATCGTCCGCCCTTAAGCCCGGCACAGATTCAGAAAATGTTAGATGAAAATGCTCATCTGATACAAACCATACAAGAGTATCAAGCAAAGGGTCAGCTGGTAGAATGCCACCAATATCAACAAGTATTACACAGGAATCTAGTTTACTTAGCGTCCGTGGCGGACGCTAATCAAAATATTCAACAAATTTTACCGGTAAGCATCTTTATGGTTATTATGTGTTAACAAAACAAAAGCCATATATTCAATGTGAACCATGATTTAGATATATTTCTGAAACAACATGTAGATGTTTAGAAACAAGTTTTAGGTCAACCATGTCAAATATGTTGCCCAAAGAAAGTGTTGTTGGATTTTGATTTGTAATTTATTTTTATTAGACAATTTATGAAACTATTGTAACAAAATACTGATGTATTTCAAAATAATTTCATAAACACAAAAGTTTGATTTCTGAAAGTGATTATAAAAAACATTTGCTTCTCTACATAACTTTAATTGTCAATATCAAATATAACTCATTAATCACAATATTGTATTGACCACATTGCATTGTTTAACTAAGATGATCAATAAGCAATTTATAAAACAGTGGAATCTTACCCATTTATTTTTAGCCTCCTCATCAACTTGCTCAAACGGGGAATGTACCCCAAGGTGGAGTTAATCCTCCAGTCAGTGGTGGTGAAGGTCCTGGTTCCCCACAGCAGCAGTACCGGCCACCTTCTGGAGTATCTACAGCTCCAACAAGACCAACTCAATCATATGGGCAAAGACCTTACCCACAAAATCAGTATCAAGGACAATATCAAGGGGCTTATCCACCACAAGGTGGATATGGTCCACCTGCACAAGGATATGGTCCGCCTAATCCGGGACAACAACCTCAGGGATATCCTCCAAATTCTACATATGGACCACCAATAACTACAGCCCCAAATAACTATCCTCCATCAACACATCCAGGACCTGGTTACCCACCATCTTCTGGACAGCAACCTTATGCACCACCTCCAGGTAATCCTCCTGCAGCTGGTTCTCCCTACCCAGTGAGAGGACCTAGTCAACCAAATTATACTGGTAATTCAGCATATCCACCACCACAGTCTGGTCCCAACTATCCAAATGTTGGTGTAAGCTCATATAATGCTACTACATCTCAACCGCAACCATATCAATCTCAATCTTTTCAAAATACAACACCAACTACAGGGTATGGTTCAACTCCTGTCTCTCAGCCAAATAGATCACCCCAGCCACCCCCTAGTGGTTATACTTCACAAAATCCGCCTAGTTCTGGGTATGGCTCTCCTTCAGCCCAATCACCAACCTTTAATTCAAGTTCCCAACATGGCAACAATCCACCATCAACAGCCCCAGCCCCATCAGGTGTGCCACCACAATCTGGACCTCCTCCTGGTCAACAATACCCTCCATCTGGACAACCATCACCTTATCCTCCTGCAAGCCAACCTCCATATTCAAATCCTTCTTCTCAGCCAGGAAGTCCTGCTCCACCAGTTTCTACAGCTCCGCTCCCGCAATCCTCATATCCTCAAAATCCACAAAACTATCCTCCAGCAGCAGCAGGTTATCCTCCTCATGCTTATCAGCAAGGCTATCCTCCGAGCCAGTATCCACCCTCGCCTTATCCTTATGCCAGAGCTCCAGCTCCCGGAGCACCCCCACCTGCAGGAGCCCAACCATATCCAGGTTACAGTTTCCAACCCCCTAACCAACAGTAAGTATTTACAATTGTACTGTTTTAGTTTTAGTATGTAATGTTATGAATTATGATTAACTTTAGGTATTAGTGTTATGTGTGGTTTATTTGTGAATGATTTTGTAGTAGTATGACTTAAATTAGGTACAATTAGTTTTATAATAAGGTTTTACTTGTAGTAATTCTATTTATAGGTTCTGAATCATCCTTGATAGTGTTTATGAATATTATATATATGATACATTTTATGAATTAAAGTTGGTGTTTCTTTTTCTAAAAACCTATTATCCTCATACATTTCATACAAATTTTATTAAATTACTTAGAAGCAATCTTCACATCTTTTACTTATTGTTAGCATTTAATTAACACTATTAAAATTTATTCTAATTGGAAATTTGAATAATGATTTAACTTGGTATTTGGTATTGTAAAAGAAATTAAACTGTTTAGTATTTATATGTTTATTAAGTATTTACACGATTCTAATATTCTACTGTTAGGGTTTATGCCTCCTCAAATTTAATAGTAGGTTGTTCAAAAGAATGAATTGATTCATCATAATATTCCAATGGCAAACCATCGACATGCATATTTGTTGGAAATGGCGGTGGTGTTTTAAGTTTCTTTAACGGCAATACCGTGTCATACAAATAACACATTGCACCTGTTTCCCCTGGTATTGCTACTCCCAACATCCATAAAACATTGTGTTCTGTATTTACACGTAGGACCTTTACACCTCTAATAATCCTCCAACTGAAAAAAATATTATGTTCATTTTAATATTACATTTCAACAAATGTAAAACCTTTGATGTACTGTGTGCATGACTTTATTCTGATTTTTATGTCCTACATAGATATTGTCTAAACACAATTCCACAACAGCCTTGAAAGCTTAGCTAAAAACTTATCAGAAAGGTAAGGTACATGTTTTGGTCTTAATTAATTTAAACTAAAACATTGTTATATATTTAAAATATTTAACACTTATTACTGCAAAACTCTAATGTGCTACACTGACTTTACTTTTTATGGCATGTATAATTCACCTGTTTCCCATATGTCCAGGCATTTTAGTACCAGGCCAAACTCTAGCTTTTTCACCACCTGCACCAATATTTCCTGGTCTTCTATGTGTTTTAGTTACACCATGAGATGCAGGCATTCCCTTGAATCCCCATCTTTTTACAACTCCTTGAAATCCTCGGTCAATACTAAAAGAGATTTCAATAAGTATGCCTGCTGCTTTTGGGCCCGCAAGCAATGCAAAGCTAAGGTTAACTTTCCATTTGCTTACCCTTGAAAAACACTAGTACATTTTAAGAAGATATTATAAAAGGTTACATCTGTAATTTTTTCTACAAATGAGTAGACTACATACATTTTATAAACATTAGTATCTATTTGGAAAGAAACTGGTAGATAAAATTTTAAAGTATACAAAAAGTGTTTATCTACGTGCCTGATTCAGAAAACAAAACAAGACAAAATATTTCTGCATCAGTAATAAAGTTTCTGTATGGGATTTCCTATACTAGTAAGGTATAATAATATATTAATTAATAATTACGTTTTGGCACGAATATCTACACAGTCACCAACTCTAAAATGTGTAGCATACAATGGTGTCCCTGTTGGTAATTGAGCATGTGGTGATACCATAAAACGGCAAAGGTGTCTCTTAGGCAACATTCCGACATTAGTGAACATTCCACAATAGTCTTTAGTGACAGTGCTGGGATCTATGGTTTCAGATCCTACCAATAGGCAACCCAGAGTTCGTTTTTCTTTCCAGGGCTCTTTTTTCATTTTATCTGATTTCATTGGGTTAAACTCCTCAGGAGGGATATATTTAATAACATGATTGTCTACCACCTATAATTAAAAAAATTGGTTATTTATGCTTATGAATAAAAAAAGAAGGGAACATTTTAAGAAAAGTATAGTCAATACCTGTAGTAGAGTTGTTTGGAACTTTTTACCATCCTTAGTCCAAAGAGGATAATTTCCTATTTTTCGTGCAATTAATCCAACTCGCCTTGTAAATGGTGTCCATTCAGTTGCCTGTGGTATTTCTACATTTGCCAAAGGAGATTCTATTTGATTCTGCAAAACTTGTTTATCTTGTTTTACTTCTTCAAGAAAATCCCTGTTTTCTTGTGTCAACATGTCTTCACTCACCTGGATAATATTAACTTTATTTTAATAAGCCAGAGTTTACAATCATAATTTCATTGAATATTCTTTATAAAAAACTTTCCTGTTTATGATTTAGTCAGGAACTATACATGAAACATCTTTCATAGGTTATAATTCTTATAGTGATGCATAATAATTTTAAAGTACTCACTACTCTCTCTTTAGGCATGAACCAGTATGGGGGACGATATTTCGGTTTTCTTAAAGTTGTATAATGGCCAGTCCTTTTCACTATATGATTAACCCTGCAAATCAAGTAAAAGGTAAATATAAAAGTAATGCCTTGTTTAATTTATAAGTTAAGATAAAAAAAAACAATGAAGTAAAAACAAAGTTGTATTAAATTAAAGTAGGAGTAAATATAAATCTTAACCTTAAATTATTCATAGCTTTACACAGCAAGTATAAATTAGAAGTAGCCATTGTTATGACCCAATAGCCCTCCTTGTGAAAAATATATTTTAAGTTAAGATTTTAGAGTAATAAAAAACCTTCATTAATCATTAATATAAATAGATAATTAATTTGTAAGTTTTTTTTTGTAAAGATATAAGATTTGTAGATTCACAATAACCACTGTACTTTCCGGCGTTGACAATAATGTCAATTTGACATGGTCTTATATAGATTACTTTCAAAATTTATAATTAACATTCTGTGGTTTACGTTTGTTTATTTTTCTTAATGCTATGCTATAAGCTATTCCTATTTCCTAAAACCGTTTGAGATATCACATTAGCTACAAAGCTTTGTACTAATCGTACGAATAATGTAATCATGTTTTTACCATATTATGTTTTAACTAGATTTATTGTATTTTTAAGCATTACTGTATGTTACGTTACATGTGTTGAAAATATATCTATATACGGACCAGGTCTACAACCTCACAAAGTAGTTTTGCCGGCAAGATATTTTTTTATAAACTTTACCCATTTAAATGAGGAATCGTAAGTAGGATAATTTCTAAAGAGTCATCATTTTCATAGTCAGTATTGTTGTGTTTACTGCTAATTACTTCTTGCGTTTAGGTATACCAGTGAGTTTGGCCACCAGGTAGCAGTAGAAATCACTGGAAATTCTCTTAAAAAATCACACTGTAGAATATGGTCTAATGTACTAGATAGAAAGGATGGAACATTTATAGTACGATACAAAGTGTATGAAGAGTGTTCAAAACTGGTTATTAATGTATATTACAAAAGTAAACACATAAAAAATTCGCCTATTGTAATAAAAGGTTTGCTATTATTTAGTTAATGAAATTTAATGAATATTCTTCAAGTTTACTTGTGTAGAAATTCTTTCATAATCTAAGTTATCAAAAACTCCAATCAAATTATTTCAAACATTAATGGTTAATATTTTTTAGAAACAATTCTACCAGATCAGTGTGTGTGCCCCGAAAAAGACTTAAATATATGGTTATTAAACAATGACTGCCCTACCACCTATGAGCAAATACAAAATGATCTCATTCCCTACAATAAGATCAAAATAAGAAATGCAATCAAAAAGATAATAAAATTATACCATAATCCAGAGAGCACAAGTTTTTGTCACTATGTTATAAAAAATAATGAGATTTATAGAGAATGTTATGGAAAACACATTGGTTTTAATATGTTTGCTGATAACATTTTACTAGCCATTACAAGGAAAGTTGTTCTACCGGATATGGAACTTGTGATAAACTTGGGTGATTGGCCTTTGGTTAGAAAGGGTGATGAAAACTTACCAATTTTTTCATGGTGTGGAAGAAATGACTCAATTGACATAGTAATGCCAACTTATGATATCACAGAATCAAGCTTAGAAAATATGGGGAGGTATATTTTGTATTTTTGTTGGCCATTTATTTTAAGAATGCTTGCAATTTTTAAAAAAAAAAATTAAATTCTGTTACTGTTGCTTTACAGGGTCACATTAGATATTTTGTCTGTGCAAGGAAATGTTGACCCGATATGGTCTCAACGTGAGCCACGTGCCTTCTGGAGAGGCAGGGACTCTCGAGCTGAAAGATTAAAGCTGATCGACATTGCTAGAGCAAATCCAGATTTATTTAATGCTTCACTCACAAACTTTTTTTTCTTTCGTGATAAGGAAGCTGAATATGGTCCAAAGTTGCCCCATATATCTTTCTTTAAGTTTTTTGATGTAAGTATTAAACAACATGTTTTGTTAAGGATGACTTACAACTTAAGTTCATATGCTTTTTTCATCTGAAGGAAAGATTGTACATAAGGGCCAGTAATAAATGTAATTTATATTTATTGCTAAATTTGTAGAAATGTAACAAAATGTTATCTATATTTTTTTTAACTTAAAAAAAGAAGACTGTTGTCAGTTAAATATTAACTGAGGTCAATTATGTTGATGATAATAGGTTCAATGATCAGATGAATCATATGTCAGCCACAATATGACCACATTTTTTAAGAGAAAATTTGATCTTTTAATTTTTCAAACCATCTTTATTCTGAGCCATTTTATATTGTTACAAATTATGTATTTTTATAATTCTTTTATAGTACAAATATCAAATTAACATAGATGGTACTGTAGCTGCATATAGACTGCCATACCTTTTGGCCGGGGGTGGATTAGTTTTAAAACAAGATTCACCATATTATGAACATTTCTATAGCCAATTGAAACCTTGGATTCATTATGTACCAGTAGCTAGAGACCTTTCAGATTTGAAGAAACAAATTCTTTGGGCTCAAGAAAATGATGCTGAAGCTTACAAAATTGCCAAAAATGGTAGAAAATTTGTAAACAACCATTTACTGCCTCACCATATCTTCTGTTATCATGTTTCCTTGTTTTCGGTAAGTTTTAACTGATTTTCAAGCATTGAGTAGACAAATGAAGGTTAATTATGGATTAAAGCGGTCTTTGCACATGCATTGAAATCCAAAATATGTTTTGTTTTCTGTGAGATTTAACCCAAAAAGTCAAAGACAAACATATTTACATACTTGTACGACTTTTCAGACTGTATTAAATTAAAGAAGCATCTTTACCATTTGAAACTATTTTTGTTTAATGAATTTTTTTTTGGACAGGAATGGAGTAAAAGAATCGATGGGGAAATAACTGTGGATGAAAATATGACACATGTACCACAGACCAAATTTGAATGTACTTGTGATTCGAAGAAATCAAAAACACATGAAGAACTCTAGAATTAGCTTATAGTGTTGTAACATTCTCATTAGTTATATAGTACAAAAGAAAAACAAACTATTTAAATATATTTTATTTTAAATTGTTTTTAGTTAAGAACTAGTGCATCCCTTTTACCTACAAGATTCAGAGTCGAGACTAAGGGACCTTTCGAGACAGACTCCAATACATCAAAAATATATGGATTTTGACATAAGGCAGTCACAGTTACCCCTTAAGTCTCGTTTCTGAAACAGTAACTCTTAACTTTTGTATGCCAAAAACGTATTGGATTGGACATACGGCAGTCATACTAAGCTTAGGGCTTAGAAACTGACCTATAGTATAACATGTTATCAGTAGATAACTTGTAAACACCATGCACACAATATAAAGCAAAAATTTATTATATTATATGTCTTATTAATATAACATTTTATAATACATAAAACTTTAGCATGTAACAAGATTTATAAATAAATAAATAAATTTAAAATCATTAGAACACTAGGCAATGATTTTAAGTTTCAAAATGTGAATTTCGATTTTTCTTTTAAAACTCTTATGAATTTGTTATAAAGCTACATACAACCTTTTTGGTTTGGGCCTCATATTTCTGGATTGTTTTGTGATTATTATTTTTTTCTAATAGACAAATAGGTGATCAGTCTTCTGTGCCTGATACATGATCGGTTGCCTAACTTGAAATCTAGTTTCAAGAGCTGTCAAACCATATAATTTTTGACAGCGCACAAGACGAAAATGTGACTTGAGATACGAATTAGAATATGGACTTTAGAATGACTTCCAAATGCGAAAAACGTATTGGATTTTGACGAAGGGGGGTCACAGTTCGTGCAGTCTCTTTTCTAAATCAGTTTGTGCGGAAAGAACCGGTGAAGCAGTTATGCGAACTAATTCATATTTGCTAAATAAATTACATATTTTTATTTATTTCATATAAGGCTGACAACTGTCAAACTTTAATGACGTAACAGTTCCCAATCCCACGACTCTCCGCGTATGTTATCAGTTAAAACTTGTCTATCTATACATAGCGACGTCTGGGCTCCTATAGAAGCACATATATGCGTCTGCGAGTAACCGTTTAGCGTGGGCTGGTAGAAGTCGATCATGAGGCGCGGAAGCGTGTAAAGCCCGACCCCCTTCGTCACTAACCCAACCCGCTAATTCTTCTATTTCTACTATCTCTGGTATGTTGTAGCCGTTGCGTTCACCTGGAATTAAGCGGTAATCATCTATACTAATATTATTAAAAGAGCGTTTGTGAAGTTGAAGGGGGTAAGGTAATCTCTGGATTGGAACCGATTTTGATTTGATTAAAGTTAAATAGAAAGCCATGTGTCTTACAAACTTAACAATGAGAAATATATGATTGAGTTGTAGAGAAAATTTGTAGCGCTTGACAATGCCTACAAAAATGGTCAACGTCACAGTCTAAATTTTATATTTAAAAGTCATCCAACGAAGTGGGACAAGGTCAGCTAGTATACAATATTTTGCATATACATATATGTACTATCTTTTTGTAAACGGTATAATCCAATAGACTGTACATTTTCTATCAGCTTACATTGTTTTTATTTTACGTGGTAAAAATTTCAAATACACTTTTTGCGAAATAATACTTCTTAAAAATTATTTATATTATTAATTCAAGAGTTTATCCAAAGTTCAATATAAACTATTTTATGTTATATACTATACTAGAGTATTGTTTTCTTATAAAAAATACTCATGAAATTTATATCATGAGATATAAAAATAAAAAAAAATATTACAGATAACCACTAAAAAAAACGATTTTGTAGACCAAATTTCTAAATTAAAAAAAATACCTTTTCGGTCCGCCATGGAATCAAAGAAGCACCAAGGAGCATCATGTGCGACGCTAGTCTTCACAAAGGCAACATAATGACTTGTCTCTATACAAAGAACTGCGAATAACTCCATATAAACACGTGGCACGGGGCACGACTCCAATATATTCGCGTATTCCTCACATCTTGCCAATGGTGTTGCCTGAAACAAAAATAATTTTCTTTATTTGTATATATAACACTTAATTTACATCACAAAACAGGTAAAAACAAAAATTGAAAAGTTTATTCCAGATGTAAATAAGCTAAACAATACAATAATAAAATACTACAACTGAATATAAAATTTCGGTATCCCCTTGATGTTTTCCTTCACCGTACGAAACCGTAATGGCTCACATAGAAAAAATATATTTTTTTACTTACGGGTTAAATTAAATTCCTAATAATTCCTGTTATTAATGGAAAACGTTATTTGTAAAAAACATAAGTTGTAACCTTGAAAAGATTACCAAATGGTCGGTCAACGATTTATCTTTGTTACTATAGTAACCTGGTAAGGTATACCTTATGTGTGGGGCGAGTAGCGTGCGCGAGTCTTAAACAAGAAGTGCAGAGGGCGCCTGTATCGAGGGCTCCACCCGTTACGCACGCACTGCATTCCCAACGTGCAAGACTGCCGCATACCGCGCACTGACGGGGTACTAGAGCCATAAACAATGCAGAAAAACATCAGTTTGCTAAAGTTCGTAAGTGTATGATATCCTACAATTTTTACGGAAAGTAAGACATTGATATGAATTAAATGGTCAAAGTTTCCTTAAAACCGTTTCAGTAATTCTTAAAATCTACAGAAATGCGTAGTGGATAGCTACGCTTTCTTTCATAATAGTGCATCAACCAAGGTGATTAGTACATTAAAAACAAATTTGGAGGCGGTTAAATATTTCAAAATTACTATTATAAATTATTTTTTTGACATTTAATGATGAAATTTAATCTAAAATTATACCACTTAAGATTTGTTATTTGTTACAAGTCAGTTAATTTTATCTAAAATCATAAAACGTAACTTGTTCACCTTCGGGCTAAATGCATCTCATCTATATATCTTTCACGCGATACGCATAGAATAAATAAAATATAGCTTAGGAAATATCGCTTTGTAAATTACTCGTTTGTAAAATCTATAGTTGCCATATTTGTAAATATGTGAGCACCATGTATCTACATAATATTTTTTTTCCTTTATTACACCATGCGCTTATTTTATTTTAGTATAGTAGTTTTTTTTTTGTTCTAGGTACATGGTATTCACATGTACCTAGAACACACAACACTATCACATCAATGTATACAAAATATTGTAAAAAATACATATTTTAAAAGAGTACGTATGGAGTTTCTTGCACATTCTTGTCCATAAGAATAAGAATCTCCTCCTTTTGGAAGGGACAACTAGAGTAATTTTTTTTTAAATAAAACTTGTAATGTTGCCTTTTAACTTTCAAAAGTGCCTTTCTAATAGGCCAAATAGAAATAAATGATTTGATTTTGTGTACAAAAGTTTGTATTGCTTCAAAATATGTAATAATGTAATTTTTTTTATTTACAAAAAAATATCTTAATAAATTTAGTGTTAATATATAAAAATATGCCTTACGTCCTTCAATTAGATCGGTCACATCCAAGAGTGGGGACGGCAAAACCCTTTGATACAATTTGTAGTTCTTTCCAAACCTAGGCATCTGAATAATAAGTGCTGCAGGGACCTTAAAAAAACAAATAATATTGTCATCAAAATTTAAATTCCACACTCATTCCATGTTCCATGTTCCTGGAATCGTTCTTTGTTACGCGTTCCACACATCAACACCAACTATCCAAAAAACTCAGACATACAACGACCAATATTTAAGCCTTGACTTGTGTTAGCTATACACACCCCACATTCACACCCTCACTTTTACACAAATACAGCCAAATTAGGTACTTAGTTAAAAGTATTGAATAAATTTTTATTCCTTTTTCCTTTTGTAAATGATTGAAAATTTTTGTAAATATTATGTATTCCATCTTAGCTATATATTTAGTATAATTGTTTTTATTATATATAATTTATGTTGTATGCTGTATAATTACGAAATAAATAAATTTTATAAAAAAAAAAATTGCGTTAACTTATTCACTCATATACTTGTAAAATATAACATATATTAATATAAATAATTTAAAATAAATATGTATAATAATAATAATCTAGTAGCGCTATAACCATTTATGGGTCTTGAAATTAGATTGCATCCATTTCTTCGACCATTTTTATTTTATAGACAAAAGTCTATAATCAGCCTTCTGTGTCTGACACATGTCATGGATTTTTGGGTTTGACAAATGCGGGTGTCCTCACGATGTTTTCCGTCACACTACACGCGAGTGTTTGATGCGCACAAAGAAAGCGCATTGTGGCACGGATCGAAACCTACGACCCTCAGCGATTTGAGTCGCACGCTGAAGTCACAAGGCCAACACTGCTTTGATAAAGTGGTGTTCAAGAACAAATTACCTCACTAAGTTTAACCCCAGATGTGGCGAAAGATTGCTCTAACAATTGTTGTACGCTCGGCAAAGTAACGTGTTCGTCCTTTTCAACAAATAATTGGTAGCAATATGACTCCTGTCCTGAAGATAACTTTAGAAATGGTTCAGCTCTTAATAACTGTGCTACAAGACCGTTTAGGAATTCTTCAGGATCCTGTAAAAATAATAAAATTTAATTTAATAACTTCTTTATTGTTCTGTGTTAGGCACTTAACAAAGCATTCAAATGTGTCAGTGTTGCTTTTTCGTTCGTAATTTTTTGAAGTTATACTTAGGCGCGTTATGAAAAATTGATGAGAGTGAAATTTTACGATGCGCGCGCACCGTGACACATAATTAACAGAATGAAGTTGCACACGGAAGATGCTACGGCATTGGACATAATTTAAAAACAACATTCGAATAATAATAGAACTTATGTTACACTTAATGTAAGAGAATAATAATAAATATTTATTTATTTAATTTTTCAAATGTAAACTGAACTTTATTGACTATAATGACTCCTTTTCCAGTCTTTGATTATTTAATTGTAATTAATTATATGCATGCAATCAAAAACTATTTTTAATAATGCCAAAGAAGTATAACTTCTTACGCGCGTACAAAAGTACACGCACCCTTTTTTACATTTTCATACTATTTTAATTCTTTCTACTTAAACACACTGTTTTTTAAGGTAAAAAAGTAAGTAAATCAGCGCTAAAAACAGTGTCAATAACTACTGCGGTACGAAGCAGCTAATTTTACTGATGACTGCCTAAGTTACATAGCTCATAACATATATGTTACAAAAACAAAATGTAGCCAAAACTTTTATGAGTAAAATTACCTTATGGTAAATATACATTATGTAAATATTAAATAATTTACATAATACCTTTTCTTCTGAAGTAAGTCCGGGCACGTCCGAAAGCCTTTCAAGTAACGTACGCAATTTCATAACGCGGTCGGCTCGCACGTAGCCGTGACGTCGTAACGGGTTCACTATCTCTTCGCGAAGTACGCGTTGTACTTCACTGTAGTGCGGTGAATCCTATATAAATTAATGGCATAGTTATAGAAACAATGTTAAATTAATATTATATTAATATAATACGTTTGGAATATGGGGCTAAAATTAGGGACACAATTATAAGATTGTTAATTTTGTAATGCGAAAGATGTAATGTAGTATGTCCAGTTTTAAACAAAGGCTTGCGAAATTTTGTTTTGTTTAAATTGACATCTGTCAGTTTTATCTCCTGCTTAATTCCTTCACAATTACCATTACGATTTTTGAAGTGAAACTTCTTTATCGGGGTTGGAAAAAAATTTAGTGTAACATTTTTTCGTTACGCGTCACATTTTTCCGTTACGCGCCATCTTTTGAAGTGAAACTTCTTTATCGACGTATGGGAGAAATTTTGTAGCAGGTTACGCGCCATGTTGTTTTTTGAAGTCAAACTTCTTTATCGGCGTTGGAATAAAATTTACACACAATATTTGTCACATTTTTCGGTTACGCGCCATCTTTTTCTTGTCCCTACCACGGTTGATCCGAAGAGATTGGAATCCATTAGTAACAAACATATATAAAAACGATAACAATGATAGTAATACTAATAATTATATTACAATTAATAAAATTCTGTAATAATCTTAGTACTACATAGTAGTACAGTAATAAGTTAAAATGAAATAATTGTATTTGTATTCATGTCTATGATAATAAAAGCCTTTTGTTAAACTTTATCTAATTTAACTTTATTTAACAATTTCAATTTCTGTAAAGTTGCATATAGTAGATCATTTTTCGAAAATAAGGTCATAAAGAAGTTTCACTTCTTACGTGTGTACTAGTACACGCACACATTTTTTTTTTATTGACACTGACGCAACAATGTAACTTTAGGACAGAAGTTGTTATATTTAGAATAGTACATTAGTGAAAGTAAATCGTAAAATTACTTTCTATTGTCATTATTGCAATAGATATGTAATTGGACTTTCAAAAGTTAAGTATGTTGCAGCAGCATGTGAATGTGCAGTTCCAACTTCGCAAAAATAATATATTATTCCCGGAATTACAGCTTACAAGGCTACTTTATTGTATTTTGACTACAGCTGAAAGTAATTTAAAGAATTAGAAAGAAATTGATCTCTTCAGCAATCAGTCAAACTGTATGACTATAGTGAGAACAAACAGTTTTGATACTATCTAATCAAGTAAATATGTTTAAAGTATTATAATTTAATTTATATATTGAAAAGTCAAGACATTATAATTCACTACACCTTCCAGATCTTAAAAAGAGATCCTTAAGACCATAGACCGCGATTTTTTTGTTGTTGTTTAAATTGTAAGACTCATACTAATGTCAATGAAAATATCACTTACTTCAGGTTCTGGTGGCCGATATAGAAGTGCATCAAAAACGCTTGTAAAAGTGAACATAGCAAACAAAGTTGCATCGAGATAACAGGAATTGTGGTGGCCTTGAATCCCTCGGTTCTTGCCTGCTAAGTCGCCTAAAGAGTTTAAAGGCGGCACAACGCCTGGGACTACTGGGCAATCGGGCTGGAAATTATAATATTAATTTAAATAAGTATTCACGTACGTTCAGAAACTCATGCACAGTATAACATAAAAGCGCTACCAACAAATAGTAATCTAGCTTAAATTAATAATAAATAAAATAAATCAGTGGCGCTACAACCTCTTTAGGTGTTGGCCTCAAATTTCTGAATCTGTTTTATGATCATTTTTTAAATCTAATAGGCAAGTAGGTGATCAGCCTCCAGTGCCTGACACACGCCGTCGTCTTTTTTGGGTCTAAGTCAAATCAGTTTCCTCACGATGTTTTCCTTCACCGTTCGAGCAAATGTTAAATGCGCACATAGAAAGAAATTCCATTGGTGCACAGCCGGGGATCGAACCTACGACCTCAAGTTTGAGAGTCGCACGCTGAAGCCACTAGGCCAACACGGCTCAGCTTAAATTAATACATGACATGTGTCAGATAGAAGGCTGATCACCAATTAAATTTATCAAAGAAACGGATGCAATCTCAGGCCAAGACCCAGTTACAGCCCGTTCCCACTAGTCGTAAGTCGCATAAGACTAAAAGTCGAATGCTCTGGTCACCATACACTTTATATGGAGCTGTTCACATTAGATGAGACGCGACTTTTAGTCTAATACGACTCAAAAAACCATCCGACGGGCCAGCGCCCGTTTTAAGACTAAAAGTCGCGTCGAATCGTGCTCGCATAGGTGCCTGCTTGTTGCTGTTCACACTAGTCGTGCGTCTAATCGACTCGAGCGCGTTGTTACCTCTCTCCCCGCCCCGCTTCCTAGACTAGTGGGAACGACTAGTGGGAACGGGCTGTTACAGCCCGTTCCCACTAGTCGTAAGTCGCATAAGACTAAAAGTCGAAAGTCTGATGTCCCTGTTCACACTGCGTCGCGAGTCGTATAGGTCGTAGTTTCGCGCCATTCGGTACGTAGCGAATTCGCGACATGGACGCCGACGAAGAACTTGTTGTGCTCTACTACTTACGAAGAAAATTAAAAAAGTTGAAAAAAATGTCAACCCGAAGAAAATACTGGATGCACCCAATCCTAACAGAAAGATAGACTCAACTAATGGAATAAGTTCTTGGGCTTTTATTTCTTTCTCCATTTTCACACAACAAACAAAAAAACACGAATAGAGTGAGCAAGCAATGTGTAGGAATGTGTGTCTAGGAAGCGGGGCGGGGAGAGAGGTAACAACGCGCTCGAGTCGTAAAGACGTACGACTAGTGTGAACAGCAACAAGCAGGCACCTATGCGAGCATGATTCGACGCGACTTTTAGTCTTAAAACGGGCGCTGGCCCGTCGGATGGTTTTTTGAGTCGTATTAGACTAAAAGTCGCGTCTCATCTAATGTGAACAGCTCCATATAAAGTGTATGGTGACCAGAGCATTCGACTTTTAGTCTTATGCGACTTACGACTAGTGGGAACGGGCTGTTAGGGTTTTGAGTGTGCCATATTGAAGCTTGATTACCTGATCGAAATGTTCCTCATTACGCAAATGTCGTTCCGGCGGGGGCGTGTCTCTAAACCTTGCATCACGTCGACACAATGCAAGTGGTACGAACAACGCACGACCCGGAGCACAGGGGAATAATCGTTGCCCGTTACGAATGCCATCTCCCAAACCACACACATTCTGTTCCAGCTCTACACCTGCTGTTGCTGTCTCTAAGAAGAAAACAAACCGAATGTTATGAAAAATTATTACATTCAAATGAGGTAATAATGAAGTAAGAATAATGTTTTGTATGAGTATTGAGTAACCAGATTAAGGGTCTGTTTCACAATGTACGGATAAGTTCTACATAAGTTCCAAATTAGCTATTTAGTACTTATTGGTAGGATAAACACTTATTGTTGCGTTTCACGACTGTCAGATAGCGCTATTGGTCACATAAAGTCCATCATTAGCTATGAGTCCGATGAATGTCAAATAGCACCATTATTTATCTTACAAATAATTTATGTGTTGCATAGCTATTTGGTACTTTATCCCTACATTGTGAAACAGACCCTTAATAAATTTTACTTTTTCTTATTTATTTATATCCAACTCAACGATGTTCCATACAATTTATGGGGACTAGCGTCGTACGATTGGAAACCATGTGTTTTTATTTTCTAAATTGTGTTTGATGATGGATTCAGCTGCGTTTAGTTCCAAATACACCCACTAAGCGCTGATTAGGTTTTCTATTCGAGATTAGGGTCAGACTAAATTGGCTTTCGAATAAGGCTCGTATACAACAAATTAATCTAATCCTAGTATTAGATTAAGCCTCATATTTATCATAATATTGGAATAGCTATTATAAAAATTCCGATAGGCTATTTACATACACTTTCTAAAAACGTTTACTTAGTTTCAGCTTCTTAATAATCCGATGCGCTAATTCTACAATCTTCTTTCAATGTTCACTGTTTCAGTGAACTCATTTCCATATTTCAGTACAGATCAAAGTCCTGGTCAATTTGTACAGCGGACCGAAAACAGATAGCGGCATTCAATATGTGGTGATGGAGATGTAACGAATTCCATGTCCTGCTTAAAGAACCAATAAGTCCATTCTCAACCAACTAAAGATTGTCAATAACACAACACTGTCAACTATCGTTTACAATGTTGTTGAGCTACTTTGCCATATTGCCAGGAGAGAACCGAATAATCTCGACATGCTGGTAATTGTAGGAAGGAGTGATGGCAGGAAAAATCGGTGTCGACCGCCTATCTGTTGGTTTAACTAAATTATGACAATTATGGTTCTCAACATCGCTAATGCACTGAGACAAGCTGAGGATAGATATTCCAAGACAGGCACGACCTGCAGCAACGAAGACTTCGAAGAAAAGCTATCTCAATGAATACTCACCATCAATAATTCCAATCCATCGGACCACACCATAATAATGCTGGTTTACGTCAGTTGCTACTTCAACCAACGAGCCAACACCAATGTCGTCTTGCAAGTGTATGGGTGACTGTCTATCTTGCCATTGAGGTATTGATCTAGGCGATCCAAGAGATGGTGTGTCATATAGTTCTTCCGGAATTCCATTACCGCCTACATCTGAAAAATGCACTTAATAATGTCTCTTGCTGGCAAACAAAGCTAAGCATTTTATCTAGTCACGAGATGTTGTATATAATGAAAAATGCATATGTAATGAAAAGAGCCAATATTTATAAAGACTTTAAGGATCTCACAAAATTGGCTGCGGCGTAGATAGATAACGAAAGTTACAAGGGACGCAATTAGCCGGCACCCGTAGTACCGGTAAACAGTAAATCTACGAGCTCTGCACTTAATGAATACGTTGATCTAAGCACTTTCTCATGGTGATTACATTGTCACATCCATTTAGAAATACTTTTCTCTTAAAAAAATAGAATTTTCATGTTCCTGAACTGATGGTCACTGTGACCATAAAGCATACGTTAAAAATTTTGTAATAAGAATATTGTTAATAACAAAAACACACTCGTTTCGTATTGGAGTACGCATAGTGGTATTTCGTCTCTTGAAAGTTCCCTAAGATAATACGTTTGCGACATGGACATAGCGCGTAACAACTGACGATCGACGTCTCACCCGCATATTCTATAATTAGAAATAGGAAAGTTAAAATGGGACGTCCTACTACGTAGTCTATGTTTTAACCTGTTGAGTAGTAAAAATGTTTACGCGCAAGAATGGATCTTTGTAAGGATAATATGTGAATTATGGTAAGATTAAATCGTCGTGCTTGCTTTAAAACTCTAGATTAATAAGATTCATTTCTAATTCATCTATTGGTTATTAGGTTTACCGTGATACTGCGCGTAATACCAATAATTTTCAATTTAGGCTAAGCTAAACAATATTTTATTTAAAAAATTCTGAATTGGTCCTAAAGATATTATAGTACTATGCTTATACTAATATATGTATATGTATGCATTAAATTATAGTGTTGTTTTGTTGACTTTTGTGCAATTTTAATGTATGTTTGTTAGATTAAAATACTAATTCCTATATTCTGGCTAAATTATATACTCACTTACATTTTATATAGATAACGGAGATAAGCAATCATGTGCGTGATATAAAACTTAAGAAATTAATGAATAAGCATCATACCGACTAAAACTCCAGTTTCAATTTTCTTTGTATCATGCACCATCTTAGTATAAAAATTACTGCTTGTAGAAGAATTAAACACTGGTTTTTTCCTTCTATCTGGTACTATGTGATTCAATAGATTGACTGACTTCACTCTTTCATGAGCATACTGTGGAGTTTTTTTGGGTGTTCTTGGTACAGTACCATATTGTCTCTCAGGTTCTCTTGGTGCTGGTGGCCAACTTCCTCCGATTAAACTGAACAGATCTAGCTATAAAATGAAAAGAAGAAGGGTAAGCAAACAATGTAAAGAAATCAGGGAATTGAAATTGTATCCTCTTATAATTTAAGTAAATTAAGTTATAAATCATCTAGAGACCACATTATTAAGTTTGTTAAACAAGTAATCATGGACTTGGCTTTCCATGTTAAAATAATGTTAAGTGACACTTAAATATACTATTATTAGTTGAATAAAGTTATAATAATACAGATAATTAGTGACACAATACAGTATGCAATACACCTCATGCTTCTATTACTCGCCCGTCTGTCTCAAATAGCCAGTATTAAATTAAATTATAAATATGGTGGTTACAAACTAACAGTATTTATCATTTTAAGGAACTGTTTATTTTAGTTTCTGTTAAATCTAAAACAGTATATGAGCACTTGACCGTATTTACAATTATAAATAGTTTTACTTCATAGTTTACAATACTTAAAGTTTATAACAATCATTTCTTAAAATGTTTGTCTCCATTAAATATCCAATCAAAAGCAAAAACCAGACCAGACATACACACACATACACATACCCCACCACAAATGTTTGTTATGGACCCAATGTCTTTATTTATTTGATTTTAATGTGAAAAGATGCATGGTTAATTTATATGTGAACATTGTAAAAATCCATTCAACCTGTGACTCTCTGTTGCTGGATGTCTTGGGCTCCTCTTGCACCTCATGATTCATTTTATTCCTAACGATAGTAAATAATCTAGAGTAATATTAAAAGAATAAAACAATATATTTTTTTTAGTATAATAAAAAATACACGTAACGTACCTTGGAGATGGCTAAAGATTGGCTATCATCGACGAGAATTAATAACCATTTACCACCACTAAACACTATATATATTATTTAAAAATTAATTGATAATTATTAGTTAAAAATGCAACCTCGTTAAAAAAGGAATATTAATTTCTACATAAATATAAATATTTGTTGTGTACACAACTCGGGAAACTCGCAGAATTTTATAGTTTTCAAGTTAAACATCAAGTCACAAGTGTCACTTATGTGTCAATAAATTCATGTTCATTCAACTGATTATGTTTATAAGTAAATTCGACTAGATCATATCCTAAAAATATTAGAAAAATCTATAATTAAAATTCATTCATTGTTTATCGAATTATTTTATGACACAAGTGTTAGTTGTTACTATGTACCTTAGTAACCTAAACTGTCTAGTAATTGGAGTTAATGATTATAATCTGTGAGTGACCTTTTGACCTTAAAAGTACTATTAATTTAAAAAAATTAACTACAAAAACATTCAACTGTCAAAAATCAAAACAGACGTGAAGGTGTCACCGTGTAACACATACTTGTGTATTCACATTTCACTGTCTTGTTTATTTATTGAAAGTAATGTCTTATCATGATTAATTTCACCTTCATTTATATTTTAAACTTATGTGGGATTTGCTTATTGGTTTTCTAAACTAATTGAATAGTCTATTTAAACTTAAGCTCACTGTCCTTAAATAAAAATTAAGAAATAGTATTTAAATTTGTTTTTAGGATCACCCGGACCTAATGATTCGCCAGGGCAGCATTGATGACATCAATGCTCAGCAATTTCTGAAAATAGCTAATTATGAAGACACTGTCAGGCAGCTAGATATTTATTATGCCATTGGTAAGTGCCTTTTATTCTTAAGAATTTAGCCATTTGATGTTTATTACATGGTACAATTTTTGAATCTAAAGACATTTACTTTTTTATCATAATTTACAGTTAAACGGCAGTTACTACGATTTCAAAGCCCCATAACTGGTTTATTCCCAGTGCTTTCCTCTGATCTTCATATAGCAAGTGTGAGGGATAGCATTTACTGTGCTTCAGCTGTATGGGGCCTATACCAAGCTTATAGGTAGGTCAAATTCTAATTTGAATAAAAAACAACAATGCCTAAACATTTGTGTGCTCTTTTTTCACAAATTATTATTTCTATTAGGCCAGTGGGCTTCTGTTTCTCTAAAACATTGTTTCTCTAAATATCAGCTTTAGCACATTGAAACAACTATTTGACTATACTTATTTCAGACGTATAGATGATGATCGTGGAAAGTCGCATGAATTAGGGCAGAGCACAGTAAAATGTATGAGAGGTGTATTAGAATGCTGGATCAAGCAATCAGCAAGAGTAGAAGCCTTCAAGACTAGGCAGAGTGCGGCCCATGCGTTACATGTTAAGTTCCATCTTACAACAGGAGAACCAGTACTTGATGACGAGCAGTATCATCACTTACAAATTGATGTAGTGTCCTTATATTTACTTTTTTTGGTACAAATGATTACATCTGGACTTCAAATCATTTATACACAAGTAAGTTTGTAGATTATTATACTTAACTCTTTTCTTATTAGTTTCTGGTCTATTTCAAGTCAAGATTTTCTATATTTGACTATATACAGATAGTTATAAATTTTTTTTTTTTTGAAGATAGAAATTTTTAATGGAGTATATATTTCAAATTACATTACATACATTATACTGCAAAAATAATGTCATCTTACACAGGTTATACTGAGCTGGGTCTCCAGGAAATAAAATGATTTGTGTTGTGACTTTAAAAATACAATTTCAATTTATAGGATGAAGTTGCATTTGTTCAAAACCTGGTATACTATGTTGAAAGAGCATACAGAACACCTGATTATGGCATGTGGGAACGAGGTTCTAAGTATAATGATGGCACACCAGAAATACATGCATCATCTATAGGTAATAACTTTTTCTTGCAACAGTACCAACTTAATAACATTAAGAATGTAAATAAGGGAATAATTACATTTCACCGCTTGTGAACATAAATTAATTGCATTGGATTGTGGATGTAGAGGGCATTTCCTTTCTTTTAACCCTAGACTATAAAAAAAAGTCCCTAAGCTTTTATGTACCTACACTTTGCTTATCATCTACTGTTTTATGTTCTAATGTAATTAATGTGTTTGTAAAAATTGTAATGTCATATTTTCTTGCTTGCGTGTCATATTGTCATAAGCTTGCATGTTTTAGAACTTATAAACTAAATTAAATATATATTTTTGAGATTACACATTTTGCGGACATCAATACTTTACTGTTTACAGTACAATATTATACTGTTTCCTTTAGAAAATGGGAATAATTTTTTTAGGTATGGCAAAGGCAGCCCTTGAAGCGATCAATGGATGCAATTTATTTGGTGACAAAGGAGCGTCATGGAGCGTTGTATACGTAGATATTGACGCACACAATAGAAACAGAAGTATTTTTGAAACAATGTTGCCACGGGAGTCTAGTTCTAAGGTAAAAATTGTAATTATTTTGTTAATCAAACAATAATAACAAGTTTAGTAATAGTAAACTACAGATAATTTACGGATCAAAAACTTTTATATGTATATCTATATTTATACTAACTATTATTATAGCTGAACAATTTGTTTGGTTGAACTCATCTTCAGCGCATCTTGGAAACTACTGGTTCGAATTTTAAAATGCCTGTCTATTGTATAAAATACTTTTGTCTTAGATAGTTCTATTATAGAAAATCAAGCTACGATCGAATTAACGCCAGTGAAACGAGTGTGTGTGCATTTGTTTTCATAGTAAATTTTCTGACCAATTTTTGTTATTAATTGCTGAAATTATTGCCAAGCATCTGCCCTTCAATTATACACATGTTCTTGTAATTTTTCTGACTTAACAAATCGATGTAAGAAAGGATTTATTATAAAGATATTGAAATTGTCTTTTTTGTGTTGTTTGTTCGCAAATAACTCTTTCTAAAGACTCTATGTCCTTACAGGGTGTTGACGCCGCTCTTCTACCAACGATATCCTTCCCAGCTTTCGCAACGCACGAAGATATCTTAGTACAATTAACGAAAACGAACCTTTTGAATCGCTTGAAAGGGAAATATGGTTTTAAAAGGTTTAGTCGGGACGGTTATAAGTGTGTGTTGGAAGATCCCAATAGGCGTTATTATAATGAGGGTGAATTGAAGGAATTTGATGGAATGGAATCTGAGTGGCCGCTTTTCTATGTAATGATGATCATTGATGGTGTGTTTAGGACATTGCCGGAGCAGGTTGAGGAGTATCAGAAGTTGTTGAAGTCGAGAATATATATGGATGAATTTGGTGGTAAGTTTTTATTAACGTTAATAAATAATTAGAAAATTATATCTGGTTCCTCGATTTTTATTGTCTATACTTTTAAAAATAATATAAAGTAGAAAGAGTGTGTTTTGTATCTTGCGGGGGCGTTCAAGTATTACGTAACGAAATTTTTGGAGATTATTGACCCCCCCCCCGATGTAACTCGTCGTAACGTTTTTCAGTACCCAAGTATAGTAAAACGTTTCGTGACCACCTAGTGACTCTTTAGTTACTATTATGTGGTGTAAGTCGAAAAAAATATTAACAATAACGCTTAATTTAATCCCCGCCCCGCATCGTAACGTTTACAAAAGGAAAAAAATACGTTACGTAATACTTGAATGCTCCCTGATCGAAAATAAAATATTGTAATAGGAAATCCGTAGGTTTATAAAAAAAATTATATTGTATAATATCCGTAATCTCATTGGCTATATTGAATATCAAATTTAAAAAAAATACAGTCTTTAGTTAATCATGTCATAAATAGGATATTATATGCAATCATTTGCGTCATTTAATGATTTTTAAAATTGCATTTAGATCCAGTCATCCCCTGGTACTACTACGTGCCTCGAGAAGGTGTTGAAAGTGAACGCAACGAACCCTATTCCGTACGAAGAGTTCCGGCAAGTACGTATCAGTAAATTGTCTATGCTTATAGTTTAAAATATTTCGACATTAGTGACGTCATACTCTGAATCGCGTAATACAGTTTTCGACCCTTAAGAACATATACAATACATCAGTCTCCAGGCCTTTAGGCCGGCCATAGACTGGTCTACTAAGTTGGTGGAACAGTGCACCTTCCGTCCTCCACAAATTAATTCTTTATGGTTAGCTAGTTACCATTCAAGCTTTCAAAAAGGTTTTGAGTAATAATTAAATTCAAAAATTAGTTTATGTCATACAATATAAATTATATTACCAAAGTTTGTTTTTTTTCCTTGCATATTTTACTAAAATGCCTTAAGAGTACTTAAATAAAATAACGAATAAACACTGGAGTTATGTACATAAACTGATTTTCGGAATAAAGTGCGTCAGAGATGTTTAATCATAATTTCTTGATTAATTGAGTAGTTCGAGATCGTCTGTTGTTTATATTAAAATATATTTAAACCAATTTCAGACCAACCAGGAGATAATGACAATAAAGGTAAAATGTATGTTTTGTGCTTTTCTTAGCACCGCTCAATCTCGCACTGCACTCTCTTTTTCTTTCTTCCTATGTAAATAATTCTTTACTTCTCGCTTGGACAGTCACTAATGCTTAGCAAAATATTTAAAAATTGATTTTTCTGTACCATTTCATACTCTTTATTCAGAAGAAAGAGTTCTTTCAATTGTCTATAACACAATTAATTCCTATCAGATTCAAGCTTGAAACTCTATTGAAACTTTTGCATTCTTTTTTAGATCAAAATCATTTACAATAATTATACAATTATATGTCAAATACAATTATATAGTTTTCTAATTCTGTTGGATATTGGCTTTAAAATTTCAAATTAAACATGTAGAATTTCATCCCGCCAAAATGATTCTCATGGCAAGATGGCGTCGCACCAGTCCCTACGACGTATCATGTCAGTAGAGATATAAACAAACGTCAAGTTTTATACGTGTTAATTGTTATTCTAAAACTACACAAACATTGTTATTAGGATTAGACAGATAAATACATATACTATTTTCTGGCATGGTATGTTATCATCGATTCGACTAATGTGTGACCGTATTGTGTCACGTGACCAACGTAAATTTTATAATTTTTAATTGTCTTTTTTTTTTTCAATTCAATTACTCATACACGTCATAAATAATATACAATTGTTATTTGAAATTAAGAAAAAACTTAAAGATCCAAACAATCCAACTTCGCATGAAGCTTCAAGTCCTTTAATTGGAATTTAATATTATTCTATTATTTTATTTACATCACATATTTGAATGCAAACCCTTGATACAGATACCGGAGGATTATTCCTATGGGCGCAATCATTGTTCGTGCTGGCTCAACTGTTAACGGGTGGGTTACTACACGTAAACGAGTTAGATCCTATACGACGGTATCTCCCTTCATATAATCGACCTAGGAGGGCTGGACGGTATTCTGCTTTTCAGGTAAGTTAAAAAAAATAAAAATAGAAAAATATTCTTTAAGAGTTTTTGAACGTTTTAAAAAATGTTACTTTGCCGATAAAATATTGAGTTCTAAATGCGTGCCAAGTTCTATAGCATAGCCAAACGTTATGGAAACAACATACAATTTATTTTTGGGCAAATTAAAGATATAATCCTGATTTAAGATAAAGTATATATTTCTTAAAAAGTGTAATAATCTAGAAATGGTTGACATAAAACATCTTGTTTTCCTTTTCATGCTCAAAACTTAAGGCTAAACCAGCGTTCGTAAGTACCTGTCCTGTATTTTAGGTAAATGATAAAGCACATTGTGTTCACTTGGCCAAATTATGCTTTTTTAAGATGAGTAGCGAAAGTAGTACATTGTCACACAACAGTAGCAAGTTTTCAGAACGTAAAACGTATTGTGTTACACAAGAAGGTTTGTTGAGTGTTTGTTGTAGCGGCATCCACAATATGCGATGTGTGTGTGTGTGAAAACAACAGTTTGATGACGATTCAAGGAATCGCGTTAGCGAAGTGCCAATAATGTATATAATCGTCACTAAGGCCTGGGGGTGCGGTAAAACAGTTGTTCGACTGGTCGACTTTAGCTTGGAGAAAAGGTCCTTTTCCACAATATTGATCGAAAATGTTTTATGCAAAATATTCCCAGAAAATTTCGGTTTCTGCAAATGAGATTTTTTTCTGAAAATGTTATACATGATCGATTGTTATCGTAAAGACTAACAATCTTATTCAAAAACGTAAAACCATAATTAGTTTAAGAATCTTTAATCGCTTTTATTAATATAGACACCAGAGTAATATACAATAAGCTCGACTAAGTCTCTTACAACTAAATACATATTTCAATTGAAAAACGGTTTTGACATTATAAATTGTTCCTATATATAGATTTCAAACCCTATGTTTTTATTTGCAATCGTGCTAGTTGTCCTTATATTGCACAAATGTATGCAGTATGCACAAACAAACAAGTGAACGCAGCTTTGCTAAAATGTTTGCGTCATATGTTTTGCGTGAACCATTGGGGTGTAATTTTCACATAGCTTTGTTACTGTTGAATAGTTTGTCAGTAGAGGTGTAGACTTATTTAATATCCTCAATTATCTTGAATTGAAATTACATCTGTATTACTTCACGCTATGGTGCATTTTACAATGCAAACAATTGTTAGACAATGCTTTGAGAGCACATTGTCTCAGGTACAGTATTTATTAAGTAATCTTATATTTTCAGGGTATTGCTACTGACCTAGTGGTTCAAGTTGTTCTTATAGCTGAATCAATGCGGCTTCAAGCTATGATGGGAACGTATGGAATACAAACACAAACACCTCACGAAGTAGAACCAGTGCAGGTATATTTTAAACAATATGCAGTATCTAGTTGGGCACCACCAAATTGTAAATATCCAGAAAGCATCATTTCTTGTGAAACGATTCTGGAACTAAGGATACATTTTAGATTATTTATTACACGCTTTATATTAGCTTCATCTGTATGTATGTATGTATTCGGACTCGATTTTGACCCACTTTAAACGGACAGAGAACTGTCAAAGATCGATGACAATGCAATAATCCGAAAAAAAAAATAAACTAAAAAATAAATAATAGTTTAAAAAAAACTAAAAAACAACGCTTTTAAAGCCCATCAAACTAAAAAGTGAAAAATAATTCCTAATTTAGGCTGAAAATAGTAATGAACAAAAAATACTGGTATTATCGTGAAAAAGCGTGAGGCGCTCTGTGCCATATTTTTCGTCTATAGAGCGCCCCACATTAAATTATTTTTAAAAATCAAAAATATTTCATTTATTTTTACATTTTTTCATTTTGTAAATGAAAGAATAGTATAATTTATCTTATTAAAGTTATTAGAAACGTTATTTTTTTAACAGTATTTGTTTAATTTATATTTACCACTCAGAATGTTATGTAGTGTTTTGGTATTTAGCCCAGTCATTTTAGGGGTTTCACCTCGGAATGAAAGATAATAAGCTACAAATTGGTATAGACCTTTGTTTTGTCGTTCTAAATGTTGTCTCAAAAGTCACAAATGATACCGTGTCCGCGTCTTAAGATATTGAAGGTCAAAGGTCATAAAAAATGGTTTTTCGTGAATATCTCGCTTTCTATTGCTGATGATATTTGTACTTATTATAAAAGTTGTAGAGTATAAAATTCTCTACAATTTTCGTAACATGTTTTTTTTAATACGGTCAACCGTTTTTGAGGTAGAGCGCGAAGAGTGCGCAGCGCACAGTCATATATGGTCCTATGCAAGGTCAAGCGTGAGTTACGGTTATCAGTACGTTATATCAAGTCTATTATTTATTAAATTATTATAATTATTAAACAATGGCCATTATTTATGTACTAATTTTTAATTGTTGATATTTTATTAAAATCAGTAACTTAATCTATATATATAAAAGAAAGTCGTGTTTGTTACAACACTTATAACTCGAGATCGGCTGGACCGATGTTAGTTATGTCTTTTTTGATGGATTTTTCTCCTCTCCGAATAGCAGAATAAGTAATAAAATAACATTAATCGAATAACATTAAATTAATTAATTAATTTTACGAATGCACACGGCATGTGGTGACATTTGTTGACAAAACTACGCATCATTTTACGTCGAATTCGTGTCACTTCAAGAAATTCCGAACTTGAGGTAAATGAGGAGATGCATAACCAGGCTTTGATCTTGATCGAAAACATGTGTTACCTCATCAAAAAATGTTGTAAAGCAGAAAGTGCTTTAAAATGCAGTATCGCAATATTGGCGTTAGAGAGAAGAGGCCTAATGTGTAAAACTGTCATTCTTCTTTTGCAATGGCAAGCAATAAAACATTTCTCTATTTGCAAAAAAAGTTATCACCTTAATGAAATTCTAAAATAAGTTTAACTAAAGTAACAACGATATTATTATTAAGGCGGAACGAAGTTAGCCGGGTCAGCTAGTTATTTATATAATTCTGGAATATATATTTTCAGTTAAAAAGACAATAAGGGGATATATTTTATGCATATCTTTATTTATCATTAAATATGCCATACTATACATTTGTTGAAATGTCAGTTTAAATATCATAAGAATTTTTATTGGTTTTAATTATAATAAAATTGTGAATAGAAGCTAGTTGTTTTCATCTTCTTCGTCGTCTTCTTCTTGTTGTCGCTCGAAAACGTTCAATTCATTGTCATCATCCTCATTATCGGTCATATTCATCTCCAAACCCTCCAGAATTTCAGGATCGTATGCGTTTTCTTCATCGGGATTACTTGGATATTGTGCAGCGTTCAGGCAAGCTTGTCCATCGTATCGAAGCCATTATTGCGTGACTGATAGATGTGCATTTCGTTTTTAAATGTTCTACTTGTCCTTTTCTATTCTTTAATATAATTTCTTCTAAAAAATGTAATAATGTTTTTGGTATTTCTTCATTAATACCATCTAGCATTTTATTTGGAGGTGGATACGTCTTAGTTTCGACTACAGATGATCTAATATCTTCCCTAATAATTGCCGCAGCAGCTTCTACAATACGTAAACGTTCTTCTGCAGGGGTGCTTTTTTTATTTTCGTACCAAGCTTTTGATAGTACATTAACCTTTGTATCACGGAAAGATATAATAATTGTAAATGCTCCTATTTTTTTTGTAATTATTATGTCAGTTAAATACTTTTGTTGTAGTTTTGTAATAATCGTCTTATCGTCGGGTATGTACTCCGTAAGGACATCTTTAAGTTCTTTCAACGTAAATTGAGAATCTTCATTATTTTCTATATAACAAAAAATCTCCTTCATTGCTTGAGTGACTTGATCATCTTGGCGCGGCTTCTTATCAGCAGATGGTACTCGAGTTAAAAAGTTGGTATAGCAAATAGTATGATACTTTGCTTCAACAGCGATCAAATCATACTCGTAAAGTATACGTTCCTTTACTAATTCTCCTAAGAAATCGTTGCGTTCTTCTGCTCTTTTAATTACGTTCTCTTTAAACGCTAGAGTGCTTACATTACTTATTGTCCGTCTGTACTTCTCCCTTTTTTTCCTTTCCGCTACTTCATTAGCTTCTTGGCCACAAAATAAGCACAATTTTTTAAAATCAAACACTTCGTTTCTTTTTTTACGAGGTGCACTTGGCGTTGAAGGTTCACCCTCTTCTGTGCGTCGTTTCGATGCAACAATAGCATTTTTACTAGTGTACACTTTTCGACACTCGGAATGCACATTCCATCATTTCTTTCAATACTTGCAGTTTTTAAAGTTTGTAAACCACGTACAACATTCACAGAAACACCCTCTGAAAGTGACTTATCACATATAAAACACAAATCAGCCATAGCTCTTAAAACCGTACGTCCGTCGTTGCGAAGATACAATTTCAAACTAACGAATAATCTTGACGAATACAAAGTGGTCCCTTAAAAGAGAAAGTGGCCTTGAATACAATAGAACATCTGTCCCGGCTATAAATAGAAAAGGTCATAGGGTAGGGACAAGTATATCCAGGTATATAAGTATTAAAAAATTTACACGTTTTGAAGAAAACGTATGTAATGACGTTTTAACTAAAAATATATATTCCAGAATTAATAATATACTATAGTTGAATAGTTAAATGTAAATAATTAAGTTACTGATTTTAATAAAATATCAACAATTAAAAATTAGTACATAAATAATGGCCATTGTTTAATAATTATAATAATTTAATAAATAATAGACTTGATATAACGTACTGATAACCGTAACTCACGCTTGACCTTGCATAGGACCATATATGACTGTGCGCTGCGCACTCTTCGCGCTCTACCTCAAAAACGGTTGACCGTATTAAAAAAAAACATGATACGAAAATTGTAGAGAATTTTATACTCTACAACTTTTATAATTAGACAAATATCATTTAAGCAATAGAAAGCGAGATATTCACGAAAAACCCATTTTTATGACCTTTGGCCTTCAATATCTTAAGACGCGGACACGGTATCATTTGTGACTTTTGAGACAACATTTAGAACGACAAAACAAAGGTCTATACCAATTTGTAGCTTATTATCTTTCATTCCGAGGTTGACCCCTTTTTTTACCTAATATGACTGGGCTAATTGGCTTATTTGTCGAACACGATCTTAGGAATTAATCGTTAATTTTTCAGAACTCCAAAAATGAGTTTTTTTTATATCTTCTAGGTTTGCAGTTCTACGCAATTGGTACACGTTTATCGCGAATTGGGTGTATGCGCTAAGTTGAAACTGACAGGTCGTCCCATTCGACCCGTAGGTTCCCTGGGAACTAGTAAGGTAGGTTGCAAATCCAAATAAAATAAAAATAAATTCGTTTAGGAAAAAACCTTCTAAATTTACATTTATTGCCAATTCCCAAATCAAAGGTGAAGAAGAACTGGCAATAAACTACGTCCTTCTTTTAAATAGCCAAAGTTTTTACTCAAAATGTTTGTAATTATTTAAAAAATATTCAAATGGTTCATTGTATTTAGACATTTGAATTTTTTAGATTTATCGCGTGTGCGGAATGACAGTTTTGTGCTATCCGCTGATTTTTGAAGTGTCAGAGTTCTACTTATATCGGGATATGGCTCTTTTAATCGATGATATTAAAACTGAATTGCAATTTGTTGGGAAGTAAGTACATATTTTTTGAAAATATACAATTTAATTTGTTCTTGGCAAATAGAAGTTGAATAGTGTACTAAAAAGTTTTAAAGAAGATAAAATAGATGGCGCTTTATACATTTTTCTAATTTTAATACATTATTAATCTGTGTATATATTATAGATTAAATAATTTCTGTAAATAAATTGGCTTAGCGGGGAGACGCCAGTATTGGACCCAATTAATAAGTAATAAAATATTGAAAGTTAAATAAAATTGTTAATTAATTTTTCGCGTGTGGCAACACATATCTTTAGAAAAGTATCTTTAGAAGTATCTTTAGAAATACTTCTTAATATAAGTGTAGATTTGTCCATGTAATTTAAAATTTCCCTACTTGCTTATCAGATATTGGCGTCTTTCGGGAAGGCCAACAGTGTGTCTATTAGTTCGTGAAGAACACATGCGAGACCCCCACTTTAAGCAGATGTTAGATCTCTTCGCGATGCTGAAGAAGGGGCACTGTGATGGGGTCAAAGTGAGACTGGGGCGATTGCAGAATCTTATATCAAGCTCTTGCATAGGTGAGACTTTTTTTTTTTTTTTAGAAATAGTTTTTTGAAATATACGTTCTGTAGCTCTGTCTATCATATAAAAAGAAATATTATTTTTTTTTAATTTCCTTTATATTTTGGCTATAAACATATTTATGTTATAAGCTATGTATTGTTTGTAAACACGTAATGTGCCAGCAGCCAACAAGCCATCAGCCTATATATTCCCGTACCAATGATACATATTTGAGAAGCAGCGTTGGGCTAGTTTTTTTTTTTTTTACTTTTTGGCAACAGCTTCAACTTTATGCCAATTTCAAGGTTGGGCTAGTTAGTGGGTTCAGCAAGACTTTAATCCCAGAGATTATAGACACATGTATCACTCGCTCGTGTGGTGTAGGAAAGCATCGAGATGAAACCGACATAATATCTCAAATCAAAATGTGTTTGAAGTAATGCTGATCACCCTGTTGAATGTCATGTTTATGAAATAAAAATGATCATAGAAACTGATGCAATGTGAGACCATGACTAGGTTTTTATGCGTCACTAGATTATTATCTATATATATATATAAAAGAAAGTCGTGTTTGTTACAACACTTATAACTCGAGAACGGCTGGACCGATTGCCATGGTTTTTGATTTGTTGGATTTGTTTCTGTCCCGAATAGCAGAATAAGCAATAAAATATCGGATAAGTTATCGAATAACAATAAATAAATAAATTAATTTTACGAATGCAAAAACCATATGGTGCCATCTGTTGACAAAACTACGCATCACTTTACGTCGAATTCGTGTCAGTTCAAGAAATTCCGATCTTGAGGTGAATGAGGAGATGCATAACCATGCTTTGATCCTGATCAAAAGATGTTGGATATCAGAAAGTGCTTAACATGCACTATCGCCATATTGACGCTAGAGAGATGTCTAATGTGTAAAACTGCCATTCTTCTTTCGCAATGGCAAGCAATAAAACATTTCTGTATTTGCAAAAAAGTTGTATTAATGTAATACTTAACATTAATGAAATCCTAAAATAAGTTAAATTAAAGTAACAACGATATTATAAGGTTGTAGGGCGGAACGAAGTTAGCCAGGTCAGCTAGTTATTAATATTTTACAGAAATAAATATTGTCCATCGAATACAAATCCTTTTAATATGTGATTTCTCTTAAATATTTCAGAGCATCTAGACTTCATGAGTCAAGGTGAATTTCCATCGGAGATGTTCACACAATTCAAACAATTGCAGCACGATTACATTGGCTATCAATCGTTAACTGATGTGCCACGGACACTAACATATAGAGAACAGATTCTTAACTATGAGTCGTTCAAGCACAGATCTACGTCAGATGTAGTCGAAGCTTTGCGATCCACAGAGAATATATATGCACAGAGTCAATTGTGGGGTATTTTGATGGATAGGGAGGGACCTATGTATGAGGTGGGTTTAATACGTGTTTTAACAAGTTTTAGGAAATGAGACTCGTACGTCAAAAATGTATTGGATTTGACATTTATTTATGACATACGGGAGTCTACTCTGAATCTACTCTTAATGTCTTTACAAGGGGGTTGGGGTGGGATGGAGTAGTATACAGGTGTCATATAATGTTAATCTTTTAATATGATTTCTTTACTTACATGTGTGGGACTGTTGATAAAAATATTTGTATGAGGAAAATAAGATTTTTTTAATGATAATATGAACTGAATAATTTAAATTTTTATTTATAAATGAATTATTCTTTCTTATTATTACTGGGCGAGTTTCCAAATAAATAAATATAAAAAAAGTTGTGCGTGTTATTATGTACGCGCGTAATAAGTTATACTTCTTTGGCATTATTAAAAATAGTTTTTGATTGCATGCAAATAATTACAATTAAATAATCAAAAACTGGAAAAGGAGTCATTATAGTCAATAAAGTTCAGGTTACATTTGAAATATTAAATAAATAAATATTTATTATTATTCTCTTACATTAAGTGTAACATAAATTATATTATTATTCGAATGTTGTTTTTAAATTATGTCCATTGCCGTAGCATCTTCCGTGCGCGCGCATCGTAAAATTTCACTCTCATCAATTTTTCATAACGCGCCTAAAGAAGTAAGTATAACTTCAAAAATATTTTCGACGTATATCAAAAATATTGCAGTAGATATCTGATAGCGGGTATAAGTTTTACGAACCATATAAATCTTTTTTAAACAAATGAATAAATATATTTCAGGTAAGTGGAATGAGTGCCTTGGAGTCCCTTAAAAGCCTGTACCACAGTGCCGGCGTGCTTCGTCAGTGGCGCGCAGTGCGATACTGCTCATCGTTGCTAAACCATACTGTGGACTCTATCAGCCCCTTCATTACCACTGTACTCGTTAACGGAAAGCAGGTATGAATACATTTATTTTTAATTCTAAAGAAAATGCATAAGTATAGGGTGTCTCAGTAAGAGTGCACTTTTTAATTTTTAAATAAAGACAAGTATTTTATGACATACTTCTGATATTTTTATTGTATTGTAAAGAAGACATGTTCCGATTAAGTATGGAATAAAATATCCGGCAAATGACCTCCACGGCTCGGATGTCAGGCCATTACACTTTTCATGAAATTTTCCATGACTTTTGCACAGAGATGTGGCTGTACACCACCGATGACGCGTTGGATTTCCGATTGGAGCTCAGGAATGGTTTCAGGTTTATTCGCAAATAACTCGAGATTTCACAAAACCCCAAAGAAAAAATCGCACGGCGTTAAATTGCACGATCTTGGTGGCTAGTTGACATCAAAATTTCGGGAGATAATTTGTTCTGTTCATCGGAGAAAAAGACTTTTTTCGAAAAATTGGCATCGACTTCCCATTGCTCCATTACTCATTGAGCAAATTGCTGGTGCTTTCCTTGGTCTGCTGATTTGAGCACTTGAGTTAACTGAATCTTGTACGCATGAAGGTGGAGGTCTTTAGTCAAAATTTGCTGCGTCGAATTGATGTTCGTGGGTATTCGGCGACACTCTCGTTTACAGCAGCAATGTCGGTCAAGGGACCGACCGGTACGTTGACGCAATAGATTCTTATAATCCATAATTGACCCAGTTTCTTCAAATTTTTTGACCACTCTTCGATTGGTTGACACATTAGGTGCACTTTCTCGGCTGAAAATTTGGTGAAGTTTGCGAGCGTTTTCAGCGTTACTTTTGTGATGAGTTTTCACAATTATAAGGAGTTGTTCTTTCAAAAAATGCTCCATTTTTAATAATCGGAATAAACTGAGGTGACACCTGTCAAATTTCAGACTTGCCACTTGCAGGAAAACAAAAATATTACAATTTTAAAAAGTGCACTCTTACTGAGACACCTCATATAAACTAACAAAACAATTATAGGAAAAAAATGTGATGCTTTAAACATGTGATAACAGTGGTACCATAACCTTAATCTGTGCTTCAGATTTCTGTATTAACAATTTTCTCTTCTGTCTCTAAAGTGGAAGAGATAAATGCGTCGCAAGCCAAACGCTTAGGCCGATCGTGCCTCTCTATCGCTTGTTCCGCGCTCTCGCTTGCACGCTCGGCTCAAGCGAACGTGAGAACGATGAGTCATGATTTTTCGTGCAGCAACCGGCGTTCATCGATTTATAAAACGTTATCACGTCAAAAAAAACTATTGACTTTGATAAATTAATGATTACTAATAATCTTTACTCCATAATGCTCTCAAGTCATATCTATTAATCCCATCAATAACACTTTATTTTAAATACTGTCAAATAGCCCCTTAGTGCTCATGGAATGATAAATACATTTAATTACCTTAAGATGTACCTCGGACACGGTACATAAATTTATATAAACAATTCAAAAATATTAAAATATGCTTGCAGTTAACAGTCGGTGTGATCGGTCAAAAGGAAACTGTCTTCGATAAACCAATGACGCCGGGCGAAATACAATCTGTCATGTATTCAACTATTCAACCTTATGACGTCATTGGCGCTGTGTTGCAACAGGTAAATTAACGTAAACTAATGTCAAAAGATATAATACCTTTGAATAATTAAAATATAAATAGTTTGAAAATAGTATTGTCCGTTATATGGACAGTTAAAAGTGATTTTTCCATAGGCTAGTAGATGAGAAGCTTTAAAAAGAAAATAATTTACAAAAATTATTGATACCATAAATAAAAAACGTGAAAGACTTAACAATTCAATGAGGTATGTGGACAGTTATTGTTTTTTTTATTAACTAATCAATTTGCATATTTTTTGTTACTTTCTTGGTTTAACCTAAATCAAATTAAATCTAGTGTCTATAGTACACCAGATTTAGATATAAGAATGATAATGAAATTTATTCATTTTTCCCCGTAGAGTGAATAGATAAACTCAACATTAAACAAAAACTTAAGTTAGTTAGATGATCACATACTGAGTTTTAGTGAAACGGCTTCTTTATGAGACTTTACAAGATTAGGAATAATAGAATAGATTTACTTATTAAATGTAAGGTGGAAACATAAAATGCCCACGTAAACCTGTAAATTTTGAAAGTAAAATTTATAGTTACCTTAGAGTGAAACACCTTAGTTTCTGTGTTAACATGATCATTCCGATGGTTTCGATTTCCGGTGATACATCCTTTGTTAGGTTCTACGTTACGTCTTATACTTACATTTTACAGGAAGTCGTGCTGTACTGTGGCCGATTGATTGCCACAAATCCTGATATGTTCCGTGGTATACTAAAGATACGTGTAGGGTGGGTGTTGGAAGCGATTCGGATATATTTGGAACTATTCCCCAACGAAAAGAAAGCTGATGCCACCCTCGAAAGTCTATCGCCATTCAAATTACGGACCCTGCTTCAAAGGGTGCTCACTGTATCCGACTGGGCTGATGAAGCGGGGTAAGGACTATTTTAAAGTACAGAAATTGTTAAGATTATTGAGCTTGTTTAGTGTATAAAGTATGGAAGTTTAAGCAAAGGCGGTGTCTTGTAATAATTTGATTTATAAAATAAACAAAACTCTATGTCTTAAGGGCAAAGCTTAACTATTGGCGCGCTCTTTAGAATCGTTGTGATTTCAAACCGGATGCAACGGAAAAAGCGACAGTAAAAAGAGACAGACACATAAATTAATAGGATTTGGCGTGAGAGAGAGTGAGATAGGAGGCATTATACAGTGTATAAACTTTAAATTAGTGTGTATTTGAACATTTTCTGAAATAAAAAAACAGATTTGATGAAAATTAAATAAGTAAGTCAAGTAGTTTAATTATAAAATTAGATTATTTATAAATTTTATTTACAAATCATTAGTTATAGAATCTTTTTGAAGTGAAAACATCGTACTACACTTAATTAAAAGTTTATACACTGTATAATGCTTCCTATCTCATTTTCTCCCACGTTGGATCTTGTGAATTTATTTCAAACTTTTATTATTTTAGTTTTTACCAAATTAAAGATTGATATTAAAGTTATAAATAAAAATTTAACATTAAAATATATATTTTTTTAAAGAAATGATCCTACATTTAGATAGAGAAAAAGTCTCATTTACATATTTTAATTATAAAAACTTTGTTTTTGAAGGTTTCACTTCTACCACGTGTGAATTGGACACATGATTTTTTTTCCATTTGAGTAGTTTGTAGTATAATAGTTTACAAACTAACTACTTGCAAACAAACCCCGCAAATCGGTACCTGTCATAGAGAATAAGAAATTGCGCACCTAGCTATTTGCTTATATTATTAGCGGGCCAGGCTAAAGTCTTTAGACTATACCGCGTTTTATTACGTATATGTTTTCTTTAGCAAATTCCGAAATATAGTGGGACAAAAATATGTAATAAAAATCTAATTAAACGGTTCAGCGCCCTTTTTGAAAATTACTTAATAACTTTAGTAGTCTGTACGGAGATTTGAGGTCGCTACAATAATTGTATATTAGAATTATTCTAATTTACATTTACCTTATTTATTATGTTCACAACACTACTAGTTCGACAGTAATAATCTTGATACTTCAAATGAAATTAAAAGTATATAACTATTGTGAATAAATGAAATGACGCGTAGCAAAAAAGGATTATATGAGTTAGCATAACCACGCCAGTTCTCTATTGGCACAGACCAACTTCTTGATGGAATTAACCTTTGACCTTATAATCTAGGTTTTTTCGATAATATGTTTTTTGTTATTATATTGACGTTCTAAATTGAAATATGATGTTTGACTATATACAATGTTGACACCTTATCATATTACAATTCCAGATTAACCCAGTTACAGAGACGGCAATTGGAAGGCTGCCTATGTCGAGTTCCTAAACACTTTTATGTGCACGTTTGGGATATTCTATTGAGTACACCGCAAGGAATTATTGTTCAAGTAAGAAATCCTTACATATTTGCATAAGCTTGAGTAAGATTCTGAAACAATACTAGGGCGAACTATGATTGTATATAAATACAATTATCCTTAATATAAAGCCATGAGTTTTTTTCCTTATTTGCAAATATAAAGTCTATTATATTTTTCGTTGCAATTTTCTGGAGGCATCTTGTAAATAAAAAATAAAAAAATGTGTGCGTGTACTAGGTGTACACACGTAAGAAGTGAAACTTTATGACCTTATTTTTCGAAAAATGATCTACTATATGCAACTTAACGAAATTGGTTAAATAAAGTTAAATTAGATAAAGTTTAACAAAAGGCTTTTATTATCATAGACATGAATACAAATACAATTATTTCATTTTACCTTATTGCTAAGATTATTACAGAATTTCATAAATTGTAATAGAATTTTTAGTATCATTGTTATCGTTATTATATTTTTGTTATTAATGGCTTCGAATCTCTTCGTATCAACCGTGGTAGGGACAAGATGGCGCGTAACCGAAAAACGTGACGATTTGCTACAAAATTTCTCCCATACGTCGATAAAAAATTAATTCTAAAGCCGATAAAGAAGTTTGACTTCAAAAAGCAACATGGCGCGTAACCGAAAAACGTGAAGATTTGCTACAAAATTTCTCCCATACGTCGATAAAGAACTTTCATTCCAACGCCGATAAAGAAGTTTGAATTCAAAAAGCAACATGGCGCGTAACCGAAAAATGTGACGCGTAACGAAAAAATGTTACACTAATTTTTTTTCCAACCCTGATAAAGAAGTTTCACTTCAAAAATCGGTTGTCTGTTAAGTCGGTTTACTGACGATAGTTGAACGTGACAACATCATAATTCTGGAATGGTTGCATTTTTCAAAGGAAAATTTTAATTTTATTCGTTTGATAGATATTTTGTATGGATATAGAGGAGGTAAATGGAAATCACTATTGACTTGATGAAGTTACATTAATTTGTACACATACATAAATACAATTATGTCAATTTTTTAATGAACGAATGCTGTCGAACGCGGAGGCCGATTGTGTCTCTTTGTCGCTCGTTCAGCGCTCTCGCTTGCACTTCAAGCCTTAAATGGAACGCCTCAGATAGAGGTTACAATGTTGATTATAGCTAACTTCAGGGTGTCGGTTTTTTGTGACGGTGTGCGCGCGCATCGTAATAATTTACTCTCATCATTCCCTAACGCGCTTAAGTATAACTTCAAACTATATCATACTTAAGAATTATCGATCTTAATGACAAAAAACTTCTAGGGCCATGCAATACCAGCTCAACCAACCCTAGTGAACATGTCCCGTTCGGAACTATCATTTGCATTATTAGTAGAAGAGGCACTAGTCCGTATACCGTCAGCGGCTCGTCGCCAACTTTGTGTGGAACTACTCTGTGTCCTCGCGACAATATTACGAAGAAACCCGGAGCTGTATCTCCAACAACCATTGGATCTGGATAAATTGCTGGATGACGCGCACTCTACATATGCGAAGGTAATCCAACTGCTATATATATATCTTTGTTATATACGTTGATTGAAATGCTAGTATTTATTAAATATAGTATAAAAAAAATATAGGCAAGTAGTTGCAGCAACTCTTTCAAAAATGATATCCCTATACTCTGATTTTTAATTCCGTAGAATTCTGACAGCTATCATTTTTTTAAATGTCAGAGATTACAAACCGTTTTGGCCGGGCACAGTTTTCAATTTCAATACTAGTCTGAACATCTGTGTCTAAACATTTTATTTGTTAGTGAATGTGACCATTTTATTAAGTGCGGTCCATTAAAAGTGATTTTTCGGCGAGTGATAATTACGTCCCTTTTCATCACAAACAATAAAAATAACATTTAACAGCTAACATTTCATTTTTTTAAAAGGTTTACAAAACCCGAAATTAGTAGGCAGTGATGCCAGCTAAAGAATAAAATAAAGTATAGTATAATATTGAAATATTTGTTAATTTTGTATTATTAGGTCACTTGAGTAAATATTTAGATTTACCTTTTTGTAGGTAAACATTAAAATACGTAGCATTTCATTTTTTATTGCCCTCAAATAGGTCAAATTTGTCCCTTTTTCGTTGGAGAACTTTTTTAGTAGCAACACTTATGAAATGTCAGAATTCTATGGAATGAAAAATCAGAGTTTAGAACACTATCTGACATTTGTCAATGGATAATGACACTAAATCAGGCTTCAGTTGCACACACACACCCTACACTCATGCTCTCTGGATATATTATTATTTAGTTTGTAAACCTTTGGAGACTTTGGAGATTTAATAAAATAAATAATTATAGTTAGGTAATCTCTAAGGTTTTTCCTAAATAAATAATTTTTTAGGGGTTACGTAAACATGCCTTAAGGTAAATAACTGTATTTGTCCAGTATTTTATCAGAAACTAAGTCATATCGATATAATTGTTTAATGATTTTCCCGCAAATATCCAACCTAAAGAACAGTCTTATGTTTCGTCCAGGTTCAGTAATTCTTAGAAATATGTGTTATACAGGTTATAAATATGAATCATTCATTGACCATTCATATTGCAGGATAGCGGGCAGCCGGTATCCGATTGTTCTTTAGCTGGTGCGACCGCGACCGTTACGTTGGGATATCTCGCTCGGGCGGTTGTTAATAGCGTCTTACAAATGGCTGCCGCGCCACATCTTGCCACAGCTGCCCCTACAGATCACGATTCATGTCTCATAACTTAAATACATAAATATTATATTTTATTGTTTCTAGCCTGACTGTCAAAGTCAGGTTAATATGAATCGTCATCGTAGACGTTTACGTCAAATATGACGTATCAATATTGAATTTAAAACACAAAAAGAATCACGTCGATCGAATTGATATTTCCGTGTCGGTTAAAAATAGCAAGTATTATTTTACAAAGAATAATATTTCATATTAAGTTTATACTGATGTGTAAAATCAATAAAATTTAGGCAAAAAATGTTGTATGCAATCTTTTAGCAATAAATGTTGTTGCTACGGGTCCAGCTTGTATTCTGTGGTAAAAAAAATTATATTGTTCATATAGAAATAATAAATGATATATTAAAAATTGTATTCAGGAAAGAAGTTCCATTTGCATACAAATATTGGTAGTAGACGATACGATATAATAAAATATGTTTATTATGGAATATAAGATACAGGTATCACTTATTCCTCGTCATTAAATTTGTATAGGTAGACATCCCTACTCATCGGCAAAGACAGAGAGTGGAGACCAATAGGCCGCCCGTTGCACTATCGTTTTTTTTTAATTTTATATTTATTAAATCGTTTTTATATTGTGCAATAGTGTGGATATTTATCATTTTATTTTAAACAAAATTTATTTGTGATATTATAGCCACTTTATACATACTACCAGCAAATAGCTGTTGAATATTTGTTTGTATTGCTCTTAAAATAATTTAGAAATACCTAAATGTGTCATAAACAGTCTTTGAGTTTAAAGTATGTTTTTAGATAAGATGGTTATTGTGTTAACTTTGAATTAAAAGACAAAATATAGTGAGTTTTATCATATTTTATAGATTTGTATATTTATAAGGATATTTTGTAAAATTATTAGATTTGTAGGAAATAAGTAAAGAGTTATTAGTAAGTCTGTCATTTTATTATACAAAAATTGTAGATGCACGAATCGACGACAATTCACAATCACATTCAAACTCACTACTACTTAAATAAATTAATTTCAATAATTAACTAGAGTCCATTATACACTTTATTATTTGGTGATTGTTTAAGTATTTTCCGTAGAGCTGTAACAAAGGATAATTTGTTAATATGATAATATTTTAAATTCATTTGTGTTGTGGCCCATAATCTACAAAGACGTAACTAATGTTAATTAATAAAACTTTCTTAATTAAATTTTTTTAGCCACATATACCAAAACATATAATCATATATAATAGGTATATCATATATATTTTGTTTTATAGGACATAATGTACACTTGTCAATAAAAAAATCATGCTATCAAAGCTTCTAAATTTACTGCTATAGTCGAATTTTTAATTAGACGATATCAACTGACGTTTACGGTGTTGTCAGTTTTTAATGAAATAAAAATAGTGTCGTGACAAAGTAAAAACCCCTGAATTAATGATCGGTGATGGCACTAGTCGCCGCGCCGCGCTTTGTAATAAGACGTCAAAAAACTGATTGTAGTTACATAGTACTAGTACCTAACTTATATCAGAGCACTTTTATACAATTTTGAAATAGAAATAATATTATTTTATTGTTTGAAATGATTGACTATTCACACTCATTGTTCATTCATCTGATTGAACAAGAACTGAACGCATCACTATTACTTTAAATATGGCAACATTATTTTACAAAATGACATTAGCTACTGTCAGTTGGCTTCGTCTAATTAAAAATACGACTATAGTAATCAAATCAAGGGCATAGAATGGACATGTCTATTGTCACTCTTTAGTTCCCAAGATTTTTGCTTTTGTTTTAAAAAGCTTCACATGAGCAATTAATTATAATAAAAAATAAATAAATAAAAGTTGTTAAGCGTCATTATAATATGTATCAACAGCAATTGCATAACAAAAACCGTGTGGGAATTAGAAAAATTAAGGGTATATTTTTATTTATACACTAAAAAATAAAAACAATTTTGTATGTATCAATATAGCTGTGAAAAATGCCAAATTTCATACAAAAAGTTGTTTAACAAATCTGAGTAAGCAGATTTGAGTTTTAATTTATGTTTTAGTTTATTCTAAGATCTTGAAACAATTTCAATAAAAGTTAGTGTATAATTTAGGACTAGTTAGGAATATACAACCTTTTTTATTCAAGTTTTACGTGTTTAAAAAGAAAGCCAAATTCTTGCCGCGGACTAAGTCTTTACTGACTGAGTTCAATAAATGTTATAAACTTAAAATAAAAAGAAGGTACTCGCGCAAATTAGTCTATAAAAATCTACTATACTACTAGTTGAGATTTATATTATAGTATATTTAAGAATAAGACACCTAATCCTTATAAATAAGTTTAAGTAAACTAACGCGATACATACCTTCCTTTTCATCATCAGTAAAGTCTTGCTTAGGAAACTCAATATCAAAGGTAACATAAAGGTTTCCATTTAAGTTATTGTTTTCAAAGTTGGGCATTCCTTCACCCTTCTTACGGACACGGGCCCCAGCCCATGTCACTTTATCTCTTGAGATAGTCACTTTGTGGCCATCAAGGTGTTTCAATTCTAGTGTGAAGCCTGTTAAAGCATCCTGTAATAAAAATATTATATTAACAAATGGCAACATTAATTTTTTTTTCAAAAGTCAAATAATCAACATATTATACTAGATAATTAGGCCATAGTTGATCTAATGCTAGATCTATTTGTCATAGTAATTTTGATTTCACTTAACTTGTACTATTATAGAAACAAATTTCTTATAACAATTTTCATATGATTATAATAAATTTCCACATGTATATAAATTCATATGAAATATTCTCTCTTTTAAAATAAGCTGTTATCAGCATATGTGTTATCAGAATTTTATTAGTACTGAAATTTTAATTGAGTGTGAACTATGTCAAATATGTTCCAGAATGAATTTTACAAAATGAGTTTCTCTTGTTTAGTTATTAAATCATTTAATTAATGATAAAACAATAAATGCATTTAAATGGCAAATATATATATATATAACAAGAGAATACAAAAATTAGTTGGTATACAATATATAGTTTATATTAGTTAAGCCAACAAATATTTAGACTATTTATAATAGAAACTTGTAGCATGTATTCCACTTGGTTTTATTGAATGACATAGAAATTCATATAGACTATTCAATTACACCTGTTCAAACATACCTGCAAAGATATTGTGACATTTGTATAGAGATCATCTCCTTTCCTTGTGAACTGTGGATGCCTATCAGTATAGAACACAATTATGAGATCTCCGGGTTCACCATCCATGTGAGGCTCACCTTCACCTCTTAGTTTAGTTTTATGGTTATCGGGGGCACCTACTTCTACCTAGAAGACACTACATTATGAATATCAGTGAATTCAAATATGTTCACTTGTTACAAATAATTCTGTATTGCCAAGATGACAAATTAAATATACAATGTAAACTCTATGCAACAACACTCAAGGTTGTCGTTTAATGGAACAACAAAAAATCTGTGTTAGAAAAAGAAAATTATTTTTCCGGTTACTGTTAGTAATTACACAAAAACAATCCTTATTTGAAAGCTATTGTCCCAGTCCCAGTAATTAAGTTTATTTTTTTATTTATTTTATTCTTATTTTGTGATATTGAGGCATCTTCGTGAAAAAGAAAATCATCTCCTTTTACTTGATCCTCGTTTTTCTCAATGAATTAGAACAAACTAACTAGAAGGTCATCGTAGGTATTAAACTACAGTTCCATTTACACCTCGTCAATTTGTACAAAGTCCATTCCACTTCTTCCCAGGCTTCAGATAAAAAATTTACTACATCAGCATATAAGTAGAAGTTTTACCTTCGGATTTGACTAGCTCTATCAATAATTTATTTCTATAGTGACCCTTGAGGCTTTTGATTACGCTTTGATCCATTGGCTGCAAGACATTAGTCTTATTTGGAGGAAGAAATGCCAACTCCATGTTTTGAAGGTGATGTTAAATGGAGTTTACACTGTATTTTAGAAATATACAAAATATACCTCGATTTCTAAAAGTCTTTCTTCATTGACTAACTTAACGTTAGGGCATTCATCGCAGACTGTTTGCTGCATCATCTGGAAACGGCCAGGGCCCAGGTTCCTAGTAACCATTTCTTGTCTACAATTACACTTTCTCGTTCCTGATGCTGGCTTTATAACTGGTTTGTTGCGAGTGATCTGATAAACAAGAAAAATATAGTTTAAAAATAACAATGTTTATAATTTAATAGTGTAATAAAGTTAAGAACTTACTTCAATGAAATTTCCATTGTAAAGTTCCTCTAAGGATACAGTTAATTCCATTACTACATCCGCCCCTCTTGGTGTTTCGTGGTGCTGCGATTCCCCACCAAAATGAAAACCAAAGTCACCAAAGAAACTCGCAAAGGGATCATTATTGTTCATCATACCATCTTTCTTTAAACAATCTTCTCCACACCTGTCATACAGTTCTCTTTTCTCTGGGTCTGATAAAGCCTCATAAGCTGCGCCCAAGTCCTGGAATTTTTGGGATGCATCTGGATCATCCTGATTTTTATCTGGATGCAAGGCTTTCGCTAATTTTCTGTAAGCTTTTTTGATATCATTTGTTGTTGCTGAACGGGTTACGCCAAGTATCTGATAGAAGTCACGACCGGCTGTCACTAATAATATTGTTGATATGAAGAACAATAGACACGTATACGCAGAATTAATAAGCATTTTTGAAATACTAATAGTTAATTCTAATTATTTACATGAAACATTTACTTTTTATATCATACTTTTCTGTATAGATGAAACGCATCTTACAGAAAAAACCAATAAAATTGAATTGAGCACGAAGTTCAAGTATTGCCCTACGAAATTGAAAATGACAGATGGCGATCATTCCAACAGTCAATTTGTCTCATCGTGAGTGGCTAGAATGTTGATACATATTGAAATTTCTTGTTCACAGCGACCAATCGTAACTTTACTCGTATTCTCGTTTTGTCGTGTTTATATATTTTGAAGGGGCGAATCACAGAGTGCTTTTCTATGTATAGATAATAAAACTAATAGGAAATAGAAATATATAATAATTCAACTTATAGACATATAATGGAATACTTGAAAATATTATTTTGTATTTATATTTTTAAATTTGACCTGAGAAGGACAGAACATAAAAGCATCGTACTCATTTACTGAAAAGAGCTTTTAAAGTACATATCTACTATGTAATCTGTCAGCATTCAGTAATGTATTCTGTGGTCATTTGTGATTTCGAAATTCGAGTTGGAAAATAAATACTAAGACTATAAGTTTTAAGTTACTATTGCCATAAAAAAATAAGTTACAAAGTTTAAACTTTACTTCAAACTAGATTATTTGTAGTTTGAACTTTGAACTGGAATAATCCAGTAAAATAAAATAAACAAACTACAGATAACAGAAACGCCCAGAGTCCATTAAAACTTTTGTTAAATTATATATTTGTTACTTTGCACATTGCAGGTCATTTAGTAATTAGTATAGAAATTGTTATCTTACAATTTTGAAAAGTGATGGCTTTACGAGGTGTAAAAGTTGTTGAAATGATTGGACTTGCACCGGGACCAGTTTGTGGTACTATTTTAGCCGATTTTGGGGCTACAGTAACAGTAATCCATAAAGTTAGTGTTGTTTTTATATCCCTTTAATTTTTTTTTTCAACTTAATTTTGTTACCGAAATTCCATAATGAAAAATTGCTGATTTTAATCCAGAATTTTATACTACTATTTTACTTCTTGCTGTGTGGTTCCTTACCAACCTTTCCTGAACCTAATCTGGTTAATTGTTTAATTTTTTTTAGATACAACCTGCCCCTTTTGATGTTATGTGTAATGGAAAGAAAATGTTATCTATTAACATAAAATCTAAGGAAGGAGCAGAAGTTGTAAGGAAACTGTGTTCTTCGTCAGATGTTCTCATTGATACCTATCGCCCAGGAGTTTTGGAAAAAATAGGACTAGGCCCAGAAACTTTAATGAAAGAAAACAAACAATTAATATATGCAAGGCTATCTGGATATGGCCAAGATGGATATTATAGAAATAACCCAGGCCATGATATTAATTATGCATCTATTTCAGGCATACTTTCAATGTTATGTAGAGGCAAACAACCTCCAGTTCCGCCTATGAATATTTTAGCAGATTTTGCAGGTGGAAGTGTTTTAACTGCACTTGGGATAGTAATAGCCTTGTTTGAAAGGACTAAATCAGGCAAAGGTCAGATAATTGATGCAAGTATGACTGAAGGTTTGGCATATGTGGGTAATTGGCTATTCAGAGCAAGACATTTACCTTTCTTGAATGAAGAACCAGGAAAGAATGTTCTTGATGGTGGAATGTCATATTACAGAACATATAAGACTAAAGATGGACAGTTTATGGCTGTTGGTTCTCTGGAACCTCAGTTTTATGTGAATTTACTCAAAGGCTTGGATCTGTCAGAAGATATTTATCATCAATTGGCTGATCAAGATATGTGTAATCGAAAATTTGAAGAGGTCTTCCTTACAAAGACACAAGAAGAATGGATTGCAATATTTGATCAACTAGAAGCATGTGTTACACCCGTTGTGAACTTTAATGAAGCTAACAAAAACAAATGTAACGCCTCAAAAAATTCATTTTATATTGATCACAACAATTTAGTGGCACCAGAGCCAGCTCCCAAATTATCTAGGACACCACCAAATGCTACTGGAAAAAAATTACCACCAAAACATGGGGAACATACAACTGAAATTTTATATGGTCTTGGATATAGCAAGAGTGAAATAGATGAATTTATCAATAAAGGTTGTGTTTATGCTTTGAAAATGTCAAATTTATAGATGCTAATTACATTTAACTTAAGGAATTGTGATATTTGGTGATTTGGTGATAAGCATAGAATTAAGGATAATTGTTATTTTAGTGTGTAAAAGTTTTATCATGGTTAAAAAATGTATTTATAAAATTAAAATTATTTTTATTTAAATAATTTTAACACAAGTATGAATTTAATTTAACCTTTACATTTAGGCATATGAATAATAGATCATGAATCCAACAATTGAAGATAATAAAGTGGATTCGTGATGAATTAACATATTTAAATAATTATTACTAAACACCTATATCTCTTTAACAGTATGAAAAAAAAAAAAACTTAAGTTACAGCCAAAACTTAGATATGTTTATCTGGAGATTTTTACGTATAAAATTTGATTTGAATGTTGGTAGGTATAGGTTAATATAATATCTATGGTAGATAAAAGAGAAAAAAAGCAACTCAACTACAACAAGTAGCAAAAACAAAGGAGCAATTATAAATGATCATACAAAAGCAACCGGAACAAAGCATTGTGGATCAAGTGCTTGAAAAATATAACAAGAAAATATTGATTTTATGTTGTGCATAACGCATATGGACACATTCTGACATTTTCAAAAACCGCATCGAGTGAATTCCGTTGGCAAAACTTTTAGATATACACGTTCTACTATAAAATATTTTGTCGCATAATGCACATTTGAAATATCAAGAATCGTTATTTTCCTACTCTTTTGTATTCTTGATGAATTTTAATTACTTAAATCACCGATTAGTAACTATCCGTAGGTACGTATTCTTGTTTATACAAAAATGTACCTACATTTTTGTCCAGTTCTTGTTTTAAAATAGTTAAGACAATCAATATTTAACAATTAAATTATTCGATGGAGTAGTCGTACGTTGGTAATCATCCTACTATTTTTTCAGACCGCCACAACGCTGGTAGCAATTTGCTAGCGTACATTTTTAAATTTAATATCTCTTTGTATCGCAGCCTCTAGTGAGTTTTACATCACACGGAATTACGGAAATGTCAGAACAGTGTTACGAAATTAAATGTTTTTTTAAAATATTAATTGCGCTTTTACATATGTTGCGGTAATGAGTGCAGGATATAAACATTCTTTATAAATGATTTATTAAAACGTGGAAGCCGTTCTGTCATATTATGACAAAACCTAGGTTATTAGGTAAATAACTAAACCCTGACAGTAAGTAAGTAATATCTAATCAATTCTATCATTCAAAACACAGGAAAGCGTATAACCGTATAACCAGTCTGGTTCAGGGATTGACACGTATAATAAAAAAATATTACTAAGCATTAGGTACTTAATTATAAAGGCTTTTACTTAAACAACTAACTATATCTAATTAAAAATTACATATACCCTTAATTGGTTAAGTATACCATTGTGCTACAGATAAGATCGACCAGAGCCTTACCAAAATCTTTTATTGTTAGGTACATTTAAGATTACTATTGATATAGGTCATATCAATAATTTAATAGGATAAGCAGTGAGATTTGCACGAATAAAATTTTACGTTAACGATAATGACAAAAGCTAAAAAGGAATTTTAAATTTCTTGTCTTATCCTACAGGCTAAAGCAAACGGGTGACTGTATGTATCGTTATAAATTTCATTGATAAATCTTTAAAGAATGAAATGCGAATTTAATCCATTATTTACAAGCAGCCTAGACATTCTCAATGTCCGGTTTTGACTGTTGAAGAGCTGAAACGTAACACCTTAACGTTTTAATAATACCATAAGAAATTTAGGTTAATATCCATTAAATAAATTGTATTTATATGCACGTAAGATAAAATAATATTTTTTGTTCGTATAAATAGGTAAGTAATTAATATATCATAGGAATTATCTATGGTAGAGAAGCTGCAAATCACACTAAAAATATTTTGACATAATCATAATTATGCAATTCATAATATATTCTCACTAAAAATACACCGAAATGCGAATATAAAAATCTAGAAAAGAATTCTACTCAATATATATTACAAATATTCGTGAAATATTTTTTTCAGCTCAATGATTGAATGCTGATTTGAAGTAGTCATCATTTTAATAAGACTCTAACGAGGCGGTAACATTTAATGATCGCGCGAACTAAACAAATATTTATACATAATTTAAGAAACGGATTGTAGGTACGAACAACACGAATTCTCTCATAGAATACGACTTTAAGAGACACCGTGAAAATAAGTGAAGAATTAATTTTATAATCTAATCTATAATCTATTCTTATCTATTTTGTGGTAAAATAATATTCAGATATGTATATACGTAAAAATTTGGAGTAGAGACTTAGCCAATAAAGCACGACTACCGTATGTCTAAAACGTATTGAATTTGACACACTGAAGTTATACTTATCGTTAAGTCTAAACTCTGAATCTTACCCATAGAGAGATCACTTCTATATGTAGGCAAGAAGATCAAGCCTTCAGAGCATTCCGTTCTAAAAAAAAATTGTTTTACCGGGTATTAAACCACAACTTCACAATTATAAACCACTGAGGCGATTCTGACTTTCAAACTGCAAGTTTTATGCGGGGCCTTCGGGCCGGCCAGTCAGTGGTTAGACTGGTCGAGGATCCTCCCTTTAGGTTGGAAGAACAGTACACCATCCTTCCTCCACAAATATTAGCTTTCGGTGTTAATAAACAAATTTAATTTGTACTTACGTCATCTGGCGTTTTTGCCTTGTTTAATGTACTAAATAATATATGTAATTACAAAAAAAGAGATGAGACATATACCTTGAGAAATTTCCAGTTGCAATTACAAATTATAAAATAAATTATTGCCAACGCGAACTACATAAAATTGAAAAGTGGAAATAAATCCTGGCTTCCGGTAGTGCAGGGCTTACCGGAAATCCTTAGGAAACAGGATCGCAGCTTGGAGTAAGTCTAAGGAATGCCTACGTTAAAAATCAATTTTCTTACTGACGTCGTTTCTAGTGTATTACAAAGACCGCGTTGTTAGTGTGTAACTATATAAATAAACTCGAAGACGGATCTCGGACGGAATTCGAATAATTTCATTTTATTCCTCGAACCAGTTTTCTTTTTCTGTAATTGTGAACGCAACATTTGAACTACATAATTTTTCAAAGTTTACGGATTACTGTTGCCCGTGCAAAGTCGGGACGGGTCGCTTGTTAAATATAAAATACGTTACGTAAGTATCTAATTACAGAACTAATTAAATTTTTTCAGTCGAGTCTTTTAATAAATAATTTACTGTGAAACCGATTCTTTCCGAACCGAAAGAGATTCTTTAATATTCAACAAACATGCATCTAAAAAAGTTAAAAAAAATAAAATACTGTTTTTTACCATATTAATTTTTGAAAATAAGCGCTCTACAGTGCTATTTAACACAATAAAACTAGTCTGAATTAGATTTTTTTTCGAAGTCCGTATCAGCAAATATATGGTATTTCATTGTACGCATTTTGTTTAACTATAGTTAGTTCACCAATAATATATTTTTTATGACACAGTAAAGAAACAGTTGTATAAACATATAAAAATAAAAATATATTTCTTATTTATTTAATACAAGAAAAAAACGACATACTTAATCCTTTAAAATATAGTTCACATTACAGCACTCAAGATCCATTTTAAAAGGGAACATTATTTATTGATGGGGGTCGTAACACATCAACCTTAAATAGGTTTTTAGAGGTCTCCCTTTTAGAGGGTTACAAATGTTAGTGACCCTGCGGACCTCGATTTAATTAATGCTTTAGGTACGGCCAAGCGAGCCATGTTAAGTATGTATTTTAATTCATGTTTTATGTATGCGACAAAGTGTAAACATTAGGTCATTTAATTACAGCACAATTCCTTTAGGCAAGGTGAGTCTGCTACATAAAAAATGTTAAGGGTAAAAGGTAAGATCCCTTGAGACTTAAATTATGCTCCAAAAAGATTGAAGTTATTTTAATTTCAAGTTAATTTAAAATCAAATTCCCCGCATTTGATTTTTGTGTCTGTTTTTTTCACTATCACCTTTTAATTTTTCACAACTATTTTTACACCACTGCATAAATGTTTTTCTCGCACATTTAACGACATATAACACACGGTGCAAACTTGAATAAAACCTATTTTTAGGATTTTTTGAATTCAGAGCACAATAGTTTCGTGTACTTATGTTCCCTACCCTCAGGACGGTCTTAATATCGGTTCTTTACTGATACATAGATCAAAAATGTATTGGAGTACGGGATTCAGACTTAGCGTTTATTGTTTCTATAGTTCTAATTATAGCTCAAGTGTATGAAATTGAGGAGTTCACGCTCCCAAATCTGAATTTTACCTAAAGTTAGAGGGTACAAGATTCATCGAGTTCACGACTTTTATGCATAACGTTTTGTAGGAAATGAATCCTAAATTAGTTGACAGAAATAATTTGAGGAAGATCAGTCGTTGTTAATTGTTAAATTAACTCCTATATTTTCGGAGTATAATTTAAGCCATTATATCCGGTAACAAAACATGAAACAGTGTTAAAAGTTTTATTCCAGTTCAGTGTTTCCCAAAAATATTACAGGTAACGAGTTCCAATCTGTTATTTTGTGGGAACAGAAAAATTACTTAAATTTTTCATTTTACTGTAAAACTTTTGATTCGATTGACTCAATGACATTTGGGTTTTTTAATGATTTTGTTAATTGTTACTGAATTGTACCGCTTAAATTTTGATAAACATAAATCTAACTTGGTCTTTGGTAGAAAATAAGAGAACAATTTTTATTCAACGACCATCTCACCTTCTAGATTTCTAGTTATTCTATCAGCTCGTGGGAACAGCCCTGCGATTCTGTAACTCACTTTTCGAACTCACACAGCGGTCGTGAAGCAGTTATTTTATGATTTGTCATTCTGAAAAGGTGGGAGCTTGTAGTTTATTGTTTATTAGAATGCCAAATAATAAAATGACTGCTTCAAGACTGATTTAAGAGCGGTTTTCGCATCGGCGGTCGCTCTCAAATCAGTCGTGAAGCAGTCATTTTATGATTTGGCATTCTGAAAAGGTAGGAGCTTGTAGTTTATTGTATATCAGAATGCCAAATCATAAAATGACTGCTTCACGACTGATTTGAGAGCGACCGTCGATGCGAAAACCGCTGTGTGAGTTCGAAAAGTGAGTTACAGAATCGCAGGGCTGAACGGAATAAATAAACTTATAAATAAGTTATTACCATAACTCGAAATCTAATCCAAAGTATTATATTACTTAGTTCACTTCGTCAATAAAATAGGAATTTTTAAGTTATTTTCATAGTAAAATCAATTGTAAAATCGTTTAATTTCTTTACCTCTACTGTGTAGGCTGTATATTGATAAATCATTCAGGAAAATCAGTTTTAAATACTTTAAGACCAAGGTGCTTGTTTATATAACAACGCAACAATATATATCGTTTTCAATATAATTCTTCGCAGAAGGTATATATTTATCTTTTATGAAATAAGGCAAAAAGCCAAAAAAATCAAATTCCCACTACTACCACTAGTAAACTACTAAACAACTTTCGCTGAATTTTGTCCTTTAATTAATGTACAGTTTGCACAAAAATTATGATATTGTTCTTAAATATTAACAGAAACCATTTTTTTTTCATTGATATCGGTTCTTCCCTTTGATGCCCCGAGACCTCCTCTCTACATCCAACTTTAAACACAATCAGTGTTATGGTCTTTTAACTACGATTTCCTCAACTCTACCCCAATTAAGGTAAACTTGTTAAATGCATAATCGTGCTATAATAAAGATTAATTTGTAATATATCAGATAGCACAATGTCGAGCTCCATGACGCTTGTGTCTTTTGTTTTAATTGTTTTTTGCGCGACAGTTACACTTGTTAGGACAGGTGAGTAAATTTTAATGAATACCGTTTTCCTTTTATCAAAGGAAATACTTTTATAATTGAGCAGCATTAGTTATAATTTTAATATTAGCAAAGTTATTTTTTATGATATTTAAAAAGTAGATTGAAAGTTTGATGAATAACTATAGGTAATAGGTATATTTATTGTTTTCTTTATATTTAAGTTATTGTATATCTTATGAAGTTTGGCGATTCTTGCGCTGACCTTATTTAATTTATTTCTTCCTTTAAAGGTGGATTGGAAGTGATCGCTCAAAAGCGATAGGATCCTTATTTTTTTATTATTATATTTTGCAACAAACGTTAAATAATATAATCACCAACATAGGCTTTCCTGCTTAAGATGTTTTTTGTTGTTGGTTTCTTATTTCCAACTAATTTAAAAAATAACAAAAAATTTGCCTATTGTGAAGTATTTATTTGTTTCAACAGGTTTTCTGACTGTTTTTTTGTCCATACTTCGTCATAAGAGATTGATATTATACTTCCGCGCAACGTTTTTTTTCGTATTACGAAAAACTTTAAAGTTACTAAACGCACGTTACGCGTTATTTCATATATCGGACTTCACTATTGAAGTAACAAATGTAAGTCTCGTTATTGAATTAAATTCTGAATTCACTTCATGGTCTAAGATCCCGCTATACAACGACCTTCACCGAGATGCTTATTTAATGAAACTTATTTTATATATAATTTAATATGTCAATAAATATAATCCATATGGGTTGCCTAGCAAATTTCAGTCCAGAGTATTTTTAATTGATTTAAAAAAAAAATTTTTTTTAAACATTTCACCGGTATGATTATTAGATAAATTCTATACCAATCGAAAGTATGAAGCCCATAGAATATGCAAAAGTTAGGTTGTTTTTAATCAATTAATTATTTATGTGTATATTTTTTATGTGACACTAAAGTATATACATATATACATCTTTAGTATAAAAGAAGGTTATAGTGATACATATATAATACTACCCTGATTAAAAATATTGATTGAAAAAAGTTCAAAAAATTTACTACAAGCTAATTATTAAAAAAAAATTTTTTTTTAAATATTAATTAAACATACTCTGGACTGAAATTTGCTAGGCAACCCATATGGATTATATTTATTGACATATTAAATTAAATATAAAATAAGTTTCATTAAATAAGCATCTCGGTGAAGGTCGTTGTATAGCGGGATCTTATACTATCACAAGAGGGATGAAATCAAAATGTCATTTATTCATATAGGTAACACAATGTACACTTATCAACGTGCTTCGAATGAAAATGCAGAAAATGCTTCTAATAGATTACTACTATTATAACTTCTTTATATTTACTGTCAGTCTGATATATTTACTGATCTAGAGCGACGAACAAGCGAGGATGAATGAAATGAATCTGGCAATTAACTCTCCATTACCCATCTGACATCCGTGCTTGAACTGTGTTCGTGTCAAAATTCGTATCACTACCAATTAAAAATACGCTCTAATGTCTTATTAAACTTTTTTAGATGATGCAGCAATCAACTGTGACGTCAACTCTTCTCCAACCGTATGTGTGAGGTACTGTCCCCCTCAAGGCTGCAACTATACGTCTAATGGTCGCCCCTGTATTCCAGGACCATGCAGGCGTGGCTGTAACTGCCATGAAGGATACTGTAAAACATCGAATGACGAATGTGTGCCTGTAAAGTAATGCCATAATAAAGATCATTAATAATTATTTTTTTGTTGTTTTATTGTTTTTATTTCATAGACAGTAAGTACCGTTTTGTAACGTTACGAGGTTCGATTTCATTGTTGGAATCGGATCTACTTAGGTTTCCAAGTATGTGTATATCCGTAAAAGTTTACGAATTAGAGTAAAAAAATCATACTGAAGTGATTCTTAAATTAAATATTACAACTAAGGGAATTTGCTGGGATTGCGTCGATTGCTTTCGAGCAACCAGTAAAATTAGTAATTTCATTACAGTAGTAACGAAGATCTACTCGTAACTTTTCGCGCCTCTTTGAACATTGACCTTCCAGCGGTGTTTAGTATCAAGTGTCTACTAGGTAGGTACTTAGCTGAATTTTGGTACTAGGACGTTATCAATATACCCTTGGTGATAATTTTATGTTTTTGGTAATACAATATTTAATTAAATTCATATTTTATTTTATTTTGCAAAAAATAATACTAGCCACTATACAGATAAAAGGAAAGTAACGATACAATAAACTTGTGCCCCATTACATTACGACACTTCAAACAAAATCAACGTGTTATCGTTTAAAATCAACGATAAAATTGTTTCACTATGATCTCTTTCATATATTTTACTTGTAACTCAAAGCATATAATTTAAATGTGAAAGCATTTAATGCATATCAGCGGTCAATTATACTGAAATTGAAATCTCTCAAAAGAACAAATTGAATCCCATTTAACTGGATTAACTCGAGATAATCTTTTTATATGAAAATTTAAGTATTCGTTTATGATGTTTCTAGCCTTTGCTTATAAATATTTGAATAAAAGGATAATTCAAGGTAGGACCTCTACTGAAAATATGACAAGCAATTTTGGGAATTCAGTCAGTAGTAAGATATTTATACCAGAGACCTTGGGACTCCTGTATTTCAAAAACGTGTTGGGTTTGACACACCAACTTCTGAACACTCGATATTTCAATAAGTCATGCATTTTACTATGCAAATGTTCAAATAGAAGTTTCCAAACTGTTAAATACAGGAGAGAGGTTTAGAAACCTGTAATTAAAGTTTTCGAACATCTAAAGATGGACTTATTTGGTGGGCTGAAAAGTTCGTAGGCTAATATAGAAAAAATCTTTTTTTATAGAATTTGATTTGATTATTCAATATCTTCGAGAGCGATACAACGATTATAACAGTCATACAATTTTACTTATCGATACCATTTTTATAGTAGGTACGATTCGTCTTTAGCGTCAAAAGAGGCTACAGTTTTGGCGATAACCTCTTCATGAGCGAAGCTGATTTTTGGTACAATCTATTAATCTGAACTTAAGAATAATACATTTTTTTGAAGGGAAACTATTACATATACAAGCTTTTCGCTTTTAAAATGGTTACTTAGATTTTATATATGAAATGGTACACAATAATAAATTACCACAATATGTACACTGTACAGTGCGTGTTATGCGGCGTTTTATATAGCGAGTACATAGCGAGATGCTTGAGAAATATCTTTTCTAAAATTGAATTGTCTTTAGAAAATATTTGTTTTTAATGTTCCCAAACAAACAGAAAAGCGATTTAAAAGCTAACGTCTAGACGAGTAAATAGGATAAGAGGATTTCGCAGAAAATCCGATGGAGGTTGAAAGAAAACTAAGGAAAATTGGACAAAGCCGAAGTAAGGCGCTAAAGCATACCTTGCTTATAACTTTAGAGGATTTACTTTTGGGAAACATTTTACGCTCGAAATATTTTGTAAGAGATCACTTAATTTTTTATCACATTATTTGTAAGTATTTTATAACGCCTTTTAAAGATTTAAAGCAAATACTGTCACGGATTGCATAATGGCTTGCACGACATCTACAATCATCATATACTGAATTGCAAGTACATGTACAAGATCTCAACATCAGCCTTGCGATTCTGTAACTAACTTTTCAAACTCTCACTGCAGCATTTTAAGCAGTCATTTTACGATTTGGCATTCTGATAAGGAGCTTGTAGTTTATTGTTTATCAGAATGTCAAATCGTAAAATAACTGCTTCATGACTGATTTGAGCACGACCGCCGCTGCAAAAACCGCTGTGAGAGTTCGAAAAGTGAGTTACAGAATCGCAAGGCAGCCTCTGGGACCACCTAGTTAGTGGTTATACTTGTCAAGAACACTTTTGATATACCACAGCCACTTGATTGTAAAATAAATAAATAGTATTAGCTTTTTGTCGTAGTTTGCGCTAAGTTTCCATTCTGAACTTACCCTAACGCTCAAATTCCAAATCCAATACGTTTTTTAACAGACAGGGACACTAGCGAAAAGTCTTACATTGAAAAAAGTAATTTAGATTTTTTGGGCAGTTTTCGTCGAAAGTTCAAGCCGAACCAAACAACTCAAGCGTCATTGTTCAGCTTTTGATACATTCTTCACGTCCACATCAGCATCAGCACAATATCTTTCCTTGACACTATGCTTAAATCGTCACGTGGATACTGTGAAGTTTAACATATGTAACTAGCAACCTTCATTAGTCTTCAATAAAAAGAGAACTAGTCTCTAAACGACTTTATCAAAAATTTCAAAATATATTCATGTATACAAAATACGTAAAATTAAAACAGTAAAATGCGTAAACATGAACTTTACGACTATATGAACAGTGTTATTAAAAATATTCATTATTATTTTGAACAACGGAATTGCAACGATAATTAAAAATAATCTGATGTCTTGCTGTGTTGTTTACAAAACAGGGTACAAACGGGCTGAACTGATGTTAAGTGATACCCGGCCTATTGACACTTACCTTGCTAGAAGGTTCGCGATGACAGCTTTTTAGAAATCGGTACGCTTTTGAAGGACTCCAAGTTGCTAAGCCATCTGAAGCTACAGCAGATTTTCGCAAAAAATATAATAATATATATTTATTTATTTTTTGTTACCGTTCCATGAGTCATAGCAAGTTAATAAATGTTTAGGCGTTCCATTGAATGGAGAATAAGTTCTGATTGTCGTGAAATAGCCAATGTTAATGAAACGAACTAATTAGCTTCAATAGTTACGTTGGCAAGAAGCACTAATGAGAAGGTCACGGTATTGTAGTAAACTAGCGATTCCCGCGACTTGGGCAAAAGCGTAAATTTAAATTTATACAAAATTTAACAAAAGTTTTGACTTTTACTACGTGAAACGTGGTATGGTAAGGCCACATCGAATAATGTTCAGAAAGTTACGGGCTACTTGCTAATGCTGCGGCCCTTGAATACCTCATCAGTATCTGAGCTGTATTTAATGCTATGCTGTTTCTTACAATATTCCTTTATTTCTCTCTTTTGATTATTACTCTTACTGGAGAAAGCTATCCAGTTTATTCAATATCCTGGTCTGAACTAGAAATGTGTAAAATTTAGGTTGTCTATTGGCTCGCAACAAGAAGTCATGTACATAAACCTTATTGCATACAAGAATAGTATAAGGTATACGAGTATGCTGTTAATTCGTTTTAAATAGAAAATTATAATTAATGTGATGAAACAAGAACTATTAGTTAATTTAATAGTTTTATTATTCGTTATTCAACATATTCGATAAAAATGGTAAGAGACGATTCACATTTGGCTACAAAGGTTACACGTTCTTTGCAATTGAATGAGACAACCTTAGAGATGACCTTTATGTGTCAAGGTAGGGCACTAAATAAAGGAAAAAACACAATTATTATTAGTCAGTATTAATTAGTTTTGTAATTAGAATTTTCATCTGCACATTCACACTGGAAAAAAATTAATATACTTCATTTTATTAAGAAATATTTCAATTAGTCTTAAGTTTGAAGTTATATCAGAAATTATATATTTCTAGTTGATGACTATTGATCTATATTGACCTAACTGTGTTGTCAACATAACGAAGAGGGTAAACCCTGCAGCGACCTCAAAAGCCACAATGGTTTTCCGCATTGAAATCATTATTTTTGAAGAAAATTTCAAGGCACGAGGTTAATTTTAAGGTTGAGTGGACTATTTACTTATTTTTGATAAACGTGAGTTAATGAAAATTAACGAGCGAGAACTAGCCGTTTTAATAAATAAAAAAAAAACGTTTATACAAATATTAAAAAAATAAAATTTTATACTTCATTAAGAAAAATTTACACGCCATTATGTGTGGATATGCGAACTTATTATAACCACCATAACATTTTTGTACCATATTCATGCATAATTTATTATTATTCTTATTATAAAGTTCATTGGTGCTGCAACCATATAGGTCTTAGCCTCAGATTGCATCCGTTTCTTTAATCATTTTTATTTCATAGACAAGTAGGTGATCAGCCCAGTTTGGATATGTGAGACATCAATTTCCTTACGATGTTTGAGAGTCGCACATTCAAGCCACTAGGCCAACACTGCTGTTTATATTACTATACTATTATAATTTAGAGATAAGCTATAATGTCTATCCGTGATCATGTGATATAAAACGCCACAAGAATAAATCAATTATCTCATTGTGACAACGAAACTAACATAAATTTTGTTTGTATTGCCATTTTTTATATTAATAGGCGTCTAGAATAATCTTAGAGGAAAATTGCGAACCTTGGCCAATGCAAATTTTAAGGCGTGATTCAAATGCATTGGTTTACTTCTAGTTAACACTGAGATTTCAATGTTGTGTGTTGTGCTGTGATATAATTATGTTAGAGAAATTAATTGTTGTTTTTATTTTTTGTTGGATTTACAGCGTAAATAGCGGAGGTAAGTCTTATGTGGATTGTTTGTAATAATTAAAGGAAAGGTTTCAATATACGCCTTAACAGATTAAGTCGCGTTACGTAAATTTTATGAGCACTGTTGGCTTAGTGGCTTCAGCGTGCGACTGTCATCCTTGAGGTCATAGGTTCGATCCCCGGTTGTGCACCAATGGACTTTCTTTCTATATGCGTATTTAACATTCGCTCGAACGGTGAAGGAAAACATCGTGAGGAATCCCCCATGTCTTAGACCCAAAAAGTCGACGGCGTGTGTCAGGCACAGGAGGCTCACCTACTTGCCTATTAGATTGAAAATTGATCATGAAACAGATTCAGAAATCTGAGGCCCGGACCTAAATAGGTTGTAGTGCCACTGATTATTTTATTTACGTAAATTGTATACCTGATTTAAATTTAAAATATAGGTTAAATTGGTTAAGATTTTTTGTGTGTATTATTTCATTTATTCATTATATTTCAAAGTGTAATAACTACACTAAATGACATAACCTAAAGTCAAGTACAAATTTAAAACACAATAAATAGGGCTCGTAGTAACAATATTACTATCCCAAAATGTTAAAAAGAGATAAATTTTAATGTGATAAATTATTTTTACTTTTCGATAAACTAGGTAAGTGAATCGAGTAACTTATACAAAGTATCTACATATCTATATTTATTGGCAGCCTTGTTTTCAGTGTCTTACTACATTTTCTATCGTTAATAACTCCCAGTAGTAGACATTTCTAGATATTTGTATTATTCTTTTAGTAAATTTATTAGTGATTTACTGTATGTATTAAGCTCAATATAATTGTTATTGCTCATACAATTCCGAGGGTATATCTGGTATAAAAAATACTACAATACTTCTCTTAACAATGTACGAATGGATGAAGTTTCTTACATGTCTTAACAGAGTAGTTTAACTTAGTTTCAAAGGGTTTGTAAGCCTCAGTCTTGCCTGGCTAGTCGTGGGGCACAAGCAAAGTTTAGCAGATTATTTCTACACAAAGGTAATGTGTGAATAGCGTATTTACGGCTTACAGAACAATTGTGCATTCTACTTGAGATTTTAAGGCTGAACTGGGGCATTGCGCGAATTAGTGGAGTTTTATAACCTGTGTTTGTTAGCTGCCAGTATTTTTGTATTATAATTTTTTTGATAGTCTTTTGTTTATGCCTGTTACCTACGTTCGATTAAACTGTAAGGGATACAGGGATACAATTGTATTGTTGTAGAAAAATTATGATTCTGACGAATTCTAGATATAGAATCTTTGTTAAGCAAACTTCTGTTTCAGAAATTGAGAATTTGTACGATTGTATAGCTGAGATTGTTTTATTCTTGTGATTAATATGTGGTATTTAATTATGACAAAGACAGCGCATAATGCTTCAGTGCAAATGTTACTGTACGGATAGTAAATCGTTGATTTAACACAATTTTATTGTTAAATAAAACTATTCAGACGCGACATTTCGCGATATCCGTAGCGTTGATACCGCTCGTGCCGTACAAAAACGTTGAAGATGGTAATCACTATCGCTATTGATCACAAAGTGCGGATTGTAGTCCACGGATAGCGCACAATAAAACGATTAATTCATTACTCATCGCTATAAATAAGAGAATGTACTCCGAGATATCATTACTTTGATTGACATTTATGGCATTATTATGTGTACTACACATATAAATTATTTCAGTTTTTAAACGGTCTACTTGCGAAGAGAACGAAATATATGCAGAATGTCACCTCTGTGGTCCAGAAAGGTGCTCCCAACTTGGGTTCCCAGCGCCATGTGGTGGTACCGCATGCCAGCCACGATGTGTTTGTATAGACGGATTTGTTCGAGATGACGATGGAAAATGTATTCCCAAGATGGAGTGCCGTAAGTTTATTAATAAATAAGAAAGATTTGTACTTTTGTATGTTTGTAAGAAAATTCATAACAACTGGACAGATTTGAATCCTACATTATCCCTGAGTAACAGTTATTCCCAATATAATAAAAAAAAGCGCAGCCATGCGAAGCCGCACATGATGGACATGACTATATAGATAACGAAAATGATTTATGGTAGTTTTTACAAAGTTATGTATCGCTGTATAGATATTAATGAGTCATAAGATTTAGGACACGACACTACCTTTTGGAACTAGAATCATCTTTATACATATTTTATTTAATGTTCCAAAGTGCCATTTTAGGTGGTCTAATTGGAATAAATGATTTGACTATTGACTATTAGGATTTATTCTATGTTAACTTTTTATAATTAAAGACGTATACATGTAATATTCCTTTATTTTCGTGGAACGATTCACAGCTGATATTGGAGATGAAATGTTTTAAGCCTACCTGTTTCACCTTGATACGCGACTCATCCGTAGAAATAACTAATGTAAAATAACAATACAATTAAAAGAGTTGTCTATTTGACAACTAATAATGCTGGCTTCTTAGCTTTTCTTACTAAATATCTAACTTTTGTAGCCAAACAAAGGCGTATCCTAAGTACCTACTTGAATGAAACTCATCATTCTTTTGTCACGAGTGTATTTGAGCGTCTTTTGTTTTAATAGTTTATTCTATATGTAATTGCCTCAAATGAGACCATGGCGAGTTGGCTAGGAGTTGCTATGCTTTGAACAGTATTATCGTACGCTCTTTATTGAAGAAAACATAAAAACTTTTACACGCTTTGAGCTATACCAATTAAGTACAAAGAAATTTCAACTAAAAAAGCTGGAAAAAAAAGTTTGTTGGCACTTTGAACTCTCTAGTTATTTCGTGCGCTATTCTAGCACAAACGACAGAGTATAAAAGAATTTTAGCGGAAAAGTTGGTTCCCCATACGATGTTGAACACTTGTTTTCATTTCATTCCAGCTAGTGAAGTGAAAATTTCACATTACTGGTAACTGTTTTACTCTGCATTCTTTGTATAAGATTAATAAACTAAGTTTGCTTGGTTACTCACCTATTTCCCATACTAATATCAATTACACATGTTTGCGACATATCCCATTTGATTTAATTATGACAAGGTAATATGAATTCAAGACTTTTGATCTACAACAAGAATTGCAACATTGGTAAATTTTAAAAGAGTACCAAGAGTTTTGTACGCCGGCTTTTTCTCTCGGCCTACACCCTCTGTCTTCTTTGCCGATGAGTAGGGATGCCTACAAATTCAAATTTAATGACGTGGAATAAGTGATACATGTATCTTATGTTCCAAAATAAACATATTTTTTTTATTTTTTTAAATTATTGTTTTTAATATTTCAGCGTCATGTGGTGGAGACAAAAACGCGATTACCGGTTGCAGCAACCACTGTGGTAACACATGCTCCGACTTTCGGGAGGTAAATAAAACCTGCCTGTCCGGATGCCACTATAACGGCTGCAATTGCAAGCCTGGATTTGTTTTTCATGAAAAGTTGAACCACTGCGTTTTACCAAATAATTGTTGTGAGTTTATTATTATTAATAAGGTTTACTAGATGTAGTATAAAATAATGATAGTTTTACAATATTTGTGTAGAGTCCGCGCCACCACTAAATGCCGATAGACGCGGCGTAGTAATATGGAAGTATATGTTGCTAGTGCTAGGTGCAAGGCTATTTTACCGCAACGTAACATAAATTAATATGAAATTCGTGAACTACTCGTAACGACAAATTTCGTCGGCAATGAGTGGTGGCGCGGACTCTATGTACAAAGTGTGTGCTAAGATGATTTATACTGAAGTCTGTTGATCGAAATTGACAGTTGTCATTCGTGAGTCAAAGACAACTCAACCTAAGCGCAGAAGAAGAAATCCGTGTAAAATGAATGTAGGAATATTTGATGCAAATAACTATGAAAAGAAAATATTTAAAAATTGCTACCTTTTAAAAATAAAGAAACAATTAAAAAGAAAAATAAGTACAAACGCACATCAAAATTAATTCTTCCTTAAGTATATATAGTCTAGTAAAATAGATGCTTCTAAATTTTTAAAAAGCCTTGATTATGACGAAACAAGTGTGTTAACCATAACCATTTGAGGTACTTCAAATTAAATTCATTGACACGTTTAAGTCACACTGCCAGACACATACTCACACATTCACGACCTCTCATGCTTCGGTTGTTTGTTACTTTAGTATATATACAGTCTTCTGTGCTGATTTTTTCTTTGGAAGCTACCTTTTCAGTGGAACGCTGGCGATATCTCCCCTCTCTCCCTCTTATTCCTGATAGTCCTATTATAGGTATCTGACTAAGAAAGTCAGTGCCTGTATTGTGTAAACTTGTAAAATGCAAAATTGTGATGAGGAAAATAAACTTTATTATTATTAATTAAAACGAACTATTAACTATTAAATAATTTAAATAACTCAATATAATTTTGACGACTTAGTTATTAGGTATTTCGTATTATTTTAACATTTGAAAGACAATTTGTTCGAAGAAAAGAGGCCAATTATATTACCATAATATTTTTTTCAGGATTGGCACGAGGCGTCGCAGTAGAAGAAATTTTCTGAATTTTCTTGTATATTTTAAAGAAAATGGGGTCAAATTTAATTGAATTACAGATGTCACCAAAGTTATTTTATATATAACAATAAACATTTGTGACAAATCTTATTTTCATACAATCAAATTACCTTTAATTAAGAATCTTTATTATATTTAGAGCCGCGCTAGGTTTTACTCCTGTGTGTCAAATCCAATACGCTTTTGACATACGGGATTCATACAGCTTTCTACTGTTTACCTGTATATTCTGTGCTAGTTTGTTATTTCTATGTTCTAATATAACTGATGTGTATGTGTGTAAGTTTGTCTGTTTTGAGAACATAATTAAATAAATACTTAGTTATCCCCCTCTCTCTTATTCCTTAAATTTCAATTAGTCTTTACACTGTCTTAACTATATAGTGCTCTTCTGTATCTTTCTATCAAATTCTACTATCACTGTGATAGAAAGAGACAGTCTTACAACAGGATTATAACTTTAACCTATCAAGTGTTATAATATATAAAATACATACAGTTATAAAATTTATTACCACCTCGAGAGATTATTTTTACAATATTTGAACACTAAAATATATCATCAATCTTATCTTTGTATAAAGCCTTTTAAAATAGATAGTTAGATATTAGTATTCATTAACAATATTTCTTATTTCTTTTGTTTCGTCTTGTATTATCAAACGACAATTAATTTATTTATATATACAGGTTGTAAAGAACAGATGAGATTTTTTTGATGTCTAAAATCCACGGAGTTCAAAGTAACATGGAATTTTGTTTTTGACGTGATAACGTCTTTAAAATCGTTTTAGTCGGGTGACATGTTCAGAAACTTGTGTCACACCAAAACCTCACGAGCACGATCGCAGGTATAACGAGAGAGAGTCGGACCGATTTCCAGTCTCATCTCGAGCGCTGCCAGTCATTCCGTGAATGTATGAAGAAAAATGTATATCATAGTCGAATAAGTAAACTTGTCATTTTACACCCGAAATTTATCATCAAAAGTGTGAATAAAACGATAGATGTAATTTAAAATTTGAAAAAATTGTTATCTTCATTAATTCCTTACTTCCCAAAAACTTATATCACCAATAAGACGTTATCACGTAAACATCTCGATCGTAAACCTACTTTACAAACAACCAATATTTTGTTTTTTGAAACAAATAAAACAATTTTTTTTCCTCGAAGGACTTCCACTAAAAACACCTATGATATATAATTAATGCTTTGCGACATTACATTTAATATAAAAACAAAGGGTAAGTAAGGTTACCTAAACCTAGTTTCTGCTTGTTTAGCGAATTTCAGACCAAGTCAAGTAACGAGTAACGAACCCTTGTAAATAGAAGTTAAACAAGTTTCTCGGACCAATAAGGCTATAAATTAAAGAAAAAAAGTTTTTCACTAACTCCCTCGAACAGTTAACACCGATTCTAGGGAAAATATTTTTTAATGCATCGTTATTCTGGAAATGGGTTCTGGATATTTCTTTTTCCTTTTAAAATTCAAAGTACCACTGTTTGTGCAATGATTATTCAAATAAATACAATACAACATCGATAAGATAATATCGTAGGAAATTAATATTTCGAAGAATTCTAATGCTATTGAGTTATCCCGCCATTTTAAAAATGAAACAAATTCTAAATTCAAATTTGGCAGTTCATCAATCTTCTTTAATTGTGACAGATACAATCTCACAGACTACTTAGGAAAATATGATCATAACCTTATAGATACACTTAATAAACAAAATTAAACCTGAATAAATATATATTGTAATTAATTTATTGAGGACCCTAAAAACTCAGCCGAAAGTTGTCGAGATTGATCTATGGTTACTTTCCTATCAGTATAGATTCGTAATTTATAGGAATCGAATGCGGTGCCCGAGATAGATTTTATCTAAATTAATTTGCCATTTACGTAATTGGATTAGAATATGCATTAGCATATGCTTATTAATATAAATAAATCTTCTACTATAATACATAGTAATAATAATAACCCAATGGCGCTACAACCCTATATGGGTTTAGACCAGAGTTTAGTTTTGTTCTTTGATCATTTTCATATCATAGACAAGTATATGTTTCGCCTTCTAACTGATACATGTTGTCGATTTTTGGATTTGAGACGTTTGTCACGATGTTATCTTTCACCGTACGAGCGAGTGAAAGTCCTTTTTTGCATAGCGGGGGATCGAACTTACGACCTCAGGGAAGAGAGTCGCACTCCGCTAAATAAATATAGCACATAGGCGATATGTCACATATTGTGTTTGTGAAGCACTTTTCATCATATATTTATTTCTAGATGAAATTCATACGACAAAATAACTTAGTTTTTTTTAAAGTCTTCCTTTAATAATTTATTTTTTTATATTATTGGGTCATACACAATATACAAGTACACAGTGCTAAAACCAGAACCCTTACTCTGTAACTTACAACAGTGATAGCAATACCGATCCAAACGTTTTTGCAAGTTCGATGTAGTTCTCTCAATATCCGTAGCGCTGATGTCGCAACTTTGGGACTCTGGTCATTCGACTGTATCTGGTACCCCATAGCTGACTGGAAGCAACAAGGAAATGCCATCTGCAGTAATCCCTTACCCCATTGAATTACTTACCGTAGCTATAACAGACAGACGTAATAAGTCAAAATAATACCTCATCTTTGAAATGATTCCTAAGATTGAAAATAATAATTTTATTGCCCATTCAAATACACTTGGAACTTTCTAACAAAAGATTGCTTCGAAATCAAATTCCAAATGTAAACAAAGGTTATTAAAATGTCAATTTGACGCTTAAACAACCTTCGGGAGAATGTTTCCTATTCTAAAAAAAAATCTGTTTTATTAAAAGAATGAATATCACAAGAACGGAATTGTTTAAGAAGTTGAAAGTATGCTTTTTGTTAGAAGTAGTTTTTGTCTGTACTGTCGGTAGTAGAGATAAAACATATGTATGTTATTGAACTATAATTGCCCAGGACTAGGAATAACCTTCTAAAAAGGCACATATTATTCGCTGTATTACGTTAGTTAACGAATTACAGTCCGTTCAACTGACAAATGTTCTACTAATTGTTAGTGTCTATAATAATTGGTTATTTTTTTTACATTTTCGTAAATTTTTCCTAATTAATTTACGAGTAATTTGTTAGTTTTATTTTGTGTGTGATTGTTTTATTTGGTTTGAACTGTTAAGACAAGATTGTGTTTCTTGTAAATAAATAAAAAATTAAATTCTTCTTTTAACAGATTAAAATTGTGAATTAGTGACCACGTGATTTCACAGAAATACTGATAAACACCGCTGACCAAATGTTTAAGCACGCGAACACAGCTTACGATGTCATCATAAAAAAAAACAAAATCTTATTATAACTTTAGCAACCGTGGCCAGCGAGACACTGCCAAATCAATATGTTCTGTTAACAAAGGTTTATCAACGATTGTTTCTCATAACATAAGTTAGAATCAAATAAATATTAAACAATAGCATCAGTATATGTAAAATGTATTAAAGCCATCATTTTAACGTCATCTTTTGTTATTATTGAAAAAAAAAAAAACAATAGCTAAGTCTGCACCATTGTTTGATAGCTTTTGGAATAAAACAAATGAAATGTTCTAGAAAATTACATTAAAACAATTGAAGTTGAATGAAAACTCGGCAACAAAAGCATTTAATTGCAAATCCATCGCTGATCCACTGCAGGCACTTTTATAAATAGTATTAATTACAGAGGGAACTGAAATTTGCCGTTAAAACTTTTACGAGAAACTTTTAATAATCTGCTTCAAGCGACATCTAAGTTTCAATTACGTAACAAAATATTAATTTTTAATTTGTTTACTTACAATTTTCTAACTTACGGCTTGTTTACAAAATTTTTTTGAATCGGGATTTTTAGGTGATGCTGGATATTTTGTAACAGAAACCGTTTCTGTTCTCCTGTAAATCGTAATTTCTTGCTGTTTGCTGTTATTTGTTTTGCGTTGGAACAAGATCTAGGCGCAGAAAGCTTACGACTCAAACAAAATCAATAAAATTGAAACAGCAATCCTCTGTAAAGGGCTTATTACCTCTGTAAGGGCCCTTTATTTGAGTGTTTTTTATATACATAATAATATATGACAAAAATATTAACTATGATTGTTGTATAAGCTAGGTAAGACAAAATAGATATCAGGAGGTTCATATACAACGAAAAACAATCTCTTTCTCTGTCTTTCAGTCTTAAAATATATTTTCTAAATTACTAATAATACAGGTAAAATAGCTTATTATAAAAAAACCGAGAATCGAGTGCACGGAGCTGGCATTATTGCGTAAATGCCTCATTAAAACTATGGACCATTAGTGAATGCACAATTAATTTTTATATGAAGCAATTATTCTGAGTTAGCAATGGGCCCGTTTTGTTTATTCTTTCGATATAATGGAAGCAATCTCATAGTGATATGAGATCGCTGCTCTAAGGAATGATCTTGTGGAGGAAGGATTGTGTGCTGTTCCTTCGACCTACAATATGTTTGACGATCTGCGTATATATGTGGCACCTAGGTGTATATGAATATTGAATACTATACACCCATATTCGATGTACACAATGATATTTCTTCACACGTACAGAAGCGCACGTATTCTTACACTCGCTCGTTCAGTGATGGAAAGGATCGTGAGATGACATGTCCTAAATCCAAAAATCGACGACATGTGATAGACATAAGACTCATCACCTATTTCACCATGCCTCCTGCTGATAGAGGACATCTCTTTGTTTTTAATTTATGTTATTATTATTAATTACTTAAGATGTCATATGGAACATGGTTTAATGGTTGCAGCTCCTTACAAACGTTGTGTAAAAAAAAACCATGGCGATTAAAAAGAGTGGCGGAGAGTTTATTGCCAGTTCTTCTCTTCCGTTCACGCCCTTGATTTGAGAACTGGCACTAAATGTAAAATTAGAAGCATTAATATGTATTTCTTTACTGACAAGTCATAAGTGTACAATGTGTTACCTACATGATTAAATGGTTTTTGAATATTTTTTGACCTACTTCTCTATGAAATAAAAATTATCATAGAAAGTATGTAATACTCATTTAGAGCAGTAGTGCCACTGGATTATAATTATTAACCCAAGATTCACAGACACATAATGATGATATTAATAGTAGATACTCATTAACGACATAAATAATATACGTAATACGTAGCGTTCGGTAATAAACGTACGAGTACGTAAATAAGACGTACGAACTACGGCAAAAAAAAAAATGTTTACCTACGAAGGCGCACAGCTGTATAATAAACTACCCACAGATATAAAAAATATTACTTCTATCAATTCATTCAAATCGAAGCTAAGTGAATATGTTAAACAAAATTACTTTTAAATTCATTTCTTATAATTACTTTTAATTCATATTTCTTTGTTTACTTTTATTTTTAAATTTATTGCATGTACGGCTATATTTTATTGTGATTATTTTAAGAACGACTACAATGTTATGTTATCTAGAGTATTATTCTCATGTAAGTGACATTTATTGTCTTTTTTTGAGAAATAAAGTCTTTAAACCTAAAGCAGAATTCAAAACTATTACAGTTGCATTTACTACCAACTTTTGGACTGTGACATTCGGATAATAATCGTGTCAGTTTGCACCTGATGTTTGAATTTTGAAACTTTATAATGAGATCGTGATAATGGAGTTGAATAAAAAGTTAACTTAGGTACTCTTTCGTCATATGTATAGGCATAGCTGGCCTAGAGCGACTCTCATCTCCGGCTACGCATCAATTGACTTTTCTCTCTTTCTCTCTTCGGCCGGTAGTTCATGTCTGAGCGTCGTGGACAGCAAGGAAACATGTGGAGCGGACTATCTGTTTCCATCGGTTTCTATTCTGAGCCTCTCTTATTATAATGTAAACTACTTTTCCTGCACTGGCTCGTAGGGTGAAGGAAAACATCGCGAGGAAACTGGTAAGCCTTAGATGCAAAACTCGACGCCTACAAGAACCAAAACTTTGAAGCCAATGGAAAGGGCTTTAGTTTATTAGTTGGTATTCCAACTTCTAAACTAATGCTTTAGCAATATTAAATATAATCGTAAAAAACATAACGTTTCTTGATGTTTAGGGAGCGTTCAAGTATTACGTCACGCAATTTTTGGACATTATTGACCCCTCCCCCCCCGTGTAATGCACCATACCGTCTTTCTGTACCCATGTACAGTACTTAAACCAAGTATAGTAAAACGTTTCGTGACGAACTAGTGACTCTTTATAGGTAAAAGTTACCATTATGTGGTATAAAGTACTGGAAAGTCGAAAATAATATTAACAATAACGCGTAATTCAAACCCCGCCTCGCATCGTAACGTTTTACAAAACGACCCCCCCCCAAAATTCGTTACGTAATACTTGAAAGCTCCCTTATCTATTGCCAGTTACAGTGTCAGACCAAACAGGCCAAAGAGGTTTAGCTATTACTAAATATAAAAGGTATACTAAACAGTTTTTGTATGTTTTTGAACAGTATTCGTCCTTCAAAAAGTATTTCAGCGTTTTATTATTTATCCATTAAACCGCAACCAAAAGCTATATTCGGTTGGAAATTTTGAACAATGGAATCAAGAAAGTGTACAATGTAACACTTAAATAAATGAGTTTCGGTCCGTGTCTCAATGGGGGACATTCCAAATCTAACGGAGTAGTTATCCTTACAGTAGGAAACCGGTGCTTATCCAGCCTTGCTAACTTGACTTACGATGGAATAATCAAACGCTGAAGGACATGGAAACAAGGAAAAATGAACTGTATACAATCGATATAGAGTATACTTTTGAATAATATCAACTATGTCCAGACGTAAATAGTGTCGGGTTGTATTCGGATATTCAAATGTTTTAACAAAAAAGGCGAAACCGATTTTGCTGTGAGCAAAATTTGCGAGGACGTTTGTTACTGCAGCTGAGATTCTACTTTAGTATTGTAAAGATTAATGTGCCATGTTGTTAGTCATTTTTACGTAATCAAAGACTATATTCCCCAGGAATGGTACGATTTGATAGTTAACACACACTAACACGTTTAAAAAAGTTTAGTTGACGACATTCGACGAAAAGCATACACGGAGGAAAGATGTGCTCTTTCTGAAGGACCAGTCTAACGGCTAGATGGCCCCAAGGCCCCAGAAACTGATGTCAAGATCTTGTATATTTCAGTCAGCACTTGAAAACAGGGTCACCTTGTCATCGTACTAAGTATAGCCGCAAATTGTAGATGTCGCTATAGGCACTGTCTTACTCATAGAAGTGCAGATTTTTAGCGAAAACGGTTGTCTTTATTCACTTACACATTAACAATATAATAACAAACTCTAAAGTATTGCTGTAGCTGTGCTGTAAATACTAAAGGTCATTTTATCTCCGTCCTTTTAAAACACATTCTAGTTTGCGTAAGAACATAAAGGAGACTGAAATTCTTAAACACATTTTATAGAGATGTACATCTGACGAAACCAGTGATTTCTGTATCTGGTTCGTGATCATTTGTTTCTTCTAATAGGCATGTGCCTATCAGCCTTATGTGACTGTTACACGATGTCGACTTGGTGGGTCTATGGCATACTTGGTTTCCTCACGGTTCACCGTACGAGCGAGTGTTAAATGCTTGCAAGAAAGTTTATTAGTTTACAGCCAGGATTCGAATTTCCGACCTAAGGGATGACAGTCGCATGCTGAGGCCAATACGGCTGTGAAAAACCTCCTCTATAATAATAGTGTTGAAACGAATAAAAAGATTAATCGAAATCACGACCTTCCATCAATAACTTCAAACCGAGAAAATATCGCTTAATAAACATAAAATATTATTCAATTTCCTATATTAAAAGTACGACAGCTCGCTAAGTAATATTCCCAGTATTCAGATTAAATCAGTTTTCATAACAGATTCGCCAGGGATGAAATTGGTTTTCCAGTTCTCAACTTTAGGACTTTTTTGTTTAATTATCACATTTTAAATATCTACGTCAACTCAATCCTAAACAACTAGCTTTTTGGTAGAATAAAGTAAATAGGCAAAAGTCCCAACAATATAAAGTGATTTAATATAATATTACATACATAATAATATACATACAATAATATGTTTAATGTTACTCACTAAATTACTGGTAGCTTTAATCGAAAATTCTGCGATACCTTGTAATAAAATAATTTGTGTTGGTTCAATTTAAAAATGTAACTTGTTTTTTATAGAACAGGGGCCAAACGGACAGGAGGCTCACGTGATGGTAAGTGATACCGCTGCCCATGGACAATCTCAATGCCAGAGGGCTCGCGAGTGCGTTGCCGGCCTTTTAAGAATTGGTACGCTCTTTTCTTGAAGGACCCTAAGTCGAAGTGGTGGTGCGTGGCAAAAACTGCCTTGAAAAACCCTCATTTGTGGAAAAACAAACAGGGACCAAACTTTTTAAATTTGTTTTAATTTTCTATGAAGCAATTTTTAATTATTGGAACGAAGTTCCTTATCGCGCGTTGTGAAAGGGGGCTAGACGGAAAAAATTCTTACGAAAAGTTGTCACGACACTTTTTTGCTATTTGCTATTGTAATACACCGGTTCTCGTCCGATCACCGAAGTTAAGCAACGTCGGGCGAGGTCAGTACTTGGATGGGTGACCGCCTGAGAACACCTCGTGATGTTGGCTTTTTTTTTGTAGGGATAAGAAATGAAAATTATTTTTGGAATCACTTAACTAAATTTGTCTTGTTGGAACGAAGTTATCGAGCGTTGCGAAAGGGGGCTAGACGGAATAAATTAAGACCAAAAGTTGTAACGACACTTTTTGCTATAGTTGTTATATTTTACATTTTCGATTTAGCTATCGCCCACGTCCATACCACATTGAATACACCGGTTCTCGTCCGATCACCGAAGTTAAGCAACGTCGGGCGAGGTCAGTACTTGGATGGGTGACCGCCTGGGAACACCTCGTGATGTTGGCTTTTTTTTTTCGTCGTAAGATTGGTGTCAAGAAAATGTATCATACTGTTATGATACCAATTAACATATAAATTAATCGAAAGGAATTTCGTTCCATCCGGGTGTCCCTTGACACCTCTAAAGTTTTTTATATATTACTATGAAGGTTATGAATATTGTAAATACTGTTTATTTGTGTGTTAGTTTATAAAAGTCTATAGTTTATTTATAAATATATCAAAACTAAAAAAACAAATATCTTCAAATGTAAACGGGAAATGTGTAGGAAAATGACTTGTTTACACTTCGTCATCCAGTTATGTGTAGAAACATATAAGTAACATTTGAAAGAACCTATAAAACATGTATTCAAGGCATTAAATACACCTTTATTAAGTTTATTTTCCTTAACGTAAAACTTTAGTAACGGAACGTTAAGCATCGATTTTATGCATACTCCATCAATCAAAGTAATGCATTTCGCTCCATCAAAAGCTAGAATAATCTGAGCAAAAATCGTTGATAAAGCCATTACTCGACATTATTAAAATGATCTCACCTTTATCTTGCGTTTTGCCGAATTTCTTTCTCCATTGTTTGAGAAATGCTAGATTGGTCATCTGTTATAGTAAATTATGCTTTATGGTGTAACAATTGGACCGATATTTGTGTGATAGAATTTTATTTGAATTTAAATTAATTGTGGTCTTTGAGGCACCCGACCACGGTACGCTTTGGCATCTAGAGAACTCCTCTTGCGTAAAATTGGTAAGGGTACGAATAACTATCTTAACTGTCTTTTCCTTACTTGTTATCGATTGTGTTTATTATTTAGACAATATTTGAATTGGACATTGGTTAGGTGGTTGAGGGTCAGATTTGCTATTTGATACAGTAACTTTCCGTCAACCGCCTTAGTAGAGTCCGCGTCTAATAACTAAACTAAAACTAGGAATACAATGGTATAATGTGCATGTAATAATTAAAAGAGTAGGTTAATTACAATAATACAATATTGGATAAGTGAAATGTTAACTAAACTAAATACAAAAAAGATTTTTTAAAATCTGAGGTACTCGTACTTATAAGTAATACATTATTTGTTCTAATGTAAAATTACATTAATCGACTTAGTTATTAATACGTTTTTAAAAATTTTCCTTGCCGGCCATTTTATAGATATGGGGGCATACAGGCAGGTGGCTCACCTGATGTTAAGTGATACCGCCGCCCATGGACACTCTCAATGGTAGAGGGCTCGCGAGTGCGTTGCCAGCCTTTTAAGAATTGGTAAATTGGCTCTCATTAGTTTCTAGTACAATTTCAACTATGAAGAAAAAATTGTTTTGAAATCAAAAATTTTGTGACTTAATAACTACATAGTTTTAACAAAAGTAATAATTAATAATTATATACGATTAGGCAATGTTACTAAATGTATAAGTTGATATCCATGGAAAATTAATTTATTATACTGTTTGAAACTACACTTTTAACCCAAAAAATTATTAAAATAAAAAATAAGAGAATTATTTTGCTTAATCACTAACGTTAAATCTGATTTTATTTTTATTTTTCTTGTCCAACCTCATTTGACTGTTATTAACAAAAATAGGTTGTTAATTCAATATTACTAGTTGAATGAATGTAATCAGATTTGAAGATTTTTACATTAAACAAATACACGAAAATGCATGTTTACAAAAGCTATTTTCAAAAGTTGTTTGATAATATGTTAACAATAATTTAATATAAGAAATACACAGAAATACAATATATTTGTGTATTTTCATAAAAAACAGAAACCTTAAATCTTGCCTAAACCGCATGCCCATTTTCTTGGCACGTATAATATTTATGTGGTCATTTTTTACACGTCACCCGAAGCGACAAAAGAGGACCCGTGGGTTATACATAATGCTTATAACGTTGTACTTAGAAATAGTACATTAAAACTAGGGATGCATCGATACGCCTTTTTGCCGATACGATACCGATACCGATACTCTTATAGAAATATCGCCGATTCCGATACCGATACCGATACTAATGCTTATTGAATTCAAATTAAATTAAGGTAAAATATATCAAGACTGGTTAAAGGTTTTAATTTTTATTATAAAATATAAACAGTTACAAACTTTGAATAACATTAAAGGTTTAGTAAATAAAATTAAGAATTAAGAGTAATAGTTAAATTAAAATAAATAACTGTTAATAATTTAAATTAACATTGATAAGATTTTTGTAATTCTGTATTTTATTTAATTTGGTATTGAAAAAATACTACGCGCGAGCAGTTAAAAACTAACTAAAGTGTCTAGCGAAATGGAATACGCGGGGACTAAGCGGGTGTGAGGGGCATAGATAGTCCGTGCCTCGTTTCCCACGCCCCAGATCAAACAAGATGCGCTTTTGCGCGAAATTTGAAAAGTATCGTTGTATCGGCAATTAAAATATCGCCGATACCGATATATCGGCAAACCCAAAGTATCGCCGATATATCGGTATCGGTATCGGATGCATCCCTAATTAAAACCTGTTTGCACTTTACTTTTAGATGTAACTAATGTTGACTTATATAATATGGTTTTCTATACATTTCTGTGTTACTTTCATTGGGGTAGCAGTGTTCGGGAAAAAATTTTTCAGTATATTTCTATGAAGTGACGTTTGAGAAATATATATCTCCAACTATTGAGTGATATTTTGTAAAAGAAGCAAATACATTTTTAGGGGAGGACTCTATTCTTTCAAATCGGAACAGTTTTTCCATTTCCACACACGTTGTTTATAAGTACTTCAAAATTAGAGAATGTATCGCTATGTGTCCAAAATTTCAAAAAGCTTTGAGAAGAATTGTCATAAATAACCGTGTTTTGAATTAATGAAATATTTTATTTATAACTTAACAGGCTGAGCCTATCGTTATTATCAATAAATATTAGATTCCCCAGAAAAATTAAAAAAACTTGGTTCTGTTTTTATAGGATTTATTTCTCTTCTACTGCCTCTGAAAAAACATACAAATTCTCGTTATTTTGTCTTCAAACTTACTTAGTTTTAATTGTTAAAATTATTTATGTATATAATATATAATTAATAATTATATTTCCATTTCCGTAGCGAAGTAGGTAATCCAGAAATCCTGTGTCCGAACCCGCACCAAACCATATTTGGTTGCTAGATAGAGAAGGCTGATCACACATTCGCCAACAGTTCTCTGTAAATCTCACATTACTATCGGCCCTATTTAGGAGTAACATAAAAAAATCTATGCTTAAAATAAACGATGACAGCTTACAACAATCCTGAGGTGGAACACAGACTCCATCGTTGTTCCGCTTCCAGTCATCATTGCAAATACATCCAGGGAGAAAGCAAAATGGAGCTAACGGTGGACAGGGAGGGCCCTTCTTTAGGTCTTCACAGGTTCTCCAACACACTTCTAGGGTACAATTTACGTACACCTCGTTCTCGGGGCAATCTGTAACTGAGGTGGAAATAATTTAACAAACGAGATATTGAATTAAGAGGCGACTGTATAAGTTCAGCCTTCGTGTCAGCGGTAACGCGCACGGTTATAATCAAATTCCAGTGTGTATAATAAATAAATATAAACTAAGGATTGCTTTTGTAGAGAAAGGCAACTCTCCCGGCGTAGATAGTTCATGAGCGGCGGTGACAACTTTATTCAAAGTGTCTGGCCCATACAATTTTATCATCTTTGTACCTCTGAATGCTAGAATATTCTTGTTTCGTTAAGTTATCCTAATTCCTAAAATAACTTTTGTGAAGATTTCCTGCATGATTAAATTGCAAATTGAGACGTTATTTAAATGTACACTGCAATTTAGAATATGTAATATACAATGAAATTGCCATGAGGCTGTTTAATAAAATAAATAATGAATAATTGAGCGAGACAAGCGTTGAAGCCGGACGCATGCGACTGTCATCCCTGTGGTCGTAGGTACGATCCCCGACTGTGCACCAATGGACTTTCTGTCTATGTGCGCATTTAACATTCGCTCGTACGGTGAAGAAAATCGTCGTTAGGAAACCGGCATGCCGTAGACCCACCAAGTCGACGGTGAGCGATGATTTTGGCTATTAGAAATGATCACGGGACAGATACAGAAATCTGAGGCCCCGACCTAACAGGTTAACCGCCATTGGTATTATGGTTATGTAAACAAATCAGTTAACATCATAATATAATATTTATTATTACTTACCTGCGGGTTTTTCATCGACTTCCATAGAATAAACAACGTAGAATAAGAATAAAATTGGTAAGACCTTTAAAGACATGATGTCTTTCGAGTTTTTTTCTAATACTGGGCTTACGATGTGAGGTCTCATCTTTATATAGTCGGAATCTGTGACGTTATAGATTTTCCGTAGACAGCTAATACGTATACATATATATTTGTTTTTATAATCATCACGTCTTTATAATGCATAACCGACAAAAAATTGTTTAAATTACCTTAAATATTTATGAATAATTTCGCAGGTATAAAATTCTATATAAAGAAGCAAATTTACAAAACTAAAGTTCTATTTATTCACACGCCGTTGACTTGTTGTGCACATAGACAGCAAGCCCATTGATGCACAACCGGGACTTGAACCTACGACCTTAGGGATGAGTTGCGCACGTAAACGCCACTAGGCCAACCGTATTAAATTATTCGTATGATTAAAATACAAAACTCATATGTAAAATAAAAAAATACCCATAACCCACGAACACGCATGTCATGTAAGTGGATGAACCGAGGTAGGTATATCATGACCGTACCAAGTGGAGGTCTGCCCTGCGATTCTATAACTCACTTTTCGAACTCACACAGCGGTATTCGCATCGGCGGTCGCTCTCAAATCAGTCATGAAGCAGTCATTTTATGATTTGGCATTCTGAAAAGGTGGGAGCTTGTAGTTTATTGTTTATCAGAATGCCAAATCATAAAATGACTGCTTCACGACTGATTTGAGAGCGACCGCCGATGCGAAAACCGCTGTGTGAGTTCGAAAAGTGAGTTATAGAATCGCAGGGCTGGCCTTCCATTTCGGGAACAACGTGTGAGTGTATAGATAGATACGGCTAGGTACGAGCCCCTATGCAAAATTGTTCGTGTAGTGTGAAATTTTCTCTGTGAGATTTTTATAACTTTATTATTTTTGTATATCGTGTGTATGGTTCTATCAATGCTGCAAGGTATCAAAACCTTTTCGTAGAGAATTTACTGCCTATACATAGATATAAACTTTAAAAAAGAATTATAATATATACACAAGATTGATCTTAAATAATTTGGAAAAAATCTATTCATATAACTTTGCTGGAATTATGCCCAGTTCACAGCGTACTTATTAGTTACGGTCTCTGATATAATTTGTCTGCGGAAAAACCATGCATTAGCAGTTGATAAATAATTACATAGTGCTGTTTGTATTATCAATAATGACTAGAATCAACAAATAATTGACCATGCATAATTATGAGATTTCCAGTATACAGATAACAGATGATTTTATTAAAAAAATAAATCAGTGGTTCTACATACTTTTTAGGTCTGGGCCTCAGATTTCTGAATCCGTTTCTTGATCAATTGTTAATCCAAAAGTCAAGTAGGTGATCAGCCTCCTGTGCCTGACGCACGCCATCGGTATTTTTGGGTGTAAGGCAAGCCGGTTTCCTCACGATGTTTTCAGTTGCGTGTTACGTTGAATTTTAAATTCGCACATAGAAATAAAGTCCATTGGTGCACCGCCGGGGATCGAACCTACGACCTCAAGGATGAGAGTCGCACGCTGAAGCCACTAGGCCAACACTGGAGGATTTTATTACTGTCCCTTTATCGAGTCACATAAGGTTTTATTATTTTATTTATAATATCGGTTTTCTGTTCTATTTTAACCACATTCACATTACGTTGTAATTAATTTCGGCTAGTGTTCATAGTCCTGTTTTATTGTGCTTATAAAAAGCTTGTGTAATTCCTTCTTGGCATAAAATATCTCGTTATACCTAAGGTGTTGGTTCTGTGTAGGCATCCAGTCTCGTTCTCTGCCTTTACCTTTACTACCATGAAGAAATTCAACAGTATCGATTTTATTTGTTAAGCAACTTTTAGCGAATTTTAGGTTTCTTAAATTGATACATTTTCGTTCGAATCACGGGCAACGGATTTTTTTCACAAGTGTACTTGTTTAACTACATGAATAAAGATATTTTGAGTTTGAGTTTATATTGCGATATTCAGGGTGGCCAAAAAGTCAAAATTTTGACCATACGCAATTACAACCACAGCATACACTTATTACACAATAAAAACGTACCCTGGTCTTGAAAAGATTTTTTTAAAATATTTTTGTGTGTTTCTGTGTGTGTTTTGTTAGTAATAAATGTTATGTATACCTATGTCTATGTCTAGATGGTCTTGGTGTCATTCAGGCCAATACATTGAGATTCATAGTCTCTCTATACATCCAGTTTAAGACTAAGGAAAAACATCGTAACATAAAGAAATGTATTGATTGGAATAAACTATTTTAAATCTGGGTATTACCGATTTCAGTCACGTACAAAGATAACACTTCTCTGCGCAATTAGCTTTCCTAATATCGCTAAGTGAGGAATAAAGGGAAAGTGATAAAATAACCTTAATACAACGATGTTACGGCAACATGCTACGAATTTATGTCTCCCATTTATGTCTTAGGTTTGTATTGGATATAATAGGATAAAGTGTGTAGTATTTTTATATCATATGTAATATTATTATTAGATTATATGTGCAAAGAGCAGTGTTGGTTTAGTGGCTTCAGCGTGCGACTCTCAACCCTGAGGTCGTAGCTTCGATCCCCGGCTGTGCACCAATGGACTTTCTTTCTATGTGAACATTTATCAACGCGAACGGTGTAGGAAACATCGTTAGGAATTCGGCTTCCTTTAGAACCAAAAAGTCGACGGTGTGTGTCAGGCGCAGGAGGCTGATCACCTACTATTAGATTGACAAATGATCATAAAACACATACAGAAAAAAGAAAGAAAGAAAGAAAAAGATTGAAAAGTAAATATGAACTGTCATAGTTTTATCTAAGTCAATAACTTTTTTCTAAGATTTCAGGTACTTAATATTAACAAGGATACCATTATTACTAACCTATTTAATATTAATATGAATATACACAGCTTTTAACAAAAAAAAATTAATCTTATTTATTTTATAAGCCATACATCTAATGATTACGTCGGCTTAAAACTAATAACAATGCTGCTTAAACTTTAAATGTTACTTTAACAGTTGGGATTACTACTTAATGAAAATTTATATAATATTCAGATATCAGGTTCAATGAGTCTATGATAAAACTTACAAAACTATCACTATATTCGGCAGTGATACTTAAACTTAAGATTTGATGGGGAAAGAAGAGAAAACACCCCTCTCCCCCACATCTTGTACAGTTTGGTTTCGTCTCTGTTTTTTATGATGAAGTTAATAACAAAAAAAATAAAACACATTTTTAAAAATATTTAATTTAATACAAAATTGACATAAATATTGCACCTCAGTAGCGTTTATTGTCTATTTTTAGTGCACTGTTGCCTTTACTGTGTCTGAAAAAGAAAGAAATATAAATTTAAATAACGTCGCGTTACGCGGCACTATTAAAGAGGACGCCATCTTGACATAACTAACGCGCCAAATTAAAATTCAATATTAATGACAAATCCAATTACAAGATTAAGGGTTTGTTTCACAATGTATGGATAAAGTACCAAATAGCTATGCAACACATAAATTATTTGGAAGATAAATTGTGCTATTTGACACTTCATCTGACTCATAACTTATGATGGACTTTATGTGACGAATAGCGCTATCTGACAGTCGTGAAACGCAACAATAGTGTTTATCCTACCAATAAGTAATAAATAGCTAATTTGGAACTTATGTAGAACTTATCCGGACATTGTGAAACATACCCTAATAGTTGTATAAAATATTTATTTAGATTCTTTACCACAATCTTGAAACGGCACACAGATGCCATCTTTGTTCCTCAACCAGTTTCCTTTGCACACACAGGCGGGCATGTAACAGCCTATGGCTAATCCAGGGCATGCTGGAGGAGTGTCGAGGTCCTTACAATATTTCTCACAAACTGCCAACTCACATTCGACATATGTTTCGTTCGCTGGACAATCTGTAATGGAGTGATTATTAAAACAAAAAAATATTGGTTGTTTGTAAAGTAGGTTTACGATCGAGATGTTTACGTGATAACGTCTTATTGGTGATATAAGTTTTTGGGAAGTAAGGAATTAATGAAGATAACAATTTTTTCAAATTTTAAATTACATCTATCGTTTTATTCACACTTTTGATGATAAATTTCGGGTGTAAAATGACAAGTTTACTTATTCGACTATGATATACATTTTTCTTCATACATTCACGGAATGACTGGCAGCGCTCGAGATGAGACGGGAGATCGGTCCGTCTCTCTCTCGTTATACCTGCGATCGCGCTCGTGAGGTTTTGGTGTGACACAAGTTTCTGAACATGTCACCCGACTAAAACGATTTTAAAGACGTTATCACGTCAAAAAAAAGTAGGGAATGAAACCTGAAACAATAGATTAATTTACAGTTGTACTACTACAGTTTCATTCGTAACTATCCGAGTCCTATATCACTCAAGATGGTAAGTATAATATGAATGAATGAATGAAATCTTAATTTCTTCAAAAAACTTAGCTAAGTGCATCTTCTTAATTGGTTGCATGCAATGTAATTAATAAATATTTAACAATGTTAAAATATGGCGTCGTAATGTGCTCGGTTAATTTATTATTTTTAATCGTAACAATACAAAGGGCATTTATTGTTCGCACTCAAGCGGAAACTTACCAAAAGCGTCTCCGTTATCCACGGTCATAGCATTGATACTAACAATACAGAAAATTAAAAGACCAGCTTTTAACGACATGATGAAGGCTTGTTGTCGATACTGGCAATATTTTTCAGATTTATCCTTTTATAACTTTAGATACGATGTTCAGGTTTTCCGTTAGTAATTATGTTATATAAAAACAAGTTTGCTCAACCTTGGTATTAGACAAGTGTGCATAATGGAAATATAGGTTCTTTCCCCACTAGTAAGGAGAATCATTTTCTACTGTTGCATTTGAAATAGAATATTTGAATATTTACCAGAATAAAAAAAAATTTTTTTAGTTATTTGTACGTGTGCATTAAAAAAAATTGGAACCACAATGCACTAAAAGTTTTGAATAACAATATTTCTTATTTCAAGCAGTGTTGGCTTCAGCGTGTGACTCTCATGCCTGAGGTCGTAGGTTCGATCCCCGGTTGTGCGGCAGACCGGTTGTGCGGCAGACTTTCAGTCTATGTACGCATCTAACACTCGTGAAGGAAAACATCGTGACATGGCATGTCATAGACCCAAAAATAGACAACATGTATCAGACAGCTGATCACCTAGACTATGAAATAAAAATGATAAATGAAACGGATATCTATAGGCCAATACCTATATAGGGTTTAGAGGCACTGGATTATTATTATTAGTTATTTTTGATGTTTGGTCTTGTATTATTGAGACAATTTAATAGTTTTGTGACAGAGTACCGTGGTAGTGTACCTTTAACGCTGGCAGCATTTTCTCGCTGTATTGCGATATTATATTTGAGCCGTTTATTATTTTCCGCCTGCACTGCGGCCGCGCCAGCTTTTTTGCTTATTGTTAAGAAAATTAAGTGATTTAAACTATAATAACTAATTTATATACGTGGATCAAATTATACTTTCACTTAAATATTTTTTTTCAATGTTAAAAATATTTAATCCGTTCCAAGCGGCCGTATAATTTTGTCGACAACACTTCTAAACAAAAAAGACCTACCGAATTAAAAGAATAGCATTGTCATCACGTCAGAATAAAATTAACTAAACCCAATCAATTCAGCACATTATGTTTATTAGTATCACCGTAGTGATAATAATTCTTATACTTTGACCTTGCTTGACGTCTATTATATACAATATACATAGTTGTTTTCGCGACTATATAAAGTGCGACGAGGATAAGATTTGATTAGTGTTATTTATACACATAAAAATGGCAAACATAATGCCTCTTTTGTTTTTGTGTTTAGTTGCGTCTGCGCTAGCATCCGGTGATACAGTGAAAGGTATTTTTGACCATATATCGAAGTGTAGCTTAAAAAAAATTGATATTATTAAAACAAATGTCTTATTAATTGTTAAGAAAATTAAGTGATTTAAACTATGTGCAAGGCTGTATATTTCGCTCACTCAGGTTTTCTTAGTTTTATAACCCAGGAACTGTATACTATCTCTGAGAAAAGGTTGTATCCAACAAATTATAGTAACAGAAGTATTGTAACAATGCCACTTTATTCATTGAAACTAAATAAGTCGGTATTGTTTTTACTATATTAATCGTTCGTCACATTCAGACAAAGTGTGATTACGCTGTGATGAAAAGAGACAAGTGACTACTTCAGTTACCTTTAGTAGTAAACGATGTCATTACACTGACTTTTGAATGAATACGGAGGTATATATTTGTGTTACGGCGGGAAAAATAAAAAAAAATATAGATATTTGGTTTGAAAATTATTAAATTTCACTCAATCAAAAAATAATTAATGTAAATCCGATACACTTCATAATAACAATATTTAATTATATGCTTTTAATATCGGTGGTTAGGGTATAGTGCTGGAATAATTTATAAATATTTGAATAACATTAAACTTTTGGAAACCTAAATAATTAGGTAATTGGCGGCAAAATTTTTGTCATGTGGCGCCTTGGGGTTTTAGTGGGTATGCACATTCGCGAGTCCCACATAACCCTCCCGCACTAAGCAGTCGCACCGCGGTAGGGTATGCGCAATGCATTTCCCCAAGTGAAAAAAGCAGTGCTGAGGTGATAATATTGAGAGAACTACATCGAAATTGAATTAAAAAATGTCGCAATATCGCTATCGCTACTCGATTTTGTACCGTGCGATCACAAGTTTGCGACGATAGTCCTACAAATTGAAATAAATACTATCAAATTGCGTACAAAAACTCCATATCCTCTACATCTCCAACTCTTAAATTTACAGTTTGTCCCGAAAACGAGGTGTTTGTGGAGTGCAAGTTGGCAACGTGCTGGAAGACATGCCAAGAGCTCAAAAATAGAGGACCCTGCCCGTCGATAGCAGCTGGATGTGTGGATCCTGGTTGTGTCTGCATCAGCGACTATCTCCGAAATGATGAAGGCATTTGTGTAAAATATGAAGAATGCTGTGAGTATTCTAGAAGTTTGGTGTCCTTTGAGCTTGATGCTTAACAAGACCATCATTGTTGCGAGGTGGTCCCAGCAGGCTGATCACATGAGCAATAATCATGTGAGCTAAGAAATGAATCTGTATTATTTGATTAAAAGGCCGACAGCGCACTCGCGAAATACTTGGCGATTAAAAAGAGTGGCGGAAAGTTTCTTGCCAGTTCTTCTAACCCGCTCTACGCCCTTGACTTGCCAACTGGTAGAAAATGTAAATTTACAATTAATTTAACTTCTTTCTGACAATTCATAAGTGTACTTTACCTACATGAATAACGATATTTTGAGTTGAGTTGAGTTTGAGTTGTCCTCTGGCATTAAAAATGTCTACTTAACATCAGGTGAGCCTCCTGCCCGTTTGCCCTGCCCTATTAAAATTGCAACTTTGAGAAAGTAGAAACATATTTATTTCTGTGAAAAACTTTAATTATTATTTTTTTACAGAAATAAAGACCGATATAACGACAGCGACCAGAAGAATACAAGTAGCTAATAATTACCTATATTTTGTATTAAAAAGATTTATTAAGTATTTTAATTTATTCAAAGAAATTCCCGTAAAGATGCCCCTTAAAACCAGTGGCGCTACAACCTTTTAAGATCTGGCCCTTAGATTTTTGGATATTTGTTATTTTCTAATAGACAAGTAGGTTCATCCTTCTGTGCCTGACACACACGTAACTTTTGAGTCTAAAGCATACTGGTTTCCTCACGATTTTTTTTTTTACGAATGGCCAATGCGCACATACATAAAGTCTACGAGCGCATTCCGGTGCTCTGCCGGGGTTCGAACCTTAGGGATGAGAGTCGCACTGTAGCCACTAGGCCAACAATGACAGGCTACTTCTAATTAATTTGCGATATTTGTTTTAAATAAGTATTGTTTGATGATTTGCTGTTTTAAAAGAGTACCGAGAGTTTTTTACGCCGGCTTTTTCTCTCGGCCTACACCCTCTGTCTTCTTTGCCGATGAGTAGGGATGCCTTCAAATTTAATGACGTGGAATAAGTGATACATGTATCTTATGTTCCATAATAAACATATTTTATTTTATTTTAATGCTCTGAGAATGATAAACGGACTAAAAAGCTGTGAACGAAAAACACATCCAATGTATTTTGTGTTTAAGATTTAAAAAATGCTATTATTTTTCTAGTTTGACATTCCTTTAACATGCCATCGACAATAAATCTCCTGTATATAGATGCATGTAGATGTCACCGTAATTGAAAAATAACTTTTGAAACATGAAGCTTAATGAAGGTAGTTAGTATTTGCGGTTGGCGTACTCAAAACATGGCATGAATTTTATATTAATTAGTTCGTGGTTCGTAAATAAACATTTATCGTATGTTGAAGAGGGATACACTCAAAGTATTTTAATAAAGCCGCTAACAAAGAAAAACTCAATGGAAATATGCAAAATATGTTATACTAAACTACATACTATTCGAATAACATCTCTAAATATTGTATTTATTTAATTATTTCCAACACAGAAATATACAGTACTAGCAGACTCGGCCAAGCGTTGCAGTGGTAAGTTTTTTGTTGTATTACATAGTAGTAAACTATTCAAGGGAAACGGTAGGAGAACACCAGTCATGGGGACCACCATGTTTTATTGGTGGTTATGCCATTAAATTGTAGCTTATGTGAAACGTTGATACTTTCAACACAGCGCCATCTGTTATAATTGTGACTGTCAAATAATAAACAAATAATTTGCAATAAAATAATATAGCGGGTATAAATTAAGATATAAACTATCCTATCTTTTAAGTTAGATCATACTGCACACGGTGTGCTAAGTTGATTGAAATCGGTTAAGTAGTTTAGGAGTCCATTGCGGACAAACAACGTGACGCGTAATTTATGTATATTAAGATTAACAATATTCTTAATTTGATATTTTGGAGTATGATAAGATTGAGCGCAGTCTATTTTTTGACTTTGAATATACTTTATTTCGTTTATGAATTTTACTTTTTATTCAATACTTTGTAACACAGGGTTAATTTTTACGGTTTTCTATTCAGAGAAAAATCTCTTCTGAATTATTACGTTGCCTACAATTTCCATACGCGATTTAATAGTGATCGCCTTTGTTCAACTTTCCTTATGCAAATTAGCTCAAACCTAACAATAGACTGACATATTGCGAGTTTATATTGGGTTAACTAGGGAATTGTGGAAAAATCTTTGATATTAACAATGCACAAGATAAATAGAACGGTTGATACTAGATTTCATACATATTTCTCGTATTTAAAACACCAATTCAGATTATTTATTAGTTACTAGGTATATAACCTATACAAATTGTTGTTTTTATGTCTGACTTAAATATTCCAATTAAACATTCATCACCCGCCAAAACGCTTCTCTAAGCAAGATGGCATCGCACCAGTCCCTATGTCTTTAAACAAACTCCAAGATTTTTTAAATTATCATTCTTAAATTACTCAAATAGACACATTATTTTTCGATCAAAAACAGTCGCCGACTTTAGACGCCGGTAGTATTAGGATAAGACAGGCATTTTATTTACTAGAACAGTGAGTTATTATCGATTTAACTAATCTGTGGTTGTTTTGTGTCACGTGACTGACGTATAAAAATCTATAACTTTAATTATTGATTTTTTGTTAATAATTATTTACAAAATTATAATATATAAGTGTAATAACACCATAACGCTCTTTAAAGTCATTTTTCATACTCTAAATTATTATTACAATTTGCTACAATGATCCATATCGTCAGCCTATGAAAGTAAGTAAAGATAAAAGAACGATTTGTCATATGAAGTGTATAATTATGGGTAAAAAATTGGGTGTGATTCTGAAACGAGACTTGGCGCCAACAATGACTCCCGTATGTAAAAATCCATCCTGTTCATATTTGTATTCAGAGACGCTGGTCAAGTCAAGTTAGACTTGGGTAACCAGCGTGCTGACTTTTTTTATACCCAAATAGTTGCATATACATAACATGATTGACATTTCATATAGAAATCTGTTTTTTTCTGCTATTAAACAGTAGTGAGTAATTCGACGATCCGCTAAGACAATGTTTTTAAGTTTTTTAATATTTTTTTCGGTCACGATGTAGGCCGTACCGTCTACAGTTCATGGTAATTTTTCCTCGTTTATACTTACCAACGTGAACCGTAGAATATCGAGGAGTATGAATCTCTAATGCTCCAATGACTTATTCCTCCTCCTCTTCTAATGACTTCCTTTCATCAATAATTTACAGTTGTTCTAGCAGAGATATTTTATAACGCGCGTACTTAAATTTTACCCATTTTATACGTTCCGTCACGAAGCAAACAATTAATATGATATGTTTAAAATTTAAAAGATAATTTATTTGTCTGGGCAATACCTGCCAGTATTATTTTCTTTTCAGGAAGAATGTAACGTATTATCTATATTTATTGAAGACCCTTCTTACGTAACAGTGCTAAATAAAAAAAATACTTCTAAATAGAAAAAATTAACATAATAATAATTAGTTAAAAATACTTGTTTTGAACTTTATATTGTTTTCACCCTTTAGTTCTAAAATCAGAAATTGATGTGTCTTGCGGTTTCAGATTGTTTAAGATGTGTTTGCAATTAATACTGTATTATATTTTTATCTGGCTTTACAGATTAATAAAAAAGTTTTCCTTGTTTCCAGAAACAATAGAAGTAAAAGTGTTTGACAAGAACAGCTAGCCCTAAAATAACGGCTGGTCTCACCCTTAGTGATAGTCTATACTTAGCGCCAACTAAAACTTAAGTTTGAGACCTTAGAGTCAAACAATGTAATGCAAAGTAAAATGCATATTTATTTTCATTGAAGCTATTCTGTAAGCTTATTTTAGTTTTAATTGGCTATGAATAGAGAAGTCTTCTACTGTTAACATTCTATATTCATATTGCCGGAAAGCCTGCGGTACTCAAATATCCGGGAAAATATGACGTAATTTTGCATTCTCCACATTCAGCGGGGAACAACGAAATTTTCAGATTGCAACTGTTAACGGATGTTATATTGAAAGTACAATATCGTAATTATGCAAATCATTTTCATATATTGGTTTAATGTAATTAACAGCGGATATTCTGAAAATTAACAAACATACTTAAAACTACGTGGTGAAGCGAAAAACGACTATTAAACGCTTTACTATCTATTTTATATTGTATTGTTAAGTTGATTTATAAATAATACGCTGTGGGAAGTTTTCATAATCCTACTAATATTATAAACGCGAAAGTTTGTAAGTATGGATACATGTTAGTTATACTCGTATACCTATAGATGAATTTTAATGAAACTTTACAATAATATAGCTTATACATCAGAATGACACATAAGCTACAATTTATAAAGATATTGTGTGAATTAACCAAAATATGCAGTAAGTAGGAAAAAATCTACCATCTGCGAGCTATTATGGCATGCGCAGCCAAAACCGCTAGAGTTACACATATGTAATGTAGGATGGAAATGTTTATCTTAAATAGTAAAGCCCGACACATAAATTAAAAAATAATAAAAAATAGCCAAAATAGTAAACCAACTACAATCAAAATTTATAATTTATTTCAAATGCACATATAATTTCTAATAAATTAGAATAGTAATAAATTTATTCTTAAATGAAAATATATACTTTTATGGCTTCTGGTCTTTAAAGTAGATATATATGTCTTTCACGCTATATCATTTGGACAAATATTATTTTAATCCTGCGCAGACAAGGTTCGGACACCGAGACTAATATGTACAACCTTTTTTTAATAACAACATTCTTCACCACCATGATTAGTTGGTTGTGAGTGGGGTAGAACCGTCGGCCCGTGAGGAACGTCGAAATCTTCACCATGCACCAGAGCTTCCTACAATACGCCCAATCACTGAAGTTTGGGTCCAAAGGCCTCTTCGACAAGTTCATGAAAAAAGCAGACATTTGTGTATCGTTCACCATTTATCGGTATTTATTTATTTCGTAATTCTTTAGCTAACATGAATTATATATAACAAAAGCAATTATACTAAAGATATAGCCAAGGATGGAATTCATTATAATATATATACAAAAAGTTAAAAATCAATAAAACGTATTAATAAATACATTTAAAAAGTAAATCAATGATTACGATAATGAAGCGGATATTACCCAAAAGTGTAAAATAAATTCTTGCAGTTTTATGAAAACAGATAAAAATGCATTTCACAGCTGCCAGAGACAACTCTAGACTACTTTATTCTATCCACAAAGTACTCAGTTTGTTGACGGTAGTGTTATATTTTGAAATTCTCACCTTGCACTAACTTGACATTTTAAATTTGTTTATGTCAACTACACGGAATTTATTTCTTTAAGAAAGTTTCGGACTTGTAAAACATAAAAGTGACAGACATTTTAAAATGCGTTTTAACTATTGTTTAACTGTCGAGTAGTTTTTTAAAGTTTTATATCTTACTTGCCTATTAAGGAAAAAAATATTAACAAACAAATACATAAATCTTAAATGTCAAATTTGTATAGTCATTGTCAGTGTTCACTTTGCTATAGAGGAGCTGGGACCCCTAACACAAGTAGCTTTTACTTAAAAGATTTCCCAAATCTAAGATAAATTAATGGTATAGGTACATGCCTATAATGATTCGACGACATTTTTCACAAGGCATTTTCTTTTGCAAACTAGCGAACTGTGGAATCGACTCCCGGTAGGGGTCTTCCCTCAGAGATACGACCTCCAAATGTTTAAAAATCGAATGTACTCCTGCCTCAAAGGCCGGCAACGCACCCACTAAAAATGGGTGTCTATGGGCAGCGAAGACTGCCCTTTTTGGTCGTCCCGCAAGTTTTTTATATATATATAAAAAAAAAGAATTAAGTCATTTTTTAATTTTAAATCTTAGGCCAAGATCAAGTGTTGGAGCGTCATAAAAAGTACGACACCGCTTTTTTGTTCTTGTCTATTCTTGACTAATGATATACGAGGAATTGCAATCTGCCTCTAATTAATCACATATATACTCCACTCACTCTACTGTACAACTATATTGAATAGTAACGTAGTTAATACGTAATAATGTAATTATATTCAGTGACTCAAATAATAGTGAAAATCTCTAACTAAAGCATAAACTTTTTAATATCCAAACCGACAACAGGCACCCTTTTAGCGTGTCCCTGGACCAGTATAAAGTTGTCTAAGTAATGTTTGTTTTGGAGAGAGCAACGAACAAACTGAAGTATACTTATGTGATCGGGGAATTAGTCACTAAATATGTGAGAGGAAAACATTTTTCGTAGTAAATAAATATTTTTTTTATAATTATCTATAATTGGTAGTAATGGGGCAGAGAGTTTTCTCATAATTGACTTGAGGCAAGGTCATATGAACCCGTAAATGTCTTTTCTGATAACATTCTGAATTTTAGTTCTAGCTAGCGCTAGATTAGACGTATCCAGAGGATATTTGTTCGCATCCCAGTTGTGCAATGCATTTCAATATTTACAGAACGCATTCTCAACGTGAAGATGATTTGTGATCCCTGAATTGTCGAAAAAAATGATCTATTAAGAAATAAAACGAAGATGTTGAAATCATATGCCAAAATTAATGGAGTTATTTAATTAAAATTATCTATAGCCAAAACTACTATATCGTATAATTCACCATGCATTCAATTCACCACACTGACGCAAATATCCTTGAGGCGAAAATACGAAAAAAACTTCCTCAATTCAAAGTATCGTAAGAAATGTTATGATTAATTTGCATCTAACGAATACAAACTTTTAACTTGAGTTAAATATTAATTAGCCTGATTTATTTCCGACTTTTATTTTTAAGTGGTTAATTAAGAATTTTATTGAATTTTCCTTGCGAATGAAGTGATAAATTCTCGGTTCTGTTAATGTTTAATTTAATATTTTTTAATTTTAGCTGCTTTAATATACAGCTGTAAAGTTTTAATAAACGTTGAGACGAAAATAAGGTTATGTAGCGAGCTCGACTAAGTAAAAAGAATACCTAATGAAGGTTTAAATTTTAATATCAGCTGCAGAGTAATCCTGAACCTAACATTGTTTAAGGAATATATTATTGCTAGGATTTTAAATCATACCATGAAGAGTTAGATGATGAATGTGTAATATTGAATTTTTGCCAATAATGTAAGAATGATTTTTTGGTTAGTTCTTTTTAATTGTCAACCACAAGCGGGACTACAAATAATAATTTCCTTTATAAATACAACTGATTTTAAAGTACACTACTTATTACATTACTAATTAATATTCATTACGTTATTATTACATACTAAAAAGTACAATATAATAACGTAATAATTAATATTGATTATTATTAATTATACAAACGTAGCCGGGACAGTTATTTTTATTCAACTTTAATAATTGAACAGAAATGCCATATAGGAAAAATACTATAATATTATTAAAGTTATTTTTACTTTAGTTAAGTTCCATTAAAAACCGTAATAAATGATTTACATTTAAAATAAAATTGTCTTATCTAATAAATTACCGTGACGATAACGAAGAGTACTCCATTAATTAACTGGACAACTTAATCTTTAAACAGATCGCTAAGAATTTTTAAAGATTATTTTTGTACTATTTGACTCAGTGCGTACAGGATTTTCGAAATAGAACTATTTTGATAGACAAGAACTTTAAAAAAAGTGGTTCTAGACATTAAAAGTAAAAAAAGGGAACTAAGTTCATCTGATGTTAAGTAAAACCGCACCATATGGACTCACATTGCCAGTAGTTTCGTGCGTGCGTTGCCGGTTTTTTAAGGATTTGTTATAGCATTAGATATTATAAATTTCATACCTATTTTTATGAATGAACATTGACACAAGTTTTGTGTCGTTTTGCCATTAAAAAAAGTGAGAAAATTTAGACTGTCTACAAATGCCTCCCTGAATTCATGCGAAGCCTGAGTGGATTACAATTTGAAGAAAAGAGATGAAAGAGCACTTACTGAAAAAAAACCCAGTTGGACTTAGTTTTTATGTGTAAAAGGGCTCAAAGTTCAAACGTGTCTTAGTCTTACATAAACTGACAAATCATCAACTTTCGTTTCAATAGAAAATGTAATTTCAACATTAATTTTAACTGTTATTTGTTGAAAAGAATTCGTAGTAAAATAAATTTTATCGTACATTGCGAAATAAACTTTAATCTCTCTGAGTAAAGTTTAAATACGGCACATTATCGTGGTAATTAACTTATTCCACTTCTAGTGAAGTAGCTTGTTAAATGCAGTGTAACCTTTTTAGTGCAGTTGACTAACTTACTGAACCTATAAAATGCCGGAAATGACTGAAACATAGTAAAAAGTTTGTGTAATATAAATTCTAATATTAGATTATCCTAAGTTTTAGAAGTGTTAGTACTATGAAGTTTCTAACAGAGATAGGAACTATAATATTAAGATTTCGTACCCAATATTGAAGAAGATTTATCAAAAATACTGATGTCACACACTTGGAATCGTTAATTTATATATTAAACTTGTGATTGCTATTGCTGTTGACAGTTACAGAATACCATGGCATGTTGGGTTGTGTCCGAAATTATATCGAAGCCTTCGATAAGCAATGCTTTCTTATTCATTTATTCAAATCTGATTAATTTGACGGCATAAACAACAATTGAACACTGATAGCGAACTCTAAAGCTAATTACTAGTCATCACGTCAGCTCTAAAGCTAACTACTAGTCATCTCGTCAGCTCTAAAGCTAACTACTAATCATCTCGTCAGCTCTAAAGCTAATTACTAGTCATCACGTCAGCTCTAAAGCTAACTACTAGTCATCTCGTCAGCTCTAAAGCTAATTACTAGTCATCACGTCAGCTCTAAAGCTAACTACTAGTCATCTCGTCAGCTCTAAAGCTAACTACTAATCATCTCGTCAGCTCTAAAGCTAATTACTAGTCATCACGTCAGCTTTAAAGCTAACTACTAGTCATCTCGTCAGCTCTAAAGCTAACTACTAATCATCTCGTCAGCTCTAAAGCTAACTACTAATCATCTCGTCAGCTCTAAAGCTAACTACTAATCATCTCGTCAGCTCTAAAGCTAATTACTAGTCATCTTGTCAGCTCTAAAGCTAACTACAAATCAACTCGTCAGCTCTAAAGCTAACTACTAGTCAACTCGTCAACCCTCAAAGTAACCACTAGTTAACTGGTCAGCTTTCAAGCTAGTCTTGTACTAGTGATAATGAATAAACATTCTTAGTTATTATAATATAAGGTAATAAAAATAACGACCCTGCGTTAGTGATTGAATAACGAACGCGGTAAAATGATAATGTCTCGAGAATTTGGGAACTAAAGAGAATCAAAAGGAATGCCATTTTCTTATAGAACAGGAGGGAAACGGGCAGGAGGCTCATCTGATGTTAAGTGATACCGCCGCCCATGGATACTCTCAATGCCAGCCCGCGAGTGCGTTGAGGCCTTTTAAGAGACGCTCTTTTCTTTAACTACTGGGACGACGAAACGAATAAAGTTTATTTACATCCTCGTCGTCCCAGATCAGCCTCAGGTGTCAAAAAATATTGCAAAAACATAATCGAAAATCATTTAAAAACCAAATAGCAGCACATTATTTCCAGAACACTGATTAATCATTATAATTTTGCTACCGCATATTCAATAAATAATAAATAGCCTACAATTAATATCGAAACGAATATTTAAAGCGGTATTCGGTGTAAGTCATATTTAATCGACATATGGCGATTTCGATGCTGTATTTATTATTTCATTGTATCTCTGAAGCGTCAATTTAAGTGTCTCGTTCCATCGTGGTATAAACCCCATTTCACTGATAGAAACAAAATAATACAAAGTACCCTGTTAATAGACCGATTCGAACATAATGCATAGATGTCTCTGTTTCTGTCTGTCTTTCAACCAACTTAAGGTTACCAAGACTGTCAACCATCACATTACAAACGGGTGCTTAGCTATTTTGGCCATATTGCCGCGAGGGAACCGAATAGTCTTAACAAACGGGTACGGAGGAGTAATGGCAGGAGAAGTCGAGATCGAAGTTTAAACGACATTAAAAATGAATTCGTAGCTCAAACAAAAATGTATGGTTTTTTTTAATAATGCGTAATGATCAAAACATTATTTCCAAGCACGTGTGTTAAATTTAGTATTATACTGTTTGGCCACAAATTTCCCGGAAACTAAAGGTGTGACTGAGATACATGTGTCTGTAGGGATCATCTGTAGTACTTACTATCTATATATTCGTGTAGATAAATAATCTTGAAAGCTATTTGAATTTTTATTAGACCATTATAGAACATTTGAAATATAGCTTTTATAAATAGACCAAGCATATTATATTGCTTTAACATAATGCCTTTGCTGTTATTGGTTTAACTCTGGTTTTAATTTAGATATATAATAAACTTTATAATTGACTAACGTACGGAAAAGTAGATAATATGTAAATGTAGATAAAATAAATATTAAATGTCTCCGCATAAAATTATAAAATAATATTTATCTCTTACCTACAGTACCATATTATATTGAACCAAGCACGCATATTTTACGTAACCATTAAATATTCAGTGACCTGAATAAATACTCAGTGATTCGGAGACATGCGCTCGAAACATAAACGTTACAAGAAAAAAATTAACTTTACTAAAAACATCAAAAATAAAATTTTACGAAAATATAAATATTACTTGAATGTGGAAGTAGGCGGTTGCCTACTATGAAAAATTTAAATGGTTTGCATGGTAAAATACTTATAGTTTCGAGTGAGTAGGGATAGGACTGGTACTTTTTAATATTATATAAATAGTAAAAATTACCAGCCCTGCGATTCTGTAACTCACTTCACGAACTCACACAGCGGTTTTCGCATCGGCGGTCGCTCTCAAATCAGTCGTGAAGCAGTCATTTTATGATTTGGCATTCTAATAAACAATAAACTACAAGCTCCCACCTTTTCAGAATGCCAAATCATAAAATGACTGCTTCACGACTGATTTGAGAGCGACCGCCGATGCGAAAACCACTGTGTGAGTTCGTGAAGTGAGTTACAGAATCGCAGGGCAGTGGTGAATTTTTCTATGGAATGGTTCGTCTCTAGTTGAGAGTATATGAATATCATTGTCAGTTGGTTACGCATACAACGTGTTACCTGAAGTGAGTTCTATTCTTCAAGGCACAATAATCAAAAGGATTAAACTGTTTACAAAATAAGCGATGAAATTATAATCTGTAGGGTTTTCCCTATACACCGAAGTACTGATTAACATATTAATTAATATTTTTCAGTGGAAACCAGATCTATAAAAGATTCTATTTACGCGGGAGAGATATCTAACTTTTATCTAGACCGCGCTAAGACTTATGCAATCAAGAATTAGCCACTGAAGTGTGGAGGAAAACTTTTTTAATAAAAAACTCACCCCAGTCACCAAGCATAAATTTGGATAGGAAATGACTAAAGAAAAGTACCCGTTTTGCAAATAATTTATCCGGGTAGTCCCCCGTCATCTAATTAAAAAGGGTTTTCGATTTAACGTTTAATTTTTTATGTTTTTCAATTACGAAACCTGTTTGTTTATACAATAAAAAAATTATAATATTGTGCAAGAACATTCTGGTTCTAAAGTATATTGAAAAACGTTATTAAAACACAGTGTGGTAAACATTTAATGGGTCTAACCCTCCGATTTCTGCATGTTCATGGATCAGTTTTGTTTAAAGGCAAGTGATTTGATTTCTGTACATACACGATGGTTCTGGATTAAAGGCATGCCGGTTTGTTTGTAGTGATTTTCTTAACTGCATGAGTAGTAATAATATATTAGGATTGAGAATAACGCTGAACAACTTGGTAAACACTGCTAACGAATTTCTTGGGACATTTGTACAATTTTAATTTTGTAGAATAAACTTAATTATTACAAAATTAAAAAAAAATAAAATTGCTCAAAAGATTTTAATTATGATGCAGAAAACAGAAAATTTGTTATCTATAGCCATTTGAAGTAGACTTTAAATTAAATTATTTCATATACCCTTACACATATTCACACATCCACAACCACTCATGCTGTAGTGTTATTTTATTTTGTTACTTTAATTTAGTCAAAGTCTGTAGTCATCTTTTTGTATATTTTCTATCCGCGATGAAAGGCTGTAGACCTGTTACCACAGGATTTTTATAGCACCAGCCTCTCACAAAGATGGTCAATATCTTTATTATTATTATTATACCTATTTTACAGTTTTATAATAACTTAAATACAATTTAATGAAACTTATTGGTATTATACAAATTCGTTCACCTTGCAATCAGAAAATTTGACTTTATCAAATATTACTTCGAAAATAGAAGGAGATGTATTACACAACATGTATACAATTAAAGAAAAAACTTTTTAACCGGATTAAAGTTGACCACGTACCACGTGACCACGCACGCTGTAAAGCACGCGAAACGTCGGTTAAATTTAAAATTATGTTAAATAATTGTAAATTTATAATAATACATAACTTTAATCCGTTTAAAAAAAAAATCTTTAAATGTGTCAAGGTTATGTCAATAAAAGACAATACTAGATGTATACAATTCAAAGTGTTGATTCCTATACAAGTTTGTTCATCGAGATATGAACTTTAATGGGGCATCCACACGCTGGCTGTTTGTCACAAACACCGCAGACAGCAAACGAAGTCCCAAACACCAACCACTATCACCCAACACAAACAGCCATCCACATGCTTGGCGAACGTTCATTACATTCCGAATCGGCAAACATGGCGGACGACGAGCTTGTGGCAGCTATTACTTTCGGGTTGACATATTTTTATTATAAATTAATGCAAGAGACAGAAAAAAGGAAAAAAAGAAGAAAGCAAAGACGATGGTGGATGATTAAAATACATAGAAATCGTACAAGGTACTGCTTTAGACCTATTATTTGGGCTTTAATTGAAAAAGTGTAGCAAGTAAATACGTCCGCCTCCCGCAAGCTCGCGCGCATACTGATCGCTGCCAAACGTGTGGATACGTAGCAAACTGTTTGCCAAACATCCTTTGATCTGGCAAGATAAACCGACACCGATGCCGAACACTTCCCAACACAAACACAAACAGGCAAACAACGACAAACACCCATCCACACGTCCGTGTTTGCTGTTTGCTGTTGGCTGTATGCCATTGTTTGACAAGCGTGTGGATGGGGTTTTACCAAAACATTTTTACGAGGTCTTTTTCGTCGTTCGCAATCACGAATTGCAAAAACAATATTGTAAGCCTGCGAAAACATGACACAACATTTTTCGTCCTACTGTATAAAAATACTACTAATACGTAGTCATAATAATAGTACCAAGTATTACAGGTTTCAAGGAAAAATAATATATGGCTATTTAATAAGGTATAATGGAGGTGCTAAAAGTTTTGCGCTACCCACACGCATTCTGCACCATTAATTAATAAGGGTTTGACGTATTGTTCAAACTATTTATTTTGTATTTAGTAAAGAGGTTGTACTTTCGGTTCCTAATTTAATTTTATAAGCTTCAAAGTATTTTTTATTAATAAACACCAATATAAATAAAAATATATGACAATAATATAAAGTATTTTCTGGTTAGTAGTGTAGTTCCAAAGAGCATTGCACTATTATAATGTACCTAAATTATGGTACTAACAACTATTGGGGGAGCAATATAGTTTGATGTAAATTTGCAGCAGTGCATTAGCTATGAGTTGTTTTCACACGCCTAACTTTTAGATTCCTTTGGGGTTCGGTGCAAAGTTTATAGTATATTTCCTAAGTTTTAATAAAGAAATGTACTCTTGAAGGCATGAGTGTATCTGTAATAAAATTTACTCACGCGTGAGTTATGTAACCTAACTTTATTTAAGTTACATATATATGTTACTGTAAAAGGTCGAACTGCAGTAAATCCTAAGATATTCCAGTAAAACCTAAGATCTACCAATTCTTAATGGTAAATGTCCCAAAAGGTTTGCGATTCGAACTCTTACCACCATTCCGTTGGTAAATCTTAGGATTTACATTAATGACACGGTAAATGTTGAAAAACAAAAATTATTATTAAGTTAGACTAGCTTATGTAAGCATTATGTTTGTATTTCGTTGTTAAATTCCAAATAGAGAACTACTGATTCAGTTAGATAGATATGATAGAGATTGAGATATTCAGAGATATACGTTATTTGTTTTTTCAAAATAATTTAAATAAGTTGGTATTAGTTTGTACTTATTACTATCATATGATACCTTTATAATACTATGTACCTGTTTTGTCTAATAGTACATAAAAGTAAATAATGAAGAATTACTCATTGTTTTATTCCTAAAACCAACATCTACCAGCTGACAGTGGTAAAACCTAGCATATACTGAATTCGAATGGTAAAAGCTCGAAAAAATCGTCGTATTTTCAGAAATACTTACCAACTCATGTCGGTAAATCCTAAGACTTACACTTAAATCTTAAGATTAACCGTAGTTCGAACTTTTACAGTAAAATATACATATTTTAGGTAATAATTAGAATCGTAAACCAAATGTGAACAATCATCGTACACTTGAAGCCGAAATTGAGCCCTTCAGTTTTTACCACACTTATAAATTGTATTTTAACATTCTCGTCTCCGATAATGTCCAATAATATAAGTGTCATTTAGATTTATGAACCCTTAGATAAGCCAAGTTTGTTTTTGTTAGCGTCGCGACCCGTCTACCCCTAATTTTGTGTTAGCGATAAGCTCATATTTTAAACCATTAAAGTCAGTTGTTACCCAGCTTCAAATATTTTTTTTTATTTAAATATCTCGATATAACAACCGAACTTAATTCGTGGTGCAATTTAGTTTTTTTAGTTAGTACTTGACAACAATTCACGACCACGAACGCCGGTCTACTAGGTTTTCTCTTGGCACCGGGTTGTACTCATTCAGTGAGAACCTTGTGGTTCTTTCGTCCGCCATTCGGTGCACATGCCCCGAACAATTGAGCCTGTTGCGTTTTATGAATTGGACGATGTTGCCGTCAAGGCAAATACGCCAAACACCATCGTCGCAAACAATTTAGTCTCTTTAAATTACTAGATACTAACTAAAGTACTCATTTGTCTCTTTCTATGAAATAGATTTTAAACTCTAATAAAAAGGGACAGGTACATAAGTGCTTTCAATAGTAGACGGATGGACTCGCTTTTACTTCACCTTTCATCACAATTATCCTCTTTGCGTACTAGTTACATAACAAAAAAAAAAGGTTTTACAAATCTGCGTTCATTTCGCAGTACACTCTAAATTCTTTAAATATTGACTAATAAATTGGCTAACCTAACACAATAAACAAATAAATTCACCTATAAAAATAGATTGCAGATCCAGCAAATTAATCGTATTTGATAGTGTTTGTTACTAAACCGTTAAAATGTCTAGGGCGATCACTCGTGAAAATCTATTCCTATTCATGGACTTACAATCTATACTTTGTGCAATTATTTTTTTATGTTACAAATATATACTTCATAATTTTAGTTCATGTGTATATATTATTCTATTCTATAATTCGGTTTTTTGGATGCTTTTTATATAATACTAGCTGACCCGGCAAACGGTTTTGCCATGTAGATAATTTATAATAAAAAATAGGGGTTTGATCGTAGAGGGGTGAAAATTAGGGGTTGGTAAAAATTAAAAAAAAAAATTAGGGGTGGACCACCCTTAAAATTTTGGGGGATGAAAAATAGATGTTGTCCAATTCTCAAACATACCCAATATGCACACAAAATTTCATGAGAATCGGTCAAGCCGTTTCGGAGGAGTTTAACTACAAACACCGCGACACGAGAATTTTATATATAAGATTACACTTACACATTAGTATAAGATCCCACTATACAACGACCTTCACCGAGATGCTTATTTAATGAAACTTATTTTATATTTAATTTAATATGTCAATAAATATAATCCATATGGGTTGCCTAGCAAATTTCAGTCCAGAGTATGTTTAATTAATATTTAAAAAAAAAAATTTTTTTTATAATTAGCATGTAGTAAATTTTTTGAACTTTTTTCAATCAATATTTTTAATCAGGGTAGTATTATATATCTATCACTATAACCTTCTTTTATACTAAAGATGTATATATACTTTAGTGTCACATAAAAAATATATATTATTTATGTGTATATTATACACATAAATAATTAATTGATTAAAAACAACCTAACTTTTGCACTATAACCTTCTTTTATACTAAAGATGTATATATACTTTAGTGTCACATAAAAAATATATATTATTTATGTGTATATTATACACATAAATAATTAATTGATTAAAAACAACCTAACTTTTGCATATTCTATGGGCTTCATACTTTCGATTGGTATAGAATTTATCTAATAATCATACCGGTGAAATGTTTAAAAAAATATTTTTTTTTTAATTAATTAAAAATACTCTGGACTGAAATTTGCTAGGCAACCCATATGGATTATATTTATTGACATATTAAATTATATATAAAATAAGTTTCATTAAATAAGCATCTCGGTGAAGGTCGTTGTATTGCGGGATCTTAGACCACATATATTTACTTTAACAGAGTTAGGGTCTGTTTCACAATGTATGGATAAAGTACCAAATAGCTATGCAACACATAAATTATTAGGAAGATAAATTGTGCTATTTGACACTTCATCGGACTCATAACTTTTTATGGACTTTATGTGACGAATAGCGCTATCTGACAGTCGTGAAACGCAACAATAGTGTTTATCCTACCAATAAGTAATAAATAGTTAATTTGGAACGTATCCGTACATTGCGAAACAGACCCTTAATATTGCAATTTTACATGCAAACTATAAAATGATTTTTTACATATTCTCTTCTGCGTCTGTTACACCAAGTTGATAGACGCTTGCTAAGTGGCTTTAATCATGAAATTGGTGTGCCAGTTTCTCGCTGACCATGTAAAAGTATTTAAAACGTCGAGTTAAGTTATACATTTGCGTTTAAATTATTAGTTACGTCTAATAGCATGATGCTTGCAGGTGCTTACAAACATATAGTACAAAAACCTTGACGATCTGAAACAGTGACAGAGATCTCACAGAGTGAGAGTTTATTGCCAGTTCTTCTCGTCTGTTCTACGCCCTAGGTTTAAGAACTGGCAGTAAACGTAAATATATAAAAAATAATTTTACTGACGTTCATAAGTGATTGATTTGATTTTGGATACTCGTATGAAAAAATCCCACAGGTACTCCCTTGTGACAGCCCTATTACTAATTCTGTTACGCGCCCAGCGAACAATAATTCACCGAAATCCCGCCAACATTACACAGAAATGGTTGAAACACAAAATTGTGAATTTCATATCCCTTTACACGATATTTCGAATAATGAACTCAATCAATTCCAATATTCCTGTTGTTTCTACTGCAACAAGCCATTTTCCATACGAATTATTCACTCTAAAATAATGTGTATTTCAAGGATATTTGCTTGATGGGCTTAATGTTTTAATTAGTCGAACATAGTTTTTAAGAACCAAACATTCGTTACCATAATATATATTGAGTTGAGTGGTTCTCAAATTATACGCAAAATATGTATGAATTTATCAAATATACACATATATATAAAAAACGAACGACTAATCACATTTAACCTGATATATGTCTGTGAATACTTTACTATCTGAATGATATTCAGATAGTAAAGTATTCACAACATTCTTAACCTACATAGTAATAATTAAACATAGATAAATAGAAAACTAAAATGAATTTAAAAGTTTAGTTCTTGTGTCAGTGTATTTTTATGCTGGCAGCATTTCCTTACTGTAATGAGATACATACATAACCAAATTATGATTTGATATCAAATTATGCATACAGAACTTTATAGCAAGCTATCTACGTAGGTAATAAATGGTTGGTGGACTCAGTTTCCGCAACTTAGACTCTTATTAGGTCCATTGTGCGTCTATCTACGTAGAAATATTCATAATATAGTTTTTTGTCTTAAACACCTATGTCTATTTGTTCTCTTAAGAACAACAAAGATAATTACATCTTAGCATAAAAATATATCACTTTCGTTCATTTCTAGTTACAAATATGTCGGAGCAATGGCTCTGCAGTCAGTTGCCATTGTAATTTTGACACAGAGGTCATAAGTTAACCACGTCAAAGTCAAATCAAATTAAAGTTAATATCTATGGTTAAATCGATATTTAGAGCAATAGCGTTACTATAAGCTGCTATTGTCATTATAATTTAATAATATCAAAGTCAAATTAGATCAAAACCATAATTCTACGAGTATGTCACTAGTAAGTTACTCATTCTGTCATATAATACAATTATTTATAATTAATTTAATATCATAATAAATGTACCGATTTTTCAAGCGCTTAAAAAGACGCACGATCTTGGCAATCTTTTAATTGTGTAAAAGAAATTATTATAATCATTTATTTTAACAAACAAAATCTTATATAATCTTATCTGTAAAACACTGTAGAACTATGCTTATATAAAAGTATGTATTACGCATTTCGTTAGCAGCAGGAATCAATAATGTATTTGATTGTTCTTATTTTAAAATTCGCCGTTCACATACTCTGTAGACTTATATTGTAACAGATTAATTTTTATAATCTGTGGAATTAAATTTTCCCGAACATGGAAAAGGCTGTACATATGAAATATGTCACCCGAGAACACTAAGGCTTGAGAGTGAGGCCGCATAGCAAATTAGATTTCTTACCGTTGGCTTCCTTGACAACCTTCAATGCTCCTTTAAAATGTCAGCTTAAGTTAATAATAAGATTGAGGATCAAAGGCTGTTCGTCAGTATCGTTTCTATAGAAGATATATTTGTGTCCATTTATTTCGTAGGCTCTTCTAATATCAGAAGTGAACAAAATCAGGTTAATTAAGGTTTATAACAAAACAAAGTAAACAAACAAGGATTTTTTTCAATAAATATTTTGCTAATATTGTACGCAAACGTTTAGTTTAAGTAATATAATATAATACGTAATATAATAAGTAATATAATACGTTAAAACTACATGTATAAGATATCGCAACTCTGTCATAAAATACTTGTTTTTATTTTAAAATGAAAAAGTGCACTCTTACTGAGACACCCGTTATAATAACTAGCTCAAACGAATTTTAAATGTGTTCCAAATGGCTAACATGACACAAAATAATAGCAAACTATACAACTCGAAGAAAATTTCTAATATAATATGCTATTGCTATATTATTGCTACTGCTATATATTTATTTGAACTAATATTATAGATATAAAAAGTAAACTATAAAAAAGCAGTGCCGCTACAAAATTTTACGTCCAGGCCTCATTTCTGTTTGTTTTGTCTGTTTCTTCAATGACTTTTAGGACTTGAGAAATGCCGGTTTCCCCACGATATTTTTCTTCACCGTGCGCAAAAAAACAGAAAGTCTGTTGGTGCAGTCGGGGATCGAACCTACCTCTTCAGGGATGTGAGTAGCACGGTGAAACTACTAGGCTTTAGTACTTTTCTTATAGTAAGGAAGTTAAAGGTTAACGACTTGTGCTAAATAATATTATTTTTCGAAACTCGTATGTTAAATTCCCTAAATTAGCCATGTATTGCGTATTCTACTTTTGCCTAATGAACGAAATGAGCATTTTTATAAGTGAGCAAATTTTAAATTAAACATGCTTAAAAATATTTTCAATATAAAAGCCATCATAATATTCTTTTCCAGATTTAATCTTATCAAAGTTTGATCGGATCGAAGCGTAATTTAATTATAATTCGAAGCCATATTGCGACCCTGACTGTAAGATCGATTTAATATAAGAAGAGCACAAAGTATCAGGTTTTTTTATTATGTATACTCATTTGATATCTATGTGTATGTGAAAATATTTAGGCGATAAAGTTCTTATTTTTAACCTACAAAATAATGGTTTTAGAACCATTTATAGGCTTTTAAGAATTGGTATGCTTTTGATCAGAGCAGTTGATATCATGATGAAATTATTAAATGAATAAACCCCCAAATAAAAGCGCCATAACAACTGAATCCATAATTACACTCCTAACTAAAGACCTCGTTCTTCTCATTCTTTCAAATCAGGTTTACGCTGTGATAAAAAGAGAGTGAATACATTAAACGATGCCATTAGACTAAGTTAGTTTTGATGAATAAGGAAACCTTATCTTAAATTGGGTGTTTTATTGAAACACAAAATCTACTGTTCATAGTATGTTTATGAGCATTACCACAAGTGTCTAATAAGTTCAGCCATAAATAATCAGACAAGGCATATAAATATAATATGCAGTAAAAATTAATAATAATATTCAGGCATTTAAACATATTTATTTATTTAATATAAAATGCAGATGATATTGATATTTCCACAAATGAACATCGCTTCTCATTTAAGTAAAAGTGACTAAAATATTCGAAAAACTTTCCTCCGCAATTAGATTTACAGCCTTAATGTGGATTCTGTGTTCCTATTAATATTTGAAAAGCCTTATAAGACAGTTCCGAAGATTAATTTAAGAAAATTTCTTTATCCATTCTTCTTAACATTATTATTATATTACCTGTTAGAAGATTTTTTTGTCATATGAACATAAAGTGGTTCTTTGCCTCAACCTTATTTTAGGCTCAATGGAAATCTGGAACCTGGTGAATATTATGTAGGCTATCATATTTATATACTCTATCTAGGTTAGATAGCCTTTTAAAATCATATTCCTCTATGCTATTAAAAAAGTATTTTATAACTTAGATCAAAATTATTTTCCGATCTATTTTAATTTGATCCTTTCTTCCTCAACTCTTAAAAAATGTTTTGTTTTTTTGTATTTCTTTCAAATTTAGAAGATTATTCTTAAAAACTGAATCAGTATACACTTAATTTGTAATTATTCTTGCTTTCAGAAAACGATTTACGCTGATTAATTAAATCAACATTTTAGTTTTTTTTTATTATTAGGTACCAAAACCAACTTAAAATTTACGCAGTTCCTTAAAACAGTGCTTTCATATTTTTGTATAACTACAGGAAACTATTTAATTTCTAAATTTTATTGTATGAAACAGCTGATTTGTGTACTGCCAGACATCCTAAAAACATTATAAACAGATCATAAGCATAACAGTTGTATATTATAGAGTGCTGAACTGCTTGTTTGAATGCGGTTAACCTGAGTTGTTTCCCAAATTTATAGAGTTTTCATACAAGATTTACAGCCATCATTTATTATTCACTATCCATTGTACGAACGGATTTATGATAAACATTTCACAACTGAAATAAACCCCTTTTTAGTAAACTATTTTTTATTTACACGTTCGAGAGATTTACAAGGGATTTAAATACTATTTTGAATTGTACCAAATAAATGGTTAAAATGATTAACAATGATGAACAAAATGATGGAAACTCCGTTATTTATATAAATAAATCTGGCACCATTATAATAAAGTACTCGTGTATCTCTTTTTTCACAGTGTAATGAGAATTTGACAGAAAGAGACTTAGACTAACTTAGAATACTAATAAGTGGGTATATTTATTGGAAAATTAACCTATGAAATAGATACATCTTCGAGTTAAATGATATACATGCAAACTCCAGAAAAGAAAGTTTCAGTTATTCAAATTGTTTTTATGTAACAAGAAACGAACGGGCAGGAGGCTCATCTGATGCTATATGATACTACCGCCCATGGACACTCACATTTACAGAAGGTTTGCAAGAGCGTTGCGGGCCTTTTAAGAACTGGTACACTCTTTTCTTGAAGTCGAATTGGTTTGGAAATACTTCAGTGGGCTGTTGGTTCCACATAATGATGGTGCGTGGCAAAAAAATGCCTTAAGAATCGCTCAGTTGTGGAACGACGGACGTCAATGTGATATGGATGGTATGTTGTACTCTGCCTTGAAGTCCGGAGATGAAACTCTGCTGTATCCGAATAACTCATCTGAAAACCCTCGTAAATGCGGTCGAAGATGTAGAGAGACTCTACGCAACGCCAAGGGCTCAAGCCCCTCGGAAAGTAGCTGGTCGTCGACGATTTAATTCACTCTTCGTTCAATACGGTCAAGTGTTAGGAGCTGGTACTGGGGAGCTCCCGCTCAGAGGTGAGAACAGTACTCCATGTGGGGCCGTATTTGCGCTTTATAGAGTTGCAAGCTGTGGCCCGGAGTGAAGTAGCGTCTCGCCTTGCTGAGCACACCAAGCTTCTTAGCCTTAATTTACATTTTCCATCCAAATGACCCCGAAACTGAAAGTCATTCGATATGTCGCCGAGAAATATAGCTGTAAGAATATTAGTATATATCCTTCCTAATATGTTATAGTAATAATCAAATTGACGTACGTTACACGTACAAATAACAAAACATATGTAATTAAATATTATAAATAAAATTAATTTATCATTGTTATAATAACTAGATATATTTTGATTCTTACAAATAAGAGGCCGTGTATTCATAGAAAAGCATGTGAAGGCATAAAACGTAAATCGCTCAATAAGCCCACATAGCCTTTTTATTAGCAGGTTTTGGAGCGTGATACGTTAAGCCTTCAAATATGGATTATGCTTTTCACTGCTTATTTTATTAAAGTAGAATTAATTTATTCGAGTAACGAAAATTAATCACGTGTATTTTTGCAGTTAGGTGTAATTATAATAGTTCAGCTAATTATATATAAACAACCTATGTCAAAGTGTGTATAATTTGACATAGGCCGTTTGATACTGTAATGTTTTTATTTATTTATTATTTATGACTCTTAATCAAACACATTTTATAAGCATTAAATATATTTTTTTTGATCTCGTTGACTATATTTTTGACCTAAATAATAATTAAAAATTTATGAATACAAAATTTCAATTGTCAGAATCTTGTTGAGTGGCGTCTATCTAGGTATATCTCTAAAGATATATAAACTTTCAGTTAACTCTTCTTTTAAAAACTATAGTTTCCTTTATAAAATGATTTGAGATAAACACATTGCTATAAAACAATCTTTTTTATCGTAATAATATGGAATTATGTAAATTACATCACCTACAGAGGTTTCACAGGAATTCTCATTATAATGTAAGGCCTATCTTTCATTACGCATTTTATTAAATTTGGCAAGCCAATGTGAACATTTCCTGTAGTATTCACACGCGCTGTTATTTGTAACATGGTAATAAAGAAATTGAGAAAATAAGGAAAAGAGAAATCTGGCAAATACTTAGAAGGGGAACAAGTGAAATTGTTGAAAAAATTCACACCTCATTATTTACTGAGAACAAATTTCCGCTCGCTACGGACGCTCAGTCGAATGTGAGCGTCGTAGCGCGCGGACGTAGACGCCAGACTTGTAGCAAATTTCGTAGCAGATCGTAGTTGCGTAGTCACGTGTATATAAATCACAATCAAGAAATTCATGAATAAATTTTTGGAATTGTAAGTACAATACGTGTCACATTAAAGTTGTATCTAAAACTATTTTGTCAAAATTTCTAGCCATGTTTAATATAATTGGTAAGAGATATACCTTTAACGACATTAACTAAACATATACAAAATTTATAAGGAATCCTCTATTCAATAAACAAGGATTTGATTGACAATAGATGTTTAAATATAGGAATAAATCTGACATAAAAGAAACTTGCTACAGAAGTTTCATTCGTCGATAAGTATTTAACGTCCCAATTCTCTCTAAGGAGATCTCTATGAACAACCTAGATCAAACGAAAAACAAATCGAGAATTTTATTTTGCTTAAAATATGTATGTATTTTGAAAAAAGAGATGTGCAATATCCACGGGGTATAAACTTTTTTGGTTGATATAAAATAATATTATATAAATAATTAGTAAAAGGTACTAGAGAACTGACAAGTTATAAGTACCCATAACTGACAAGCATGCATGGTGAATGTCAAGTGGATGAAGCGAGAGGTATGTCAGGACCGTAGCAAGTGGTCATCCGTGGTATCTGCTTATTCCTTCGAAAAAATGGCGTGAAATAAATAATAAAATATAATAAATAAATAAAATAATTTGTTAAACAATATTTTTACTTCTAGTCTTTGTGTGTGCTATAAAACTACCAAACATAACCAAAACCTTATTTTTTAAAATAAATTCGATTATTTATTTAAAGACTCTTGAAAAGGTTTTTCATATTCGGATATTTAGTTAGATCGGGAACTATTGTTTAAAATAAACTATAAATAGTTATACTAATCTTAATGGAAAAATAAAAATATTGTGGATAAAAATTAACAGAGTTGCCATGAGATACTTTCATCCAGATAACACATAGTTATGGACGATCGCGAATATTCAGACGTCGACAAAATATTCAATAAAAACTTCTACAAATGCTGTGCATTTGTTTACCAGGTAGAGGAAGAAAGAGTCTCCCATGTCATTATAGAAATGATAAATTCTTGAAGTCCCTATCAGCAATGACCATAAGACTCATCTCAGCTTCAAGACTGTCCAATAAACTAGAAAAATTTAAATCTATTGTAAAAACGGAATATTGAGCTCACAGTATCAAATTTAAACATAAGTGTCCTACGACCTAGATACTTACGTGGGTTTAATTCAATTTCTAAACACGAATCTCCGAGTATGCTATAAAATAGAGAATTATCTTAATTTGTTGACATTACGTCACTGGAACCAAACGTTGTCGCATATTGTGTACATAGTAATAATTTAATGCAGTTTACGTGTTTATGCTAACGATATTAGGGAAGACAACCTAACATATAGTTTGGAATTACCGTGTTGGTTAATTAAAATAACATTTCAATTACAGTGTGGGACACACCACGTTACAAAATGCATTTAATATAATAAGATTATTGCTAAAATTTAATAACTCAAGGTAACTTTATTAAACTTAGCACGTTTGAATTACTTTTTATTTTAGGCTCGGACCGTTGTTCGTTCTAGTGCGATTAAGAAATTTGGTACTTATTCTTTTTTTAATCTACAAGACTAGTGTGGAGCTGCTAAAGTCCCCTAATAATATACGTCACTTGTCACTGATAATTTCTTAAATAAAGTTGTTAATAAGTTGTTCTGTGTCCTCCAACACGAAGCATTTATTGTCTGGCTACGGAATTTTACGGCAACACAAAATTCTCTGCTTGTTCCGGATTGACGCAAAATTCTTTAAATAGTGAAAAGAAGATTTTTTTTTTACACCACTTCAGTTATTTTCCTTGAACAATGAAGTAAAGTTTATAGTAATCCTAATTGCAACCAGGTTTAGTTTAGTTCTTTTGCGAACAAGATACATATCTTGCGTATGAATTTATTGTAAAACTGCACGTGGTCTTTTCAGTTTTCTAAATATAAATAACAAGAATAGATTCATCTGAACATAAGATCTATTTACGAATCAGACAGAGGAGATCGATTGAGGTACGAAAGTCAAGTTATATTTTAAGCATCTGGGCAAAAACGATTGGGAACGTCGTGGTAGTCTCATATTTATAGATTATCCAAAAATAAAACAGTTATATATTTATTTTATTAATAAATATATAAGAGAAATATGCCTGAATTGTTAAAGAAGACATTAACGCATTTTTAATGAATTAATTTATGCTGTTTGTTAGTTATAAATATATTTTGTTTTTTTTTCAGGTAACTTGGATTGAGAAATATGAAGGTAAGGCTCCTTTGTATTTATGTTGTATCTTACCCAATGTAAGCTTAGGTTGCCCGAAAGCTGTCGTTTGTAAGTCGTAATTAAATTTCTTTGATCGTTTTGCTTTATATATAATGTGCCACGAAATCTCAAATAAATATCTATAAAGCTTTTACTATGATGTAACCTTGCGTCAATAATCATTAATATAATGATGGAGACAGACTTGAAACAAATGGTCTATAAAAAAACAACGATAAAACAAAACCAATTATTCTTTTGTTTCATGTCTCAAAATTCCGTGGAAATTATAAATCATTTCGTTGATACGAATTTTGTCAAGAAATGAAGAGCAATTATTTATTTGGGTCATTGTTTTGAATGGGTCGTAGTTCGTAGATACTTTGAGGACTTAGTAAAGTTAAATTGTATAGGATATTACAATTACAATACTTTCGGTCCTCTGTTTATAAAACTAGTTCTTTGTTTAGAACCACTTTATTTATTTCCAACACAAAAAACATGTTAAATTTAATTTAGAATGTATTATATAAAGTTTAGGGTTTGGTTGTGTTATTAGTGTAGGGTTTGAATCCCATCTTGGGTACAGGCTTTATCCAGCTCCATTTGTCTTTGTTTTTCGAGACTACTGTATAATATTAATAATACTTGTACAATATTAAACAATTATAAAACTGTATTTTCTTACAGAGTTTTAATCGCTTAGAGGTTAGGTTTTATTGCACGTAATTTACAAATTTCAATAGCCTATACTAGAGAACACTATGAGAAAACTTTCATATGTTTAGAATCAATTATTTTGTTCTATGTTATTTGTAAAAGATAGGTAAGAAATCACAGAAATAGTGGTTAGAAAATTCATTTTAGCACAGCATATAAACACGTTTAAGGAAAGTACTTTTTACATACAGAGATGTGAAATTATAATGATCACGAGAAATAGCTAGCGTACATCAAAACTGCCGTAATTCATGACAATTTGCTGTAACCATTTAAAACAATTTGGTGCGAACTTTCGAACTATTCACCGCACTCCAATTATATACTTCTAAAGGACAAGGGGACTGTTTACTATTTCAGTGTCAAATTATTGTAACCGCAGCGTTACCCTTGTCATTGTGTTATAAAGTTTCATTGAAATGTATAATATATGTAATATGTGAAGATTAATTTAGCTGTATGCTATGCTATAACTGTTGACTCAAGTATCTGCCTCGTTGTCGTGCGTGTATTGACTAGCTATGTCCTGAGGCTGTAAGTTCTACGAGAATGTGCAATATCTACAAAGTATACCGTAGATGTATTTGAATTTCGAATTTAATTCTAGGAGCCCGTTTGTATAAAATACGTTCGTGTAGAAACTCTAAAGGTGGGAACTGACCAAAGTTACGAGGTGTAATGTAACATGTAATGTAATGTTACACAGCGAGCATTCGTGCAGTCAGTACGTCGTGTTACGGGGAAACCAGCGAGCAACGAGCCGCTCGTTGCTCGCTTTGAGTGCTCCACCCGGCTGTCGGTTTTTTGGCGAATCCTTTGAGTGTTACGCGGTTCGGTCAGTACGCTCTTTGTCAAAAGTCGTCCCGAGCGCACGCGCGTAGCGAGTAATCACACGTCAATCAATCAATCAATCAAACATGGAGTGGGACAAAGAAAAATCTCTGTATTTTTCTATAAAATGAGGAAGTGTTGTGGAACCCAGCTCATCCAGAGCAAATAAATTCAACAGTTCTTCAAAATCGATCGGAGACATGCGTACAAAATTTTTATACTGTCTAGTAATCATTTGGTTTTTCAAAGTTGCTATCAATGACAAACCACCACATACGCCTCTGTTTTTAAATAAGTTTAATGCCCAGTAACGTTTTTTCTTCTTCTTAATTTGGATGAAACAATAATTAAGTAGAATCAAATATACCAGCGCGTCCTCGCTGTCAGCCATCTCGTGAACACTGGCGGCGAAAGCGGAGCACAGACGTTTGACGAGCATGTTACGCCGATTTTAAAACACAGCGTAACATGCTCGATGCGTTACACGCTCGATGCGAATGCTACATTACACCTCGTAACTTTGGTCAGTTCCCACCTTAACATTTTACACACAAAATTTTACGAAAAATATAGGTTTATAAGCATGTAAAGTAAATCTATCAAATTAAACTTTAAAGTACTATAAAATATAATTTAACTCAGCTAGCCATCGATTAAATAAATACACTCAAATAGAAAGTTTTTTATACCTTTACCCATCAAGTTCCTGACACAATTGAAATGTGCAAAGCATGACAAACATGTAGAAATTGTACTCGATACCTAGTTCCAAGTCACACAATGATGTCACTCAACACCAATCTCGACAAAGTAAATACATCACAGCTTGGTTTAATACATGGCAATGCCCACAAAATCGGTAATGTGGTTGTTAATGGAGGCATGTTGCTATATTGAAGTATAATTATTAAATGCTATTTCAGATTGGAATTTTGACAAATAAATGTCATGAATTAAGTACGATCTCATACTGTATTTTAATACGTTTTATTGTTTATTACTTGTGTAGTACTTTTACTAATAATGATACATTAATACCTTGTATTACAAATACCAAATAATACCTTGGTATTACATTTGTTTGTGGATAAAATGTATATATGATTTTGTTCCCTTTGCATTGGAGTAAAGATTGGGCCGCGGGATTTAAACGCACATGCGCAAATTAAAGATTAAGGTGGTACATAGTACCGGTGACCCCAGAACTGGTGATTTCCTCGCTCAACGAATACGAATGGCAATACAACAAGGAAATGCCAAAATTATTAAAAATATTTTAGTTTTTTATTTATCCATTTTTAATAAATATTATGATTACTACGTAGTTTAATAATTGCCAATATTTTTAACATTTGTAAATTAGCTAAATAATTAATCTAATAAGAGATTGTCATTTTGATCGTTATTAGTACATAAGTTGTGGTAACAAGCCAGTACATATTAAAAACTTCAGGTGGTATTAATATTTTTTTTTTATTTATTTATTATTGATGCAAGTCATAGCTGACCTACCGACCTTTTTTTTAATAATTACATTAATATTTATATGGTACATAAACCTAATAAAACTCAGTGGCAATAGTATATTATCATATGTATATCTCAATTTTTTATCCTTCCTGATGAGCTTAAATTAAAAAAGAAAATCAGTGGCGCTACAACCTCTTTAGGTCTTTTTTTATATATTTCTGAAACTGTTTCATGATCATTTTTCAATCTGATTGTCATTTCAATGTGATTGGGTCTAAGACATGTCGGTTTCCTCACGATGTTTTCCTTCACCGTTCGAGCGAATGTTAAATGCTCATAGAAAGAAAGTCCATTGGTGCACAGCCGGGGATCGAATCTACGACCTTAGGGATGTCGCACGCTGAAGCCACTAGGCCAACACTGCTCATAATGATGAGCTGCTCCTAATGAGCTTACTGACCATATAACAGAGTGGTGAAAAATATTTAGAACAAAAGTAGTTTCTTCGTTTACACAATCCACTTAATATTATGCAGTTTTCTTTGGCGAATCTCCAAAATCTTTTGTTGACACTGTGTGAAAGCCACTTACATCGTAGCCGTTATCCTCATAGTTTCTCTAACGGTTTACTTAAAGAGTGTTCTATTTTACTGTTATTATGCGGGAAAAGTGGTAATATTTTATGATATATGCGCGCATTTGATTTGTGTGCTATTTTTGAATACATTATTTTTTGTTCCAATTATATTAACCATATAATTTACACGCATTCAATTCGTTTGCTCCCCTTGTTCAGATTTTCAATGAAAATAATGTATTCGAGTCTAAATGTATAGGGGCCTGTCTAGGAAAATTAAAACACACTGTAGTATTCGGTGTCCCATGGCGAGTTGTGTACTGCGGTTTGCGCTTCCTCCAAACTAAAAAAAGTATCAGTCTAACCGCTGACTGGCTGGTTCAAAGGCCCTGGAGACTGACATGTGTGTATAAAACGTATGTGAAGTCGAACTTAGCGGTTGAATACACTTCGAAAGCGCAGTCAAGAGTATGACGTCATCAATTTGATTGTGATGATTTTTTACATACAGTGTGTCTACTATCCTACATATTGTGATTTTCGTATTTGTTTCACTGATATCCTTTTCCATGCGCTAAGTAAAATATAACGATGCTCACGATGTTTGCCTGCCGTAGTAGCTTGTGCTAATTGCGCACATAGAAACTTCCCCTGGTTCTCAGCCATGATTAAAACACACGACCTCAGAGATGAGGGTTGCATGTTTAAGCCAATAGGCCAACACTGCACATCTGTCCTTAATGTATAATATTGTAGTAACCTTTAGTAGTAATTTAAAATTCAATAATCTATCCTATATAAATAACAATAATAATAAACAATCGCCCGTTTTAGTTCCAACAAAGACCCGGAGGTGAGATTTATAGCACACTATTATAACTGGTATTACGTTTACTTAACGCTCTTATCACTAAACTGCCGTGATAAATGGACTTCTCCTAACTTTGTGGGCGTACTGTATTTTTAGTTGCAAAGCGTAGGTGCATTATTTATGAAGATAAAATCGAAATAAATATCGGTCTGCACAATGTAGAAACCGGTGGCTTTTAGGTTTACTTTATTCACGAATAAGTAAGATTGGAATCTTTGCCACTTTATTCATAATAATAAAATTAGTTATATGTTTGATACATTAATTATTTAAAGAAAACACTTTTTTTTCACACACCGAATTGAAGTTATCTATTATTATGAATTTACAATTATTTTACATAATTTTAATTTCCGACGTTTCGCGTGCTTACGTTACGTAAAATAATTCTTAATTCTTAATATATAACTTCAATGCGGTAAAAAAGTGTTTTCTTTAAATGTATAAATGTTATGTCAATAAAAGACAAAAATTACATACATTAATTATTATTATTATTATTATTGCAACTAATTAAAAGCTTGCCACTCCAAATGTCACCAATTAATGTCGTTCTTATGTCCTATCTTCACATCTCTTCCCTTGCTTTTCCTTCCTTTCACCACTTATTTATCATATCACAGTTGAATTGGGCCGGGTACGTAGCGCGTCTCAAGAATCAACAATGGGTAAGAATAATAAAGTGGAATGACCCTTTAGGTAAAAGAAAACCAGGGAGGTCTTATGCAAGATGGGACGATTAAATTAGAAATAGCAAGGTTTGGTAATCGAGAGAAAACTGGTCCTTGTTGAAGAACATTCAACTCGAAAGGGGGTTCTCTTACTAACATGAATTAAAATGTTTATACTAACAAACAAATTTTAACTATTTGTTAAGAGAAATATTATTCTATTTTATTTTCATCTTGGTTATAACAGTCATTGCGTAGTTTTAACTTTAGAACCTTTTCATCTCATTCTGTCATATTGAGTTAATACTGTGATTAAGTAAGTTAAAACAGTATTAAATAATTGACTTATTTAGTCTATGTCTATAAGACGTTTATGGAAAATGAATGAATTTTGCCGGCTTTTTTTGTAATACAATTTCAAATTTAATCCAGCGGAAAATCAATTTAAATAGTCTTTGTTCATTTTACAAGAAAAATGCCCTCACTATGGAAAAATGTACGCGAACAAATTCACAAAAACTAAGTAATAAAGGAACATTATGTATGATCATTCAATGATCCTTGAACGACATCCGATGCGAATGGAAACAGCGAGACACAATTTCAAAGACGTATTCCTGTTATCGCATTTTAAGCTATATGTGTTTAGCAATAAGGCGAGCTTTAGGCTGTCAAATTAATCTGCGACTGTCGACATCTAAGGATAAGAGGATTATATTATCGAGGTGTTGAGGAAATGTGGATACGAATGACTTGATTTGGGTTTGTAAGAGCTTAGTTTTTGCCACCGCAAATGATGTGACTAAACGAACTTGGGATCGGCTTCTTATAGTTTATAACAAAAAATACTAGTATTATTATGAAAAAGCGTGGGTTGCTCGATAGACGAAAAATATGCCATAGAGCGCCCCACGCTTTTTCACAATAATACCAGTATTTTTTGTTCATTACCATTTTCAGCCTGAATTAGGAATTATTTTTCACTTTTTAGTTTGATGTGCTTTAAAAGCGTGTTTTTTAGTTTTTTTAAACTACTATTTATTTTTTATTTTTTAGTTAATTTTTTTTTATTTTTTTTCTGATTATTGCATTGTCATCGATCTTTGACAGGTGCGCAAAGTTTGAATTAAATCTGTCCGTTAAAAGTGGGTCAAAATCGAGTCCGAAGGAGTCGGTTATATACATACATACATACAGGTGAAGCTAATATAAAGCGTGTAAAAATGGTGTTGAATATCGTTCACTAATTGACTTACATTTAAGATGGTCTTGGAGTGTGTCATCTAAACTAAAATTATGAGAAGGAAATCTCTGTATATTTCTAACGAATAAAGTAAAAAACTTTTGGACAGATTTAATATACCAAGGGGATGACCATATGAGTTACGGTGTTTAATAATACGTGTTCAATAGTTCCTGATATAAATTGTAGGCGAGAAATAGGTGCGATTTAAAGGGATACCGACCACTTCGAAAGCTTTCCATTACCTCGGAAAATCCAGGGAAAATCTAGTACGACGTGCCTGCCTTTGACAAATTTGTGCAAAGAAAAATTCTAAATCATACCCCGCGGATAGAGAACCCCTTATTTGCTGAAATTATTTCCAACTCTTTGCTATTTATATTGATACTAGCTGTGTTATTCCAGTGTTATTTCTAGTCATATAAAGACTTTTAAGTACTTTATATACTTATAGTCTATTATAATTAGACAAAATATATCGTTAATACAAATGAATACCATTTTAATTTCGTATTGTACTTAAAAAATATCAAGATACCAACCATTCTAAGATTGAAATTAATTTATACAATTAGACATGATGAGAATTATAAATGCTTCAAGTTCAACAGCTGAGAAATGGTGTAATAATTCTCAATTTTACGTACATTGTGGCCTCAAATGTCGTTAAAATCACGGCTTTTGGTATTGAACATTCGGTAATTTTTTTTTACTATAATCTTTATTTATTGAGCTAAGTGTGCAACTAACTATATTTGCTTGATCCGAGTGGCTTTATCCCTTGGTGCTGCAAAGAGATGAGGCGTCTCTCTGCATCTTCTACCACATTTAGCATGGAGAGTGTTGAGAGGAGTTGTTCGGATTAATAGCTGAGTTTCATCATCGGACGTCGAGGTAGAATACGAAATTCCACCTTCATTACATCGACGTTCGTCGTTCCACAACTGAGCGTTATTTAAGACAGTTTTTGCCGCGTATCATCATTATGTGGAACTAGCTACCCACTGAAGTATTTCCGAATCAATTTGACTAAGGGTCCATCAAGAAAAGAGGGTAACGATTCCAAAAACTCGCCAGCCGTCTGGCATTGAGAGTGTTCATGGGCGGCGGCGATATCACTGAATATTAGGTGAGGCTGTGCCAGTTGGCCCTCTGTTCTATAATAATAATAATTCAACTTTAGGGCAACAGCTTGCATTTGCTTGTATGTCGGAATCGTAAGAAATGTAATTTCTTTGATTGACTCCCGTCATACCGTACGAGGGTGTTCTGAAGAAGTATTTGTTCTACCCTGCTGTGTCGTTTTATTACCGCATCTCGATGGCAGGACATCTTCCACAGTCCGCTTCACTCAGCATTTCCTTTTACGAACTAGCGAGTTTTGGAATCTGCTCTCATTGGAAGTGGTTCCAAGGACGACTTGCAAGTATTTAAAAGAAGAGCGTACTCCTACCTCAAAGGCCGCCAACGCACTCATGCATAAAACAGGGGTATGCGTTTATGGCTAATCCGTAGGCTCGTTTGTTACGATATAGAATCATTTATTCAAAGACAATATATGACAATCCCACTTAGCGCTAAGTGTTTACCTTAGACTCAAAAGACAGATCCAGTTTTTCCTATAAATAATCACGGATGCAGAAATCTGATACCAACAGGTATTCAGCATGTTAGTGCCACTAAATTATTATTATTTATCTTTATTGTTTGCATTATTGAAGTGAAAGTTCTTTATCGGGGTTGGAAAAAAATTTAGTGTAACATTTTTTCGTTACGCGTCACATTTTTCCGTTACGCGCCATCTTTTGAAGTGAAACTTCTTTATCGACGTATGGGAGAAATTTTGTAGCAGGTTACGCGCCATCTTTTTCTTGTCCCTACCACGGTTGATCCGAAGAGATTCTAAACCATTAATAACAAAAATGTATAATAACGATAACAATGATACTAAGAATTCTATTACAATTTATGAAATTCTGTAATAATCTTAGTGGTAATAAGGTAAAATGAAATAATTGTATTATTTGTATTCAAGTCTGTGATAATAAAAGCCTTTTGTTAAACTTTATCTAATTTAACTTTATTTAACCAATTTCTGTAAACTTGCATATAGTAGATCATTTTTCGAAAAATAAGGTCATAAAGAAGTTTCACTTCTTACGTGTGTACACCTAGTACGCGCACACATTTTTTTTTATACTGTTTAAACCTCAGTAAAAATATCGTTATTCCTAAAATAGTCTATTGTTTATATAGTTTTATTCAGTACCCTTAGCACTAACAATACAGTCGACTTGTTAACGATAGAACAAAAATAATTTTTGTATGAAAATATTGAGCAGATCCGTATAAACTAAAAATGGAACTATGAGCACTATACATTTTAAAATAGTATTCATGTATTATTTGTTCGTACCATATCTTCTGATGGTGATATTTGGGGAAAGGGTGGATACAGAGACGGGGTTATACCTTGGGGCACACGGGCCTATATAGGGTAAAAGTAATTTTTATTTTATACAGCCTTGCTATTCTGTAACTCACTTTTCGAACTCACACAGCGGTTTTCGCATCGGTGGTCGCTCTCAAATCAGTCGTGAAGCAGTCATTTTATGATTTGGCATTCTGATAAACAATAAACTACAAGCTCCCACCTTTTCAGAATGCCAAATCATAAAATGACTGCTTCACGACTGATTTGAGAGCGACCGCCGATGCGAAAACCGCTGTGTGAGTTCGAAAAGTGAGTTACAGAATCGCAACGCAGTTTTAAAATATTAATACTCCTATTCGTTGTTATGGTTTCAAATTATATTTCAATAAGAAAATCTCTTGTGACGCAATCGCTAAATCCACCCTTACCCCGGCCTTCAGATGATGTTAAATACGAGTAACCCTGAATAGAAAAACAGGAAAAATATGATCATTATTTTTCTTTCGTATATTGTGTACTTCTTAAAAACTCCTGAAGTTCTAATCAAAAGTAGGAATTTTCTTTTTCAAATATAAACTGGTCATTTATAGGCTAATTGAAATATTTTCATGAAGAATAATATGGATTTTAAGGATAAAGATATTTATTTCTCATTAAAAATATTTCAACATTCACTTGACACGTGACATAGTATTTTATGGGTAGATAAAGCTGAACTGGGACTCCCATATGTCATTATTTATTATGTTTGTCTTTTAATCTTGCCTTAAATAACGTATTAACCAATAACTAAAAGTATTTTACAAGTTAAGTCTGTATTCCGTTAGCAAATAACAATTCCGTCCAACATTAGCATAACAAGACCGCGAATTTGCCAGTTACGACATTTTACGCTTTATTTGTATTCAGTGTTTTTGTTTGTACTTTAGTTTATTTCCTTAAAACTCAGCTCACAGTAAAATAATATATATGGGCGTAAAGCGTTTACAAAACAGTTACTATTTATTATTTTATTTACGTATTATAACACGAAGGTTGTGTTTTGTAGTCTCGGTTGCTGCACAGATTGATTTGTATTTCTATAAAAACACTTTCTGCACCAATTAAAGGCTAAACCAACGAATTTCTAATACAATTAATAAAGTGACGCAAAACATTCAGTAGTTATAAGTATGTTTATTAAACCGGTAACTATAATATAATATACGTTAAATGAAACTGGCGTATTCTATAAGTTTTTATTATTTTTTTCTTACAATAAAATTCAAAAAAAAGAGTGCGACTTTACATGAATTACTATCGAACCTACTCAATAATAATGGTTATTAAATAATATGTTGACTTAGTCTTCTACAATACTAATAAATAGCTGAAACTAAGCTAATGCTTATTAAAGCTAATGATCATTAACAGTCTTAGTGTTTCCATAATGATTTAACACTATATTTGTGTGTCCGAGATACCGCACTTTGCACTTATATTAACTACACTAGGTTTATTAAACGTTTATTCCTTATTGTTTCAATATCTTAAATAAAGCAATAAAGTGACATTAGAACGATGTATTCATATCTGACATAACAAGTAACTGTTTACAATATTGATATGTTACAAATTGTGCCTTGATATCCCCCGAGAGCCTACAACTTTGTGAATTTTCTGACCCTTTGCATAATAAATGGTGTAAGTTTTGCGACATTTTCATACAACAGACGTGTTTTTAGGTCACTTCCTTGAATAGAAATCTTGAGAGGAATTACTTTTTAATGAAATATCGGTCAACTGTGACAAGATTTTAATTATCTCTCAGATTCATCTTCAACTATTATGCTGTAGAATTATGTAACTTCTTAGAACTTAGCTTGCTAACCAAACTATAGTAATTCAAAAATATTTATATTATTATTCTTATTTTTTTGTAGCATGGTTTTATTTCACAAAAAATTGTGTTATAGAATAATATGAATGTCCAAAATCTAAAAAGCAGTATTGCTAAACATAAACTAACATTATTATTACCGGAAACAATTGAGCAATGTTAGTATCGTATAAATATTAATGTCAATATTTGTCTATATTTATACGATTTTAACATTACCTGTACGTTTACGCTAAAATTAAAAAAAAATATCCATCTGTGCGAAGCCAGGACCACTAGTAATATAATAAAAAGCTTGAATACACATAGGTTTATAGTAGGTAATAGGGTAGGATGAAACAGTCGATCTTAGGGTATGCAAAATACCAAAAGTCTTAATTGCTAAAAGAAAACAACATTCAACAGACAAACAGAAAATATCAACATACAACATCATCTTGAAATTGTATACTGTACGCTTTCATTTTTTATAGAATGGGCTGGAGGATCACCTGATGTTTAGTGATTCCGCCGCCCATTGACACTCTCAATTTCTTACAATTATAGTTTATCCGTTCCAGTTAAAAATAACACTCCTTTATCAGTAAAAATTTCATCTAAACTGTTAATTATTATCCAAAAAATATTTCAAACGGTTTTCGAATGATTTTTACTTTTATGAAAAAGCTGGATATTTTTCCTGTTACCGTCTATATCCGGACTGTTATTAAAAGCTGGTCCAATAAACTTTATATCATATATATTTTATAAAAGAAATAAAAAGTAATTTTTTCCTAGAATATTTATATTTTATTTAGTTCAATGTCTAATTGCTGTTGTATGTTTGAGTCTTCGGTAATAACTCGAAAAATGAATCGTTTTGCTAAGAAGCCCCTGACTTTATACACCACCAGCGTTATACTATTGGGTATATACACACATATTATTGTCGGAGCAGTGTTGGCCTAGTGGCTTCAGCGTGCGACTCTCATCCCTGAGGTCGTAGATTCGATCCCTGGCTGTGCACCAATGGACTTTCTTTCTATGCGCATTTAACATTTGCTTGAACGGTGAAGGAAAACATCGCGAGGAAACCGACATGTCTTAGACCCAAAAAGTCGATTTCGTGTGTCAGGCAATGAGGGCTGATCATCTACTTGCCTATTAGATTTAATAATGACCGTGAAACAGATTCAGAAATCTGAGGCTAAGACCTAAAGAGGTTGTAGCGCCACTGATTTATTTTTATTATTTATTGTTTGAATGACTACAACGTCCCCACAACGTCCCCCCAACGTCGACCACAAATACAACGTCATACCCTGAAAGCAAAATTATTCCGGATAAGGATATTATGTAACTTCTCGATCTTAGCCACTGTGTTTAGAATGATCGAGGATCCTCTCTTTAGATCTCTCTTTAGAAGAGAAAGCAGCATCTCCTTCCTAAGACTAAAAAAGTAACTTTTTTAAATATTTCTGTATAAGATTAATAATATCTAATATATAAAATTCTCGTGTCACAGTTTTCGTTGCCATACTCCTCCGAAACGGCTTGACCGATTTTGATGAATTTTTTTGTGCTTATCCGGTATCTATGAGAATCGGCCAACATCTATTTTTCATCCCCCTAAATGTTAGGGGTAGTCCAGCCCTAAATTTTTTTTTTTTCAGACAAAATTTTTAATTTCTATTTTTTTATGATACAGCATTAAAAAATACATACAACCTAATTTTCACCCCTCTTCGATCAACCCCTATTTTTACTATAAATGATATACATGGCAAAACGACGTTTGCCCGGTCAGCTAGTAGTATATATAAGTCGTAAAGTGTAATATGTTATATTATATTCATGACAAATTTTGGTTGGTAGCTTATTAGATTTCTAAAATATGTGTATTATGTAGAACTCGAATTGAAATACTAGATAGTTTGTCTTGGGATAGTTTATTAAACTATACGAAATTATTATAGTCCTTTTCACGAAAGAAGTCCCCCAGACGCGGCGCTGCAATCGCATGACGTAATGTTGCCATTTATGAGTAAAAAATTTACTTATTTTATTTACATTTAGCAGATGTAATTTATCAAGTAATATTATTTTCTGCATAGTTCGATGAAACAATATTTCTGTTATGTAAAAAGTATATACATATTTATTTACTTATATTAGCGGTGTTCTACCTACTTACAGGGAAAAGTTGAGAAAATAGGGTAAAGAAAAGCAATAAAAAATTTTATTCAGAGTTTTATTGCATAATTGTTGGGTTACAATTTTTTTCGAAGTACACACCGCTGTTATACCCTCGTTTGTAATTCTTGTTATAGTTATTTCTGACACATCTGCAATTAAATTATGAACAACTAAAAATAATAATAACTTTAAGTTTATAATGCTTATGTAATATATGTTTTAATTTCAGTTACCTAGTTTCATCACGTTATGTATTTGTTCAATTTTGTCGCAAAAACGAATTTATATCATAAAAGTCCCATCAATACAGCAAAAAAATATTAAATGGCAACTCTAAAAAGTACCTGTTATGGCGGCAATTCTCTTCCGAACATTGTTTAGTTGTATTAAAACACCTTGATTCTTATGTTCCGCTTCACAGAACTCTTTCACCTTTAATATCATTTCTCGAGCCGAACTTTTTACAACTTTTGGCGTTGTAATAAATATTTAAAATGCACTAAGCTAGTTAAAAATTCACAAAAATCTACCACAACAAACGAACTTGATAACATCGACGAATGACAACATTGCCGACCTGTCAAATTTAGTTCCAAAAATATCCGCGGGACTTCTTTCATGAAAAGCACTATACGTATATAATCTGACATTAAGTTTTCCTTTATTCGCCCTGAGGGCAAGCTGTGGTATTTCGACCGTACCGCCTAGTCTTACATATTTCATTATAATTTCTCCAGATCTATTGATTCCTTGTGCCATCAATTTTTATTGCCACTAATTTTTTAAATCACAATTGATGTAACTACGAGTATATTTCCGACATATTCATCTTTTTGCATATTCAATATTTAAATAATTATAGGATGCCATAATGTGATATAGAAAATAAAGCAGTATTATTCGTAAATACATTCAGCCAAACAATAAAATATATATTTTTTTGTATTTACAAGGGCTTTAGCCAGTAAAATTTACTGTAATGTACAGTACATTTTAAATGTAATTGAAAAAGTAGTAATCATTCTTCGAATGAGATCATCGCGGTTCTTTTATTTTGTCCTAGGCTTACCTTTATCAAAGCTTTTTTCCCTTTGACGCGGTCAATGGATCCTCATATTGGTTTCATTTCAAATGGCTTTGAAACTAAAGCAATTGTCTCAAGTAATCGCGATCGTTTTATGCTCTGTGGGCTTTTTTTAAGAGGACTTTGATCTTTAGACTAATGTTTTAAAAATATTTTGTAAAAAATATAATGCCACTATAATTTGATAAAGGCCAGTGTGATCGCTTTACAACGTTTATTTTAGTGATATTATATATTATGTATATATATATAAAAAATAAATCAGTGACACCTTTTTAGGTCTGGGCCTCAGATTTCTGTATCTGTTTCATGATCATTTGTCAATCTAATAGGCAAGTAGGTGATCAGCCTCCTGTGCTTGACAAACGCTGTTGACTTTTTGGGTCTAAGGCAAACCGGTTTCTTCACCATGTTTTCCATCACCGTTCGAGCGAATCGCAGCAGAAACTGCTATAAAAAACGCTCAGTTGTGAAACAGCGGACGTCGACGTGATCCGGGTGGAATTTCGTATTCTGCCTCGACGTTCGATAATGAAACTCAGCTGCAGGTATTAATCCGAACAACTCCTGTGAAAAGTCTCTGTTGTAAATGTGGTAGAAGATGGCGAGTGACCCCACATCTCTACGCCACGCCAAGGGACCTAGCCACTCCGAAAGGCAATGGTAGTCGACGATTCGAACCACATGCGTTGAAAACGGTCAAGCTGGTACTGAGGAGCTCCCGGCTGAGAACAGTACTCCACGTGGGGCCGAATTTGCGCTTTATACAGTTGCTAGCGGTGGCCAGAAGTGAAGTACCGTCTTTCCTTGCTGAGGAAACCAAGATTCTTGAAGGCTAATTTAGCCTTTCCCTCCAAATGATCGCGAAACTGAATGTCGTTCTATATGTCAACGCCAAGTATTCCGATGCTGGCTCCAGTACTTAAAATGAGAAAAAAACGAAAGGAAAAGAAATCTTAGCAAACGTAACATTTATAAAATACGAATAACAATATGACCTTCGTTATGAATATTTTTTTACCTTCGGTAGTATTTCATTAATGTTTTACAGAAAATTGTTTAAAATAATGATAGTGCTGACCCATATTCAATATGTAGGTTTTCTGAAGCCATACGTTATACATCGCCGATACTTTTATTGCATTAAATGCAATCCTAGATTAATGTATTTTATACAGGCAACACTGGCCTTGTTTCTATAATATTATTAGGCCAGAGATGTGCTATATTTAACCACTTTTCTTTGGTTGTAATTTTTCGAACACAGGATTTTTGATGCATTATTGTTTACAGATTTTTGAATGAAATATTCATATGTAATACCACAAGAGCTTGAGACGACTAAGTCGTCATGACAACTATATTAATTGTTTGCAACGAACCTATCGGGAAATACCCGATAATTTTGAAGCTCGAGTGGTATTCGGGGGATTATTTTTCCGACCCAAATGTCGGCCAATAGAATTGCACCATGAGTCGAAATGTACAGTTAACAAATAAGAATTTCATAATGAATAAAACAACTACTTAATACTTTTCTTGAAGCAACGACCAGAGAAAATTTTCACAAAAAATTTTCAGTATAATAAATACCATGTAGGTTGTACCACGTGACGTCGAATGGTGCAATTCTATTGGCCGACATTAGGGTCGGAAAAATAATCTTTAAAATCTGCAATGTATACTATAGAACAAATATTTATATTTTTAATGATTTGTAACGGGTTTTCTGGCGCCATACATAAAGTATATAAATGTAAAAACATGTATGAATTAAACGCCTATTATGGGGAAAAAATTAAAAATAAAAGTACTTAGCCACAGCTGACGCACGGTTCTGCTACGACAATAACAAGCTTACAATAATAAATTATTGAACATAGCTACTAACGTACAATATATGTGTATGCCATTGGCGTAATCTTATACCGCCTATGGCTTAGTGACTTAAGCATTCTCAACTATGAGGTCGTGCGTTCGAATCAAGACCTTGCACCAATAGATTTTTCTTGCTATGTGCCCAATTAACACTTGCTTCTACGATGAAAACAGGCATCGTGAAGAAGGCTACTTGTCTATAAAGCATAAAAAAGATTAAAGAAACGGATTAAATACATGATTGTTTTTTTAAATCTTACAACGCACAAGTTTAAAATTTAGTCTGTGACCGTGCGTTACGTTCACATTATGGTAAAAAAAATTAAAGAAAATGGTATAATCCTTGAGGCGAGAGGTCTTTGTATATCATCTATATATATAAAAGAAAGTCGTGTTTGTTACAACACTTATAACTCGAGAACGGCTGGACCGATTGCCATGGTTTTTGATTTGTTGGATTTGTTTCCGTCCCGAATAGCAGAATAAGCAATAAAATATCGGATAAGTTATCGAATAACAATAAATAAATTAATTAATTTTACGAACGCAAAAACCATATGGTGCCATCTGTTGACAAAACTACGCATCATTTTACGTCGAATTCGTGTCAGTTCAAGAAATTCCGATCTTGAGGTGAATGAGGAGATGCATAACCATGCTTTGATCCTGATCAAAAGATGTTGGATATCAGAAAGTGCTTAACATGCAGTATCGCCATATTGACGCTAGAGAGAAGATGCCTAATGTGTAAAACTGCCATTCTTCTTTCGCAATGGCAAGCAATAAAACATTTCTGTATTTGCAAAAAAGTTGTATTAATGTAATACTTAACATTAATGAAATCCTAAAATAAGTTAAATTAAAGTAACAACGATATTATAAGGTTGTAGGGCGGAACGAAGTTAGCCAGGTCAGCTAGTATATTAATAAAATGTCATTAAAGTGTTTAGAATCGTATACTTAGCAATTCAGTTGAATAAAGTAACACTCTTAGTACTTCAGTGTATTGAGTTTCAAACGAAATAAAGTAGAAACAGGACACGTGTTGAAGTTAGTCATAAAACTCAGGCTAAACCTAATTAGTCCAGGTCACGTAGCCACCCCCGCTGTACCTAAGAAGATTTAAACCCGGCGTGTTGCGGTTTTATTATTGGATTATTTAATAACGTAACAATGTCAAACAAATTGTCTTATCGCTACCGGAGAACTTTTTAGGAATTTCAACTTTATTGGGATTTATTAAATTAATTTTTCACTTAACAATACAAATTTTATAACACAAATAGTATTTTTTGTAACAAGCATATACATAAGAATATAAGGTTTATTAACTTGGGCTTGCTGCACTGCACAATTCGTGGTTTCATTTCAAATTTACATATTTTTGATGATAGAGGAATTACTACTGGTCTAAGATCCCGCTATACAACGACCTTCACCGAGATGCTTATTTAATGAAACTTATTTTATATATAATTTAATATGTCAATAAATATAATCCATATGGGTTGCCTAGCAAATTTCAGTCCAGAGTATGTTTAATCAATATTAAAAAAAAAAAAAAATTTTATACTTATACTATACTAAATAAATAATAAAATTGCCAAAACGTATAAAAAAATTAAAACCGCTATAACCCTTGGTCTTTTTTGATTTCGGTATCTGTTTTGTGATCGTTTGTTTTTGACGTGACAACGTCTTAATTCGATGGAGCCGGCTGCACGCACGAAAAAACATGACTCATGCGGCGTTACCTCTCTCTGAGGCGTTCCATTTAAGGCTTGAAGTGCAAGCGAGAGCGCGAAGCGACAGAGAGGCACAATCGGACTCCGCGCTCTTCAGCGTTCGACATCTGTCTCTCTCCTACTTAAGTGAGCGATTCGTGACGTTGTCACGTTCAACTATCGTCAGTAACCGACTTTACAGACAACCGATTTTTTCTAATAGCAAATAGGTGATCAGTAGGGTGGGTCAAAAAAATTTTTTTTAAGTAATCGATTTCTAATAGCGAAAATATGTTGTAGTTAGGTATTGTTATAAACCCTTAAAAATATTATTTAACTATTTTAAGTGTAACAGCCCGCGCAACGCCCTCGAAATTTTGAAAAAAATAGCTCAGGTACCCACTTTTACACCTTAAGTTACACGTTTGACGTTGGGTATAATTTAATGTTTTAATAAGTATCCATTAAAATACACATTAATTTTCTTATATAAACTGTGTTATTTATTAAAAGAAGATTTTTTAAGGTAAGTACATTCAGAGAATTCATGTATCAAAGTGGCTAGTTTCTAGTGAAATGTTGCGAAATTGTAAACTATGTGTTTTTGCTTAAGAACTTGGAAATCAAATTTTTCTATCATGTCAAATAATAGACAGTTTTACAAGTGCCCTATATATATTAAGAACTATAGAAGATATAAAAGAAATCGTATTATCAATATACCAGGATGTCATGAAATGTTACGAGTGGATAGACTAGAGAAAATTAAAAATAGCAGTAAATAAGAGCCTGCGTTTTCCGAAATTGCAGAAATTGTAACTCAGAAAATTGAAGGAGAAAAGGCATCAATCCCTGTGGCCTTGCATACAACAGTCATTCAGCTCCTGAAAGCATTACAAGGAACTGCAAAGGCCATTGAGGTATCAATAAACGCTTTTCTTTTCGCCAAAAATATAAGTACTGTTGACCTCCTGGCTATTGGATGCGATGGAACAGTAACAAATACAGGTAAATTTAGTAGTGTCATAAGGCTATTTGAAAAAAGACTTCAGAGACCTTTGCAATGGATAATTTGCTTGCTGCATTGAAATGAACTGCCCTTGAGGCATTTGTTTGATTATATGGATGGTAAAACTTCTGGCCCATCTACGTACAATGGTCCTATTGGTATGTTGCTGGATAAGTGTGAAACGCAAGCTGTAGTTGAATTGGAGTCAATACCAGGTCAAAACCTGATGACTTAAGCACAGACCAAAAGTATTTGTATGAAATTACCTTAGCAGTAATTACTGGAAGAACTTAGCAAATAAATCACCTGGATAAATATCACATGCTCGTTGGTTGACTAAGGCAAACCGGATCTTGCGGCTTTACATTTCTACACCAACGCCATCAACTAATTTTATAATTTTGGCCCAATACATTGTAAAAGTATATGCCCCCGAGTGGTTCCAAATAAAGACACACTCATCATACAAAGACGGATCACGGCACCTCTGGACATTGATTAAATGTTCGCGATTTTTATCAAGTGCATTAAAAGCAGTCCTAGATCCTATTATTCACAGAAACACATATTTGCCCACCCTCAAAATCTACTATTAGCGATGTCAACAGATAAAGAAAAGCATATAAGAGAACTTGCAGCTAGAAGAATTCTAAAAGTAGTTCATCTACAACGGGAAAACTACCACGCACTTTTGAAGTTCCTAAGCTTAATTTTGATGCTAAATGTTACATTGATCGAATAAACTGGTCAGAAACCAACTTTCATCCACCTATTCTAAGAAATCAAACTAATGACGAACTTATTCAGATAATGGAAAAAAAGGTGACGAAAGGATGTTGTTTATTAGGCTACCTTGCCATATACTAGCGGTTGAACCAAGTGTAAAGATAGTGACAGAAGTTGCAATGTCGGCATGTGATCGGAAGTGAAACTCACTTCAAGGAAAGTTATGGCGAAATTCAATAGTAGGCGGGATTTTTCTATAAAAATAAATAATTTTTTGATAACCTTTATGTGTATTTGTTTAAGTGTTTTGTTTTAAACGTGAATATATATGTCTTTCACTAAATATTTGTAATGTTTCAATAGTATTTTAAGTAATTTCTAATAATGAACTATCGTATTTAGTAATACATGTTTTTCTCAAAAACTAATAACTTTGAAGCTCATGCGCGGGCTGAAGATGTATGTTTTATTTTCCGTTTTTTAGCTAAACATACTTTTTATAGTACACTACAACATAATATTACTATTAGAATTTGATTCATCAACTTTTATTTTTTTCCTAACTAGAGTGACCCACCCTAGTGATCAGCCTTCTGTGTCTGACACGCCGTCGATTTTTGGTCTAAGGCACATACGAGTTCACACGATACTTTTTTACCGAACGAATGTTAAATGCAATCATATTAGTAAATTATATAATATGAGCGCATTTATATAACATAAGTAAATTAATAAAACTTATAAAAACTCGATAGAGAAATTCTTATTACCAAGTAATAAAAAGTAATACCACTCAAAGAAATATACGTCTTTTACTTTAATACTTAGTTTATTTCAAATCCAGCACATTGAATTAATAATATTTTTACTTGATTGTATTTCATCATACTTTAACTATACCTCGTCCAACATACTCTTATTTCGCTTCATCAATATATCATTAAGTCTTAAACCTATCATAATAAGAATTTTCCAAGAACAATTTCTAATCGAATCTCTTGTTTTCAGACGTCAACCACACTCGTGCTGCTGATACACTTATCTCTTCACACCGTTGATGAAGGCTACGCTATTAATCCCAGTAAGTATCTAAAATAACAAAAGAAATAATAATGGCGCCATTTTGAGGCCACTATTTTCGCGATAAGTATTTTAAAATAAGCCAAATTACTTCAATACACAGTATGACGGCGATTACGACGTTTTTGTATTATGATATAGTTCTTTCAATATGTTTGCACGCCGTCCGCATCTATTATCGAGGCAATACATAGGTTCAACTTTGTATAACTTTTTTTCTTTTATTTTCTTGTGTGAGGCCTTGATGGTTTAAATGTATTAAAGAAAAGCTGTGTAAAAAGGCTAACTATAAAGTTAACGATTATCTAGTTGATAAAAGGGCCTGGGACTAGTGCTAGACAGGCTACTTCTAATTAATTTGCGATATTTGTTTTAAAATAAGTGTTGTTTGATGATTTGCTATTTTAAAAGAGTACCGACAGTTTTTTACGCCGGCTTTTTCTCTCGGCCTACACCCTCTGTCTTCTTTGCCGATGAGTAGGGACGCCTACAAATTCAAAGTGAATGACGTGGAATAAGTGATACACGTATCTTATGTTCCATAATAAACATATTTTATATTTTATTTATATTTTTTACGGATATAAATTCAATAAACTCAGTGTCGTTTTGGTATATATATACTTTCTAGATCTTTGTATTGATTCGGAAATATATTCATTCGATACGCTGTAACAACAGCGAGAGGAAACCTGACCTTTTGATATAGAATTTAGATATAGATATAGAAAGAACTATATCGAAATATCCGTAGCGCTGATGTCGCTTTGGGACCTTGGGATCTCGTGGTACAAGAACTCAGCGCTGAAGTTGGGATCGCAATCATAGATACTTTGAGTTACAGCTCATATCTATTGTCTAATCAATCAAATTTTTTTTAATTTTTTTTTTATTGGACAATTCACACCAATTGACCTAGTCCCATGCTAAGCTGGTGAAGCTTGTGTTATGGGTACTAGGCAACGGATATACATACATATTATAGATAGATAGACATATAAATACATATTTAAACACCCAAGACCTAAGCACAACACCAAATGCTCATCACATCGATGTTTGTCTCAGCCGGGGATCGAACCCGGGACCCATGGGTTCGCAGTCAGGGGTACTAACCACTAGACCAATGAGCCGCCACTAAATCAATGAATAGATTTTATTTCTATATTTTTACACACGCTCGTAGTGTAAACCATCTCATAACCAAATAACGATGTGTGTCAGAAGGCTATGGATATCACATTCACCTTTCGCGTATTGTATATGTCGATGAACTTAGGAAAAAAATATTGTGATCGTAAACAAAATGGCAATTAAAAGTTAAGAGCTCTTTTATTTGATTCTATGAAAAAACAATTAACAGAATATAACTGAAAGGAAATTAATTAGAAAAGGAAGCCGAATTGTATTAAGAAATAATTTTGAGTTATAAGCGTCTCAATTTGCAAAACTAATTATGAATTTTACCTTGTTTACGAAATATTGGTATTCTCGCAATTCTCTAGTTAACTTAAAAATGTTTAAGACAGTCCAGTCTTAGAGTCCCAGGCGTGTACCGACAGTTTTGTCAATGAATGCTTCTTTTGTTTTTTAAGCCTACGAGATTTGACTTTTTCTAGAAAAAAAAATGTCAAATCACTAAAATATTTTAACACTGCATTAATTTGTTTTATTGAAATAATATAATTCTCTTCTTAAAAATATTTAGTCAATCCGTTCTAAGAGACCCAGACATACAACCGACGTCCATGAATACTTCTTTTGTTTTTTTAAGCCTACGAGATTTGACTTTTTCTAGAAAAAAATGTCAAATCACAAAAATATTTTAACACTGCATTAATTTGTTTTATTGAAATAATATAATTTTCTTCTTAAAAATGTTTAAGAGTCCCAGGCATACAACCAACGTCCATGAATGCTTGCTTCTTTTGTTTTTTTAAGCCTTTGACTTTTTCTAGTAAAAAATGTCAAATGACTAAAATATTTTAACACTGCATTAAATTGTTTTATTGAAATAATGTATTTTTATAATATAATTTTCTTCTAAACATAGCTTATTGGATTAACGTACGTAAAAACGTTGTATTTTGCCTGACTTCTTATTTGTTACGTATGTACTTCGAAAAATTGGTTCCTGAATAATGGATTAATGTTGAGAAATTGAACGCGGGATATCAAATGGAGAAGTTTACTTATAAGGTATAATCTTGTTATTTTTTGAATATCGAAGAATAAGGTTTTAAGGCGTTCTTTTGTTTTTTTTTTACCTTAGGCTTAGTGGCATTTAATAAAAGGTGTATAATTTCGTTTCCGGCTTTCTTGTATTTTTGGATGATCAACTACTTTTTACAAGAAAGTAGAACATACACATAAATATGTCTGACCCATTGAGTAGAACTTTTATTTAGAAAAGATATTGTAATATACCTTATAAGTAGATACCAATTATTACTTATAAGGAATATTACATTATTGCGAAATTTATAAATTTAAAAATGGAATACAAGTAAGTACCCTATTTTAAAGCGTAGGTAACTTTATACACCAACCCACAATGTATCATACTATTTCTTAAACATGGTATATATAACATACTATAAAAATTAATTACTTGAAGAATGTTAAGTACAGTTTATTTGTTTTTAAAGTGACCCGAGATTGGTGGATAGAATAATTTAATAGTCATTTATCATAATAACAATACATAATTTATACACTATAATATATGTTTAAGGAATTTCCTGTTTAAGGGCAGGCAAAGGAAAACATGTATAACGGTGCGTACAGACTATATAACATAACATGTTATACAACATTGCTATACAACATGTTTCAGATAATGTGGACACTGAATGTTATAAAACATGTTATAATAACATGTTAACCCAGCATCTACGTTTTTTTGTTTTTCTTTTGTTATTTAAAATGGTTATATAACATTGTTATATTGCATGTTGTTGAATAACAAGGTTAGGAACATAATGTGGACGTGTTATAAAACACAAGTTATATAATATGTTACATAGTCTGTACGCACCCTGAGGAAATTGCTATAAGCTTTTGTTTTTTAAACCTATTGAATACAAAGGAACATATCATCTTTATTTCATTGTATCGCATATCTTCGGCATTGAATATATTCTTTGTCAAAACCTGAATACATTTGATCCGAAATCGGAAGGATCATTTATATTCTTGTTATATTTACTAAAGATGGCAATATATACATATTTTACTATCCTAGTGTATATGTATATAACTTAGAAATCGTTTGGCATGTCTGGCTTTCTGCTATCCATTTTTGTCCATAATTGACTTAAAACTGGATTAATTTGTATAAGTATAAAATTAACCATAAGAAATATATTTATATATATTTTAGAGGGATGATGAGATTCTATGAGACTTTCATTTTCTGACTTGAATTAAGTCTAGATCGGACCAGAGACAGATTAATATTATACAAAAAAGACAGTAAAAGTTGTATGCGTCATGCCTGGCTAGGCTTTTTAATATGAATACATGGAATTTCACCATGTTTTCATTGGGGACAACCACATTCTTGTATTGAAAAAAAATCTGCAGGCACTTCTTTCAGGCAGGAATTTCTTGTTCTCCAAATATAACGGTAACTAAGAGACATAGTGTGTAAATAAAGAGAAAATAATTAAGAATGCATGCATAGATATACTAATAATCTGACGTATTTCGTGTTATATTTAGATATTAGATTTCTAAACAAGAATAATATACAATAATAATTCTAAACATATAGGGTATGTAGGTATTCTGTTTCAAGTGCACACCACATTAAAGAATTGGGTTGGCGCCTGGTAGATAGTACCGGTGACCACAGAGCTGGTAGAAAAGCTGTCAGCGTTTTTTTTAACTTTTTATTATTACTATGTAGGTTCAGAACGTTGTAAATAATATTTGATTATTAAGTTTACGTTTTAAAAAAGTCAACATAGATCTACATTTTTCTAAGTAACGAAAGCTTTATAACCAAAGCTATTAAAAGTGAAAAAATACGGTTTTTATCGTGCACTAGGTCATGAACATCATAAAACCCGCTCAACTAAGTTAATAAACCCGATGCAATCTCACTAAAAGCGCGTATTTAAAACAAGATATTTGCGAAGATACAAATAAGGGTAAAGTATTTCTGCCTAATACTAACATATTACTACCAATAAATATTGTAATTCATAGGAAGGGATAGGTATATAATTCGTTATGGTTTTATATTATTATGTAAATTGCCTGAAATATTACGTTGCAAAAATTCTTGCCAACATACACAAAATGTATGCGAACTAGTTGGAAATATATAACTATACGGGAAACAATTCATTCACAATCATTTTTTAATTATTTGTAATCTTAGATTTATTCCTTATGAAGTTTGTACAAAGCGTGTTTTCGATATCTAATATTCAAAGTTACTCTTCAGATTCTCTTAAGTTTTAATTGTCAGATGTCGATCTTATTTCGTATATTTAGGACATTAATACTTAATGTTTCTAATTATGCTTTGTTTATTTTTCGAGATTTATTGAGATTTTGTTTATGTCTCTGCCCCGGTATCGTGATATAATAATTTATTTGAAGTCAGTGTATGGGTCACAGGACAAACATGTTTCTACGTCTTTCTGTTTTATTGAATTTTTGAAGTGAAACTTCTTTATCGGGGTTGGAAAAAAATTTAGTGTAACATTTTTTCGTTACGCGTCACATGTTTCCGTTACGCGCCATCTTTTGAAGTGAAACTTCTTTATCGACGTACCTATGGGAGAAATTTTGTAGCAGGTTACGCGCCATGTTGCTTTTTGAAGTCAAACTTCTTTATCGGCGTTGGAAAAAAATTACACACATTTGTCACATTTTTCGGTAACGCGCCATCTTTTTCTTGTCCCTACCACGGTTGATCCGAAGAGATTCGAAGCCATTAATAACAAAAATATATAATAACGATAGCAATGATAGTAATACTAATAATTCTATTACAATTAATGAAATTCTGTAATAATCTTAGTACTACATAGTAGTACAATAATAAGTTAAAATTAAATAATTGTATTTGTATTCATGTCTATGATAATAAAAGCCTTTTGTTAAACTTTATCTAATTTAACTTTATTTAACCAATTTCTGTAAAGTTGCATATAGTAGATCATTTTTCGAAAAATAAGGTCATAAAGAAGTTTCACTTCTTACGTGTGTACACCTAGTACACGCACACATTTTTTTAAAGATACATACTCATATATATAACTTCTTTAACATTTAAAGAAAAAACCTTTTACCGGATTAAAGTTATGTATTATTATAAATTTACAATTATTTGACATAATTTATAATTAAATTTTAAATTTATCCGACGTTTCGCGTGCTTTACAGCGTGCGTGGTCACGGTCACGTGTCACCGTGACCGATGTGATTGTGTTAAATGTGTAAAGGTTATGTTAATCAAAGACAATTCTTTAACATTATTAAATTAAACTTGACTTAGTTGAAATAAGTATATACCATAAAGTGATATGGCCAATACTTATCACATATGTCTCTAACAACTTGTTTAAAATTATTCATCGATTTTTTAGTTTCCTGTGTCCTTATTATAAAACATGGACTAAAGTTAGTACCTTGTTACTGATAAATGATTTATTGAAGTGAAACATCTTTATCGGGGTTGGAAAAAAATTTAGTGTAACATTTTTTCGTTACGCGTCACGTTTTTCGGTTACGCGCCATGTTGCTTTTTGAAGTCAAACTTCTTTATCGGCGTTAGAATGAATTTTTTATCGACGTATGGGAGAAATTTTGTAGCAAATCGTCACGTTTTTCTTGTCCCTACCACGGTTGATCCGAAGAGATTCGAAGCCATTAATAACAAAAATATATAATAACGATAACAATGATAGTAATAATTCTATTACAATTAATGAAATTCTGTAATAATCTTAGTAGTAATAAGGTAAAATGAAATAATTGTATTTGTATTCATGTCTATGATAATAAAAGCCTTTTGTTAAACTTTATTTAACCAATTTCGTTAAGTTGCATATAGTAGATCATTTTTCGAAAAATAAGGTCATAAAGAAGTTTCACTTCTTACGTGTGTAAACCTAGTACACGCACACATTTTTGAAGTGAAACTTCTTTATCGGGGTTGGAAAAAAATTTTGTGTAACATTTTTTCGTTACGCGTCACATTTTTTTCTGTAAGTAGGTTTGTACAAACACTCTTACACGTCATGCATTTTTTTTTTAAACTAGATGAGTTCGACGTTTCCTATCTGACTACTCTGAGAAGAAACGCCGAGACAAACTCAGAGGTCACAGTCTCTTTTAAAGTCCAGACATAATCTTGGTCAGATCATGTGAAGATCATGTAGATTTTGATTGCAGTCTGAAATGGTCTTTTGAGGAAAGAACTACACAGATTGAGTGAACCTGTCAAGTCAGTGCACGCATTTGTCAGTAATCGTGCACTATGAGTTGTAGTAGTAGTTGTAAAGTTGTAATCTACTACGTTTTAATGAAAATTAAGCGTCAAGACACATGCGTAATAATGTACTGAAAGAGTATTTCTGCATGCGGTGAAGTGCTAGGTGGTGGCGTTTTGTCAAGTAGTGTACCTGACAAAACACAAGAGAGACAAAATTATAATTTTTTTTAATGGAATTTGTCTTGTATTCATTATATTAAGTATTGATCAAATTATTTATAGACAAGGGTAAGAATCCTCAAGGCTTATTAACATTTCGGTCAAGAAGAGACAGAAATTCAAATATAGAATCAGTGTGACGAAATAAAATGGAATCCTTAACATTCTCTGCCAAGTGTTTACCTGTCGGTAAAAACGTATAACTTCTTTTTAATACGGACTGCTTTATCGACGTAAAATCATGTTTAAACAAGATGCATCCAGATTTCTTAGTCTAAGTACATAACCAAATTGCACTTTGGAGTTTAGACAATCGTGGTCCGTCATGTTTACTGCAGATGCGACTCGGTACCGAGATTCGTGCTTAGAACTTTCGAAGTTACGACTCTGCTGCTTCTAATGCATTTGAGACGAGAATCTGAAACTACTGGAAAGTAGTCGTAAAACTTATCGAGCTACTGGTTCTATAATATATTGTAGGGTAGTCTTACAAACAAGCTTTATTATGAAGGGTAATTTTGAGCTAAAGCAGAACGGCGGGCTTCAAGTTTTGTATCCCTCTTAAAGGTTAATGTGCCCATAATATTTGTTATTAAAATATACAAACTTAACAAATAAAAACCAAAAGTCGTAAAAAGTTAATAACAATTTGAAATTGAAGGTTTTTGCTCTTGAATTCACAAATAACATTCAATAGTCATCATAATATTCTGTGCTCAATGCAAGATCATATGTAATATTCTATGCACTGAGATTAACTCTGTGATTATCTGTATCTGCAAGAGTTATTTCATCTTTTGACATAATATTTGTAGATAAATATCTTTTGTGGTCGTTTCAAGATAAATTTTTATGAAAAAGTTCAGTGTAAAAATTCTATCTTGTACATTAATTATTAAATAGATTTAAACGTTAAAAGGCCGGCAACGCACTCGCGAGCCCTCTGGCATTGTACAAAAAAGTGTACGTTTGAATCGAAGACTGTAAATTTGTTTAAATTATTGGTCATCTAATAAATTATTGATATACACGATCGCATATTGTCCTTTGTAAAATAAAAATGACAATTAAAATATGATGTGCCTAGTTAAAAATAAAATTACTGCTGAGAGGCAGAAGAAGTACAATGGAGAGTGTTTTGAAGAGTTGTTTGGGTCGACCCCTCCTGCCTTGTTTCAACACCGTCGTCCGTACGTCTTCTATGGTCTGCTTCACAAGACATTTTTCTTTGCGAACTAGCGAACTGTGGAATCGACACCCAACTCTTCCCTGGGAGATATGACCTCCAATTGTTTAAAAAAAGAATATACTCCTCAAAGGCCGGCAAGGCACCCACTAAAATGTGTGTCCATGGGCTTGCAATGACTGCCCTTTTCTAGCGTTCCATTTGCCCCTTTATCCTATACATTACAAAGAAAGTCGAACTCTGACTATATACTTGAAATATAATAATTAAAAATATTTTGGTGTTTTTTGCGGCTATGCACAAATATGCGATTTTTGTTATAATCGTTGTAACGGTGGGGCGCCGTGCATCGTAACTTTCAATTAGACTTCAGCAACGTCAAATCATTTTATAACTTTTCACAAGATCAGATTTTTATTTATCGAACTTTTTTGCTACATAATTAAAAATTAAAAGCTTCTTAAATAACATACAATTTATCAAAAATAAAATAAAGTTCACAAATTCTTTTGTATTTTAACACTTCAGTAGTCGCATAAGTATATAACATTTCATTTCATTTCATTAGCCTTTATTGCTGACACCCAGTACAATGTAATAACAATTATTTAAGTTACATAAAAAAACACTTAATTCTAGTACATAAAGAAAACTTAATCTAATACGTCATTGAAATATTAAAAGTTTGACTACTATTAAAAGTTTGACTTGACCCGTTTTAGGTAGTCAGCGTGTCCTGTGACACGTAGGCCTCTTGTTTCCATTATTTTCTGTTATTAGCTCTTCTTGTCCAAGCCTATTATCTTTATATCGTCTGCTCATCTCGTGCTCGGTCTTCCTCTTTTCCTTTTTCCATCACGTCAGTATATAACATACAACAAAATAAATATAACTGAACTTATTTAATTTTTTCATTCAGGTTGTTCCTGTATCCGGTTCACATCGGGCGGCGAAGGTGCACCTCGTGGAACTTTCAGCAGTCCAGATTACCCGCGAGCGTACCCACGCTCCCTCTGCTTGCTCTACACTTTTCTTGCTCAGCCTCATCAGATCGTTGAGATCGTGTTCACGGACTTTGACATTCACAAGGAACATCTAGAGTAAGTCACAACTTATGGAAGCGGGGGCTAGTTGTATTTTTTTTGTTTCTTGGCTACGGAAGCTTCCTTTGCATTTCGTACCAAGGATTTCGTACTGTTTAAAAAAGTTTTCATTTATCTAGTTTTCCAATTAGATAGGGTTAAAATTATAGTTGTCTTATTTAGACCTCTCTAAATTACCATTATTTGGGGAGGCCCCCGCAAATAATGGTCGAAATATATCGACTTTCCTTAATTATAATCTGATACAAGCTTACATTTTTTATATGCTTATAATTTGTTTGGGCTTTTAGTACACTTTTATTAGCTTTTTTATTACCCTGAAGAATTTCCGAATAAAGAATATGTAAGGAACCTTCAAGAAAAGAGCGTACCAATTCTTGAAAGGCCGCAACGCACTTGCGAGCCTTCTGGCAATGTGAGTGACCATGGGCGGCCGTATCACTTAACGTCAGATGAGCCTCCTGCAGAAATAAAGAACGTATGAAAGAAATTCAAATGTTTGTAAAAGAACGTGTCGAACAGCTACAGAACCTCAATTATAGAGGTAAACATTAAAAAAGTCTTAGAATCAAATCTCATTTAACCAGGCTTGAAAAGTCCCATTAATAGAGGATTTAAAAGTGCCGTGACCCGTGCAATTCTCAATAATAGACGTTTCTCACTTATCCAGGTCCCACTTAACCAGATTTCACTGTATTTATATTGTGTATTGAGGTGTGACCTCGTAAATCCATCCGTTTGATGTGTTTTAATATGATAAAGTATAGCGGGCGTGTTCAAATATCGAAGTTGTGTTTACCAAGATTTATTCCTGACATACCTTTTAATCAAGTGTATGTTAGTGTTTCTAACTAAACACAATATATTCTTTCAACTTCAATATTATATTTCCTACTCCCTTCACTCGCGCTAATTTGGTCGTAGCATATTTTATGTATAACGTATTCAATACATGGTCTATCCAACACCAGAAACTGTTAAATTTTAGGATCGCGTTCAACCAAATGTACAAACTCTTTAGCTTGATAATTTATTAAGTTTTTCATTAAGGTAAGCTAATAAATAATACATTTAAAACATGTGACAATAATTTAAATCCAAATAAATTTAATATAATTAAACTTAAAAACGTAAAACGATATTCCATCAAGTGCCGCGAAACTAGATAACCAAACAAATCATATTCCGAACATCTGTTGTAATGTCTGCCAATTTCCAAGGAATCTGGCAATTGACATGTAACACGAGTATCACTCTCGAAGTAGCACTAAAATCTACATAATGCACCAATTCACAATTTTGCTACACATTTGAGCAATAAGGAAACTCCTCCATTCGTAGCGTCGCTTTAATTGTGACTATATTAACAAGCGTTAAAAAGCAAATTAGGTGAAGAAAATACAGTTTTTGAACAGAATAAATACTATAAAAATTAAAGCAACCTTTAGAAATAATTCAACCAAATTTTAGAATACAAACAAAAGTATAGAAAAGGAGAAAATAAGAGTCGGTTAGAGGTTATTAACTCGGTATAGTGATTAACGTATCTGTATTCTATCCAAAATAGTAACAGAACAAATTTTTATCTGTATATATTTTCAGTCTTTTAAAATAGATAATGCTATAAAGTGCTGCCACTATTTCTTTGTTATATATAAAGTACAGAGTCAGCTCCTTCGCTCCAAATTGCGGTGGACTGGAACCTTTACTCCATCGTTCAAGGGCGACGATTTTGGGCGCAATAAACTTTATTCGACAATGAAGTGCCTTCGTCTACGTGGATCGTTTATCAGATTATTGCTTGTCATAAGACGTCTTTTCAGCGTATTCTTGCAATCAATATCTAGAGTTCATTAAACGTGTAATGAATTTCCAATTGTGATTCCTCTACAAGTTGTATGTAATTTTTAGTGCAATTAATAGTCTGATTATGAATTCGAAGACACTTATCAATTCACATATGTAGTAGCAATGGAAAATTAGGCACAATTTAAATTGAGCTTATTTTATACTATTTGGTATATTAAAACCAATACAACTCAGCTAAATTATGCCATATTAGTTAAGGACTGTACAAGGAAGCATAGGTTAATTTTTAGCTTCTTAATGTACCAATATCGAGCAGTGCCTTCAGCGTGTGACTCTCATCCCTGAGGTCGTAGGTTCGATCCCCGGCTGTGCACCAATGGACTTTCTTTCTATGCACATATAACAACGCGAACGGTGTAATATCGCGAGGAACCTGGCTTGCCTTAGACCCAAAAAGTCGGCGTGTGTCAAGCACAGGAGGCTGATCACCTACTTGCCTATTAGATTGACAAATGATCATGAAACAGATACAGAAATCTGAGGCCCAGACCTAAAAAGGTTGAAGCGCTACTGATTTATTTCATTTAATGTTTATATACAAAGCACCACTATGCCTCAAGTAACAGTTAACTCCTATTGAACGACACGTTAGAATTTTTTAAATACAACTTCAACTTATCAAAGACATATTAAATCGATTCCATTACTACAAATGTATTGGATACAATCTAATTCCCAAATAGCGTCTAATCACGTCAAATTGTGCCCCAATTACGAGTAAATTAATGTTCTACAATACTCATTGTTATTTCAAGATACATTTGTTTCTTTTCTATGTTATTAACAGAATTAATGGCAAACTTATAGTACAAATTCGACTAATTTTTTTTGAAGTTGCACCTATACCAAATTGTATTAGATTTTACTATTCCCTGCCTAGAATCTATGTAACTCAGTTAAAACGAGCGATTAAATTTCATTATATGATAGCAGGTATATAGTAATTACTAACACTAGTTACTGTATAATTGAAAAATATATGGAACATACTATGTTGAAGTATATATAATGTAAACTTCATTTGTTTCAAGAAAACGTTAACAATTCCATAGAAAAATGTTGTGTGCATCTCCTTGAGTAATCGATAGTAAATAAATAGTAATTTAAATTTGCACATTTTCATTTACTCACCACATTTTAAGTGCCCGTCAACACATTACGGCATGCTTTAATTAATTAATTTATTTATTTATTTATTTACACTTCGTTGCTAAAAACAATAAATCAAACACAATACAAAAAACATAATAAGGGATGCAACGGGCGGCCTTATCGCTAATAAGCGATCTCTTCCAGGCAACCCTAGTTAAAGAAAAAACTAAAAACAAAGAAACATGATTCGTGCGAGAAGTGCAGAAACAGATATTATATAAAAAATACATATATACATTGTACCTTAATCTAAAGTAATACAAAAAGAAAAAAAATTAACAACAGACTAAAAACTTAAAAGCTAATCTTACAAATACATGGACAGCAAATAGTTATGTAAAAGGAAACATAAGATTTATACAAGTCACGATTGATCAGGATAGGATAAGGTTAAGAAATATTTATGCAGAAGAGTTTTAAAAGATGATAGAGAGGTAGCCAATCGTACGGAGTCGGGCAGCGTATTCCACAACTTAATGGCGGAGATCGTGAATGAATTGCCTAAGAAGGATGAAGTGTGAGATGGAATTTCCAATAAACGTCTATTAGAAGAGCGTAACATATAGTTAGAAGGACCTAAGAATTTAAAGTGATTTTTGAGATAAGAAGGGGTTTTCGGATTGAAAAGAATTGAGTATAGAAGTTGAAGAAGATGAGCGTGACGTCTGAATCGAATAGGTAGCCACCCCAGCTGCCTGCGGAATTTAGACACATGGTCATATTTCCTAAGACCAAATATGAACCGAATGCAGAAATTCTGCAGGCGTTCGATCTTGTCAAGTAGCTCTTCGTTCAAATCAGAGGAGCATGAGTCCGCATAATCGAGAATAGGAAGCAGAAGAGACTGCGCTAACATAGTTTTAGTGCGGATAGGAAGGAAATTAGAAAGACGTCTCAGAGTAAAAGAAGCGGCGTAAAGTTTACGGCTGATCTCCTTTACGTGATGACCCCAGGAAAACGTTTGGTCGAAGAAGACCCCAAGGTTTTTAACAGTCTTATTGAGGGCCAAGGCCACACCGTCAAGGTAAACACCAGGGAGCTGAGCCCATTTGACTCTTGAAATAAAGAAAGGGCTTCCGATGATGATGACTTGACTCTTGGCAGGATTAATTTGAAGACCAAAGTCTTTACTCCAGTTGGCTATGTTTTCAAGATCATCATTCATCGCCTGTATTGCAAGAGGAAGCTCTACGAGTGTCGACTGAACGTAGATTTGGAGGTCATCAGCGTAAAGGTGATAACTAGCGGATAGATGTGCAGTCAGGGTATTGATAAAGATAGAAAAAAGAAGAGGTGAAAGAACGCCACCCTGCGGAACACCAGCACTTATATTATTCCACTGAGAGTAAGCATCATTCATTTTAATACGCTTAGATAGCCGACGACCGTTTAGATAGCTATGAAACCAGTCAATAGCGGATGGACAGATATTCATAGAGCGAAGCAACCCAAGCAGAATTTCAAAGTTCACAGTATTGAAAGCATTGCTAAAGTCAAGCAGAGTGAGAACAGTGAGCTGCCCACCATCCATCCCTCGGCGAATGTCGTCACAAACTTTAACCAATGCCGTAGTCGTGCTATGCCCCGGGCGGAATCCCGATTGGAGAGGGTCTAGAATTGAGTTTTTATTCAGAAATCTGCTAAGCTGCGAGTGTATAAGGCGCTCTAGAGCTTTAGATAGGAATGGTAGAATAGAAATGGGCCGGAAGTCAGAAAAGTTAATGGGATCGGGCCGTTTGGGAATAGGAATAACTAAACTATCCTTCCAAGAAGTAGGGAATTTACCACTAGTAACTGAATAATTAAAAATATGAGTAATAACTTGAAGAATAGCTGGCAAGATAGGTAAGATCATAGCACGACTAACTTCATCACATCCAACAGCATCCGACGAGATAGACTGGATGCAACCCTCCACTTCGCGCTCGGTGAATTCAGTGAAATTAAAAGGCATGAAGTTTGGAGTTGGAAGAGAAGCTAGTTTATTGATTGTCTTCCTAAGAGAAGACTTATCGTGGGCAGGAGAACAGGTGAAGTGAGAGTTAAGGTTGTTTATATCTATTGCTGAAGAAATAACATTCTGTGCCGATCTGCCAATCCCCAAGGTTTTGAGGAACTTCCAGATTTTTGAGGTGTCGCCATTGGATACTGAGTCGTGGATATGTTGCCTTTGAGCATCACGACAGCGAGTATTACAACGATTGCGAACTACTTTATATTTTTCGCGCTCCGCATCAGATTTGGCAGTTCTCATTTTAGCTATGGCTCTGTTTTTTTTGTGAATCAATCTTTTAATCTCATCAGAGAGCCAGGGAGCAGGTAAATGTTTAAGTTTAACTCGTCTCAATGGGGCGTGCTTATCATAGAGGTTTGTGATGGAAGAAGTGAACAACTCAACTTTGTCGTCGAGGTAAGCTAAGTCGTACAGACCACTCCAGTCAATTTTGGATGCATCACTGAGCAGGCTATCATGGTCGATTCCACCAAAGCTGCGACGCATAACCACCGTGGGCTTCTGCTTGGGTGGCTTCGCCTTAAAGGAGAGATAGAGAAGGTCATGGTGAGAGAAGGCGACAGCAGGAAGTTGCCCATGCTTAGTGACTAGGTGAGGAGAGGAAACAAAAATAAGATCCAAAAGTGACGGAGTAAAACCGGGGGAATTTATTTAATCTTTCGTTTAAAACAGTACTTCATTCTGCTCCTAACTTCGTTTGCTTCGAATTGGAAACGTATTGAGAATTAAGAAATTGAATTGAAGCTTATTTTGTTGTTAGAACTAAGAAGACTTTACTTTGTACTAATTCAATTTTACCGATAATGAAACAAAAGACTGTCTCGATACATCTTATATCTCGTAGATTTCGAATTACCACCATTAAAGCAAGTCCTAGACATCCGTTGAAGTCATAATGCTGGTACTAAAAATATATTAGGGTTAGGGTTAGGGTAGAAGGACTCCTTTCTCCGCAATTAGACTCGTGGTTGGTCCGTTGTGCGTGCGAGTCCTGGCTAATTTAGCCAGCCTAGTTCCTTCCAGAAGCACAGAAGTCTCCTGGGCACTTCACAGGCTTCCCGGAGCGACCTCACCGTTCCGAGGATTTTTTCACGTTGATTAGCCACAGCCTCGCATTCCAGGACTACGTGGGTGACTGTTTCCTCTGCGCTGAAACAGCCTCTGCACAGGGGGCTGTCTGTCGCGCCTAGGATAAAAAGATGTTTATTTAGGAGGCAATGACCCGTTATTGTCCCTATCATTATTTTAAGGTTGGTTCTATTTAAGTTAAGTAGTCGCTTTGTCAGTTGCGGGTTTACTGATGGCAGAGCCACTTTGGACTGTCTGCAGGCCGCACCATGCGACCATCGTTGTTGCTGGAGTTCAGCGGATCTCTGGCGGATCCAGGTTCGCACCAGCGAGAAGGGCAAAGGAAGGAGCGGATACGGGCCAGCAGGCATCATTCCGGAGCCTCTTCTCGCAAGCTCGTCCGCAGCATCATTGCCGAGAGATCCACTGTGTCCCTTTATCCACTGCAAGGTAACCCTATTGGTTCGGGTTATAACCTCCAGTGCTTCATGACACTCCAGTATTAGTTTGCTGTTGGTTTTTTTGTTTCCGAGCGACATCAGCACGGATGCACTGTCGGATACGAATTTAATGCAAAAGTCATTAATCCCTAGCCGCTGCACGGCTCTGGCTGCTTCGGTTAAGGCGACACATTCACATTGAAAGATCGTGCTCTGTGTGCCCAAGGGTAGGTGTATGTTGATGTTGAGATCAAGAGAGAATATGCCAGCGCCTGAGCCAGATCCTGTTTTGGATCCATCTGTATATATACGTAGCTCATTTACGGTCGACCGATCATGTTCCTCTTCTCTCAGTTGTATATGATATTTCCTGTTAAATATTAATTGGTTAGTGATTCTATCACAGGGCGCAGCAATAAGAGGTTGATACTCTATTGCCCTGTTGAGAATCGCTGTGTGTGTACTGTGGTACTAAAAATATATTATATTCATTTTCTTTTTCAAATGAATAAGCAGAAAATATTCAGTAAATATTTATATCTTACAAAACAGCGTCGTCATTTTTATTTCATTAAGTACGTTGGATATTAAGTAAAAACGTTAAATGGATAGCCCTACAATTATATGTATTTACAAGAAATATTAGTACCTAAAGATTAACTAAATTCTAAATTATTCTTTCTTACTCATGTTTCATACAAAAACATTTTTATATTTTTTCTGTCTTTAAACTTAAACATTATCTCAAAAAAAGTTCGCGTAAGGATTTTTAAGTGCAATTGATAAGCCATGGATTGATGGCATATTTCGATCGATCAATAAATTCCTCGATTTATTATTTGTTACTAAGTGACCAGCGATTTCATTTCCGTTACGAATGAATTCGAGAATTAAATTTTATAAGGTTTTCCAATCTGGATTAAAACGGTCGAAATCATTGGTCTTGATGTTATTGTGTAGTTTTCTCAATGCATAAATAAAAATAATAAATCAGTGGCACCACAACCTCTTTAGGTCTTGGCCTCAGATTTCTGAATCTGTTTCATGATCATTTTTAAATCTAATAGACAACTAGGTGATCAGCCTCCTATGCCTGACACACGCCGTCGACTTTTTGGGTCTATGACATGTCGGTTTCCTCACGATGTTTTCCTTTACCGTCCGAGCAAATGTTTAATGCGCACATAGAAAGAAAATCCATTGGTGCACAGCCGGGGATCGAACCTACAACCTCAGGTATGAGAGTCGCACGCTGAAGCCACTAGGCCAACACTGCTCTCTCAATGCATAGTACATGTTATACAAAAAAAATATTTAAACGAAAGTATGCAGCGTTCGAATATTATATCAACATAAATATTATATGTATCAGAATTTATACACATTTATTATCGAGTTTCTATAGTAAGGGCTCCTATCTTTTATTTGGGCGTCGTTTGTCTCAGTCCTGTTACACTATTGTTAGTAATAAATTGTATACCTATGCGAAAGAAGAATTGCGCCATTTCGCTGTAGTTGTATTTACGTGGTGGAAACATGTATATGTTGTAACGTATGTATTCGTACAAACAATTATTTAGAATTTAAAAAAGGAACGACATTAAAGGGCTGATAATGAAAATCACGGTCACTATATTTGTGGTCGCACTTTTGTGCTCGTTTTTTTTTATTTCTAGATTGGGACAAAACGTATATTTGAAATCGCATTAGTTGAAGAAGAATTTAATACTAGAAAGGTCCTAATTTTCCTCCTTTTCTACCGCATAGCCATAAATCATTCAAATTCTTCGAAATCTTAATATAAAATTTCTCAAGCAAGAAATAATCGTAAGAATCGTTTGTTAAATTAGATTTCCATTAAAAATCAGACACGTATTAATACTCTATGAAGAACATCTCATCCTGAGACATCGGATATCTCGCGAAAATAGGTATACCTTTGTATACCTATGCGAAAGAAGAATTGCGCCATTTCGCTGTAGTTGTATTTACGTGGTGGAAACATGTATATGTTGTAACGTATGTATTCGTACAAACAATTATGTAGAATTTAAAAAAGGAACGACATTCAATGGCTGATAATGAAAATCACGGTCACTATATTTGTGGTCGTTTTTTTATATCTAGATTGGGACAAAACGTATATTTGAAATGGCATTAGTTGAAGAAGAATTTAATACTAGAAAGGTCCTAATTTTAAATCTCCTTTTCTACCGCACAGCCATAAATCATTTAAATTCTTCGAAATCTTAATATAAAATTTCTCAAGCAAGAAATAATCGTAAGAATCGTTTGTTAAATTAGATTTCCATTAAAAATCAGACACGTATTAATACTCTATGAAGATATTCTCATCCTGAGACATCGGATATCTCGCGAAAATAGGTCATTGCGACAGATATTTTATATCTAAGTAGATATTAAGTTTACACAAAGAATATTTAAGTGATTGTTTATGCTTTGATTAAATTATATGTTTTTCTGTCTATACTTTATTGAAGTCGTCATTTGTTTTATACCGTTTCCGAGATTGCTTAGTGATAAAACCACCAAGGCACGAAGCCGTCCAATTTATATTTAGGGGAAAGTTGGATAATACCGCGCAGTCGATAATTCCGCGCGGCAGCGTAAGTCAAAAACTATCATATTTATTTCGTCACTCCTTATAATTTTTCGTGTACTTTCGGAAAGAGATAAATAATACTGTATTTATATTGTAATACTTTAATACTATAGATATTAATGCTTGTATACTGTAGAATTTATTTCAGAATACGTTTATACAAACTATAATATATTCCATATAATTTTGAGGTTAAAAATTAAAATGACCTAGTTAGATAATTCCGCGCGAATAGGGCGCGAAATTGTAAACTATGGAAAGTATGTTTCATTTACATTAACTAGTTTATACCTCGATAAAAGAGTAATGTATATACTGATTTAATTTCTAGAAAGAGATAGGTCTCCCTATCTTCACACAAGAAAATTACTTAGAATGGTATTAACTTTTTATTTTTACTTTTATTGTATGCAATAAATGTGGGCACGATATTATCAGACCAGTTTGACAATACCGCGTCTTTATTTTTTTTGGAAATTAACAATAATAACATTTTGTTTATATTTTGGAAGTTTTTGTTATACAGTATGCATACCTGAATAAATGTCCTACTAATTACTCTATTTTGTGTCTTTTAATATCAAACAGTTTCCAAATTATAGGTCCAAGTCCTTAGAGGCTTGGTATTATCCAACTCTCCCCTACAATTGTATTGTTTCCTTAATCAGTACACGGATTTATATCCACCCCAATAAGCGGGTTTAATCATATTCTAATATTTTTTTCTTACAAAGGTTGCCTTAAAAAGGCTGTTAGTTGCTTTCGATAAATTTTAATTCTCTCGTTGCAGTAGTTTTGTAATGCAATAAATACTATTTTATCTCGTATTTTTTTTAAATTTCGAACATCATAACGTCGTACTCAGGTTTTATTAAACCTCATTATACCAATTGGCCCAGATTGTCACATTATTACACTAATGTTGATCTGATAAATCCTTAAATTCCGAATATAAATCAGGAATTCGTATGTATTCAAGTAACTGAATTTGAAATATATTCAATAACAAACACGCAGATATGGTCTCGTATGAAAATGTAATGCGCAGATTTTACCTTAAAAAGGTTTTGCTCAATGGGGGACTTAGAGTCTGTGGAAAGAAAACCGTCGTGGGATTTGAGGTCGCAGCAGTGCTAAATTACCTTTTTTATGTTGCCAACACTGTTACGTCTTTATAGTTCGACCATCATCTTGATACTTAGCATTAAATTAAAAGTATACAATTTTTGTGTTTAAATAAAATGACGCGAAAGTATTATATTCGCATAATCGCCATCATCTCTTTCCGCACAGACTCCATATGATAGATATCTCTCGCAGTTTTATCCGTGTTATTTCAGTCTGTTCCATAACCTATAATTGGACTATAAAACACAATACTAATTTTTCTAGGATCAGTTCCTGAGATATGTACAAATAATGCAATAAATACTATTTTACCTCGTATTTTTTTAAATTTCGAACGTCATAACATCGTCCGCAGGTTTTATTAAATCTCATTATACAGGTGTGGCCCAGATTGTCACATTATTACACTAATGTTATTGATCTGATAAATCTTTACATTCCGATTATAAATCAGGAATTCGTATGTATTCAAGAATTTGAAATATATTCAATAACATATTATATATAAACATAGTATAAGAGCAATACTTGCTTGTAAATTATTGAAGTTATTATGTTCTTAAAGTAAATGTTTGAGTTCTACAGACAAATTGCAAGGATATTACTGAAATATAAATCAACACACCGTCAAAAGGCTGAGAAGTAGTTTATTTATGCTATTAATATTGTATGGCAGGAACGAATTGGCTCTCATAATTCAGTGTTTCGTAAATCATTTTAGTACGTTATTGAATCACCTTAGATGGTTTATACACGAAAAATGCTGGATTTAGCTGGGGGCTCCCAGGCCCCAAATTATTTCAGTCGTGTTTTCCAATATATTTTTTTGTGAAACAAAGAATAGATTATTTTATTATAATAATCTCTATTCTGGGAGTTTCTCTTTTGGGGCTGCACATGAAATAAATATAATAATAATTATATTACATTTTATTGTTAGAAATGCCTGAAATCATTAAATCAATGAATACAAATGTAAGCCAATTTTATATATATATAGTAGACATATTACTATATATATATAAAATTAGCGATCTAGCGAACTGTGGAATCGGCTCCCGGGGGGGGGGGTCTTCCCTCAGAAATACGACCTCCAAATGTTCAAAAAGCGAGTCTACTCCTCCCTCAAAGACCGGCAACGCACCCACTAAAAATGGGTGTCTATGGGCTGCGCAGACAGCCCTTTTTGGTCGTCCCGCAAGCTCGTTTGCCCCCCTATTTTAGAAAAAAAAAATATTAAAGAATCAGTTATTAAAAGTATGTAATTTACACAAAACGTTTAAATATACTTCTGTATCTAGCGAGGGCTCCAACACGGCTGTGGGTACCAGCATATAATAGCACTGCGCTGTGTAATGCTTCCAAAGGGAAGGTGATTTTACAGATTATTAAAGGCACGGTGCTTCTATAATGTGAGAGAGTTCTTAGATTATAAATTTTGAGATAGTAAATAATGTAATTGCTTTTTTTTATAATAATTTAATTATTATTAGACATTTGCATGCTACTTTAATATAGCTGATTCAGCGGATTTTTCAAGGTGAGCCTCGAATGTTGTATATATTATTTTCAAGGCCAATAAAGAATAAAGGACTTTTTATATAAAAAGTCTTATGTATCTTTTACGAATCATTTCTAATAGGCAAGTCGATGCTTTCAGTGTCTAACACGTGTCATCGACTTTTAGGTTTAAGATACGCTAACAAATTTTTCCTTTACCGTAATAGAAGCACATATAAAGAAAATTTTATTGGTGCATAGCCGTGATTTGAACAACCTCAGGGATAAGGATCGCACGCTTAAGCCCCTATGCCAACACTGCTCTGAATCAAAGAGTACATTTTTTAAAAATAAATTGTCTCCGCACCTACACACAATTGAACAATACCATCTAGCCCAACTGAAGCCTAATAAATAAAAATAATAAAAAAAAAGCCTTTTTATTTCTTGCAAAAGAACAGAGTTAACTTAATACTATTTTTACATATATATTTTTAAGAAAGTAAATTAAACAATTATTATTATTATTTTCCTAATTTTTGTATCTATTTCCCAATTATTATTTTGCAAGAACCCTTCCGCAGGTGTAGGCCTCCTCCAGGAATCTCCATGTATCTCGATTCTGGGTGAGCTGCATCCAGACCGAGCCAGCCGTTTGAGCAATGTCGTCCGCCCATCTCGTGAGCGGTCTTCCTCTGTTTCGTTTCCCAATAGGGCCACCCCACCTGGTCACCCTTATGGTCCATCGATCGTGAGAGAGTCCTGCTACATGACCTGCCCATCTCCATTTAAGCTTTAGAGCATAGTTTAATAACCTATGCCTAATAAGTAATTAAAAACTAAGCTAGTTTACTAAAAAGGATATTAAACATAGTAAAGTGTCCACTGTCCAATAACTATACTCTATTAAGGGGTAGACACTTAGTTCTTTTTTACTATTTTTTATCCACTTTCTTCTGTTTAGCATCTAAGTCTAACGTGTAATGAGTATATGAACATAATAAATTACACCATAGATAGAAGTCCATTTCGATTGTCAAATTCAAGAGCAAAGTAACCCATTGCCGCAATTGGTGGGTTTTGCCCTGAGCCAATCTAGAAGCTACGCGAAGTGAGTTCGAAATACTATCTAGATCACGTAGAACTTTGCTACGTAGCTGACATTTTCTTTGCATAGTGAATTAGCATCGCTGTCGCAATTCACTGAGGAAATTTGCCACCATTATGAGATTTTTTTCCATTTTTATGAGTAATTTTATTTAAAACATTTCAAAATATAATGAATATATAATAGTCGGTGTATAAGGATTGAAATATTCAATTATAATGGTGAAAATTACATACACCATAGGCCATTTCTATTGCCAATTTTCTTAAGGTAAGTAAGTAGAAGATGAGCCTATTTCCGCGCGTATTTCTTAACTATATCTTAAGAACAATGTACGCGTTGAGATTTTCATATCCAAGAAATGTAATTTAAATAAAATAATTACGAGAGCAAAATTCAATTAACGTTAGCATGTAAAAACAAATACATTGTAGTACGAACACAATCTGCATTAAATTAAGTTTAAATGGTAAAAAAGGGTAACGCAAACCGCCGAGTCGTCTAATAAAATGTTTTACAAACAGTCCCAACCCGGAGTCATAATTTGCTTGGAATATTCGCTACGAACATTTTACTTGACTTCAACTGGAGAACTAAAACCAGGCAATAATATGTTTTATATTAGGTTTATGTGTAAAACGAGAGAGATAAAAATGGAAAACAAAAGATGAAATGATGGCGCGGTTCGTTTGTTTCTGATTGGTTAACGACATTTTTAGTCTAATCACATACATGATACGATGTACCATTTAATGACAACCAAACATAAGTTGTGGTTGATAGAGCAATTTCCAAGATTACAATTAACATTAATTATTATTGGAAGAAATATTATCCAGTTTAAATTATATTTAGAAGAAAAAAATATGTATTTTGTCCCTGTCCCTACACAATATTGTTTTACAATTTTTTTCTTTTTAGCATATTTTAATAGGTATAGTTTTTACTTTAACACATTTTTCTACTTAATTAAACAATATTAAAACTTTTTACAAAGCAAGCTGCGTCATGGTGAGCAGTGTCTAGTGGCTTCAGCGTGCGACTCTCATACCTGAGGTCGTAGGTTAGATCCCCGGCTGTGCACCAATGGACTTTCTTTCTATGTGCGCATTTAACATTTGCTCGAACGGTGAAGGAAAACATCGTGAGAAAACCGACATGTCTTAACCATGTCAGTCACAGGAAAAAACAAACAGATTTAGAAATCTGAGGACAAGACCTAATCAATCTGCGTCATGAATTTAAAATAATTAAAAATAATAGTAAAATACCTCTCGGACAGACATTACATTACAGCCTACAGATGGGGTCAATGCCAATTAGTGAATCAAATTATACAAAACTCCATCACTATATTCATGAAAAGCTAACTCGTATGTAAGTTATTCATAACGTATCTTACAGTTTGAAAAATAAACAGTGTTCGTATGCATTAAATATAGAAGCTTGCGATGTGAAAATTATATGAAACTTATGATCTATAAAATATTTATTTTCCCTGCAACCGAGAACTTTTCTTAGGATGCACTGCAGAAACGTTTATTGTTAGTAAAAGTTGTAAATTGTAAAAATTCTAGTTTATATTGATATCCTGAAATCATAGTAAACGATATATGTAGACTAAACTAACTGTAGTATGTACTCTAGTAAACTGTCTTATTGGTTTAGTTAACTAACAACTAATTATCTCGGGTTTATTTCCCATTAAGAGATAACGAACACATTGCGATTTTCGAAAATTTATTTATTTTAACCTTATTTTCTACTAAAGCAACTTAGTATTTATTGACATAAAGACATGACATTGTCTTTTATTGACATAACTTTTAGACATATAAAAGCTTTAGGTTTTTTCCCATCCAATTAGTATTAAGTTGCTTTATAGAAAAACACTTTTTTAACGGATTTGACGGTTTTATTATAAATTTACAATTACTTTACATAATTCTAAATTTAACCGACGTTTTGCGTGCTTTACAGCGTGCGTGGTCACGGTGACTGAAGACAAAAGGTGTTGAATGTCATAAAGTATCACAGCTTATAATAAACTTCAAATACGTTAAAAAAGTGGTTTTCTATAAAGCAACTTAATACTAATTGGATGGGAAAAAACCTAAAGCTTTTCATAACAGATATTGGACAATTATACTCTTGTGAGTCCGTCTTGTTAAACAGAATATGTCATTACCGCAACATTATTAACACAGAATGATTGTGTCAGTGGTGAATCTCTGAGCAGGTTAGCCCGCGGCACAGCGAACAATAGTTGCCGTTCATATGCCTAGTGTGGTTAATAGGTACTGCACGAACCTCTCTAACGCGTCTGGATTATGTACCCTACTCGTAAGGAACTCAAATAGGTACCAAGTAATAATATTGCAATGGTACTAACTTAATATTTAGATAGTGATGTAAAAATGATTGTGAACCAGTTTTGTTGAGTTGATTGCAGAAGTGACAGACGCGTTTAATGTTTCTAATATAAAGCCTTATCACCTCCCATACAACCTCAGTGTTTTCGTTCCCAATTAAATTACCCAAACAAATACCAAAAAGCGCAAAATTGTTTCATTCCTGTGGTAGTTACGTATGAAATTGTAATAACTCCAGGGATTTGAGCATATCAAATTATTAATCGTAGCTATTAGTCTTAGCCTGTCTGGATATTATAACATTAATTTTACGGTCTGCTTATTCGATTTATCTTAGATGAAGATCACTTAAATATACTGCATCGACATCTTCGCTGGAGGCCACTTATTTTTGGCAATAAAGTCTCTCTTAAATTACTTTAAGATGAAAGAGTTACACATTATTTATTATCGATATATATATATACTATATTATGTAAAGAATGCAGGCAGCACGTCGTGCGTTCCAATATCCGCAACAATGAATATTTCTGTATATTTTCTCGTACGGTAATGGACATATATGTATAACTGTATGAAGCGCAAATATAGCCCCATATGGAGTACTGTTTTCACCTCTGGACAGGAGCTCCCCAGTACCAGCCTTCAGTCAGAGATTCTCCGTTTGCAGGAATCCTTGAACAATATTAGTTCTAAATATGACACCTCACAAAAGGAAATAGGAGAATATATACTGGCAATGGATGGCTTGATAGATCTGTGTAGTGAGAATGAAAGGATGTTCAACTCCTTAGTAAACAGTCAAACATCAGACTGTAAAACAGATATGTTGGGTTGTTCACAGCCAGCTGTTTCTCTGGAGTCGTTGCCACCTGTGACTCATTCTGCGGAGTTGTGTAATAGCCTCACAAGTACTTCCTTCGCCACACATGTAAACCTGAATGTTAAATCTAATGTAATAAACAAAAATCAAATAATGATATTTAGCGATGAAATGGGCAAAAACATATCTCATAAGTTATACCAAAATTTAGGTTCTCAGGTCATAAATTGTTGTATGCCTGGAGCTTCCTATAAACAAATATTAGATAAAATAGTAAGTAATAGTTATTGCCCATCCACAACTATTGTACTTTTAATTGGGAGAAGAGGTAATGTAACAGTAAATATGTTAATCAGTTATTTTGAAAAGTTTTAAAGTGAACATAAACGGCAAAGTAATTAGTTCCGACCTCGAAGTAGCCTCTGCATTTGAAGAGTTTTTTACTAACATTCCTTTAAATACAACCAGCGTTTTGAATTCTTCACCATCAGCCGCCCTTTTATTATTGAAAAAGAATGTTCCTGTATGCAATCATAAGTTTGTATTTAGCCGCATTAGCTGCAATGACATTATAAAAACATTTAAACAGCTAAAAATAAAAAAAACTAAAGATCTTTGGGGTGTATCTGTTTTCATTTTACAATCAGTAATCAATACTATCAGTTCAGAGTTGGCTATAATATTTAATGAATGTATAGATTGTGGAGTCTTTCCAGACCAGATGAAGATAAGTAAAATCACACCGTTATTCAAAACGGGCAGCACTTCGGACCCCACAAATTTTAGACCCATATCTGTGCTGCCGGCTTTGAGTAAAATCTTTGAAAAAATCATTCTTGAACAATTATTGATACATTTTAATAATAATAAAATTATGCATAGCCAGCAGTATGGTTTTACAAGAGGTCGCTCCACAGCAGATGCTGGCATTCAATTAATTTCCGAGATTTTAAATGCTTGGGAAAATTCTCATGATGCCATTGGAGTTTTTTGCGACTTATCAAAGGCTTTTGACTGTGTCCATCACGAAATCCTAATCAAAAAACTTCAACACTATGGCATTGGCGAAAAAGCGCTAAATCTTGTGGAATCATACCTAAGCGATAGAATTCAAAAGGTAAATGTAAATGGAGCTATATCACAGGGATCCTCTGTTACTATGGGAGTACCGCAAGGCTCCATACTTGGTCCCTTCTTATTCCTCGTCTATATAAATGACCTGCCATTTCTTGTAAAGGAGCTTCACGAGATAGTACTGTTTGCTGATGACACTTCGCTTTTATTTAAAGTGAAACGACAAAATCCATCACTTGATAACGTAAACAGTGCCATCTCCAGTGTAGTTCACTGGTTTAATACAAATAATCTTAAGTTAAACGAAAAGAAGACAAAATGTGTTAAATTTGTAACTACAAATGTAAAAAGTAGTCATTCTCAAATAATAATTAAAGACGAGGAAATAGACTTTGTTGATAATGCGGTGTTCTTGGGAATTACTTTAGATAGTAAACTCCAGTGGGGCCGACACATAGAAGGTCTTTCGAATAGGCTAAGTTCCGCAGCGTTCGCAGTAAAAAAGATACGCGATCTTACGGATGAGAACACAGCAAAGCTTGTTTATTTCAGCTATTTTCATAGTATTATGTCATATGGTGTTATTTTGTGGGGTAATGCAGCTGACATTAAATCGATATTTGTGGTGCAAAAGCGGGCTATAAGAGCGATCTGTGGGTTGTCCCCACGGGAGTCGGTCCGAAGCAAATTTAAGGAATTACATATTTTGACTCTGGCAAGTCAATACATTTATGAGAATATTTTGTATGTGCGGAAAAATATAGATATCTTTAAAAAGAATAGTAGCTTCCATAATTATAGTACTCGTAATAAAGACAAAATTAGCGCACCAACCAGAAGGCTGCATAAAACGAGTAATTCTTTCCAAGGCAATTGTATACGTTTTTTCAACAAAATCCCTAGTGAGATACAAGCGTTGTCAATAAATAAATTTAAATCGTACATTAAAGTAAAACTGCTTGCTAAGGCTTATTATTATATAAATGAATATTTAAACGATCCTAGTGCTTGGATATGAGTTGCTCCAGTATGTATTATAGGTAACACGACTGAATCTCTCGGCTGCATTTCCAGACTCCGGGGCGATCGTCAACATCCACGACTGTTTTAATGTAAAGTGGGAACAAACCGTGATCCATGTGGTATCCAATTATTTCAGTATTATTATTATTTTCTTATGTAGCCAAGTCCACATTTCAAGGATCGTCATGCTCGCTTAAATGTCATTGCTTGTGGCGGCGTCCATGCGTCGGGTTGTCTCTCTCCCTAAAATATGGCGAGGGGGCCGATGGCTGGCCATGCGTCATACTCGTGAACGGGTGCTACTTGTGGTGACTGGTCGTACTTGAATTCGTGTATGCGGTGATGTTAATTATTTCGACTATGTGTTTGCGTGTTGTTCCCACGAAAATGTAAGTGCGTGCTCCTATTTCACCATGCCTCCTGCTGATAGGGTGTCCCCTAGTCTTTGTTTTTATTTATGTTATTATTATTAATTACTTAAAATGTCATGTGGAACATGGTGTAATGGTTGCAGCTCCTTACAAACGTTGTGTAAAAAAAAAACATGGCGATTAAAAAGAGTGGCGGAGAGTTTATTGCCAGTTCTTCTCTTCCGTTCTACGCCCTTGATTTGAGAACTGGCAGTAAATGTAAAATTAGAAGCATTAATATTTATTTATTTAATGACGAATCACAAGTGTACATTGTGTTACCTACGTGAATAAATGATTTTTGAATTTGAATTTGAATTTATCAAAACTTAATGTAAATAAAGTTGTCTTATTTGCTTTTCCTTATGGAAAAGGTATGTCACAGACCGAAAACAATGCTAGGTACAGATGCAATAATAAAATTCATACAATGACACAGTATAATAAACAATTTGAATTTATTGACACTAATGTCATCATTAGTTATAATTACTTTTTGACAAAAGATAACTATTATCTTTGTAATTATTATATTGGACAAGTAGCAAATTCGCTATCATATTGTATTTTAAACGAAGCCAAATGTTTGGCTAACCAATCTGCTCCTATTGAGCAGATAGATAATAGTACCTTTTCTCAAGATACCTTGGAATTTGTTCCAAGTAATTATTTAAATTAGATTTTAAGACAAAAGAGGTGATCTCTGGCAATAGTTCTAGTCATAGTTGTTTATTAGGAGATCCATCAAACTCCTTAAATGTCAATAATAAAATCAATAATAAGCATATTTTAAATTTAGTACATCAGAATATTCAGGGTTTGATGGGTAAAGAATTGGAGTTGGAGTTGTTCATGAACTGTAATAACATTGATATCTTATGTATTACTGAACATTGGTTAAAGGACCACCAGTTCATGTTTAGCTTCAACAATCATCTGGTAGCCAGCTCGTTCAGCAGAGTTAATTTAATACGTGGAGGCTCTTTAATTATTGCTCGGAATAATCTTAAATTTAAAGAACGTACCGACATAGTGAGCCTGTCTGTTGAGCGAGTTGCTGAGATAGCATGTATTGAGCTTGAGCAGTTCATTGTATTGAGTGTATACAGGCCCCCTAGTACTTTATACGATACTTTTGAAAAAATCCTAGAAGATGTATTAATAAAAATATCTAATACTAATAAAACAGTTGCCGTCTGTGGAGACTTTAATATTAACTTATTAGATAAATCTAGTATTGTTAATAGATTTTTAATCTTATTGAAATCATATAATTTATATAATATTTTCCTTGAGCCAACTAGAATAACTGCCACCAGTGCCACTTGTATTGACAATGTTTTTACAAATGTGAGGCCAACTTTCTACTCAATTATTAATCTGTTAGATTCAGATCACTGTGGCCAGTTGGTTTCATTTACTAAAGACATTGTTAAAGCAAATCGAAAAAATGTTAATTTTGTTCCAGTAACCAGTTATCGTTTAGAACTTTTTAAAAATAATTTAAATGAAAAACTGCCTGGTTTGCCTTATCACAATAACCCTGACCAAGCTTACTCTTCATTATTTAACATGATTAATTCTCAGTTTAAGAAGGTTTTTACATCTAGATCAGTTTCTGTTAGTGATCGAGTTTTGTTTAGTGACTGGGCAACACCAGGTATTTTTAAAAGCAGAATAAGATTATTTGAATTATATAATGAAAGGAACCATGATCATAGTGAAAGGTTTAGGGAGTATGTTAAAAATTACTCTAAGACTTTTAAGAGAGCCTGTGCTGCCGCAAAATCTTTACACATTAAAAACAAAATACGATCTTCTGCAAACAAAATTAAAACTACTTGGAATATTATTAATTCTGAAATAGGAAGAACCACAGTCAAGAATAATGATTTTCATCTTAAAATTAATGATATAGATGTTAGGGCGGATTTGGAGGTGGCAACCGAGTTTGAATCTTTTTTCACTAATATTCCTGTATTAACAACTCAAACTTTGTTGTCATCTTCCGGCTCCGCATACAACATACTTAAAGACTGTGTCGCAGAATGTGGGACAAGTTTTGAATTTACAGTTGTTAGTGCTAAGGACATTCTAGATGCATTTAAAGATTTGGAAGTAAAAAAGTCCACCGATCTTTGGGGGTTGTCAGTTCAAATAATATCCTCAATAATTGAATGTATTTCCCCATTTCTGGCAATTGTGTTCAACTCTTGTGTCGCATCTGGTGTGTTTCCGGACTTAATGAAGTTAAGCAAGGTGATTCCACTCTTCAAATCTGGTAGTACAACCGATCCTACGAATTTTCGCCCTATCTCAATTTTGCCTACACTGAGCAAATTTTTGAGAAAATAATTTTAAAGCAAATGCTAAAGCATTTTAACAGACAGAATCTTTTTCACTCCAAACAATTTGGATTTACTAAGGGTCGGTCTACTGCTGATGCAGGTGTGGAACTACTCAAAAATGTATTCGAGGCTTGGGAGAATTCACAGGATGCTTTAGGCATATTCTGTGACTTGTCCAAAGCTTTTGACTGTGTTTGCCATGACACACTTATCAAGAAACTACACCACTATGGCATTAGAAATAAGGCTCTTAGACTTCTCAGTTCATATTTAGACAATAGAATACAAAGTGTAGATATTAATGGCAAAAAATCAAAAGGATCTGTGGTAACTATGGGTGTTCCGCAGGGTTCAATTCTAGGTCCTTTCTTATTCCTTATCTATATCAATGATTTACCTTTTTGTGTAAGGGATGATCACAAAATCCTATTATTTGCGGATGACACTTCGCTTGTTTTTAAAGTTAAGCGTCAACTTGAAAATTTTGACCAAGTTAATTTGGCACTATCTAAGGTTGTCCATTGGTTTAATGTTAATAATCTGCTTTTGAACTCAAGTAAAACTAAATTAATAAAATTTTCTACGCCTAATGTGAGGCAGTTAAGCACCAATGTACAACTTAATGGAGTAGAGTTGGACCCTGTTGAGTCAACTGTTTTTCTTGGCATTACTGTTGACGCCAAACTACAGTGGGGCCCACACATTAACAAATTGTCTGGAAGGCTCAGTTCAGCTGCTTATGCTGTAAGGAAAATTAGACAAATTACTGATGTGGATACTGCCAGAATTGTTTATTTCAGTTATTTTCATAGCTTGATGACGTACGGCATTCTCCTTTGGGGAAACTGTGCGGATATTAATACAATCTTCTTATTACAAAAAAGGGCTGTCCGCGCTATATATAAGTTAGGTCCTAGAGTTTCTCTCCGAGAGAAATTCAAAGAGATAAACATTCTGACTGTAACTTCACAATATATTTTTGAAAATTTACTTTATGTTTACAAAAACGAACCGGATTTTGTCAAATTGTCTGATCTTCACTCCCGAAATACTAGGAACAAAAATAATTTAACAGTTCATGCTACTCGCCTTCATAGAATAAGCAACTCGTTCATGGGTCAATGTATACGCTTTTATAATAAACTTCCTATGGATGTTCGTAAACTTCCCCTTAAGAAATTTAAATTTTTTATTAAATCAAAATTATTAACTAAAGGATATTACAGGATATCCGATTATTTAAATGATAGAAACGCCTGGGATTGAGCTGCTCGCTTATACAGCTATCGCTTGTGTTTTTGTAAGCTGTCTTTCACTTCTTTTTTTTTTTTTTTTTTTTTTTTTTTTGCATGTTGTACATATTTACAATCTGACATGTCTTGTGCTTTTGCATATGCATTTTATTTTATTCTATTGACATGTTTGTGCTTAGTGCATATTCATTTTTTTACATTTTTTTTTTTTTTTTCTATATTACTGACATGTTTTGTGCTTAGTGCATATTCATTTTTTCTTTTTCTACAATACTGACATGTTTTGTGCTTTTGCATACAATATTTTACACTTTGACATGCCAAGTGAATAATGATTATATTTCGATTATATTTTTCAATTTCATTATTTTTTCCTTGCTTTAAGGTACACCTTAAAAATACATTTTGTATCCATTGTAAGTGTAAACATTATGCGGGTATATCATAAACTCTTTTGCTTGATTTATAATTTGATACATTTTAGTCTATAGTTATTTTGGGCTGGCGATCTGAGTGAGTTGTTGCCCCACATATTTTTATGGTGCCACTGGCGGTATTGTTATGTACCGGGTTGTGCAGCTCCCTTAAAAATGGTTGAGCTGCATGAGCTATTCGGGGCATGCTAGCCGTCTGCTGGCACAGGCTTGCTCAGATCGATCTGGTTCTTTCTTCCAAAGACCAGTCCAGTAAATACTCTGCATTTGTTTACACCAATTTATTAATTTATTATTGTATTATCTGGACTATAAAAGAGACTAAGACCCCCGAGTTTGTTTCGACATTTCTTCTCAGGGCAGTCAGTTAGGAAATGTCGACTTCATCTAGTTTAGGATGACATTGTAAAAGTGATTTATATAGTCCTACTTGCAAGAATAAACTATTTCATTTCATTTCATTTCATTTCATTTCATTTCATTTCATTTCATTTCATTTCCAGCTCCTTCCACTTGACCGTATTCAACAAAGAGCGGTTCGAATCGTCGACGACCAATCACTTTCCGAGCGGCTTGATCCCTTGGCGTTGCGTAGATATGACGTGGGGTCACTCTGTATCTTGTACCGCATTTACCATGGAGAATGTTCAGAGGAGTTATTTGGATTAATATCTGCAGCTGAGTTTCATTATTGGACGTCGAGGCAGAATACGAAATTCCACCCGTACCACCTCGACGTCCGTCGTTCCACAACTGAGCGTTTTTAAGGCAGTTTTTGCCGCGCACCACCACTATGTGATACCAGCTGCCCACTAAGGTATTTCCAAACCAATTCGACTTAGGGTCCTTCAAGAAAAGATCGTACCAATTCTTAAAAAGCCGACAACGCACTCGCGACCCTCTGGCATTGAGAGTGTCCATTGGCGGCGGTATCACTTAACTTCAGATGAGCCTCCCGCCCGTTTGCTGTTGTATAAAAAAAAATATAGCATGAATCAAGCTTGTAGACCTTTAAGATTGATCTGTTATCCACCAACAACTAACTTCGTTTTCATATTTATATAGATAAATAAGAATCAAAAGTGTGTTTAAACTTCAATTACTAATTAAACCGGGATCCAAACTCAAACCTATGCGTATAAGATGCATTGCCAACTAAGTAATTATTGACACCAATTCATTAGCAACTTAGTTGGTGTTTCCTAATTACTTTTATCTTTTATTATGTAAAAATACACCATCTGTGCTATGGACTGTGGTATGTTTTCGTATGTCAGACAAACAATGACCCAACTATCAAGGTTTTCTGGAAACATTTTATCTGAAACTTATCGATATCTTTAGCTAAGTTTACTATCTTATTCCGTGAGGATTTCCCTCGTCAAACCTCTATTAACCTTTGTAAATACTACCTTTTTCTAATAATATCGGCGTGATAGTGTTCTGGAACAATCGAAGAGAAACACAGGAATGTATTATTACACTTTATTATATAGAACGGGCCGCTAACGGGCTGAATACTGAAGGCACGCAAGTAAGAATCGGTACGCTCTTTTCTTAAAGCAACCTAAATTGGTTCCGAAATACTTAAATCGGCAATGAGCTAAATGTGTTTTAGGTACCTATCACCAACATATAAAAAAATATTCTATGTAATACTTATAGGGCATGATTCCAATCAAAATCCAATACGATGTTGCCACACAGAGATACAACCTCTACGCCTCGAAATTCTGTATTTGTTTTGTGATCATTTCTTAATAAACAAATATATAAGCAGCATACTGCGTCTGAAACACGATGTCATGTTTACTTAAGATGTATTCCTTCATCGAAAAGAAAAGTCTATGATTCTAATGAACGGCGGTTGAGTAGCGCACGCTGAAGCCTTAAAGTATCATTATATGGGTATGAATAACGTATAAGTAGGAAACTTCAAAAAAAAGAAATTTCCGCATCTCTTTCATTTATTATTGATGTGAAACATCTATAGACGCACGTAAAACCCATTTCAGGCGTGGCGACGCATGCCGTGGCGACGCGTTGCCACGCTATATGATGGTATATACAGTCTATATGCAGTAGTGTTTACGGTATGTGTATTTCGAAGTCACTGATTAAACGAATTAAGTAGTCACGATTTGAAATAAATTTGTTCATTTTTGTATGTAATGAAAATAAATGTTTATTCAATAAATAGTCATCGTTATCTGGAAAAAAATCGTAATATTTTATTTTAACATTATGATATATTTAGTTGCTATCACAATCTGTTCTTTTCTGCATATTACTTTTACAAAATAATGGCGATGTTTCACATCTGCCAGGCGTCCCGTGACGGCTCACATTTTTTTTATATTACTTATTGTATGTAAACTCAAAGTAAGTCGAACAAAATAAACATTATTTTAATTTAAAAAACATAATCTACACATAACCCCGTGCTGTTTTAATACATTTAATAGCTCGTCATTGTAAAGTAGGTCAAAATGTTTATAGCTAGCGAGTCATGACAAACACGAAGGCTTACTTAAAGTTTCAGTGAGATATTTTTCACATGGGAAGCATCTGTAAGGCCCAGTTTGTCTTCAGGGAATAGTGTTTGCTCTTGCACTAACACGCTGTTGTCAGATTTATAGAATGTCTAATATTTTTGGTTGGTAGTGTTCACGAGTTGTTCTATATTTATTTGTGTCGTTGTTATTTATAGGTGCAATAAATAATAATAATGATATGTTTGTCCAATATATAGGCAATTTATACGAGTGTGTCTTTTGATCTGATATAGGTATCTTTATAAATATACACAAAACGTCAAATAGCTAATGAAGGTAAGATTCATAAACGAGACTTACCACTAAGGTAAACGTACCACGTACGTCAAAAAGTACAAAAATGTTGGCATACGTTAGCCTTATGGTAACCGTTTTGTCCTCATCAATCTCATAAACGGAACAAAACATTATTTTATCTACACTAAGGTTATATGATGTTTAGGAATATGATATGTCTGTGATTCTGGTGTTAAGCATTTCAATAAACTAAAATCCATGTTAAGTATGATCATTTATCAATCTAATAGGCAAGTAGGTGATCAGCCTCCTGTGCCTGACACACGCCATTGACTGTTTGGGTCTTTTTTTTTTATATTTTTTTTTTATAGAACGGGGCCAAACGGGCAGGAGGCTCACCAGATGTTAAGTGATACCGCCGCCCATGGACACTCTCAATGCCAGAGGGCGCGCGAGTGCGTTGCCGGCCTTTTAAGAATAGGTACGCTCTTGTCTGCGGCGGTGACACTGATTCTGGTCCAAATTCGACGGGATTGCGTTTGTTTCCATTGTAATGTAGTGCTCCTATTTCACCGAGACGCACTGATAAAGGTTACACATCCGCTTTTCATTACAATAATTAAGTCCATTTGAGGTTCTCTCCATACCTCCTGTAAGCACCTGCAGTATAGAATTTTTTTAAATAACAAAAACAATCTAGCAGAGATTATTGCCAGTTCTTCTTCTCGCCCTTGATTTGAGAACTGGAGTAAAAAAATAATGAAAAAGCTTTATAAAATATAATAAAAAACACAATTAAAATATACAAGATAAAATAAGAATACCAGAATTTTTTGTTAAGCAGAAAAACAAAACAAGGCAAACAGCAGATTAGGTACGAGATAGGTACTTAAGAATGCTTTCTTTAAAATTGATCAGCCCACTACCGAGTATATCCAGCCTTGCGATTCTGTAACTCACTTTTCGAACTGATACACAATAAACTACAAGATCCCTTATCAGAATGCTAAATCGTAAAATGACTACTTCACGACTGATTTGAGCGCGACCGCTGCGAAAACCACGGTGAGAGTTCGAAAAGTGAGTTACAGAATCGCAAGACAGCTCCGGATATGTATTGTTTAATTGCGAAGGATTCGAAATAGAGGTGCTTGAACTCCTAGGTTGGGTTTTGCCGTCAGAATTTGAAAAATTTTGCTGATTTTAATGCTATCAATGTTCTAGAAATGCAGTTCTATCAATAATTGAATTTTTAATATATCAATGTTCTTGTTTCAGTTGTACCCGAGGTGACTACCTTAAAGTGTATTCAGAAGTTGGTATTCACGGGCCAGGGCCACCTGGAGTCAACGAACATTCGAAGTGGTCCAGAATCTTGTGCGGGAACAGAAATGATGCCCCACCAGCATTATACTCGCATGGTTCTGCACTAGTTCTAGAACTAAATAGCGGGGAAAAGGAATCAAACTCTACGGGTTTTATTGGGACATATAAGTTTATAGATAGACGTAAGTATCATAAAAATATTTCACGAACTTACGCTTTTATAAGGACGTTACACCTGGTATTAAAGTCAGCGACATTTTTATTTGCTTTTGTTTTAATTTTACAGTAATCATTGAAATGAAAATAAGAAGGTTTTCTATACATATATATATCTGCCTGATTGCGTTCCTGATAGGCTATGATTTAGGGGTCCCTGTCTACATAAAAAAAAGGGTGCACACGCACCTTATGTGCGCGCGTAAGAATATAAAAATAGTTTTTGATTGCATGCAAATAATTAATTACAATTAAATAATCAAAAACTGGAAAAGGAGTCATTATAGCCAATAAAGTTCAGTTTACATTTGAAAAATTAAATAAATAAATATTTATTATTATTCTCTTACATTAAGTATAACATAAATTCTATTATTATTCGAATGTTGTTTTTAAATTATGTCCAATGCCGTAGCATCTACCGTGGGCAACTTCATTCTGTTAATTTTGTGTCACGGTGCGCGCGCATCGTAAAATTTCACTCTCATCAATTTTTTATAACGCGCCTAAAAAAGTATAACTTGAAAAAATACTCCTCGTAAATATTGTAACGTAAACAAACTGAAAAACTTTAGAGATAATGGAAAGCTTATTATTATATGTAGCGCTAAGCTCTCTTAATACCATTAATGTTACTTTAAGACAGCTCAAACACATTTTCCATACACTTAGTATAAACCAGTCTACGGCTGAGTTCAAACTTATACCTGCTAGAGGGTTAATAAACAAAACAAATAAATTACAGAATTTCAACTCGATAACTGCCAAAGTCTGGAAAACTTCGAGGAAAACTTCACGAATTTAAACTAATTACAGTTAATTACATTTTTTGATGGCCTTAGAGATCAAGAATTTAATAAAATGGCGACTTGAGCACCTTCCAATCGTAATTAATGAACAGATCACCTCATTTAAAAAATCAACTTCAAGATATAAATATTACGATCGTTAAGGCTTAAATTTTTGTTTTTTTTTTTAAATTTTTTATTTTTTCCGTTATCCTATGCCACAATTACTGTCTAGTACGGGGAAATTAAAACAATGATGATGTTGTGTGTTTAGAATCTAGATGTCACTCTTTTATTTACAGTTAAATCATCAAAAATGTTTTGAAAAGGTAGTAGTAGACTTAAGTAATTTCTCATAACAAGTAATATACTTTTCTAGTTTTGTTCCACTCATGATTCTGTATAAGCATAGTATGTTATTAGCACTCCTGACTGCTCAAAACTTGTATCCCGAAACCCCAAGTTCACGTAATTTACGTTTACTACTATCACGAAGGTATTTTGCAAATAGAATCAGGAAGTCGTTTGTCCACCGTCTTGTACTATGAAGGTAGTTCGATTTTTAAAATAAACTTTTTACAGGTAATTTCGAAACCGACGGAGTTCTAGTATCAGATTCGGACTGTGATTATGTCTTCAACAGTCACTCAAATAGACCTAGCCAGGGCAAATTCTACAGTCCAAGATACCCTTCGAGTTATCCTATCAATTCACAATGCTATTATCATTTTCATGCAAGGTATGTATATGATAATATATGTATGTAGTGTGTAGATGAGATGTTTATTTTACTAATACATATTTTAGGTGCACGACTTTCATTCTTGAGGTCGTAGGTTCGAACCCCGACTGACCCCTAATGGGCTTTCTATATGCGCATTTAACACTCACTCGTACGGTGAAGGAAAACGTCGTGAGGAAACAGGCATGCCTTAGAGTTTAGACCCAAAAAGTCGTAGTGAAAGGACAATGTGCTCGCATAATTTCATGGTATTCGAAATTAGTTATTTATTTATAAACACTACGTTGCATGTGCAGAAATATAATATAATACACATAATTAAATGAAAAGGAAACAACTGACGGCCTTATCGTTTTCGAGCGATCTCTTCCAGGCAACCACTAACTTATCTTACTTTATATTATCAAATTATCTTTTAAAGAAATTATAAACAACGCTTCTAAGTCGCGAATGCGTTGCTGACGATAAATATCTCTATTTCTAACGAGTCTGACCCGGCTTAGGAAAACTGGACTTTTTTTTATATTATGGTAATAAATATAAGCTAGACACACATTCTAATATTATTTTATTATATTATTCTAATACATATCTGCCCAGTAGTATTTCAGAAAATACAAATATATTATATATAGATTAAACCCGATTATATATTGTTTCTAATGAACGTTTGCTGCAAGTGAGGAAATTATTTCCAGGAAAATAATGTCTTTATTTTACAGGAAAAATGAGCGAGTAAAATTAGTTTTCGAAGAATCATTTCTACAGAAAAGCGATGAAAGGTAGGATTTTCAATCTTAGGGGTAAATTAAATTATATTGCTAGAGGGTTGGTGGATCTACACACATGCGTATTTCAATTGTTTATTGCTTATTATAAATATATCTGTTGAGATAATGACCCATGTTATTAATTCAACTTATTAGCTTATTACTTAAAGCTTATATATTAGCGTTTTACATGTGGGTAAACGCAAAATGGAATTTCCAGGAAGGGAAGGTTTTTAATGTGATGCTACTTGGGAACTGCTGAACACAGTGTCCTTTTCGTATATATTTTCTTGAAGGATCTTCGTTTTGATTCAGAAGTATATTTATATATAACTGCGTTGATACTCTGTACCAATAGCAGTAGCAAACCTGACCTTTTTGTATGCAATTACAATATAGTGAATGAACCATATAAAAATATCCGTAGCGCTGATGTCATCTTGGGATCCAGCGCGATCCCACACAACAAACCTAACATAGAAGTGTCGCGTTCGTTATCTCTCTAGAAAGATGTCTTTAAACAACTGAATGTGTTAGAATGATTACGAAATAAAAAAGCAAAATTAACAAACTTATAACGGTTGAAGACATGTTCTTAGTGTAAAAACAGACCATATAATGTAGTTATTTGAAATAAGGTAGATTTGTGAACTCTTAGTTATTACTATGATAGGTTAGAATTCTTTTATACAAGTAATTTTTATATTTACTCCTGAATTGCAAACCGTAATATGTTATTATTATTATATATTTTATTTCCCGTAATATGTCTCTTAAAACCGGACAGTTTTTATTTAATATATCTACCTAAAACTTTCTCGTGGAACCCTATCTATTGGTGAAAATCGAAGCCTTTTGCATAGTTTTTAAGTTTTTATATCGTAACCAAATCGTAGAAACAAACGCTTCATGAAATGACATATTATGGAATAGTTAAGGAAAAAATTTATCGCCACGATATAAAAAAAAACAGTGTCGCAATATTGTGTCCACAATCGAACTAATTCGCTAAAACATTTATTAATCTCAAAATGAGTCCAGATATTAAATTGAATTTGTTAATTTAGTTCATGCATTTCAATTTGGAAATGTCATCTGAAATTTGAAACTTTATCTTTTAGTTGCCTCAACCGCGCAGACACAATTAAAGTTTTTGATGGGAAAGTTGCAAGCGCACCGGTCATCGCAATGCTGTGCAACGAAATTATAGGTAAGCTGTTTATTTACAGAGAAATAGGCTTTCAATTTTATTCTTCTTTGGAAATGCTTTAATGAATTATTAATAGAAATTTCACAAAAACAAGAAAGAAACTTTATTAAAGGTATCTTAATGCCACATATCTAATATACGTGAAAACTTTTGTATTAGCAAGAGTTATGCTGCAGAACTTAAGTTATATAGAAATGCAGGATTTAAAGGCTGTTATGATATACACAAACACACACATGAAATCTTAAACACAACAATATACGTACAAATATATACATCTTTATTACCAACAACTAGCTGGCCCCGCGAACTTCGTTTCGCCTTATGTTTTTTGTTTACTTTGCCCACCTTTTTAGTATCTACATACCAACATATGCAAAATTTTGTTATGCTTAGAAACTATTCAGTTTACGGGAATAAAAACCTAAGTACTAGAGAAAACCAAAAATTTCAATTCTTTCATATTTTTACAAATTTCTCTTTATAAAAACCTTCCACAGAGTTCAAGGAATAAATAAAAAAATCTTAGTTTCTATATGGTATAAAATTTTGATTAAATAAAAAAGCAGCATATTATTGCTAGACCAACCATTACGAATATGTCTTCATAATGAAAACTATTTGAGTTATTAATTTTTTAACACTGTTAATTCTTTAAGTATATATATGTAATCTTTAATAAAATACCTACTTAATTTGGGTTAGTTATATGATATAAATTAAATATATGTCGCAGATTCACTGTGATTAATATTTGTAAAGTTGGTGTCACTACCGTTGTCCGACATTTTTATTTAGCGGCGCAGGCGCCGATCAGATAGCAACTGAATTCAACGATCGATTCAACGCACTACACTACTTTACAACCTGTAAGATGTCTTTGATATTGCGCGGTGTTGCCATTCTAATAAAAGAAATGCCATAGTGCTCTTTTATTACATAATCTCTGACAATGAATCTGTTGGCGACTCATAGATTTAAATAGTATTAAGTATGAGCTATAGGTTAAATATGAATATTGTTTGGTAATTAAGTATGAGCTATAAGTAAAATAAGAATATTGTTGATAGCTCATAAGTAGAATTTAAGTATAAATAAGTTAGATAAAAATATGTAAATAATTTAAGGGAAAAATACAGTTAAATAAATTAATAAAATGCTTCGCCGAATAAAAGGGTCGCGTAGCTCTCGTCGCGGTATACGCGCGCAGATTTCTGTAAGCGCAGCTCTCGTCGCGGTATACTGTTTGAGTACTTAAGCTCGGCGAGATTTACGCAAAATCCTCTTTTTCCTCCGCAACGAACTGGGACCCAAGAATAATCGGCGAAGCAAGAAACAAGAACAAGGCGCAGTTTCATTTCAAGACAACATCCTACAATTACGCACTAGCAGGGGTGCGTGGGTTGAGGCGGTGCCAGCGATACGTCAAACCGTCTCGACAAAACGTACGAAGTCAAACCCCACCGGTATTCAAAGCCGCGCCGAGGTTACTTTGGTTACTGCACGGGTGTTCTCAAACGAACATCTAAACGTCTAATCCCGTGCAGGCCCGAGTCTCTGAGGCGACGTCGGGATTGGCTAGAACAGTAGTACGTACGAAGTCAAACCCCACCGGTATTCAAAGCCGCGCCGAGGTTACTTTGGTTACTGCACGGGTGTTCTCAAACGAACATCTAAACGTATAATCCTGTGCAGGCCTGAGTCTCTGAGGTGTCGTGGGGGTTGACCACAACAGTGGTCCTTCGAGCGCCGGATCCTGCAACGGTTGTCATCAAGAAGTGAATACTGCGAAAAGAAAATGCCAGTCACAAGGTCACAGAACGGGATGCAGCGAGGGGAATCGACGACGACTGTTACCTCCGCCACTACGTCCGAAGTCCGGACCACAGGCGAAGAGATAACGATAGAGCAGTCCACGTCGACGAGTGCAGCCAGCCAGCCAGATCAAGCATTGACTCTGGCACCAGCGGGTTCCACCCGGCGGGCCGCATCGAGAGCCGTATCCAGAGCCAGCTCAAGAAGACAAGCCGAGGCCAGAGAAGAGCTGGCTCGTTGCGAGCTGCGGGAAGCGCAGGCAGCAGCACGCCTGGCCAGATTACGATTAGAAGCAGAAACGGAAGATGAAGACTCCTTTATAGAAGACGTCAACGATAACCATGAAGAAAAGGTGGCAAACTGGATGCGCTCATCGGCACAAAGGCCAGAAGAAATAGGAACAAAGAGCGACATTCGAGCAATAGCTGACGCAATAAAGGAAGCCATGACGACACATGTAGCGCCGCAACCGAAGTACATTCAAGAGCTGCCGATATTTGAAGGCGACAGCTCCGAATGGACGGCGTTTCGAGTCGTATATGAAGACACATCTCCGATGTTCTCTGGCATTCAGAATATGGCGCGGCTACGTAAAGCGATTAAAGGCACAGCGAGAGAAAGCATTAAGAGCCTCTTGTACTCAGAGGCGATGCCAGAAGAAGTTATTAACGCTTTACGCCGAAGATTTGGTAGACCCGACGCGCTGGTGCTAGCTGAACTGGAGAAATTAAAGGCGCTTCCCAGAACTACGGAAAATCCCAGGGACATATGCGTCTTCGCTAGCCAAATAAATAACAGCGTGGCCGCCATAAAGGGATTGAAGAGACCGCAATACCTCTACTCGCCTGAAATCGTGAAACTTATAATAGAGAAGATGCCTCCAATTCTCAGATTCAGATGGTATGATTTCACGGCTGCGAGGGAAGAGGAATCGTTCAGTGATATCCAGTCGATAAGCAACTTCCTCAATTTAGAAGCGGACAAATGCGGCGCATTCGCGGTACTCGAAGACAGCAAAAGCGTACGACCGAGCGCAGCGATAAGAAGGCCAGTGAAACAAGCTACATATAATATCGCTGAAATGAGTAGACCTGAAGAAATCAAGTGCCCAGAGTGTGAAGGTACACATAAACTCAAAGACTGCCAAAGATTCCTAAAAGCGGCAGTCAACGAGAGATGGGAAACAGTTAAGAGGCTTAAGGTCTGCTTCAAGTGCCTCGCTGGGAAGCACCGGAAAGAAACATGCCGAAGACCACCGTGCAAGTTGTGTCGAAGATGGCACCATAGCCTACTACATGTGACGTCGGAGAGCGAACAATGTCACGAAGAGGCACCGCCCGAGACAGCGACGGTCAATACAATAAGCACACCGAAAGCTATTCTTAAGATGCTCAAGGTGGAGATATACGGACCGGCTGGGAGCAAACAAGTACTGGCGCTGCTAGATGAAGGCTCAACGGTGACACTGCTTGACGAAAACGTGGCTTCGAGCATCGGCATCAAGGGTCCTCGCGAAGCCCTGAATATAGAAACTATCGGCGGAGGGCAAATGAAAAATCACGACTCCATGATTTTAGATATCGAACTAAAAGGGATCAAGGAAAGCGAGAAGAGCACACTTAAGCGGGCAAGAACTATCAAGGAGCTCAAATTAACCCCTCAATTCGTAGATAAAAGTCGACTAAAGAAGTGTCATCACTTGCGGGGCTTACTACAAGACGTGTGCTACGAAGCTGAGGCGCCGAAGCTGCTCATTGGCCAAGACAATTGGGAGTATATTGTCTCATTACAAATACGACGTGGAAAGCCAGGGCAGCCGGTGGCGTCACGAACGAAGTTAGGATGGGTTCTCCACGGCTCCGACAGCAGTGGCGTGTCGCCGATCAATTACGTGAACACATGTGCACACGCCAGCGTCGTCGAAGATAAAATAGATCAGTTGGTGAGGGAACACTTCACTATTGAGTCTTTGGGGGTTCAGCCGAAGAAGCCTTCAATGGATATCGAACAGCGAGCACTGGACATATTGGAAAGAACCAGCCGACAGTTGGAAGATGGCAGATACGAGGTCGGACTGTTGTGGAAAAAGGAAGATGTATGTCTTCCAAATAACTACGCAGCAGCTTTCAACAGATTTCAAGGCATAGAAAGAAAGCTGCGTAAGGACGCTAAATTAAAAAATGAGTATAGCGCGCAGATAGACAATCTGTTGAAAAGCAACTACGCTGAAGATGCACCAGCCGACTGCACATCTAACAAAAAATGGTACCTGCCTCACTTCCCAGTGGTTCACCCTCTGAAAAAGAAGCTGAGAATTGTTTTCGACGCTGCGGCCAAATACAACGGAGTCAGCCTTAACGACGTTCTGCTGTCCGGCCCGGACTTACTACAGTCAATATTTGGAGTGCTACTGCGATTCCGCCAAGGCCCTGTAGCAATAGCGGCCGATATAAAAGAAATGTTTCTGCAAGTGAAAATACGTAAAGAAGATAGAGACAGTCTCAGGTTCCTATGGCGAAAAGACAAGGAAGTGCCAGTGAAGGAATACAGAATGACATCAGTGATATTTGGAGCTGCGTCGTCGCCTTGCACCGCTATTTATATAAAAAACAAGAACGCAAAGATCCACTTACATAAATATCCAGAAGCGGCGCAAGCAATAGAGCGCAATCACTATATGGATGACTATTTGCAAAGCTTCCACAGTGTTGACGATTGCAAACGAGTAATGCAGCAAGTCGACTTAATCCACCAGAGGGCGCACTTCGAGCTACGAGGATGGGCGTCGAATAAGAAAGAGATCGTAGAAGCCGACGGCGAACAGGAAGTGCACCTAGGTGAAAACGAAGAAAAGACCCTGGGACTGAGATGGCTGACGTCAGAGGATTGTCTTGGATTTAGAAGCCAATTTAGGAAAATCCCTAACGAGGTAGCGCGAGGCATGCAGACTCCAACAAAACGAGAAGTCACGGGAGCTGTGATGTCTACTTTCGACCCACTCGGACTGCTATCACCCATTCTCATACAAGGAAAGAAGCTCATTCAAAAGATATGGCGCAGTGGTGTTGGATGGGATGACCAAATCACTGAAGACGACACCGAAGCTTGGAAGAGCTACCTAGAGCATATCGGTAGAATAAAAGACATCCGACTGCCGCGATGCATGTCACCATTCTGCACTGAGGGGGAGCTGCATACTTTTACTGACGCGAGTGAGACAGCGTATGCAGCCGCAGTATACTGGCGAACCAGAGGTAAAGGAAAATACTTGATAAACCTCGTCGCCGCCAAGTCAAGAGTAACGCCTCTGAAACCAACATCTATGCCGAGGCTTGAACTGCAGGCAGCTCTATTAGGTAGTAGACTTGCAGACTCAGTGGCAAAAGAACTCGACCTGCAGGTTACAAGGAAAACGTTTTGGACGGATTCGAGTGTGGTACTTTCCTGGATAAAGGCAGATCCCAGAACGTTTAAGACCTTCGTAGCTCATAGAATTGCGGAGATAGAGGATCTGACAAAACCGCAAGACTGGAGATGGGTGCCTACAGCGCAGAATCCTGCCGATGATGCGACCAGGAGTCCACCGGAAGAATTTAACGCGGAACATCGGTGGTTCAAGGGTCCAGATTTCCTGTCAAAAGGCGAAGAAGAATGGCCAGCTCCACGAAGTTTTAAAAAGGAAAAATGCGACGAAGACAGAACGACTGAGCAGGTGAATACACTTCGCCGCAGTGAAATTACTCCGGTTCCCGAAAACTTATCATCGTGGACAAGATTGTGGAGATCGACTGCCAGGGTGCTACAATTCATCGACCTATGTAGAGAAAAGAAGCCGTCGAACCTCGAGCGCTGCAATAAACGTGCAAAAAAGAGGCGAACTTACCTTCCGATCGGCGAGACACACCTATTACGAGCGCAGGAAGTTCTAATCGCCCAATGTCAGCAAAGCAGCTTTGAACAAGACATTAAAAATCTCAAACAAGGGCGCACGACGGAGAATAGAAGCCAATTGAAAAGGCTAGACGTCACTATGAAAGACAATCTCATAAGACTTCAAGGTAGAGCAAGAACCGTAGCGGGCGTTGACAACGACTATTTAACGCCCATAGTACTGGATGGCAGGAGCGCCATTGGGAGATTGATGATTAAACATTATCACGAAAAATACAACCATGGAAATCAAGCCACAGTAATGAACGAAATACGGCAAAAATACTGGATGTTAGGCTTGAGATCAGTGCTGCGTAGTATACAACAAAACTGCCAGCACTGCAAGCTGAAGAAGGGTAAACCAGCGGAACATCCGGCGGGGAACTTACCTCAAGAAAGGCTGAGACATGGTGAGCCCCCTTTCACGTGCACAGGTGTGGACTACTTCGGTCCAATGCTCGTGGCGATCGGCAGACGAAGAGAGAAGAGATGGGGAGCCTTGTTTACATGCCTGACCACAAGGGCAGTACATATCGAGATAGTGCCCAGCCTGACGACGGACTCTACTATAATGGCGTTAAGGAGATTCGCTGCTCGAAGAGGAATGCCAAAGATAATTTATTCCGATAATGGAACAAACTTTGTTAAGGCCAGCAAAGAACTCCAAACAGCCATTGAAGAGCTTAAAAGAGAGGAAATCGTCACAGAAGCAGAGAAGGTTGGCATACAGTGGAAATTTATTCCTCCCGGCGCACCAAATATGGGAGGAGCTTGGGAACGATTGGTGCGCTCCATTAAGGTCGCACTGGACGCTACATTAAAGGAGCGCGTTCCACGAGAGGAAGTTCTGCATACGTTGCTGTTGGAAGCAGAACACATGGTTAATTCCAGACCAATAACGAACCTAGCTGACAATTCGGAAGAGGAGGCGCTAACCCCAAATCACTTTCTCATTGGGCGATCCAGTGGAGCTGCACGCGTTGGGCATTTTCCTGATGCAAAGCTGGTGGGCAGAGACGATTGGAAGACCGTCCAACGACTCTCTGATCACTTTTGGAGGAGATGGCTACGGGAGTACTTGCCCACGCTACTGCCCAGGAAAACGACAGGACGACGGGAAGGCGAGCAGCTGCAGCCAGGCGATGTGGTTCTTATCGTAGATCGCACGCTACCACGATGCACTTGGCCCAGGGGAATCATCGAAACCACCTACCCCGGGCCCGACGGAAGAACCAGGATCGTCGACGTCGCGACCAAAGGTGGAGTGTTACGAAGACCATCGTCGAGGATCGTCATCTTGGTGCCTGCGAAGTCGCCGTGCAGGAATGACGGTGCTACGCACGAGGGGGAGAATGTTGGCGACTCATAGATTTAAATAGTATTAAGTATGAGCTATAGGTTAAATATGAATATTGTTTGGTAATTAAGTATGAGCTATAAGTAAAATAAGAATATTGTTGATAGCTCATAAGTAGAATTTAAGTATAAATAAGTTAGATAAAAATATGTAAATAATTTAAGGGAAAAATACAGTTAAATAAATTAATAAAATGCTTCGCCGAATAAAAGGGTCGCGTAGCTCTCGTCGCGGTATACGCGCGCAGATTTCTGTAAGCGCAGCTCTCGTCGCGGTATACTGTTTGAGTACTTAAGCTCGGCGAGATTTACGCAAAATCCTCTTTTTCCTCCGCAACGAACTGGGACCCAAGAATAATCGGCGAAGCAAGACACAAGAACAAGGCGCAGTTTCATTTCAAGACAACATCCTACAATTACGCACTAGCAGGGGTGCGTGGGTTGAGGCGGTGCCAGCGATACGTCAAACCGTCTCGACAAAACGTACGAAGTCAAACCCCACCGGTATTCAAAGCCGCGCCGAGGTTACTTTGGTTACTGCACGGGTGTTCTCAAACGAACATCTAAACGTCTAATCCCGTGCAGGCCCGAGTCTCTGAGGCGACGTCGGGATTGGCTAGAACAGTAGTACGTACGAAGTCAAACCCCACCGGTATTCAAAGCCGCGCCGAGGTTACTTTGGTTACTGCACGGGTGTTCTCAAACGAACATCTAAACGTATAATCCTGTGCAGGCCTGAGTCTCTGAGGTGTCGTGGGGGTTGGCATCAACAGAATCTATCTCTGATTATATTCATACTTCAATTACTAAATTTCAAAATTCTGCTGACCGTCTCCTTGAAATTAGTCCACATTATGCACTTTGCATCCTAAAATTCTGTCTTTTTCTCCCAAAATTTACGTATGTGCTCCGTTGCTGCTCCTTTTGGAATCACCCAGATCTTTTAACACCATTAGACGACTTAATTAAAATTAGCTTAGAATCACTTCTTAATATGCAGCTGAACGAGCAATCTTGGACCCAAGCTTCCCTACCCATCCGTTATGGTGGTTTAGGGATTCGCAAAATTTCCAGTGTCGCTTTGCCAGCCTTTCTATCTTCTGTCCATAGTTCAGCAAATCTCATAAGTAAAATTTTAAGGGCTTCCCCTTCAAACTTTGAGATTGCTGGCTTGGAAGAAGCTAGAAACGCTTTCTTGATTGCATGCCCAGGTCAAAATTTTCCATTATCTCTAAATTCACAGAGGAGCTGGGATGACATACACTGCAAACTGACTTTTGACGATCTTTTGAGTTGTAGTACAGGTTCGGCGCGTGCTAGGCTTTTGGCCGTGGGTACGCATGAGGCCGGCTACTGGCTTTGAAGCCAGTAGCCGGCCTCCCATCTTACCCATCGACCGGCTTACCCATCGACAAATACAGGAACTTTTCTTGAGCCTGACACGCTTCGAATCGCAACCTGTCTACGGCTTGGGGTTCCGGTCTGCGCTCCTCATATATGTCCCTGTGGCTGTGATGTCGACAAGTTAGGACATCACGGCCTGTCATGCCAAAAAAGTGCAGGCCGCTTCTCGAGACATGCCGCACTTAACGATATCATACGCCGTTCCCTTGCCACCGTCAACGTGCCAAGTATACTTGAGCCGAGTGGTATTGCAAGAGACGATGGCAAGAGACCGGACGGTATGAGTTTGATTCCATGGAAGATGGGTCGGGTACTGGTATGGGATGCAACCTGTTCAGACACGCTGGCCCCTTCCCATCTACATGGAACCAACTACAGAGCTGGTGCGGCTTGTGAAGCGGCTGAAAAAAATAAAGCATTCAAATACAGGGGTCTAGGCTCAGAATATGATTTTGTCCCATTCGGTGTCGAGACCCTTGGTCCGTGGGGTCCTAACGCTTTAAGGCTTTTCAAAGAAATTTCAAAAAGGTTAGTCGACATCACAGGAGACCGAAGATCTGGCAGCTACCTCGGACAAAGAATTAGTCTAGCAATTCAAAGGGGGAACGCTGCCAGTATCTTCGGAACGTTGCCTAAAGGGACTCCTTTTAATGATATATTTTAGTTTATGTTAAGTTTAGTTTTTTTTTTTTTTCAATCTAAATAATTGTTATTAATTAAATTGTTATTACCTTTTTTAAATAATATGAAACATCATGATGATGTGGATCTCTGACATATATATCAAATCCAGATTTATTAGTCTCACTGTAATATAATACATATAATTTACATTCAGATCATTTTGATTAATTCTATTCAATTGCCTCGAGGACTGTAAATACTTATTAAAGGACTGTCATAAGCCTACGTCGAAGATGAAAAGACACGAAATTAATTTCCCAAGTCATTTATAAGTCGAATATTATAATTTTGAACCTGAATAATTTATATTTTAATTAAATGGATTTAAATTGTTTCACTTCGAACTACACTTTTGTTTTGCACTTCTAATATTCTTCGATCTTCTTTCGCACTGATTGTCTGATAAAATCAGTAATAAACTCGTTGCTTTTAGCATTTAGATTTATTCCTGATTTTGAATGTTTCCTTATCTGAAAAGAAATGCAAATAAATAACTATACTGTACATATTATATATCGCATCAACGTTCTTTTGGCAAATGTAAGCAGAGTTAGTACGGTATAAGTTCATGCACAGAATATTGTACATTCGCAATTTAGAAATAGGTTTTAAAATTGCTTGTCAAATCATTTGCCTAATAGCTAATGCGATTCTCAACCCGGTGTCAATTAAGAATTAAATTCAGAAACGTCGGAATCCCGTACGTAAAAATGTATTGGTTTTTGGCATAGGAGAATTATAGTTCGCCCTAAGCCTAGAGAGACGCAGTCAAGCACAAAATCACCTTGCGTATAAAAGAATAATGAACAAAGAAACACATGTTATATTAGGAGAATAGCCATATAGGGTTGTCGCGCTACTAGATTCTTAGTTATCTATCAAATGCGAGATTAAGAAGCGCTTCCGTCTCCGGTTTCTAGGCATTTTCAATTAGTAGCAATTAGTGTTGCCCAAAATCGGTCTTGGTCTTGCAGTCTTGGTCTTGTTCTTGCGTTTTTGCAAGACCAAGACCAAGACCAAGACCGCCTTATTATAGCAAGACCAATACCAAGACTGAACCCTGCAAGACTTGAGCAAGACAATACTTAAGCCTGCAAGACTCTTGCGTCTTGCAGTTAAGACAAACTGAGATTTGGGCGTTATTAAGTAGGTATTTGGTTTCAATCCCGATTTTGAGAAACGTTCCCCAGTATCAAAACCGTAGGTATCACAAATCATAACACTAAACTAAGGGCTGCAGTTGTATTTGTAATTGGCAACGTGCCGCTCGTCTGAAAGCACCCTGAAACGTATTGTATTGATTAGGTAGGTAAGTACTTATTATATTTCAACAATTTATTAAGTAGGTAGCGTGTTAATACTCACAAATCTGTTCCCTAATAACTTTCTAGCAAAGTTCATACCTTGTAGGTATCTACCTATAATAATATGTTATGCTTGTTTATGTCTAATGTGCAGATCTAACGTTAGTACTCGTAGGTTGGTATGTGCTTAAAATTATATAAACATCATGTAGGTGTGAAACTTATGTTTCAAAGTTTATATTATTCTTCTATTTAGCAAAATTTAAAACTAACAGCGAGTCGAGTAGGTCTAGTAACTGTTTCTACGGCAGCCAATACTATGGTACAGACGCCAGCACATCAAGCTACTACAATCTATCAAATTTCTTCAACAGATTTTCAAGTTTATCGCTAAAGAATTAAGGTTCAAAGTTGATTGGGGAAATGTGACGTTCTGCGAATAAACTGTTGGTCGGTCGGTGTATTAAATACCTACTTATTTGATAATTTACCGACAAAGACGCCGCGGTTTGCAACAAGTGTAACACAGCATTTGACACTGAGCGCCGCATTCGCCGACAAAGAGTACGGACAGAGGCACACAAATTTTTACCTATTTTGGTAGGGTTGGTATAGGAGTATAAAATTAAATGACCTTGAAGATGTCCCAGCAGTAGGTAGGTATAAATTGAATGCTTTGAGTTTTTTTTATTTAAATACATTCTCACACTGGCTTGAATTCGAACACTACAGCGTTAAAAGCTGTCGGGCGAGATGATAATTAATAACTAAGTAGGTATTGCATCTATTGAATTGCGAATATTTTGATTTCGAAATAATCATTGTTAATATCGGTAAATGATAGATAGTGAGTGATACCTAGGTACTAAAATGTGAGCAGCAAGATTGAAAAGTGTATATGCCATGTCAGTGCTTTCAATAAGTTTATTTTAAAAAAGCTCTCTAGTAAGATTTAGAGTTTACCATTCAATTACACACAACATATTATTGAAAAACAAAAATTATGAAAAAGATATTTAGACTGAGTACTTAGGGTCGATTCGACCAAACAAGAGTAAATTTTAATCTTAGAATAAATCGTCAGTTAATCGAGAGTAAATAAATTTTACGTTTTACCAACTACAAATTCTAAGAATAGTGGGCTTATTCGGGAATTGCAACTATACCGCCGTTTCGCACGGAATAACAGCTATTCCTAGAATAATTTAATGGCGTCAGTCAGTCCAATCAGCTGATTTCTGTCATTTCACAAATATGTATTCTGTGTTTTAATTTCAAGTCAACGCAACGCACTAAATTAATAGTCTGGCATTGTATAATGAAACGTTTAAACACTTTAGTATTTATTTATTAATTATTTTTAGATTTTTTTATTTTCTATAATATTAGAATGAAATTCAACTAGGCTCAACAGAAGTTCCTTTTTAGACGAAAGCCTCAAACAAACAAGAAATAAAAACTTTTTGTCGTCGTTTGACACCTGTTAAAAGCTACTTTTTCACACTATAATACGGCAAAATCGAGTTGACATGATGTATGCTCTTACACTGTCCCGTTGTAGAACAACATTTATTTGCCGAGTTTTATTTTCGTTCACCATTTTCTTGCTATTCGCGTATTGTTATTCCTAGCGCAATTATACTATTGATTACGTGGACAAACGACTATGGATTTACTCGAGATTTAAATCATGGAATAGATTATTCTTGGTATAGTTACTCGTGTATAAATTGAAGTTAGGTCGAATCGACCCTTAGGAAATTAGTAGAAAAAATATTCTATCGTGGATACCTAGTTATTAAAAAGTGGATAAACGTTGTGTTTACTTAATTTTATTTTTCTGTGCTAATGCCAACATTGACAACCCCACCAAAATAGGTAAAAATTTAGTCCGCTTCTAGACTTTGTGTTGCCGCCGTCGCTTTCATGTCAAAGGTCGCCGCCACTGCCCATGTTCTAAAGAATAAAATAAGTTTCCGGGTGCTCAGAACGGACGCAAATAGATTATGTTGTCCTCGCAAGGAAGAATGTAGTCGTAAGGATAGGTAGATTTTATAAAAATTGTTGTAAGTAATAAAAATATACCTAGTTTATATTATTACTAGCTGGCCTGGCGAACATCGTACCGCCTAACAGTCGATTCTTTATTTGTTTAAAATACTTATTCTGCTATTCGGGACACCGGTCTAGCTAGTAAGATAAAAAAAGAAAATTGATAAGACAACAAATACATTATGTCAAAAAATTAAAAATTTACCTTCCCGGAACCCCTCCACTAACACTTGAACTTTATGCTATGGTATTAAAGTTCAAATTCACTTTTAAGTATTATTACGAATATTTTGTATGGGAATATAGAAAAGTGTTGTTTTTAGACTGATTCACTCAATTTTATTTTAATTTTTCTCCGTAAGAACCATCTTCGTACTTCAAGGTATATTATTTAAAAAAATCAGACAAATCGGTCAAACCGTTTTCATGTTATGTCGTGACAACGGAAAACGGGTTTCATTTTTATATATATAGATTACCTATTATACCTTTTTAAAGGACATTGCACTGCAAAATTGGAAGTGGGTGATTTTAACAAACTTGAAACGTGGAAAAGCTCCAAATATGAGCGACGTCATATTGAGAATTGCAGTGTCGGTTTATCAACTTCTATCGTACCTACTCTAGTAGCGACTATTGTCTTCAGCGATGATTGACTAAATAAATAAAAATAATCGTCGTGTAGGTACGACGATTATTTTTCTAAGGAATACAATTTTGTTGTAGTAGGTACCTACATCGTTTCTTACTTACACATACTTTAACGACAGTACCTACGTAGCAAAGCGCGCCAGTCACGAGTACGACAAGTTGCCTAAAAAATGTACCTACGCACACTGTAATGAAATCTGCTAATCTCAACACAATGCCTGTAGCCTGCCTGCTATTATTGGTTGATGAACATTGTACATTGGTGAATGCTCCAGGATAGCCCGCAAGCCCCCACAAATAGCAATAGGCTAATAGGTATTTGCAAGTCTTGCGAGACTTGCAAGACTCTTGCAGCAAGATCAAGACCAAGACCAAGACTGAGAGCGCAATACCAATACCAAGACCGAGACCAGGTGTATTGACGCAAGACAATACCAAGACTGGCCTAAGTCTCGTCTTGGTCTTGCATTTGGGCAACACTAGTAGCAATATGTTTAACGTATGTTTAGGTGCCGCACTCAGAATCATTCGTTGGGAATTAATGATTACTTACTCAATTTAGTATTACTTTAGTATTACTTTATTATTACTTTAGTATTACTTTAATATTACTTTAGTATTACTTTAGTATTACTTTAGTATTACTTTAGTATTACTTTAGTATTACTTTAGTATTACTTTAGTATTACTTTAGTATTACTCAATTATTAAAATATGTTCACCATACAGCTACTAAAACGGCTTTCTTCGTTGAGTTGCACCTCACTATAAAATATATTTTATCGAACGAACCTGACTACAGTTATAAGTAGGTTTATGTTTAAAGATATTTTAGTTTTTGTGATTTAATAGTTGAATTTCATTCTAAATTAACGATATAATTCATAGACATAAAAAGCTGATTAAACTATAATGTCCTTAAATCAGGATATCAATAAGAATAATGTGAACCTGTTACACAATAATGTGCTGTCTTGCTTTTTGTATCAGAACACTAAATAAAGCCATCTAATGTGTATAAAATTATACACATTAGATGGCTTTATTTAGTGTTCTGATCTATATCTAATATATAAAATTCTCGTGTCACAATGTTCGTTCCCATACTCCTCCGAAACGGCTCGACCGATTCCTATGAAATTTTTTATTCATATTCAGTAAGTCTGAGAATCGGCTACTATGTATCTTTCAACCCCTTAAGTAATAAGGGGTATCCACCTCAAATTTTAATTTTAATTTTTTATGATACAGCGTACAAAAATACATATAACCCTTAATTTTCATCTACCCCCTACGATGAACCCTTATGTTTTATTTGTTAACTAAGAATTTATAACTTGAACTCTGATGTTTATATAGAGAAAAATCACAGAAAAACCTAAAAAGTTTTCATCCCGGAAAACCGAACAGCCTCTGGAGTAGCAAAGCAAAATGTTCCTTGTTGGTATGTACTAAAAAGGTAGGCTAAGTAAAATCATATTTAGGAGAAACGAAGTTCGCGAGGGCAGCTAGTATAATATATAAAATTAAATATGATCCCAAAAGACTGAAATCTTATTACACTTATTTGACCGTTCCATTATTTTTAGGTTATGAAATTTTATCTACGGGTCCAGACTTATTGGTAGAATTTATAGCGAAGTCCAAGACGCCTGGTCAGGGATTCAAGGCGAAATACCAGTTTCAACCAGATGATAGCTCTATTGAAGGTTTAGTAAGCATACAAATGTATTCTTTAGGATTATGATATTTTTATGACGACTTGTAAAAGTCTTGTTTTGATACTGAACTTTCAGTAATGTAGGTGAATTGTATGTGTTGAATCGTAAATGATAGATGTGTGTACTCTATGGATATTCATGCTTGATACAATCTATGGTGTATGCGCCAAAATCAAAAGTAAAGTGCTGTGTTACCTGTGAGCTTTATGTAAGAGTAGCGACAATATTTTAAATTTGAATTTCGAATATTGTTTTATATGTAAACAATATTTACACATGTAAATACTGCATTTCCTGTGGGGATTTAGGATCTATGTTGCGCAAGTATCATATCATTCTGTAGGTATAAAACACTGTTTAAGAAGTGCTTTATAATAGCTCATACATTAACTCTTTTCTTTTTTAGATGTTGTAAAATCTTCTGAAGGTACTTCGGTTGGTCCAGCAGTTAGTGCCGCTAGTAAGTATAAATCAAATGACAACTGGAAAACATATATCATATGCAAAATTAAATACATTAATATTTCTATTAAATATTATGTACCTTTTTAGAGATGAAAGAATCTCCAGAATCACTTTTGTAGTTCTATAAAAATTTTACGTCTATAGATATAATATTAGTATATATAATTTATATTATTTATATTCTTTGGGCCACATTTCCTATAGTAGACTGATTATCAGTCAATGTTACCCGTAATTTGTCAGTGTCGCGTCGTTAGGAGGCACTAATCATTGTATTAACCAGCCAGCATTATAATTATTTTAAAAACACAAAAGAGGTTCTTTATATAATATAAAATTCGTACAAATGAAACCGTTCTAAAAATAAAATTTTAAAAAAGAACGCAATTTTAAAAACCCCTCTTAAACTCTTGTTTATTAGATCTCCCTCAACACTTACATTTTCCTTACAATACCCGTTCCAAACAGGCTGTATCCTACTCTATACGAAATAAAGCCGGCCTAATCTGGGCATCGCATAAAAATACCATTACCGAAACGAGCTAACGTTTCAGCATCATCGTGCCATCAAGTATTCAGATCGGATAAGAGTAGGAGCGGCAAATTGATCTCGCCTTTATACCCCTCGCCGTATCCGCCTAAAACGCACTGTCATTATGACTTTTTGGCCCGCGGCAGGCAGAGGGTGAGACTGCTGTTCGAAGACTTCAACCTGCAACGGGTTACAGGCAATATTATTGAGTGAGTATTTGGATTTAAAAGTGGCCTTCTAATTGTAACATTCATCAGCACTGCGATTCTGTAACTCACTTTTCGAACTCTCACTGTGGTTTTCGCAGCGGCGATCGCGCTCAGATCAGTCGTGAAGCAGTCATTTACGATTTGGCATTCTGATAAGGAGGGAGGTTGTAGTTTATTGTTTATCAGAATGTAAAATTTTACAGAATCGCAACGCTGCATGCGTATTACGTAACTTTAATAAATAACGATGTACACCATTTTCGATTCATTTCTTTCGATGTCCGTATCGCTGATATTAATTTAGAACCTTGGAATTATGTAAAATCTCAATATTGATGTTGTGATCGCTATTGAAGTTTTGTGGTAAGCTTGCAGATTTACGATAACGCCTCATACGTAAAACATTTAGCAAAATCTCCGAGTAAAAGCATAGATAATAATCCAGATATAAATAAAATATTTTATTTTTTTATTTTTCTAATAAACCCTCTACACAGTTAATAAACTATTTAGTTCGTTTTCTCTGTTAAATAGTAGTTTCGCATTCCTTAAAAAACACATTTTCGTCTAATATGAAAAGTATTTTCACCATTTTTCACGGTATTTTCAGGTGTAGAACTTGTCCCAAATGAACACTAATGACCGTACAAAATGCCTTTTGTGTTTTCCACGAAAAATTCACATTTTTTATTAACGCCGACACCGCTTTAATGGGGTACTTCATTCGTATTTTATTAAAATGTTCACGCAATATAACGATTTGTATAGCAAAGCAATTTAGATGTTTATTGTGTCGATCTTATTTACGTAAATGTTATAATTAATGTTTGAACTATTTACCCAGATTTGTATCTCTAATCTCACGGAAATTGTTGATTCCTAAATTATTTATTATCTGTAAAACAATTGGGAAGAGACGGATCGCCGGTCTCCTGCCACCACACTGTCGTCGCCTTATGGCTCATATATACGCCGAGACCTCGGTAGAATGCGAAAGTAACTATGAGGGCCTGTTTAGCTGGTACTACCAGGGGTGGTTTTAGTAGGTATAGCCGGTTGAGCAGCAGAGTGCCTTGAGTGAATCCCACAAATCCCCCTGCTGCATTTTCGAGGGATGTGTATTGTGTAACCCCATTTCCAGTATGGTATAAAAAAACAGTGAAGAAATCTTCCTTATATTAAATTTTTGGACATAATTAAATAAATATTCTATTCGTATCTGAATTTTGGTATTATCAAGTCATCATCAAAACTTTGTCTAATTTTAATTAGAACATGTCTTGTAAAATAGATATTATTTTGACAAATGATAAAACCTGAACCTGTCAAAAGGTTATTACTGTCAAATCGGTTATTGTCTAATGTTCTTGTGTTTAGGCATTAAAAAAAAATATTACATTTGAAAGTACCTTAATAACTATTATTAGAATTGTACTTATTAGCTTCAAAATATATTAAGACCGGCTGTACATTTCGAAGATCGACCTATTTGTTAATATTTTAATTATTAAATTATTTAAGCAGACAATCATTGGTCCATATGGTCAGCATTGTGTTAGTTACATCATACATATTAGTAGGTATTAAGGTATAAATTTTTTAAAAAAAATTAATATAAAATCACACACAGCACCGCAACAAAGCCACACAGGTATTTTTACCATGTAGGCACACGCAGTCCATTGCAATGACCCATGTTAGGGCAAGGTTGTACGGGGCTAATATAATGTGTTTTAAAAATATACTACGTACATGTATAGCAAAAGGTTTTCTGGTAATTGTATAAAAATCACTTTAAATGTCTAATGGCTTTATTTTTTTTTTAATTTGGCTGTAAATAAACAAATAAATAAATTTCTCCTTTTGCTACAAAACGACGTGTAAGCTGCAATCATAATAATTTTAATTGGAATACATTTTTCAATTTAGATATTGACAAAAAAAACCTGGCAATTATACGGTATTTATGACTTAATCCCTGAACTTACAGCTGTGAAAGCATGGATTCGCTGGACGTGTTTGTGGAAGTGGACGGGAGATTAGAGAAAATGGCGTCGTTTTGCGGTAGTGACGTACCTAAGGGCATCATGTCCAATGGGCCGAAACTCGCTGTAGACTTCAGGGGAGTTTACTCGTCACGGTATAGCAGGGGCTTTAAAATATCCTACCACTTTGTTGAAGGTAGGTTAAAAACATCTCAAATTTTGTCATTTAATTTTAATCCAACCCATTGTTATTTCCTGGACAATAAGGTGATCAGTCTTCTGTCTGACACATTCAGTCGATTTTTGGATTTTAGACATGCCGGTTTTCATACGTTATTTTCCTACCATACGTGATAGATGTGCACGGCGGAGTATTGAACCTACGACCTTAGTCGAGAGTCGCACGCTGAAGCTACTAGACCAGAAAAGTTTATTATCTGTAACAAACCGAACACAATCACAACAAGAACAAAATAAAATTCACATTTTGTTTGGACGGATTAATCGCAAAAAGGGTGAAATTAAATTGAAATTGCTCAACAATTTTCAGCTGACCCATAAATTTCAGATTACTTTAGATATTCGTGATTCGCGTGGTTTATCTGAAGCTTAAATCGAGGAGATCCAAATGAATTGATGAGAGAATTAAAAAGTTACAAAAAGTGACTTAAATTTGTAGGATTCTCTTAATTCGGATTTTTTGGTTATACATATTAACATTTACATAGAACATACTGTACAATGTTTTTAAAGTACACATTTGGAAGTAAATTAAAAAAAAAAAAACTTATTTTCTCAGGCTTCAAAAACGTAAACGTCAAGTTACGCCCTTGTTTATCTTGTTTAACTAGTAATTGTTTTTAAGGCGGCAATAACCTATCGAACATGTGACGTCACAACTACAATGTTCGTAATTTCAACTAAAACATTTTGATTGAAAACACTAAGTATGTTCGAATTTTGAATTAGAATTGCAGAGATTGCTTTAACAATTTGAATTATCGTTCATTGTAATAAAGTCTTTAATGCTTTGTGTTATCTGTTTAACACCCCAGTCTGATTTCAGATTACGGAATCTCAAGTGGAAAACAGCTATTGGAGTACCCCTGCGCATTCGTATACAATAGTAGTGTAAAGGCAAAAGGTGTGGTGACGTCACCAAACCATCCAGGATTGTATCCACGAGATACGGAGTGTAATTACTTCTTCCATGGGACTAAGGGGCAAAGAGTGCATTTACATTTCACACATTTTGATGTAGAGGGCGTGCACCCGTGAGTGTTTCCATTTTTACAATTTGTTGTTTTTTATACATGCGTTGTTAGGCATAATAACTAAAATTTGCAGTTGGAAGTAAAATATTATTATTATATTTTGTAAAATTTATGTTCACTGTAACTGTCATGTATATTAGAAAAGATAGTAACTTATACTGTAGAAAATGCATTATTAATGATGATGCATTTCTTAATAAATAAATATACAATAAGGACAAACGGGTAAAAGGCTCACCTGATGTTAAGTGAAACCAATGGACATTAAAACTGCCGGCTCGCTAGTGCGTTGCCGGCGTTTTAAAATCAGTATGCTCTTTCCTTGAAAAAAACCCATACATTACGATTACGTAGGCAACAGGCGACTCTATCGCTATTAAATGACTTCTAGTCGTAGTGATAGACCCATTAAGGGGTTACGGAACTTACAAAAACTGTAATTACTTCTAAGTCCGTTTATTTCCAACCTTTACAATTGTTAACAATATACAATTTTAACTTTTTAAATACATTTTTTCTTGTTACTCTTTATTCTAAATTCCTTCCTTATTCTTTTTAGCTTTCCAAATAACTCAATCCATGGCTTTATTTATCCATTCATATCGCTTAAGAAGCAATTTATAAAAAGCGTTTTAATTACCTTGTATTGGTTTATATATGTCACCGTAAAATTGTAAACACCGTTAGATTGTAATCTATCTCGCGAGATTGTGAACTGTCGAAAGATTGTGAATTACAATCTACCGAATAATAATACGTTAAATCGTAAGCAGTACGTTGAGGTTCACAATCTTTCGACAGTTCACAATCTCGCGAGATAGATTACAATCTAACGGTGTTTACAATTTTACGGTGACATATATACCACACTCTTTGTATTGCCGATTGCGACAGTGTGTAGCGTACAATTGGTAGCGCCGATCGTTCTTCCCGCGCGCAATAAGACTGGCTACTGCGATAAGCTACTGATTATGTTTAATTTCCAACCCACTCATAAACTAGGTGACCGCAACATATGTAAATATAAACATGTATTTCTTCAGTTGCGAGGCAGTATCAGCCAGCGACTACGTACAGTTATCGTATGACGGCAATTCACGCGGTACCAGACACTGTGGACAATTAAAGGAATTAAAGGTCACCTCTAAGAAGAACTTCATGAGAATAACATTCAGATCTAACGACCGACTGGACGGCACCGGCTTTAAAGCGAATTATATTTTTCTTAAAGACAACGAAATGGTTAGCGTAAATATGCCTGCTGTTGGTGGTACAGGTGAGTTAGAACGTCTATACAAAATGCTAACGTATGATTTTCACAAAGTAAAGAGCCGCACGGTCTCTAATATTACTAAAAAAAGGTCGTTAACCTGACTTTTCACCAGCGTAGTTGTGGTTTTTTTGTGTTAATTAATCGTAAGATAGATATGCAATACAATGTGTAAGATTTGGGTTTTTTTTTAACCTTTTTAAGTAAAGAATACCTGTTTCAGGGTTCCCAGCTCCATAACTAAGTTATGTTGTGCTTAGGTCTTGGTTGTTTAAATATGTATTTATATGTCTATCTATCTATAATATGTATGTATATCCGTTGCCTAGTACCCATAACACAAGCTTCACCAGCTTAACATGGGACTAGGTCAATTGGTGTGAATTGTCCAATAATAATAATAATATATAAAGGGCTGTCCTAGGCTGTGATTAAATTACCATTTTCATGTTTTTTTTTATACAATAAATTATCCTTATTTTTAACAGTATTCGTGACGAAAATTCACCTTAGTAACGATGTAATCTTTTGTTCAATTTAGAATAAGAAATATTTAACGAAATCTTTATAATGAACAAAGGTAATAAATAACACATGATGCGGACTTATTAAGTCAACTTATATAAACTATCTTTAAGGTATTTTTTTGCCTGACAAGATATTTCAAGGAAATCAAGATGACTTCTACAATCACCATTTCATAATCATTTTATTAGTAGTTCTTCGCGTGAACGTGTTTCAGAGTCTCGGCTACCTTCTCTCGATATCGCCTCGCAATAGTATACATACAAGGTTCGCGAAAATATGAAATTCTTCTGAATTTTATGTATTTTACACGACAAATAGGTTTAGTAGATAAAAAAGTTTTATTCTATGTCTTTAATCCAAATTGAAAAATTTATAAAACGTGTGATTTCTACTGTATATTATATATATCTATAAATAAAAATGAATCGTATATGTTGCTAAGCGCAAAACTGAAAGACGGCTTGAACAAATCGAGTTATTTTTTAATTCATTCCTTGAACTCTAAAAGTTTTTTTGGAGAGGAAAATTAAAAAAAATTGTTATATTTAGTACTTAGTTTGTTATTCCGGAAAAGCGATACTTTACGGGGTAGCAAAATGTTCCACGTGTGGGTATGATGCTACTAAATAGATAGGCTATGTAAAAAAACGCGGCTATGTTAAAATTTAGGCGAAACGAATTTCGCTAGTAAATAATAAAATAATCATACTGGATTTGGAAGTATAAGAAAAAATACATTTGAATACATATCATGAAGATTAATGAAGGTATTATCAAAGCTAAACCGAAAACATTTTTTCGTAATTTGGACAAAGGCCAAATGACCTCTCACTTTCAATGGTTTTAATATCTGGTTTCAGTGTTACTTTATCCAAGATACCATCTTGAATAATGTATTCTTAACTTCAGAATATTCTGTCATAGCTGCAAGAAATCTAATCCGTTAATGTTACAACAATATGTTTGCGAGGACCTAAATACCTAACTACGCATGACAAGACAGTGATTTTCTTATAAATATTTGAATTCTCATAGACTTGAATATAATCACAAATTTCCTTTGTGAATGTTACAAATTGTTTTTGATCTACTTGTCTTAAAAAATATATTTTAAGGTAAATTTTCGTGACAATGATTTCATGTAAATTATGTTCTCATCCACCATTTTTCAACGTTATTTAGATTTTCTGAGATTTATTGAGATTTAGATTTATTGAGATTAGAAGAAAACTGTTTATTTTCCTATGGACAAGCTTAGCCAGCCACAACTAAGTCATCAAAGTGATTTTACGTGAAAATTACCGACCAAGTACCGTAATATGTTATTGAACTATGTTTTTGTTCCAGATTCACTCAAATGGTCGTGGATGTTAGCATTAAACGTAATCCTCTTGTACCTAACCCTGAGATAGATTCCTACAGAGATATAAATAAATTATTACTGTTGATAATTTGTTGTTTCATTGACTAGCTATATGTGAGTCGGGGATATTCGGTGTTTATATGATAAAACTAGCTGATCCGGCAAACGTCGTTTTGACATGTATATTATTTCTAGGAAATATTTTTTTAGTTCAATAAAAGTAAGTATCTACTATAATAAAAAAGGGGTTAATCGTAGAGGGGTGACAATTAAGGGTTATATGTATTTTTGTATATATCATAAAAAAATAAAAATAAAAAGTTTTGTTACAAAAATTAAAAATTAAAATTTAGGGATGGGACCACCCTCAACATGTAGGAGGATGAAAAATAGATGTTGTCCGATCCTCAGACTTACTGAATATGCAAAAAAAAATTCATGAGAAACGGTCGAGCCGTTCCGAAGGAGTATGGGAACGAGCATTGTGACAAGAGAATTTTATATATTAGATGACACACACTGGACTGTTCCTCAAAAATAAAACGAATAGAAACGCATTCATTCTAAAAATCTAAAGCTTAGTAAAAAATCTTGTAACAAAAAACCAGTCTTGCAACTCTGTTCTTCTACCGTAAAATGTTGTGAGATGTCGGTTAATTTATTAAACTCTTACTTAAGGGACCTTCTGTATTAAGTAATTACGTAATTAGCTAACCTAACATCTTATAGTGACCATATTAATATTAAAGTCTTTTAATTTTAAATAAATAGATTGATTTGTCGATCGCATAAAAACACAATCTCGTGAATGTTACATTAAATAAGATGTTAGTGTTAGTGATTATATTGTTTTGTTTAGAACTAAAAAAAATAGACCTACTTTTTTCCCTTTCTTCAAAATTCTGATTCATTACAAAGTAATTTATACAGTTGGTGTAACTAGAAAACCGGACCAAATGTATTATTGTTTTCACTTGATTTATACACTAAACCCTAATTTTATTCTAAATTTAAGTTTCTATCTCTGAAGGGCCTTTGAGTTATGATGATCGGTCAGTCAGTCAGTGAGTGACTGACAAATTAAGAAACTTAAACTAATAGTTCAAATTGAATGAAATTTAAAATATACCGCAATACAATTCAGGCTTCTAGTTTTATCCACAACGAAGTAGTAAGGGGGTCAAAAATGGCTGAACTATTTCGAGAAAAGGATGGTACACTCCATTGGCTTTGGCTTTAGATTGTCATCCTTCTCGCCGTAGATTTTTGGTACTTGTGTTATCTATTATTTTAAGTACTTATTTCGCTAGATTAGATAGTATTATAGCTCTGTCGGGATTTGAATTCATCTACTCATGATTGAGTCGCCTACGCCACTGCACAGATTCGTGCCTACGCCCATTTCATATTTCATTCTTGTGAACATATTAGTAATAGGTAGCGCATACTTCTAGGTAAATAGTTCTTTATGTTATCTTAAAGGCTTTGTATATTAGAACCTAAAATACATTACATTAACTGCTGTTCGACTCATATTACGGTAAAATTCTCTATAAATTAGGTTATAACATCCAACATAGTCGAAATTATTCATGTTTCTGTCTTGCAAATAGCTCGAAAGATATTTTAAAGGTTTTCTTGCATCAATAAAAGCTCTCGAAACGATGGCTGTCTTTATCTAGCATACACGAAATATATTTTTTTACAGCATGTTATAATATGAAGTTACTTAATATTGAAATGACTAACAGGCGTTCTATGTCGGCCTAAATACAGTGTATACTTGAATGGGTAAGTTACCAACATTTAATTAACAAAGGTCATGAGCCGACGGCATTATTTGTCTAACAGCTAAACTACTTGGTCTAAGTACTGGAGCGTTTATAATTTGCTTTGTTTTGATCAGACCTAAGACATTAATTAAATTATTTATGTGCTTGGATCTTTATATATAAATATTCTGTGCGTGTGTTTATAATTAATTTATCCTATACGGGTGGAGTGTTTACACATACACACAGTGGATACAGCAATGGTTTAAATTTACAATCAGATGATTTTGTTTTTCGACGTGTGTACAGGTCTTGCGACTGACTGTCTGGCCGATAGTAGATATATATAATTTCAGTTTTCATAATAAGGTTATATATTAAATTGAATTGTTTTTATGTCTCTTTATGTATATATGTAACACGCAATACCTTTACTGTACTTTATAAACATTCTTAAACTGAAAATCACATTTAATCATATACTAACACTTTCATTATGTTCATAAGACTAGGGTAATAACTAATAAGCATACAAACTGAACTGGGGTCAATCTTTAACTTATATAAATAAATAAGCTATAAAAAGTTTCAAATTAGGACTTATAACGAAAATGGATATTAAATAAGAAATAAAAATATAATAAAGTACACAAAATTTCCTAAAAATATTAAATGATAGGAACGCCACGATAGCAAACCACAGAAAACCCCAGTAAAATACCCCATTTTCCTCAGACCCTGATTAAGAAGAATGTTACTGAACAGACTGGAAAAAACTAGGATGTAGGAAGGAACGTCCAGGTAGACTACAAGTTTAATTTGAAACAGAAATAGAAAATCTATTAATATACAATAATATGAAATATTATCCCATAATTGTAATGAATTGAGCCTTTTGAAAATAAAATATAATGTGTGACTCGTCCCAAAATGGTTGGCATGGTTAGCAAGATTGTATGATTACCTCAAGGGATAGGATCAAAAGATTAATTTTGTCTATTTGCAGATTGAATGCGGGTAAAACGGGTAACATTAGGATTCTCAATGGCCTCAAATGTGTCCTTTGCAAATACAAGTGGACTGGCTGATAAGGAAAAGTTTTCGAATAAGCGAAAATGTACTCACATAAATTATATACAATTAGATTTTAGGTAGTTTATTTTGTAAGGGTAATAATAATCTAGTGGCGCTACTATACGGGTTTAGGATTCAGCTTTTTTTAAAGAACTAGGGGCAAACGGGCGCTAATCATCCATCAATCTGGCCTCAATCCCAACTGATGTTAAGTGAGATCTGGCCTATTGGAGGGCACGCCTGTCCAGGAGATGCTTGTTCAACCGCCGGTTGAATGAACCCATTTCATACTGTCTAGAGAATATGGAAGGGGGGCAAGGAGATTCCTTTGCTGTTTATAAGAAACGACGAACCAAATCGTACAGTTCGGCATCTGTTAACAACAAAAGGGTGAAACTTCAGCGTGCTTCTAGGTGAGCGTTGTTTGAAATTTATGAAGGTAGTTTGTGTACTTTTTTATACTATGACTACATAAAGAGCAATGATATTATGATCGGATCGCGGCAAAAACATTGTTTATCAGGCACAGAAAGCTGATCATATACTGCTTATTAAGAATCAAGAAAACAATACGGAAATCTGAGGGCAAACTAAAGGTTGTTTTAAACGACAACTGGCTAAATAAAATTCTCTTAGAAATAATGAAACAGTCATTAAAAGGAAAGCACTATTATGAAACTTCCGGTACAATTAATTTCGTGGATTTTCAAATAAAACTTTTATAGCGGCACTTATCTTTGAGGCTGGTGCAACATTTTTTATCTTTCTGTAAGCCAGGAATGAAATTTAATAAACAGCACCATTTTATTACTGGAAAATTTAATATTGTCAGTTTATTACAATTATATGAAGGCGTTTGAAATATATTTCGTACTTCAAAAATATATTTATTTATTTATACTTTATTACCTTAATTAAAAACATACAAATAACAAAAATAAAAAACGGGTTACAAAAGTTATAAGGCAACGGGCGGCCTTATCGCTAACAAGCGATTTCTTCCAGGCAACCCTAATATATATAGTTTTGTTATAGTGACAACACTTTATTGACATCACAAATAGAACAAATAAAAGATGTACAGCGGATCTTCAGCTAAAACATCTTTCAGATACAAACTTCACTGTGGCTATTACAAATTTATTATTGAAACATTTATTCAATATAAAATAAACAAAACATTTAATATAAGCTACAGAGCTTTCTGTAAAGTCCAACCGCGATCCCGATCTCAATAATGATTTTATTCCGCGGTCCCAACGTCGAGATATCAGCGCTCATATTGAGAGAACTACATCGAACTACTAAAGCCAGCTCCAGAATCTCAAGAAGCCCTCGCCACGAATATTGAGTAAAGGCTGCGCGAATGATAGCCACACTCTCGCTTTAGTTGCTCGCTACATCTACGACAAGACGGACGTGATTGTATTACTGCGTCAGCTACTTTATGTGCCTACCAATATTATAGTGTCTTGTGTTTATATCACAAATACAAATAAACAATATCTCATAACTTTTCGTTCTTAGGTGTACTTTAAAAGTCGACATCAATGACGTTAGAGAGGCGGCGAGGCGAGGCGAGACGACACGAGGTGGCTGGAGTGCACCGTCCACATTCTCGCGCTCGCGTACCCTGGTAAAGAGTGTTCATGGGCATAAAAACGTTGGGATCGGGATCGCTGTCGCTATTGGAACAGCGATTTTTTAGCGGTTACAGAGTAAGAGCAGGTTCTGGTTTCACGAAAATTGCAAGCCCTAAAATGAACAAAACTCATGCAGTGTGTTTCATGCCCCATTGGGTTAAAGTAAAAAGTAAAAAAAAAGTAATAGGTAACATAATGTACACATTGTCAGTAAATAAATACATATTAATGCTTCTAATTTTACATTTACTGCCAGTTCTCAAATCAAGGGCGTAGAACGGGAGAGAAGATCTGGCAATAAACTCTCCGCCACTCTTTTTAATCGCCATGTTTGAAAGGAGCTGCAACCATTACACCATGTCCCATGTGACATTTTAAGTAATTAATAATAATAACATAAATTAAAAACAAAGATTTGTCCTCTATCAGCAGGAGGCATGGTGAAATAGGAGCACGCACTTACATTCTCTTGGGAACAACACGCAAACACATAGTCGAAATAACCAACATTATTAAAGGACTTCTACACAGAAAAAACAGTTCTTATTTTATTTTTGTATTTTAAGAAGGATTTAGTTTTCCAATATTTAATATACTTTAGGATTTTAATATAGAATTAATTAAAACACTAATACCACACCAAACAAACAACCAGCCTAACAAAACAAATATAAAAAAACACATTCTAAAACAACCTAATCAAGAAGCCTTCCCACCACGGTTGGTCCCCGCAGGAAGATCAGACCACCACCCTTTAACAAAAAAACATAATATATATCTAGCATCGCTCAAGAAGAAGACGAAGACTCGCAAAGGATACAATCGAAAAGATACATTAAAGATCATAGATCACAGAGTTACGGAATATAAAGGCTATATCATTATATATAATTCTTCTGTGAGTGTGTATGTCACTGAACTTCTCTCAAACGACTGGACCGATTTTGATGAAATTTTTTGTGTGTGTTCAAGGGGATCTGGGAATGGTTTAGATTCACAAATCAGCCCGCCAGATGACGCTGCAGTCGGTACTTTCATACTTTGCTTTACTAATTGCTTGAAATATCATGCAGGACGTCTGTCGGGTCCACTAGTATCATTATATTTTAATACCACACCAATTATTTTATTCATTTGCATTTTATGTTATCATACCTAACTAATCATTTAGTACGGAATTTATGCTAATTAATATTCAATTGGTTAATTATTTCACATTATAGGCTTCCATGTATTTTCTATTTCATTAAAACGAGTGAAGTCGATTTGGTTATAAATTAAATAGAGGGATAACCGATAAATTACAAAGGATATAGAGATCGCGTCGTGTGAAGATATTTATGAATTATTATTCTTATTTGATATCATATACCATATGAACTTAGAATATGTGTATTTATAGTTTAACGCGTTCCAAATTCAAAATAAATAATTAAGCATCGTCAATGTTCGACTCAATTATAAACCTTAAGATTATTTCTTTGTTTAAAGTTAATTTGTGAATGAAATCACGCTACCTAGAGGAGCGAAGAATTATTAAAAAAGTTAGTATACGAAACCCAGAGACAAAAGTCATTATTTTCTCAATTAACAAGGGTTAAACAGCGTGAAAGTCTAAGGTTACAGACCTTCTAGAACGTCAATCAAACTTAAATCAAGGTTTCTGCCAAGTTTTTTAAAGTGAAAACTTCTTTAGCGGCGTTGTACACTTTTTTTGGAATGGGCAAAACATGTTAAACTCGCGTCAGGACACGTGACCTGATCGAAAATTCGTAAGACGGATGGAGAGTAGACAGCTGGCGCGGCGTATTTAATGTAATATACATTGTCATGTTTGTGTACGATAGAGCAATAAATAAATATTGTATTCTACCACATAAATGATAGTACTTTTATATTGATAATCAAAGAAATTCGTGCAAAACTATTCCCTAACCATTCCAAAATATCAAAAATGCACAACGTTAATATGAAAGTTTTCACTTCTGCCGGCACTCCCGGAGTGCAAGCCGTCTTTTTTTTTCTGTATGTAGTTTGACATATTTACTCAAGACTGTGATTAGAGATACGAATTTAAAAATAGAACTAAATACATTTTACTCCCTTAACAGGCAAATAAATCCAATAGACATATTCACGATGTAAATCAATTAGTTTCCCTTCGAAACGTACGAGAAATCTCGACGCGTTTAAGCACGTACTTAAATAGAGACACGCTATATAATGCTCAACCAACAATAGAATTCGAGAACTAAGTACATACGAGTGGAAATTGAATAAGATATAAACGTTACTATGTTTATTTGGATATATGAACATATTTAATAATCATAAAGGGAACTACATAAGCAGAAATAAACGACACCTTCAGAATCTTCGCACAATAGCTGCTATCCTAATAGCAAATAAAGTATACATTTTATATGGAAAACTTGAGAATCGCTCCGTGGACTTATTAGGAACTAAATTGATGTATCGTTTGAATGGGATACGTGTAACTATGATATGATAGGAATTTGGATACTTAGGATACAGTATTGATGTATACTACTGTATACTTGACGTTGCCGCGCTTTTTTAATTCGGAATTCTAAAAACACATGAAGTGACAAAAGCAAACTTATTCTTGTCTTTTTTTATTATCTATGAGTTTCCACGCGTCAACGATTCCAAATTCAAATTTTAAAAACAAATGTTACTTTCTTTTTAAAATTACAATTACTTTAATTTAATTGTCTTCACTGACACATCATTTACAATACAATCTAGATTAAGAAGTAAAGTAATATAAATCTAACCTAATTTACTTATATTTAACAAAAGAAAGTGTCCAATAACATTCTATACAGTCACTATTCTCGTGTTAAACTTTTCCACTTAACACGCACTAACACTAATTCAAATGGTTCAATATGGCACGCGACATTTTTAAGTTTCGAATTCTATCAACTCATTACGCAACAAAATGTCTATGATCCAGAAATCGAAAAAAAAGAATAAACATGCACAGCGCATTTAAAAATTAAACCAAGAAAAATGTTATGTACATGAGAGCTATTTCCGCGACCCCTTTGTAATCAACGTTAATACAGTGTGCTTTATGCTGGGGTTTTTTAACAAACCTTTTAATTTTCTCTTTATACGACCCAACACGGGTTCACCTTGTTAAGCGTTTGCTGTAGTAAATATAAATTAAGATACATAGTATTTCTATAGTAATATTAATTTAAGCTAATGCGTATGGTAATTATTATCATATACAAGGATAGACACATACAATTATTTATTAGTGATCTTATGTTTCAAATATTATTAATGTAGCTTTGTTGAAAACTACGTATGTTAAAATCAGAGGTCCTAGGATCGATTCCGGGCGAAAATTATTTCGAATTGGGCACAGATACATAAAACGGACGAAGCAACGTGCCCCCTTTCAAAGGAAGGCTATTATTAAAGTTTATCACATAATAGGTACGTTATATTAACAGTATATGTTACAAGCTATATTTTCTAAAATAAATGACAACTTTGGTAACCATAAATGTTACAAAAAAAAAATCTATGACATAAAGAAATACTAGTCTGGCTAATGAAAGTAGATAATTGAATTATTTGAAAACTTTCAGATGGCAACACAGAATGTCATTGAATTTCTTAGGTTAGTATGATTTATTGTCTTGATACTTCATGCAATTACGCATTTTTATTTCTATTATATATTTTTTCCGAATAGTTAACAGGTATAATAGCCTGAACTTTGTTTTATTGATTTTTTGGATTCTGATTATTCCGAATAAAGTTGTGTTTTATAGTAAATATAGTTTTAGTTTTCCATGCAATGCTTGTCATTTTAAGTATCTATAATAAAAGGCTAAATACGTATAGTATTTAATTTCATAGAAATACATTTACTATCAATGTAAAAAATAATAAAATAAAATCAAGTATCAAGTAAGTTTAATCCACAAAATATATCAAACTTTTAGGGATACCGTACTAATTTTTTTTTAATTTGCCGCGCTTTATCGTTATCTTCTTTTATTAGCCAGACTCTAGTAATTTTTGTTTCTGACTAAGCAACAAACATTAGTTTTGATATTTTTTGTATGTACCTATTATTTCCTTGCTTATAGCGGTATTGTCAAATAGATTTGTCTTGTTTCAATAAAATTTAATAAAAACGTAACAGTTTTACAGCCCTTCCATAACGGCCCAGACATAAATCTTTGTGAAACAATTTAAGCTCTTTATACACGAGAAAGATATAAGGAATAATGTATACTCACAATATTAAAAGTATTGTAACGTAATTGTATTTATCTAATCTATTATTTACCTAATAAAAAATCGTAACGATAGAGTATAGTTTAACAATAAAAAAACTTAACATAATTGTTCTAAGGCTCATGGTTGTAATATTCATAACGATACTGGCGAAATGTAAATTCCAAGAAGTTTGTATAACCGAATTGATTATTATTTGAAATAGAAGTGCGCAGTTCCTATAGTCTGTGGAAAATTAATGTTTGTCGTATCTGTGGCCGCCCGCTTTGCGTGTTTGTGTTTATACGTTACCTTTCTTTGACCTTTGGTTTAATCGATTTAAACCCAATTTATGTGTCTATAGGTTCCGTTTCCGGCTGTCATACTGTAAGCATCGTAATTGTGTAGCTCCGTAATATTGAGTGCTAAAAAATAATTTCGTACACTGTTCTTGAGACTGCGACGTCACAAAACACAAATCGAAGTGTCGTCCGTGTAGTGGAACTACCGATTTCACACAATATCACGTAAGTTCTTGAATTTCAACAAAAGTATCTCCAAAAAGTGATAATTAGAGGTTAGAAATTCACCAATCATATTGAGCATAGACAAAAGATCAATGACATTGACACTTGTCACAGTAACAGCTAACTAGTGTTGCCAGAGCAAGTAAATAAAAACTACCACTAATTACGTTCCATAACACGCAGATTTAGTTTACAAGAATGGAGGATCAGTTTCAACTATTGTTTGATAAAATGAAGAATGAAATCTTGAACCAAACAATAGAATTGAAAGATTCGATAACAAATAATATAATGGAGAGATTAGACGAAAAACTTCAACCTATTATAACAGAAAATAGAAACTTAAAAATAAAAGTAGAAAATCTCGAAAAGGAAGTAGAAAGTTTAAAAAGAGGAAAGAAGCAAAACAATTTGATAATGTTTGGAGTAAATGAAGGCGAAAGGTCTACACAAGAATTAATACAAAATACAATACATATTTTCAAAACTGACCTTGACATACAATTACAAGAACATGAGATAAACAAAATATATCGTCTAGGAAAGGGAAAGTCTTCTGGAAAACCAAGACCAATTCTGATTTCCTTTACGAGCGAATGGAAGAAGAATGAAGTTATGGGAAAGAAGAAAAACTTCAAAAATGTATATGTTACAGAAGACTACACAAAGGAAGTAATAGAGAAAAGGAAAACGTTGCAGGCGCAGCTAAAAGAGGAGAGAGAAAAGGGAAATATCGCGTACCTGAAATTTGACAAACTAGTAGTAAAAGAAAAAAATACTAACATAAATAAGGAAAAGCGCAAAAGAGAAACATCATCATCCCCACAAAACAATGCTCAACCAAGGAAACAACAAACTCTAATGCCGCCGATTAACAATAGACCAAATGCTTTCGACGTAATGAGGATTAGAGCTAATTCTCTTTCGTCTTTTCCCGCTAAGACAACAACTAACAAAGAATAACAATTAACTGTCGGTAAACGGAAAAATAAACAGCTCAACATGAACCAACATAAAATAACAAAACAAAATACTTCCCCAAGCCGACTGGTCATCGTGGGGAAAAATGACCACGACCCTCTAAAGGAAAAAAATAACACTAACATGAAAAATAACACTAACATGAAAAACAAAGTAAGTGACATCCACATAGCAACTATTAACTGTCGATCTCTTAGAACACCTGAAAAACTCCAAGAACTAGAGCTGGCAATAGAAGAGTTAAAGTGGGATATTATAGGTATTAGCGAAATGCGCAGATTTGGAGAAGGTATAGAAAACCATGGCAAATACGTACTACATTATAAAGGGGAGACGCCCGGGCTGTATGGAGTTGGATTCATGGTGAAAGCAAATCTAGTCAACAACATAGAAGAACTTAGTGGATTCTCGGAACGTATTGCAATCCTTAATATAAAACTGCCCGTGAACGGAGATAAAGAAGAGAGATGGTCTATTATACAGGCATATTCACCAACTGAATCTGATAAAAAAGAGGACGTAAAAACAATTGAGGAATTCTATGAAAATCTCCAAAACGCTATTGATAACGCACACAAAAACGTCATCGTGATGGGAGACTTTAATGGACAAATTGGGATTCAAAATAGTGGGGAAGAAAATACCATAGGAAACTATGGGTATGGAAATAGAAGCAAAAACGGAACAAGACTAGTAAACTTTGCACTGGAAAACAGATTAAGTATTCTAAACAGTTTTTATAAAAGGAAACCATCAAAAAAATGGACATGGATCTCACCCAATGGACAATATAGGAATGAAATCGATTTTATTATGTCTAATAATAGAAAAGCCTTCAAGAACATTTCGATCATAAACAATTTAAACTTCCACACAGACCATAGGATGGTTCGAGTTGCGATGTCAGGAATGTTCAAGAAAACAAGACGATTTCAAAATAAACAATTAGCGGTACAATACTCAGGTGACCCTAAACTATTACTTAATAATCTTCAAACATCTCTAGATGCCGCGGAATTAGAGAAGAAAGAATATCCATCGATACAAGAAAAATACAACCTATTACTAAATCAACTAAAAACAGTAACCAGAAAAACAAACAAAAGTATCAAGAAAGAAGTCTCACTTACAATCAAACAATTATTACAAGAACGAAAAGAACTTTTACGACAAAAGGAAATTAAAGGAAACCGCCAAAGAGTAACAGAAGTAAGCAAAAAGATCAGTGAACAACTTAGGAAAGAAAGAAAAACTAAAAGATCTAATACAATGAAAAGTTACATAGAAAAGACAGGAGGAATAAAAAAGGCATTGAAGGAGTTAAACTACAAAAAGGACTGGATACCAAGTATGAGAAAGAAAGATGGCAATAATACAGGTAAAAGACTCGAAATATTAAAAATCGCTACAGAATTCTACCGAAACTTATACCAAAGTCAAAAAGAGAAAGACACTATAAAAGAAAACGACGAAATAACTAATGAAGAATATATACCGGAAATAATGAAGGAAGAAACCATAAAAGCAATAAATACACAAAAACTCGATAAAGCCCCTGGATCTGATCTTGTTACAAACGAACTTCTAAAAGCAACGTTACCAGTAATCGCTCCAAGACTTACAGATATATTTAATGAAATTATCAAAACGGAAAACATTCCAGAGGATTGGACAAAATCTACAATTATACTACTACATAAAAAAGGTGACAAAGGAGATATAGCAAATTACAGACCAATCAGTTTAATGTCCAATATTTACAAAGTGTTTTCAAAAATAATATTATCTAGAATCACAAACACACTTGAAGAAAATCAACCCAAAGAACAAGCTGGATTCCGTAGACATTTTTCAACAATAGACCACATACACGCCCTTAGACAAATACTCCAGAAATTTAAAGAATATAACAAAATTTACTACATAGGGTTCGTGGATTTCAACAAAGCATTCGACACACTTGAACATAGATTTATCTGGGACGCACTAAAAGATCAAGGCGTACATGCAAAATACATACGGATACTGAAAAACGTATACACAAAAAGCACCGCACAAGTAAAACTAGAATCTATAGGCGAAGAATTTCCGGTTGAGAGAGGTGTACGCCAGGGAGACCCAATTTCACCAAAAATATTTGCAGCAGTTCTGGAAATGATATTCAGAAATCTGGATTGGACGAATAAAGGACTAAATATAAATGGCGAAAATCTGAGCCACCTACGCTTTGCAGACGACCTAATCTTATTTTCGGAAAACCCGAAAACCCTAAAGGAAATGTTGCAACAGTTAGCGGAAGAAAGTAAGAAGGCAGGCCTGTCAATGAACTTATCGAAAACAAAAGTAATGTCTAACTCCTCACAAACAGAGTCCATAACAGTAAATGATGAAGAAATAGAGTATGTAAAGGAGTATGTGTATTTGGGACAGTTAATATCTACTGAGGAATGTATGCAAAAAGAAATAGAAAGAAGAATAACTAATACTTGGAAGAGATATTGGTCACTCAGTGAAGTCATGAAGAACCAGGATATGTCTATGAGGAACAAGAGGAGAATATACAATATGTGTATCTTACCATGCTTACTATATGGGTGCCAAACATGGGCATTGACAGAAGAACAAGCAAGGAAAATAAAAGTTTGTCAGAATGGAATGGAGAGAAGCACAATAGGAATTAAAAGAAAAGACCGAGTTAAACTAAAATGTATCAAAAACAAAACAAAATTTAAGAATGCATACACAACATACAAGTGCTTAAAGTGGAGGTGGGCTGGACATATGATAAGAGAGAAGAAGGAGAAATGGACGAGAATAATAACAGAATGGCAACCACGAGATAGTAAAAGAAACAGAGGCAGACAGACTAGAAGATGGGAGGACGACATCAAAAAAGTGGCGGGCCCAATATGGACGCGCATAGCGAAAAATAGAACAGAGTGGAAATCTTTAGAGGAGGCCTATGTCGAAAGACAAGCTGAAATGTAGAAACGACCGTTTACCGATACCGGATTTATGAAAAGAAAAGAAACTGTTAAAAGTTATAAACGTATTTGTAAGAAAAATTACTGTAAAAATAAGTTCAGCAATAAAGGCTATTTTATTTTATTTTATTTTATTTTATTTTATTTTTATGTGTCTATGAAACTATACATGATTAGGTATAAATAAATCAGCAATACTTCAATAAACTTGAATTATTTACGCATGTCATGGTGAAAACAATTTTTTAGTTACCTTAAAAAAATACATTTTATTCTTTAAGAAAAATAAACGTTAAATATTATATAAGAATAAGATTTAGCTATATTTTAATAAAAAAAGACCGTACGCTGGAGTAATATATATTACTAGCTGGCCTGGCGAACATCGTACCGCCTAACAGTCGCTTCTTTATTTTTTTAAATACTTATTGTGCTATTCGGGACACCGATCTAGCTAGTAAGATAAAAAAAAGAAAGTTGATAAGACAACAAATACATTATGTCAAAAAATAAAAATTTACCTTCCTGGAACCCCTCCACTAACACTTGAACTTTATGAAATGGTATTAAAGTTCAAATTGCCTTTAAATATTATTATGAATATTTTGTATGGGAATATAGAAAAGTGTTGTTTTTAGACTTTTTCACTCAATTTTTTTAAAATTTTTCTCTCTGTAAGAAGCATCCCCGTACAAGTTCAAGGAATATTATAAAAAAAGAATCAGACAAATCGGTCAAGCCGTTTTCATGTTATGTCGTGACAACGGAAAACGGGTTTCATTTTAATATAGTATATAGATATAGTCGCTCAACTACGCCCACACAAAACACACACACACAAACTGTGTAATTAAGTATAATAAAGTGAAATTTAATGAATCAACAACAGATTAGTGACCTATATTTACATGTTAAGTGCCTTAGTTTCATTTAAAATTGAAACAAAGTTATTGAATGATTCTAATTCATGCATAGGTGGCAGAAGACTTGTGCTATATGTATTTTGATGTGACAAGGTTCCAGCTTATTACCAATATGCGAGTGTCGCCATTAATTTTAATCTAAAATATTATTCCTTAGTATTCTGTAGATAGCCTTATAGTCGCTGTGGAATTATCAATCAATCTATTGTTAGTACAGTATCTATTCCGAGACAAAAATTTGTTGCTCTCCCCAGAGGCGACAACTTTCTTTTCCATTACGTGTTATAACAATACAGTTATGCCGTTTATTTATTTTCGATTGTACTATTGAAATAGTCTTATATATAATATCTAATATATAAGTCTTAAATATATACACTCATATATTTTAACATTTGCTCGTACGGTGAAGGAAAACATTTTGAGAAAACCGGCATTGTACCTAAAAGTCGACGGCTGTGTCAGGCACAGAAGGCACATCTACCTATAAAACAAATGATCACGAAACATAAATCTGACACACATCTAAAAGATAGCGACGCAGGTTTTCTTTTCTTTTATATCATCACTATACCAGGTTGATATATATAAATTGTTGATCGATAATATTTCTGCGTACCAAGTGTGTAAGAAATTACATTTTTTACAATTCACAATTTTGATGATAATAAATTTCATGCAATAGCAAAAGCCTATTGACACCTAAGAATTATGTAGCACCAACAAAACTGAGAAGGGAAGTTGGCTTATCCAATTATTTGCAGAATATAAATCAGCAAATAAAGAGACACAAGGATGACGAAAATGAATGAATTTACATTCGTGAAATAGTTAAAGAGATTTGCATACACATTTTGTTAAATAGGTGTTCATTGTATACTGTAAGAACAGGAAGTAATAACATCGAACGATATTAATGTACGTTTTAGTAGTGGGTTCGCACATTCTTAATTTAAATGTAGGTTTCATTTGGGTTGCCAGAAAAATAAATCATTAAATCAAATCAATACATGTATGATATATATTTATAATTATGTGTTGGTAAAAGATTTCCTAAGAAACAATTTAATAATCGATTTATGTATCAATACTGTTTGTCTCGTTTTCCCGAATATAAATTATTAGGATAGTGGGCTGATGAGTGGCTCCCACGAGGCCCTAAGCACATTTATCATCTGTGTATGGAACAGTTAATTTTACTGGTAATACCATTACTTAACGTATTGATTTTAGTTATAGTCTGTTATAGCAATAATTCAATTTTAATCTGCTTATTTGGCTTTACTATTTAGCTGCGTTTGCGTTACTGCAATACAACTACCGCAGGCGGTCAAGGCGGTTAGAATGTAATTTTTGTATGTAAATAGTTTAATTTATATTTTGTATCTGTGTTTTATTTTTTTTAATTATGTAGAATATTTGGGGACACAATAATTAAATAAATATAACTAGTTATTTGTATAGTTACGTATTTGAAAGGGTTTCATTAATTTTATTTCCTTGGTGAGTTCTGAAAATATCATCTGACTTTGATAATTGGATATTCTTTCAAACCAAAAGCAGCAGCTGAATATGATGAAATAGTTTTTTTAAATTTTTCTTCGAAACATTACAAAATCTTTCCATCGCTTCGTATATAACTCATAACATTATCCTTACCTATATTATTTACCTTATTACCTTTAGACACAACATACGACAAGGAAATTCCCTAAAACTTTGTTATATAATATTAAACCGACGCACTAAATATATCACTTTAAAATGTTTATAGCACTTAAATATTTTTTACTCAAGAAAATGACTGTACGTTTCGGCATGTAAGCACTGAATGGCGCTGTCGCAACGTTTAGAAGTGACTGTAGTGGAAGTGGAGTATTTCAATTGGCTTTGCATAGATATATTGGTTCCCACTGCATCTTCTATTGCATATATTATGGGGAGTTCTCTGAAGAGTTGTTCGGACTAACAGATGATAGCACACAGATGTGTCTGAATGTTTTCGTGGTAAGGTAGAATTGCATCTGTTTCACCTCGACGCCTGGCGTTCCACAACACAGCGCTTAAGGCAGTTCTGATACGCACCAACTAGAAGTGGATCCAGCAGCCAGTAGAGATTTTTCTGCATCATTGCGACTAAGGAGGCTTCAAGAAAAGAGTACTTACTATTTTACCACACTCTTAACACACTCGTAAGCATCCCAGTGTTGCCGGTATCCATGGTTAGCACTCATAAAAAACATCTCAATATCTATTGGCCTTCAGGTTTACCAGTCAGTGCTCAGATTGGTCTACTAGCACTGCACCCCTTAGTTTGTCCACAAGTATACAGCCCTGCGATTCTGTAACTCACTTTTCGAACTCACACAGCGGTTTTCGCATCGGCGGTCGCTCTCAAATCAGTCGTGAATCAGTCATTATTTATTTATTTTAATTAGTTCGTAGTTCGTCATAGCCGTATAAACATTTATCGTATGTTGAAGAGGGATACACTCAAAGTATTTTAATGAAGCCGCTAACAAAGAAAAACTCAATGGAAATATGCAATATATGTTGTACTATAATCACTACATACTATTCGAATAACATCTCTAAATATTGTATTTATTTAGTTAATTCCAACACAGATATAAACAATAAACTACAAGCTCCCACCTTATCAGAATGCCAAATTATAAAATGACTGCTTCACGACTGATTTGAGAGCGACCGCCGATGCGAAAACCGCTGTGTGAGTTCGAAAAGTGAGTTACAGAATCGCAGGGCTGTTCTTAGTCGAGCAAAAATTGCTTCATAAAATGAAAATATTCTATGTAATGTAGCGAAGGTAAGTTTTACATTTATTACATACATTGTCGCTATACTGTCATTTCAATAAATTTCATGAAATATTTCCACAAACATTTAAACCGTCCACACGAAAGCTTTAATTTCCTGTCTACTTCGTTTCAACGGTTCCTTTGTCTCACATACTGGTACTGAGTTAGACTTGCGACTAGTCGTGCGATTTCGAAATATTGATGCAAATTTAGTATTAGCTATAGAAAGCCACAGCCAGCATCGGAATACTTGACATATCGTGGCATTGCGTAGAGATGTGTGGTCACTCACCATCTTCTACCGCGTATACCACGGAGAGTGTTCAGAGGAGTTGTTCGGACCTGCAGCTAAGTTCCATCACCGGACGTGGAGGCAGAATACAAAATTCCACCCGTATTATACCCGTGCGTCCGCCGTTCCACAACTGAGCGCTTTTAAGGCACTTTTTGCCGCGCACCACCGCTATGTGGAACCAGCTGCCCACTGAAGTATTTCCGAACCAATTCGACTTAGGGTCCTTCAATAAAAGAGCGTACCAATTCTTGACAATGACATAACATTAGGTGTGCCTGCTGCCCGTTTGCCTCCTTTAACGAAAAAATAAATTTTGAGATCAGATATCCCTGAGAAATAACCCTTATATGCATGTATGTAAGCATTGGCTTGGTAAATGCATAATTAAAAAATAAGATAATCATTGAAATCTTACGGACCTCAGTATAGTGTTGACAAAGAAATTAAGAAGCGCGATTATTACGAAGTATATCTGCCATATGTCAAAAACGTATTGAAAGAAGATTTTGGCTTTGAATCATAGTTTTACTGTAAGTGTGCAGTAAGTACGCCGCAGTTTAAGCGATTTAATACTATGACAGAATAAATTAGACTGAAGCACCGAAGAGAGGTCTCTCAATAGAAGAAAATTAGTATATTTTGGTAGATTCAATATTTATAAGAATAACAAAATAGTCGCAAGTTTAGGCATTTACGATTAAATGTGCTTCTACTGCCATTCATTATACTTCAGTGATGCGTGTAGCTAATGTTTTAAAGATAAAAAGAATAGTTGCCTATCTTTTTTATCTTCAGTCTCACATGCTTCAGGTATTGAGGGAATTGCAATAACGTAGACTGCGACGTACTGTGGCTAGTACCATTTAGTTAGTACCATTATTGCTCGAAAACTAGAGATCTTTCGTAACGTTCAGTTTTTAACAAAGATTTGTCGAATTTATGGACTAAATTGCAATTTACGAGATGAATATAATATATATATATATATATTGTAAGCAGAAAAACACAAGAGTGAAGTTCGTCAATAGTGATTCATGTCTAACTTCACGCTATGCGTATCGTATTTTTCATTTTGTTAAGATTTGAGTATAAGGATAAATACCAGACATTATAAGTGTATTAGTGTATATAATTAATAAATCTTTTTTAAATTTAACTGTTCGTTTTGATCATAATATAAATATATAATAGTTGATAAGTGTCTAGTGCTTTCAGCGGACATACAATTCATGGTCGTGCTTTCAAATCCTGACTGCGCACTAATGGATTTGTGTGCACTTAGCGTAGTGTATGTAGTGGGATGGTGGTGGAGATCCATCCCTGCAAGCACTGGACCCGATCTCCCCTAGCTATTAAAAGCGTATGGCCCGATCTGTGAAGGATACTTGCTGTGTCAAGTATCTTCACAAATCAGCAATGGGCGGGGAGAGGCGGACACAACCGCCGCATCGCATGTCGGGAAGCGGATAAGGCTCTGCTGTTACCGCATCCCGCCTAAGGCGATTGTTGGTGGCACCTTGGGGTTTTAGTGGGTATGCACATTCGCGAGTCCCACATAACCCTCCCGCACTAAGCAGTCGCACCGCGGTAGGGTATGCGCAATGCATTTCCCCAAGTAAAAAAAAAAGTGTATGTAGTGTAGTGTAGACTCAGTTTCCGTACTTAGACACTCCCTGGCTATCTAAGTCAGCCTAGTTCCTTCCAAAAGCTCAGAAGTTTCCTGGGAACTTTGCAGGCTTCACGGAGTAACCTCACTGCGAGATGAGTTCAAGATAAGAGCGTACCAACTCTTAAATGGTTGGTCTAAGTGTTAGATGGTAAGTGGTATTAATTAACATCAGGTGGGCATCGTGCCTGTTTGCCTAAATTAAAAAAAAAAAACAAATATACACCAGGAGGAAGGCAAATGAGTACGTCTTTATTTCTCTACAAAAATATTTGAAAATCGATTTACACTTAGGAGAGAGTACGTTAAACTAACATTATATTCGCTATTAAGGCAATCGACCAAAAACCCTTTGTAAGTTTGGAAAATAAGTTTTTTGGAAATGGATTCGAGTTAATCTGGGCTTTAGCTCCACGGACCCACTTAACCCATTTAACCCACAACAGCATATTGTATTTACTCATTATAATAAGTACTTTTACGTTATCAAGATTGTAGAAAGATTATAAAAATATCTTCAAAACTAAATAATTATCTACGTTCGCACATTGGCACAGATAACTAACTGTTAGTATTATAATTCATGCAATTGTATCTATTAAAAAAATAATTAAAATGTATTTATTTTGTCTATTTCAAATTCGATTTATGAGCAGCAACATGATCTATCTGTAAACTTTTGTCTAATTGCACTCATTTAAGTCGTCGTCTCTTTCTGACAAATTGTATTCAGGGTTTGATAGAAAGAGACAGAAGACTAGTTGCTGTGTAATTAGACTGATTTAGATTTGATGAATAAAGGGCAATCTTTAAAAAGTTACGACAGACCTGAGATAACTGACACGTCAATACTTAAAAGAAACATTGAAGCGATAAAATACATTTAAGTCCTTTTAGTGAACCTATGCAGAGATTTATCCCTAGTTTTTCCTATAATAATCCCCGTATTACGGCAAGGTAATACATTATTCCGTAAGTACTGTACATAGGGGAATAAGTCGAGTGCGACAGGACGTCAGCAGTGGCCGTGCGTTGAATAATTTAGTGCGCCCGAGTTGGAGAGTCTACGGATTTTGACCAGTTCTATACGTCTAGTAGGACCAAGGTTTAGCTTGTATTTTTAATTTGGTTTTCCAAAACAGGTAGAACTGCAAGCTTACAAATATTTCAGTTCTTTAAATAAAAATATAATAAACCAGTGGCGCTACAACCTCTTTAGGTCTTGGCCTCAGATTTCTGAATCTGTTTTATGATATTTTTTAAATCTAATAGGCAAGTAGGAGATTGGCCTCCAGTGCCTGAGACACGCCGTCGACTTTTTGGGTCTAAGACATGTCGGTTTCCTCACGATGTTTTCCTTCACCGTTCGTGCAAATATTAAAAGCGCACATAGAAAAAAGTCCAGTGGTGCACAGCCGGGGATCGAACCTCCGACCTCAGGTATGAGAGTCGCACGCTGAAGCCACTAGGCCAACACTGCTCATTTCAGTTCTTTACTTACTCTAATCTCCAAGCGAACGGCAAATATCTTTAATCGCTATTTTAATGGTGGCCTTTAACGATGAAAGCTACTTTCGACGTTTGTTTTTTTATATCCGTAGCGCTAATGACGCAAACTTGGATTTGTGTACTAAGAAAACTTACTATCAGGATCACTATTGAAGTTGTGGTAAGCTTTAACTGGTGTAAAAGTGTAACATATTTAATTAAAAGTAAACTTTTCACAGGTACTGTGATTGCGTAATCCGATCCTTTGTCTGGGAGACATAATTAATTTTCCAAAATTGGCCTCAAATTAGTAAGCGACAGCAACTATTTCGATAAATAAAAAAATAAAACTAAATAATCTAGACACATAATATATAAGCAGGTGGGAATCCGGTTTTTCTACGGTGTTTCATAGATTATGTTACATAGACTGTGATCAGCTTTCTGTACTTTCAATACCAAATTTAAATTATTAATAACTCAGTGACATCCCTATAATTGTATATCAAGTTTTGTTTTACAGAAATAATATTTTCATATAAAAAGCAATTAAGCAAAGGTTTGCGTAACGTTTAGGCCAGGTGACTTGCCACGTTAATGGCCTGTCTAATGATTATCGTTTTGCGGTTACCACGCACACTAACCCTAGAAAGATAACGTTATTTTTTTGTACTGAAAAGATAAACATGCGCCTGAGAGGCGCACTGTTTTAATAGCAGTTTTTTTTTATGAATGTCAATTTTTTTTATTTCATTCACTACTGTAAATTGTTGAATTATTAATAAGTAAATAAAATACATAAGTATTATCATAAATTTTTATTCAAAATATGAAAATTTGTAGGTATTTATAAACCCTTAACAAAAATTTGAAGTCTTCTGTACTTAGGTAGAAATTTTTAAAAATAGGTAACTTTTATAGTGTTTTTTTCTTATTAATTAATTAATTATAATATAATCAGTCTCAATTTAAAAAAAATACTGGAAAAATCAACGGCTAAAGACAATTGTTGCAAATATCTTTTTTATGTTCTCCGCACACTGTCTTTTTACATTTTGTGCAACTCATCTTGGACATTCTCTTCTTTTTTTTGTATATAAGCAGTACAGTACCGTCGAATTTTAGCTGGAGGTTCCTCATCAGCTTCTTCAGACATCTCTCGGTTAGTCTGTGGGAGGATATTCTCAATACTTTCTCTTGAATAATCTCGTCAGTTATAAATAACTCAAAGCATGGAAGTGGTTCAAAAATATTTCAAGACATGCGACTAGGCCCTCTATTGGAATGAACTATATTGATTTCAGACGTTCTTCTGTTATTTTGTCCTTTAGCAGTAGCCCAAACATGCCTATTCTTGCCCCTGATCATATCATTAGGCGGCGTTGGTCATGTCCAGTATTTTCAGTGACATTCTGCGATGAAGGATCAATCGAATTGTTATAAATCATAGCTTCAACTACGTACTCATCATCAGTATCGCTTTGCACATTGTCTTCACTTACATGGTCCTCGATCTCACTGTCACTGCCGACATCTGCGCCTTCATCTTCTTCATTCAATAAATAAACAATTTCTCTTTCATCCAACTCTCTTCTGCACGCCATGATGCGAAAACGCTCCTAAAAACAATTAATTACAATAAGTATTCACCAATAAAAAAAACCTACCTTTAAACTTACCGTACATTGGTAAAAAATTATAAAAACAAAATCACTATGAAAGTGGCGAAAGTTACACAAAAGATAAACATGCGCCTCCCGAGCGCAACGCATCGCTCTATCAGCAAACCTGTGGTACTTACCGAACAGAAGAAGCCGTCTCTCGGAAGTGATGACCAAGGACTGAATTGGCCCGGAAACACAAACTTGTATGCGCGTCGGTAACAAAATGGCAGCGAAATATATATTTCGCGGGCGCCTCTGAGGCGCACGTTATCTTTCTAGGGCTAATTACGTATACGTTAGCACGTGATTAATATAAACGGAATCAGCTATTGGTTTGTATTAAACAAACATCAGTCTAAAGAACACGAATCAACAAAATACAGTAATTGGTTTAAGCAGATTTTTCAAGAAGATAGAATACAAAAGCAGGCCGATCACTAAGGGTCTTTTCACACGTACCACAACCATACCACACCACAACCACACCTCAACCACACCACGTGGCCGGGCGTATATTTTGTATTGAAAATGAATAGGACTATTCACACGTACCACATCTTGCAGTCGTTATCGACCGTGTGTGTGATACCGACCACATCGCAACCACAACGCGACCAGCAGCGGCACTGCGAACTAGTGGCCGACCACATCGCAAACAACACGTTGCGTAGACGCACTGACAGTGCGCGCCCGCAGCTTTTGCCCTCCCCCGGTTTATTCATTCTGCGTTCGACTAAGGTGACAATGTTTCCTCTTCGAATTCCATGAGTTTGGTCAGTCAACTCCGGCTTTCATAGCGGAAACACGTTCCGCAACTGAGTCAGCACACGACGTAACCGCATCGCAACTACTGGCGACAATGCAACCACAACGACATTTTGTCGGTACCACAACGCAACTACAAAAAGTTGCAGCGACACTATTCACACGTATATACTGCTTCACAGCATTTTGTCGTTGCAATGTGGTGTAGTTATAGACCAGTGCCGATAATTTTTGAAACCTAAAAAAATTACAGTAGGATGAAACCCATTAGAAAAGCTGGGGAATATGATCAAAATGAAAGGAAAAATAAATTACGGTCGATCTGAGGTCGGGAAGGGGTAGGGGGGGAGTTTTAAGGGTAAAAAACGGTTTATCTCGATTTCCGGCAAAACTACAAGTCCTATCGAAGAAAGTTAAATGGCAAAGTTGGAGATAATAAAAAGATCTAAAACTTTTGTATTCACACATTTTTCACATAACCTCAAAATTTATGAGAAAATTTCAAAAAACCAAGTTTTTGGTTTTTTATTTTTATCTTTACCAAAATTTTTTTTTTTTTAACGAAATTTGGTGAAAACTTACCTTTATATGTCCCAAATACACTGTAATTTATTTTATTAAAAATATTTATTTGTTCACCTTATTTTGAATTAATATCGAAAAAACACCCTAATTTTCAATCGAAAATTCTGACGTCAAAATTTCAGCTTTTTTCAAAAAGTTGGTGTGCTTTCAGTTCGTTGAAATCTCTACTTTCCTATGGTAAAAAAATATATATATATTACCATAGTAAATCTTCTCAGAAAACGCAAAAAATCGTATACAGTAACGCCCAGACCTGTCATCCCCTTCCTTACTTCTCTATGAAATACGAAAATTTTAGCCCATCTAAAGGCTAAATTTTTTTTTTAAGTCACTCAGGTATATATAAATTATCTTAAAATAGTAATAAATAGGCATCTGATTATAATTTAAAGAAGATTCATAGAGAAGTAGGGAAGGGGATGACAGGTCAGGGCGTTACTGCATACGATTTTTTGCGTTTTCTGAGAAGATTTACTAAGGTAATATATATATATTTTTTTACCATAGGAAAGTAGAGATTTCAACGAACTGAAAGCATACCAACTTTTTGAAAAAAGCTGAAATTTTGACGTCAGAATTTTCGATTGAAAATTAGGGTGTTTTTTCGATATTAATTCAAAATAAGGTGAACAAATAAATATTTTTAATCAAATAAATTACAGTGTATTTGGGACATAGAAAGGTAAGTTTTCACCAAATTTTGTTAAAAAAAAATAAGTTTTGTTAAAGATAAAAATAAAAAACCAAAAACTTGGTTTTTTGAAATTTTCACATAAATTTTGAGGTTATGTGAAAAATGTGTGAATACAAAAGTTTTAGATCTTTTTATTATCTCCAACTTTGCCATTTAACTTTCTTCGATAGGACTTGTAGTTTTGCCGGAAATCGAGATAAACCGTTTTTTACCCTTAAAACTCCCCCCCTACCCCTTCCCGACCTCAGATCGACCGTAATTTATTTTTCCTTTCATTTTGATCATATTCTCCAGCTTTTCTAATGGGTTTCATCCTACTGTAATTTTTTTCACTTTTTATTTATTTTAAAGGCTATCTGCACTGGTCTATTATGGTACGTGTGAAACAGCCCTTAGAGTTGAGGCGTTGGCAGCCTTTGAGATAGACGACTGTTGAAAGTCATATTGTATATTTGATTCCGGTAATTACTGATTTAAAAAATTATTTTACTTCAATCATTGGAATCGATTTGAAATATTGTTAAATAAAGATTTCCCGTAAAAAAATTCTAGTATATATTAAAATACTATTTGATCATATTATATTTCTATATACCTCATATATTTACCAATAGCGATAGCAATATAATATCTATTAAGGTTTACTATACCTATTCAAAGTATTAGGTACTCTGAAAAATTGCGCTAACAGATATATTTTATTACAAAGAAAGGATTTAGACTAAAACAGTTAACAGTGGTTATCGCCCGCACAAGTCTTTCGTCAACGTTCTATTTATCTATGGTTCTTATCATGACGTGATTATATTATGTAACTAATTTTAGTTTGTGCACATTATGACCGCCTTTGCCAGTATGTTATTAAAATAAATATCAATAAAGTTATCATACCATAAAACTAACACGTGAAAATATATTTCCAAAATATGCGAAAGAAAATCCTTTATATAATGCTTTATTACATTAAATAAGAAAAAAGAATAATAAATACTTTAAAAAAACTCTAAATACCTCATGTCTTATTCTTTGAATAATTCGACGAAAACCTTTTATCTATCTACGAAATTACTTCGCGAATTGCTTAAGATATCTAATGAGATCATTTCGGATGTTATGACGCAAATCATTTATGAAATGGCCTGTCTTATTCACAGAATGTTTTAACTTTTATGAAAAAAGTCCTAAATATAAAACCTTTTTAGGAATACAACTTTTTTAAGACGTTAAAAATGTGTTCGGCAAAGAATACAATCTATTTACGTAAAGGAATTTAAAAAGTTAAAAGAAACCTAGATTCGCGAGTGAGCTTTGTTCTGTTTTAAGAAAAGAAGTCTTTTAAAAAATTCTATCATTCTTTTTTCAAAAAACTGTCGTAAGAACTTTAATGGAAACCTTGTTTTGTAGTGGAGTTTGTCAACTTTCTTTGGACTTAGTTGTGAAGTGAGAAATGACAATATTTAGTTGCTGCTATTTGTTTCAAAGTATTAGCCTGAAAAGGTGTGATAAGACTACAGCAATGGAGCATTTTATTTACGCAAGCATAATACATTTTAGATAAAATATATATTAAAACATGTTTATTGTTTTATAATAAAATCTTCCAAACTATGAATTCTGAGTTAGTCTAACTGTCCAGATAAGCTCACAAAACGTATAAAAATTATGCTAGCTGAATTGGATTTCGATTCTGCAGAGACCTATTAAATATTTTAGCATGACTCTGATGGTTCCAAAAACTAACACAGACAGCGCCCGCTTATTACAACTCTCAGCCACACTCAAATAAAGTCAGCTATACGACTTTTGTTTGAATAGATGTACCACTAAGGCTACTATTTTTAAAATTGTTTTAAACAAATACCATGCACCACGGAATAATTGTGATCTCTCTCACAATACAGGGGCACCCTAGTGTGGGGAGTAGCGTTAGATCAATTTTGTTACAACCATATTTCTTTCATGAATAAAGTTTTATTATTATTATTAAGCTATTGCATAGATTTTATCGCGGGCTTTGAGCGCGGCGACCGAATCAAGAAATTCCGTAACGAAAAAAACCTAACACGCGATGACGTAATATAGATGCGGCCAATACACGTTAGAGCGGGACAGAACGCATACTGCGTATTCACATCTCTCTGACAAGATCGGTGCAGCCGGTGCGCGTTAGAGTGAGACAGACTATATAGGCGAGTTAGTCTGAGTCTGGTAGAGTGGTAGATTGAATTAATTTATCAAAGAAAAAAACTTGAATTAATATCAAAGAAAAAAAATACTGCATAAATAATTATAATTGAATACGTTGTAAAAAAAATTATGCAATAGCTTTATCGCGGCAGTCCCCGAGTGCCACACGTTTTTTTTTTTAGATTGAAACACATATGAAATGAGATCATACCTGCGTGAACATAGTTAAAATATATGTAAAAACAGAGAATTTTCACTATTATTATTATTATTATTTATTAACACACTGGCAGCTTTTAATAAGCTGATGCGTGTGTATTATGGGATTTGGAGAAACTTACCCAGTCTATTTTTAAAGGTGTTCACAGAAGGTGTACTGATCACACTTTCCGGAAGCCTATTCCAGTCGGCCACTACACGGTTTGGGAAAAAGTTCTTTAGGGAATTTGTGTTGTGTTGAGTGGTCTTAAGTTTTAAAGAACTACCCCTCAAATGTGTATTTTCACTATACGTAATTTGTATTTATAAATGAACAAGTTATTAATTGTTTTTCGGGATTATATGCGATATTCCGTTAAAATTGTATTTAATTTACAAAATACGCTGTGTCAGCGTTTTATATTTGGAATTTCATTTTCACCTTGACAAGGGTTGAGATAGATAACGCACTCCGGTTAATATTTCAAACCTAAGTCAAGTTTATGATGAAAAATCATTAATCCACAGAATGTGAATTATTTTTTTGACAAGTGTGATGAGTAAATAAGAAATGTTACTTAGCTTATGAAGTCAAACGTCATATTTTTAACATTCAATCTTTTAATATTATAGTAACACGTTGTTACCAAACTTTTTATATTTGTTTTAATTGTACTATTCATCAATTTTTAATTATTACTACATTCTTAACCTACATATAAGAATATTGTATAATTGTGTGTTGAAAATAAATCGATTCTCTGTTATATGTTTAAATAATGATATAAATTACGTGTTGTATTAGTTTCTTAAACATTAACTCTGGATTTTACAGAACTGACAAGGCGTTTGGCCGCAATCCTGCCTGATTTAAGATGTGGCCTATTGAAGGGATCACCTGTCCAGGTGATCTGAAATGATTATTTAGCTGCCGCTTGAATGAACCTATTTATATCTATATTTTGGAAGAAGAGGGCACTCCACGAGTCCTTCGCTGTTCAGGAACGCACGATCCAAAGGATTAGGGATATCAACAACGAAGGGGTCAAAATTTCAGCGTGCTTTTTTTTATTTTAGACGAGCGTAGTTTGAAAGTGGATGACGGAACCAGATTGTGTTCAAAGGCCCATTTGCCGGAGTGCATTCTATAGAAGAGTGTAATATAATTCGTTTAGCGTGCCTTTCAATAAACCTAGCAACATAGACAATTTATTAATAAGCCTTTATTGCTGACTTCTAGCGTAATATATATATAAATATTGTTTTAGTTACAAAACCTACCTAAATCTAATACATTAGTTGTGTCGGTTTTGGTGATCAGCGTATATTGTGACAGATAGGCCTCTTCAAGCTGCTTCCATTTTTTTCTAATGTTAGCTCTTATTGTCCAAGTCGTGTCTCCTATTCTCATTATATTGTTTGCGTGTCTCTGTTTTCTCTTTTCATTCTTCCAGTGTTCTCAAAGACAATTCAGAGTGGCGATATAAACTATCTTATTCTCGATTGGGGTTTGAGTGTTTGAACTAATAACTCGATAACCCCCACGGTGACTAGCCGGGAGAAGTGTGTTTGATCGAAAATCCGTTGGTCCTTTTCCATTTTTTTTGTTTTTGTCTTGATCTTCAAATTAAAGAAAAAATATTAACTTAATTCAATTAACTAAGATTACATTTAATAAAAAAAAACAGTTATAAATTTAGTTAACGATACTTACAGCTAGTATGTATAGTATATGGTTTCATTAACCCACATTCTGAGATAATTAACAAATATATTTGTTGTATATTCCTATTAAATTTCATATTGTATACATTGTCGTCATATTCTTAGCATACAAAATTGAATTTGTATGTTTACCCTCAAGAAAAGGGCGTACCAATTTTTAAAGGCAACGCATTCGCGAACCTACTGGCATTGTTAGTGTCCATGGGCGGCAACATCAGGTGAGCCTCCTGCCGTTTGCGTTTGATATTTTTTGTTACCAAGCGTATCATTTTTCATATTATAATCGACTTTATTTTGTATAATGCATGTTATAAGATATGCTTTTGTATTTTTATGTTAGTAACGCGATATATTATGTTACAACTCTTTTAAGCTGTAAAATTATTAAAAAGTTTGTGTGAGGCTGGGAATTATAAAATACTAGCTGACCGGGCAAACACCGTTTTGTCATGTATAACATATATAATAAAAAAATAGGGGTTGATCGTAGAGGGGTGAAAGTTAGGGGTTGTATGTATATTTTAATGCTGTATCATAAAAACAGAAAAAAATATCTAAAGATATTTAGGGGTGGACGGACTACCTTTAACATTTCGGGGGATGAAAAATAGATGTTGTCCGATTCTTAGACATACCCAATATACACAAAATTTCATGAGAATCGGTCGAGTCGTTTCGGAGGAGTTTAACCGAAATATCGAAAAATAGGACTCGTTTTTATTAAACTTTGTGTGATTGAGTATTTAGTAAGGTTTACATTTCATTATTTTCTTTTCAATTTACTTACCATGTAAGCCATAAACATACAGAACTTTTTTCCGCGTTATAGCTGATTCGATTTCCGAATGTGACAAAATTATTTAAACTGTATAGTTTGTCTTAATAAAGTAATGTTTACTTGAGTGAATTTTGCTAATTCGATTATACTAATAAAAAATTTCACCCTATATAAAATAAATGAATTGTTTGTCTTCAAACCGTAATATATTCCGTTTATTGTATCAGAAACGATTGAAGACTATGCCTAAGCTATGTGAGAGATAGCTGAGGTGTGAATTGGAGATATGTATATTCAAAAGGAATATGAACATTTAGGTTGTAGCGCGTGGCGGCTTCAGATAACGAAACAATAGATGTTTGGATACGTGTGATTGACTTTGTCGACTGTTCATGACTTTCTCATAGATTATGCCTAGACAATTATAGATGCGGATAACCCCTGGTTTTAAGGTTTTACTACTGTGTTCCAATGCAGGACTGTTTTTACATAGTGAAAAGCATTTACTTATTTATAAAATTTTGATGATTTGATTTACAAATATTTTGATATTACATTGGCAGAACGTGACAACCAGCCATGTTATGCTTGGCTTAGGCGGAACGTAACAAAGAGTCATGTTTTTTCGTGCGTGCAGCCGGCTTTTATCGATTTATAAGACGTTATCACGTCAAAAACACGCTTGCCAAAGTTGCGCACACTGATATATTGGTTAGTACAAAAAAATAAAACACAGATTTTAACGTATGAAACACTTATAGGAAAACATAACATACTCGAAGAAATAATAAAAAAATAGACAGAACAATTACATTATAAAAGTTAACCGCTGCATGGTTTACTTCATTGAGTTAGCTTGCATTGAATGGGCTCGTGGTAACAATTACTCCAGTAATGAGGAGCCATTACAAGATAAAGAAGGAACAACAGGATAGCACGCTGTAAATGGTACGTACATCCGCGAATGTTATATAAACAGAAAGATACAACAGAGAGTTCTACAAACCTATCTCTCGAAAACTCTGCTTTAGGTTCGAAGTTAAAATTGTGGTGCTATAGGCAACATAAATAGTTTTATACTTGTTAGGTTTATCATGTGTAAATAAGTGTAGCCTAACGGCGAACTATCATAACCCTAAAATCATGACGTATCTGAACTAATTTAATATATAATCTTGGTCAGCTTAGTAAAGCAATCACAGCTTTTGATTTATGTCTTCATGAGCCAGTTTGATAGATCGTTTCATTTGCCTACCTTTCCAACTTCGGGTCCATTAAATCAAGTTTCTCTTAGACACTAATATTGCGTCTTAAACAGACTTATAGGCAACCTTATTAGTTTTGAATGTCGCGAATTTTGAAATTCCGTTACATTACAATCAATCTCGCGATATTGTAAATTGTGTGCTATGAATTACAAATTTATAACACTACAATATCGTTAGACAATTTATAATCTAACTAGTTTTACAAGGTTACGGTGACGTGAATTTTAATATAACAAAGCTGAGGAGTTTGTTTGAATGTTGGAACTCGCTAAACTCAAGAACTGTTTGAATTAAAAAATTACTTGAATGAAAAATTACAAAACCGGGAAGCATGATTTGTAGGCCTTCGTTGCGTGTGCCGAATGAAAAGCGAAAGTTTGGCAATAATCATGATCGACAAAATCATCTTTAAATAAAACCACAACAGCATTTAGGGCTCAGTCGAGGCAAATATTTAAATGATGTCAAAATAACGCTAAAAGGGGCATGGTGTTTTAGCCACTCACAACAGAAACATACTAATAGGTTAACTTCTAGTGCAGGTGTTCCTCTAAATATGGGTGCTGTCTCACCCAAATCCAATAGCAAACATGATTAGGCAGTATTTTATGGTCGATCCACTACTCACAACTGCTGCAACGGTGCCCGCTGCCAGGGTTGTTCCAGAAGTCGTAACAGAAGTTGCGACAGTTCTATGAGGTAAATCTTCGGGGTCATGATGATCTTAGCATCGAACACTTGTTGCACGAAGGCCTGCACTCGCCTAGGATATATGTTTTTACATTTTACATAAGGTACTCCAGTCTTCTGGATGTATGAAAACGTTTCTTGTGCCAATAATCAAAAATAAAACAGGAGATTTTTATAGACCGATATCTAGTAGAGAATGATAATTATAGACTTATTTCAAATAAATAAATAAAATAAATAAATTAGCAACTATAACAGATAGGCTGCTCGTGGTTACTTGAGTTCGTATATACGTGAGGGTCGCAGATACAGTACCGCTTAAAGTAAATTAGTATTTTCACTCGATAAAGTTGATACAGTTCCACCAGTGTTGCTTAGCGGTAACCTACTCATAAGAGTGACGGGATAGAGGTAATTTGGTCATTGGGTTGCAGAGGATTTGTCTGATGATGTTCATTTGGAGCGAGAAAGAAGAGCGTTAGCTGTAAGACTTATATGAATAACTCGATGTTACTCAGTTCAAGGCGTATTGTCAGTGTTTTTACTCGTGCAGCCTATAGCCGAGAAGTCGTTGAATACTCTCCGTATTCAGTAACACGTTCAGGTTGCTATTAGGATTGCGAAGGTTCTGAGACTAAATAAGAACAAATGCGCAATATGATTTGCACGGTTTTAACAATAATGTGGGTGAAACCGCGGGAAACTGCTACTACAATATAAGCGTAAACACAAATAAACAGGCCAAAGTTATTACTTTGGCAGAAACATATTTGCGCAAGATATGGTGCAAATATAGTCGAGCTTTAACTTAGTATTTAGAATGTTTTATTTTTATTTATTTATTGACATAACATAAATAAATGAAAAGGTGGGAAACTGGTGGGCTTATCGCTTTCGAGCAATCTTTTCCAGGCAACTACTGTGAGAAAAAAATTAAAAAGTTAAGGTAAGCGCAAGAAGTGCATTTAGACAAAACTAATGGAACAAAACAAAGCAATTAAAACATACGTAAACAGTGAACTGGACAATAAAATAAAGGACTCATGAAAAAGAAAAAAGTGCACATGAATCACGATAATTTCAGATCCGTTAGTACTAAAGTTAAGGATATGATGTGGACACCTAATGCTTGTACAGTAGAGATTTAAAGGAAGATAGAGAAGGAGCTAAGCGAATCCTGCCTCTGCCTCTTTTCAACACTGTACGAGCCGAACGACCTCAAAATTTCACCAGCATCATCTTGATGGTTGGAGGTCTTCCACAGTCCGTTTCACAAGGCATTTTCTTTTGCGAACTAGCGAACTGTGGAATCGGCTCCCAGGGGGGTCTTCCCTCAGAGATACGACCTCCAAATGTTCAAAAAGCGAGTCTACTCCTCCCTCAAAGGCCGGCAACGCACTCACTAAAAATGGGTGTCTATGGGCTGCGTAGACTGCCCTTTTTGGTCGTCCCGAAAGCTCGTTTGCCCCCCTATTATATTAAAAAAAACTGAATTACATAGCCTCTCTTTTTCCTTGGCGTGACAGACAGTCACTTGAGCAGAAGCTGTTTCAGCGCAAAGAAATCAGTCACCCACGTAATCCTGAAAACTTCCCAACGAACAGAACACCTCGGAGCAGTAAGGTCGCTCCGTGAAGCCTGCGAAGTGCCCAGGTAACTTCTGAGCTTCTGGAAGGTGCTAGGCTGACTTAAATAGCCAGGACTAAACGCAGAACGGACTAAATGGGAGTCTAAGTGCGGAAACTGAGTCCACACTCTTACATACATACTACATGTTTATGGTAAATAAATTGGCGTTCGTAATACGTAATTCTAAACGACACGACCTTATCCTTTTTGGGTTTTTATCCTTAAGTGTTTATTTTTTTGCTAGCGCTTTGCTACTATGTAACTCCCAATTGCATTGAGATTCTTCTGTTAAGTTTTTGTACTGCGCGATCCCAAGAGATATTAAGACAACTACATAGAAATAGCATTAAAAAACCGCGGGGTATTGGAAGTTTTTATTACACGAGACCCTACGGGGCCCATGTCAAATCTCCCCTTTCATAAAAAGGGTCTTTTTTGCTTCAACAAGGTCATATGGGCTTGGCGTCTCCCACTGGGCCCGGGCGACAACTACTCCAGAAATATTATATCATGATATTTATCACCTCTTGTGCTATTCATCTTACTGACACATTTGACAATTCTGTGGCAGTATTTTTCCAGCTGCGATCTGTGCTAGAACAACATGTCAGATAGCCCACAGTCTTGTCAGCCTCGAGCTCGGTATTGCAAGTTACAGAGTACTAATGCTGGCAAAAACGATTTTTTAAAATTATTAAATGAATCATTCTATAGGTCTTACATAGTAAAGGGGCTGTCTTTTTTATTGTGGTATTGTTATGAGAATCCAAACAGCAAGTAGACGAAATCCTTTCAAAAAATAATAATAAAAATTGCAGACGAGCGATCATCATTTGTTTTCATTACTCCGTTATGAAACCACGGATTCTTTAATTAATTAAATTTCATGAATGCGTGAATTTTTTAATGGGTAGGATTGTATCATAATGGATAATTTACTAGTAATCCTTTCTAATACTTTGAACTTCTTAAATCAATTACTTTTTAATTTCAAGTAAAATAAACGAATCAGTTTCAATGAGTAACTTCCAAACTTTAAACTCTTTAAGTAAACTAATATTAAAATCTTTGCCGTCAGACACGCATTGCGCCATCTATTGGAACATACAGGAACTATTAAAAATTAAAGAATGATAATTTATTATAATTTTTGTAGATGGCAGTTATCAAGTTTATTATACTATTCAGGTATTTGTAGAAGTTCTTACGTTTTCCAATAGATGGCGTTTGGAAACATAATGTGAATGGTATAGCTAGTTTGTTTTGTTTCACAGATACTTATATAGATGGCGGATGGATTATATGTAAAAGCACCTTCAAAAATAATTTGTTACAGTTCGATTAGATGACGCTTATTTATAAATAAAATAAACTTAAATATCTAGCAACGACAATTAAAGTAATATAAGAGAAATATTCAAATATGGAAAATTCTGGGTGATGGTGCCACAAATAAGCACAAATCATTGATATAATTAATTCTAAGGAAAAATTTTAGATTCAATCATTATAAAGTTTCACTAAAACTTATTTTACGTTTGTATAACGTAAATAATTTAGTGTATAAAAGATTTGGTAAATTTCATAATTCGGATCAAAATCATGAAATCCTTAAGAGGTTAGCATTAAAACAAACAAAAAATCTATTATAACAATAATAATCAATAATTAATATGTTTAATAAAGCGTACATAGATAATTAAAATTAAAACATAATCGTTTGTTAATTCATCCGCTACGATAGCTCGTTAGTAACTGAACAAGAACATGTAATAATATAATATCTTCCGCCATTTTCTACAGCACTGTACATACTTCAGTAATTCGCTCACCTTGTGATTGGTTAACTTTAAATTTCCGTGTTTTCTTACCGCTTAACAAATTTCTTATAATTTTTCACACTTTTGCTTTGGAACTTGTTAAAAATGCCTTCGGAAAAAAGTGTTTATGTATTGGGATGTGGAAGTCGTCATAAGTATACTCATAACTTTACAATATATAATCAAAAATAAAAACTTTAGAGGTGTCAAGGGACACCCGGATGAAACGAAATTCCTTTCGATGTATGTATGTATGATAGATTTTCTCGACACCAATCTTACGACGAAAAAAAAGCTAACATCACGAGGTGTTCTCAGGCGGTCACCCATCCAAGTACTGACCTCGCCCGACGTTGCTTAAATTCGGTGATCGGACGAGAACCGGTGTATTACAATAGCAAATAGCAAAAAAGTGTCGTGACAACTTTTCGTAAGAATTTTTTCCGTCTAGCCCCCTTTCACAACGCGCGATAAGGAACTTCGTTCCAATAAAGGCTTTGTTTAATATATATGCATATATATTTATTGAAGCTCAAACTATATCGCGCATTCCATGGTCATGGCATGAAACTTCAAAAACTCCGTTAATCAAAATTTTTCATAAACCAGTTTATGTAATACAGACCTCAAGTGAACTAAAAACTCTATTACATCTGTTTCGTGTGGCTTCTATTCTATGAGAACGACAGAGTTAATTTCACAAAAAAATATGAATGCCCCGAAAAATATTGATTTTATAGACTTAATACCTTACCAGTAACTATTCATTATCATTTGCCATCCCATTTTATGAAATAATTAGCAATTATATTAATGCTAAAAGAAAATAAAAGGAAGAACTATAGTACGTCCTCACATTTTCCAACTCAACGGGAATCACTTCGACGACGTTGATAAACAGTAAAACTAAGAAAACTTGATCGAGCAGAAATACAGCCTTGGCTCGTACAATACTTATCTTGAATATCAATCCATCCATCTGTGTGGGGAGTACAATAGATCTTGGTTTAATCACTTACTCGAATTAGCTATCTCGCTGAAACAAGCAAACTGCGCTTTGCCTTACCGAATTTGAAACTATCGCGAACTCTAATGTAGATAATCTCCTAATCCTACAGTAATTGAACGGATTACACTCAATCGTTTAGTTCCTGCCTGTGCAACGGTTTATATCTTATATTATATACTCGGCCATGTACTATAAATTAATCTTTCATATAAACGAAGATATTTGAATTAATCTTATGACATAATGCGACGTTCTTGTGGTGAAGAGTTTTTAAAAAGGAACCCTGGCGTCTGAGGCTGTCAGAGGCCAATAGAAGATTTTAAGGTAAATATGCAATTCCATAGTCGTTTGTTCTCTTCGGTTTCTAGCTCTAGGCTCAGGGATCGCTGGAAGTCCTAGTGCCTGCCTCTAGAGCCTTAAAGGCCAGGTGCGCGTCATTAAAAAAAGTAGCAATTTCCAATTGAAATACTTTTTGAAGCAATACAAATTGAAAATTAAAATACTTTTACGTTTAATATAAAATACTTTGTTACGTCTCACCTATTACTTAATTAAATTATTTTATTTAAACTAAATGCTGATAATGATAAAGTGTGTTTATTCCAGGTGTTCAACTTTAATTTTCCTTTGTAAACATAATTATTTAACCAAACTAAAATCGTTTGACTTTGAAAAACGAAATAAGTTAAATAATAAACAAACATACACGTGAATAGTTTCTCTTTTCTAAATTCTCTTTTTATAAAGATAATCTATATTCGTATATACTCATTAAAAAGGACACCTTATCTCAAGAAACATAAGATATTAATGGACTCCAAGATTTGATGAAATGTTTTCCTCCTCTTTGATGCGGACACGTAGCTAATTATCTAAAAGCATTTGTAACGTGAGTCAGCGATTTCGACAGTGACGAAGAAGAACGTGATTGCGTCTCAGGTTTCCTTTAAGTAAATCGTTAGAATTTTCCACCCCAAGGGTAATGCCTAGAGAAACTTACTGCGAACTATGACTGCCACACGTCAATTACAACACACGAGACACGAGAGTCACAGTATGCGCTGAGTTTTAATATAGTAAAGTAGGTATTGTAAAAATCGTTAGCGTAGTAGTGTCTAAACCCTGAGATCGTAAATCTAAATATGTGCACCAATATATTGTTTTCTCTATGCGGGCAATTAATCGCTTGGCAAAGGTAAACGTTGAGAGGAAACCAGTATCATTTAGACTAAAATCAAAATGTATCGGGCATTCCAGAATGGTAATGTACTTTGCCCCGGTAAAATACGAGAGCGATTCCGGAGCCTCTCTAATGCGGCCTTGACTTCCCGCTAGCAGAGATTCTGGTGTGGGTCGAGTCCCACATACCCCTGCTACTATCAGGGGCAGAGGATGCGCTAATACATTTCCACCTCGGATTTAAACAAAAACAATCACAAAGTCTGTGCCTATAAAAAAATATCAAAAAAACAGATGCGATTTGAGACCAAAGCCCATTGAGTAGCGTTTGGATTATTATTATTATCACTTTGATTATTTGCACTTTTGATTATTTTAAGTCTAAAATCTTTAATTAGACACGAAACAGACACATTTCTGTGTTTAATTGGCATTGGCTGTTTCATGGATTATTTTTGAGGAAAATAGTTATTTACAATAGTACCTTAAAAGTGAATTTTCTATCTTCAAAACAACGAGCTATACGAAGTCAAGAAGTATGTAAAGCATTTTCATTTCAACACGATTTGGAAGCCAAGAAAAGCTGCGAAATATGATTTTCCGCGACAAATTAAATCTGGCGTTTTATACGAGTGCATTTTCAGCAGTTTGCGGAAAATTCAACTTAAGAAACTGATGTACACAACAAGTACTTTACTATAAATTTTTCAGTAATTACACAAACGATTAGATACCCATGCCTCGCTTGAAACCAACGTTCCGGACTTTATAAGAGCTGAAGACTGGCCCTCATCTAGCCCAGACTTAGACCCTATAGACATCAAATTACGGTCAGTTTTAGAGGATATGGCCTGCTCTAAACGAAACGGCGACATTGAGTCTCTTACAGAACCTTAGGAGCAAGCAGTGGCGAAATTTCCCTTGGAAACAGTGCGTGTATCCATAGATTCTCGTTTAAAATAATGTTTAATAACTATATTTTTGGAAACAATCACCGACCACCCCACATCATACACAATGCAAACCTGCATATAAGCCACCAAAAAAACGCACTTTCTCCGACCAACACTTTCTCTCCTTCGGCGGTCCCTTCATATTTAACCACTTTCTTCAAAATAACATTTTAACTAACCTTAAACTTTATAAATTCACTAAAATAACATCTTTAAAACCAGTCCTATGCTGAAAGGGAAGATATTGTTATTGCGCAACAATAGTTTAATTTTAAAATGTAAGTATTATGTTTAAATTATTACGTCAAGTACCGTTAACATGTTAAATGGAAGAGACTACCTGCCCACGTGACAGGGAATACTAGCGTGTAGGGTAGTGCACTTTTATTTTTAAATAAACATTCCTTTTTTCAGATACATACTGAAAAATAAAGTAAAAAGTAACATTTTACTTTCTTTATTAATTATATATTTTTCTAATGATATAATGTTAACATTCATAAAATTTCTGTAAACTGTTGGTATTTTCATGTTAGAGATAGAAAATACATCAAACCCTAGAGAAAATGTAATTAATTTTAATAATTGTCTGTCTATGGATTGACTACAGTAATTCAATGAAAGCCACTTTAAGAACCTTTGAGAGCTGTTATACAATCTTATTGGGTACGGAGTTACTTGTTAGGAGATATTCAGACAGAATTGCCTATGAGTCGGTTTGAAGAATGCTTGTACCTGTCTGTGGTGAGAGCTCTCGCTGAAAGACGTGTATTACTTGAGAGATGCTACAGATATCGTGTTTAAGCATCTAATATAAATAGAAGCTTGTTCCGTTCCTCAACAAAGAATTAGAACAAAATAAGTGTTAAAAAAATGTACGAGATGTGTTTAATAAATAGTGATAAACCTATACATTCTCCTTGGAAAGAAAAAGAATAAGTTTGAATAAAATAATTTGTGTTTTAAATATAGAACACATTTGTTCGCGTCGTGTCGAAAATGTTCTTAAAAATGATAGATGTTGTCGATTTTTGGTTTTGATACATGTCGGCTTACTCACGATGTTTTCCTTCATCATACAAGCGAGTATATTATTCGCACATAGACAAAAAGTACCACTATCCCCTATATCATGTGATATATTTTTACTTTTTAAGGTATGAGCAAAATAGGTCAACCCTTTATAGATTTTAGCCCCTGAATGAATTTCCTTCTTTTTAGGCAACTAAATGTTCAGTGTCTGTTGTCGATTAACCCTCAGATTCAGAGTCAAGACATAGCGCTAAGTGAAATTTAAAACACTTTTGACAAACCGAAGTGATACCAAACATCAAACAAGCTTGATAGCAAGCTTGTAAGATGCAAAGAGTCCGTTAATTGTTTCCTCGAGATGTTTATTTTACTACGAGTAAGTCACGTTGAAAGAAAAATCCATTTACCCCGAAATTTACACGCTCTAAAGCGGGCCATAGACGGACCGCATGTTGCAGTCAAGACCGACTGCAATATGCGGTCGCCGCATGGCGATCTGCAGTTTCCATACTAAATTCATATTCGCAATACACGGACCGCTCGAGCAATTCCTGAGCAAATCGCATATTGCAGTCGATATTGACTGCAACATGCGGTCCGTCTATGGCCCCCTTAAGTCGAACTCGTACACCATTCTCAACAATCGTAAATCATCTTTCAGTCGCACTCTTCATTTCTGAAGGTCGTTATAGTGGCGTCACGCAACTTCTTTCACTCTTCCCAGTCTTCGGCAAGCGTCTGAGCCTGGGTGATGGTAAGACACGTAATGGCTTTTACTTGATCGGTCCAGCGAGTATGCCAAATCATAAAATAACTTCACTTCACGACTGATATGAGCGCGACCGCCCCTGCGAAAACCGCTGTGAGAGTTCGAAAAGTGAGTTACAGAATCGCAAGGCAGAGCATCTATTTTTCTTCTTTCAGATGACAGTTTATACCAGGAGTATAAAGGAAAATCGGATCCAATTTCATCTTTGTTTTTAAGGAAATGTTCCGGTTCGTTCATAAACACAACAGTTTTGTCATTGCGTCATTGGTCATCTTGTCAATTGGGTTCTTCGAATTTCGTTTTCGTCCTCCTTGACTTGATAATTGTAAATATATAAAATAAATACTACGTATATATTGAGCCATATGCATGAAGGTTGCACGATTAAGATTTACGGTTAAGTGAGTTCAGGTGCGACGGAGAACCTTTTATGGGAATCATTTTCATACCCCACTGGAGACATTGAAAAGCGTTAGTTGCAAGCGTCGATTCATACGCATTTACAGGCTTCCAATGTTCACAAAGAGTCGTCAGTCGTCCATATTGCGTTTAGCTATTGGAAGTGTCGTTTATATTACTACTTTACGGAAATGTTTTCCGACTTTAATGTAGTGAAAATGTATATAAGGAGTGACACACTCAATAAAATAAACACTATGACTTCCTGAAAAAATATTCTTTATTAAAACTAAGTAATAATTAAGTTTAAAATTTAGCATTTCTTGGAAATATAGTCAGTAATCTTACGGCATCCTTTATTTCTGTACTTCTGTACTCATGTTCGAAATCTTCTTTTTTTATTAGCAGGAGGCAAGCGGCCAGGAGGCTCATCTGATGTTATGTGATACCGGCGCCCATGGACCACCTCGCAAGTGGGTTGCCAGCCTTTTATAAATTAATACGCTCTTTTCTTGAAGGGACCTAAGTCGAATTGGTTTGAAAGTACTTCAGTGATTCAGCACATATTTAAAAAAAACATTTGAAATTCGAAAGTTCTATTCAAATAATAAAGGTTTTGTGTTCTATGTCTCTCAACCCCAAAGAAATATTAGGAAAGAAACCCAGGGTCTATTAGTCTAATATCGTGTGTTACTTGTTATTCAACTAAGTTACTCGGGCAGTTTCTATACAAATTAAAGGCATTTTCGTTTTACTACCCTTGGTTTGTTTAACAATAATTTCTATCCTAATACAAAATTTCCCTCTGAATATAAAATTGGAATTCATTAAACCTTGTAATAAGGGAAACTTTGAATGATTAAAATTTATTAGAAGCTCCATTAAGATACTGAAGAGCGAGGACATTTATATCTGCGATTCGAAGAGATTTCGTTGGTAATTGATATCAATTAGGCTTGCGCTGGCGGCTCTTTTAACAATGGACTATCTAAACCAGGCTTGAATTTGCTTACCAAGATTGTGATCGACTTTATAAATAATTTCGAGACATTGCTTTGTTTAAACTATTTATTTAAATGCTTATTTAGTGTTTAACATATGTATGTTAAATCTCTCTATGTATGTACATAGAGAGATATCTCACCTTGCTTCTGTCTGTACTCTTACATCTTTTAAACTAGAGAACGATTTTAAACGATTTTCATAAATGGAGAGAGGTGATGTCTTTTTCCATAATATCTTGTTTAATCCAATTTTTTTATTAATTTTTATTTCTAACCACTATATACGTATACGTAGTTACTTATATATATTTTTTTGTTTTAATGTAATGTGGAAATGAACCTAACTCCATATATACCAAACGTGGGAAGTGCAATGCAGTTTAATAAGGAACATAAATGCATAGGATCACAGATCAGTCTTGCCTGACCCAATTAACAAATGCAATTAAGCTTTTATTCTATGAATCACCACATCAAATGTAAAAAGCAGGAGCTACAGCTAAAGTACAACAGCCTTTACTGGATGCTAGGTAGAAACTCAAGACTTTCTCTAGATAACAAACTTCTTATATATAAAGTCATCCTTAAGCCCATTTGGACATATGGCCTCCAACTATGGGGCAGCGCAAGTGATACCAACATAAACATACTCCAGCGACAACAGAACAAGATCCTAAGAGCAGTTGCAAAAGTACCCTGGTACATTACAAACAACGAAGTTCACGAGCACCTCAACATAAGAACAATCAAAGAAGAAATCCGGAGACTGGCAGCTAAGTACAAAGAGCGGCTAAGCTGTCACCCGAATACACTTGCTCGCCAACTCACCATTAGACAGTATGTGAGTCGACTAAAACGTCACCATATTCTAGAGCTAGAAGACCGGCAGTAGCTCTAGACAGAAGATGAGTAGATGCTTCCAATGGGAAGTCACTCCACATGACAGCACCACAGAAAAAATTTGCTCATAGCCTTGGGGCTGATTGCAAATAACCGCAGAAAAAAAAAAAAAAAAAAAAAAATCTATGAATATTGTATTACTTAAAACATTTCTTAGTTATTCGTTTTAACGAGAAATTTAATAAATTAGGTAGGACGTAATATGTTATATTTTCCTAATAAATTTAGCAACAAATCAGACATACCCAGGTTCTAGGCTATTGAATAAAATTGCCTGTGGTGTAACCGACAGTGGCGCAGAATGCCTACGAACGTAGCATGCTACGGTCTAGAGCTACGCGCCGCATATTAACGAGGTTTGTTAGCGACACTGCATCACATCTGCAAAGCCTTATCTGTTTACTCTTGTCTTTGAATTATTATAACTAAAGAATTAACACAGACAGATGTTTTAGAAATGAACGAAATGAAATTAAACTTTGATTTGATTTTTTGTATGGATCTTACTGATTTTTTTTAAAACAATTGTCTCGCCGGAAGTAGAACCTCTGATGCGTGTTAGTTACTTGGTTATTATAATAATAATCTTAGTCAGTTTTATGTTACTTTCGTTTTTTTTTCATGACTTTTAGTTATTAAAAAAAAAAAAAAAAAAATTTTTTTAAAGAAAACACTTTTTAACCGGATTAAAGTTATGAATTATTATAAATTTACAATTATTTTACATAATTTTAAATATAACCGACGTTTCTCGTGCTTTACAGCGTGCGTGGTCACGGTGAGTATTTATAATAAATTATGTTATGTTAAGACAAAATTGATGTAATAACATTTCAGAAATACATTAATACGTGAAAATTTGAAGTCATAGTGCGATGAAAGAAGTTCTCGCCCTATTAAGATCTCACTTATATTAAAATATGATTAAATGATGAAGACTGAGGCAGCCACCGTGAATATGAAGATTGAGTTGAGAGTTTTAACAGCCCCGGACTTTAAACTGCCCCCACAGCCTTCAACGTAACTTTCTAAATATTAGCTATTACTCTAATTTACCCAGGAAAGTTTGCAGGCGTATTCACAATGATTTTAAAATGGATACTTGACTCGTAGTAAAATTAAAACAAAGTTCGGTTCTATTAAATCTGTTTCGTTGTTAAACTATAGTTACGAGAATTATATGTTAAATTAATATCAGTTTATAGATTTGTAAACAAAAACTGAAAAGGGTGCGTGTACTTATGTACGCGCGTAAGAAGTTATACTTCTTTGGCATTATTAAAAATAGTTTTTGATTGCATGCAAATAATTAATTACAATTAAATAATCAAAGACTGGAAAAGGAGTCATTATAGTCAATAAAGTTCAGTTTACATTTGAAAAATTAAATAAATAAATATTTATTATTATTCTCTTACATTAAGTGTAACATAAATTCTATTATTATTCGAATGTTGTTTTTAAATTATGTCCAATGCCGTAGCATCTTCCGTGGGCAACTTCATTCTGTTAATTTTGTGTCACGGTGCGCGCGCATCGTAAAATTTTACTCTCATCAATTTTTCATAACGCACCTAAAGAAGTATAACTTCAATAAATAAGAAATAACGTAAGTAACTGCAACTCTGTTTTGTTTTTTTAAGTAATTCGAACTAATTACATACGGTACCCTAAAGAAGATCGCTGACATCGCGGCACGTGTATGGTCAACGTGCCGGCTTCATGGAATTACTCTGCTGACACAGTGTTTACCGCGATTTAACATTTTAATAAAATAAAATATGTTTGCCACTCCGTATATATCTAGCATCGATAACGGATGTAATTTTGTAATTTAATTATAAGTTTAAATATAATAAATACCTAACTAACTATTGGTTTTTTTTGGGAGTCCGGGCTGACGAAATCGTAATTGGCGCAGTCGGTAGGATACTTTCGGGGCTACTACGATCGTTATAAAGAAGATTTCCGGGGTCTAGATTCGACACCGCGCGCGGTCGTTCTAGCTATCGCTTTTAAGCGTTCACCGAAATATCAAAGAACATTTCGAAGCAGCCGGGGCGTACTCAAACTTCAGTACAACGCAAAGAAAACCAGGGAAGTCGACGAGTTATGTGAGTACATTGAATTATTTTTCCATCAGTGTTGCTTTCTCCTCGTCACAATTTTCCGTCCTATGAAAAATAGTCCTGTGTCCTCCAGGCATAAAATTCGTAGGGATAGCTTAGTAGACTTGAATCGTCAATTAGGTGTAGACTCGAATCGTCAATTAAGTGAAGGCTCGAATTGCCCTCCAGTAGTTTTAAATAATTTTCCTGAGAGCTCGAATTGCCCTCAAAGTTTAGATAGTAGGTTGAATTTAAGTTTTAGTAATTTAAAATATAAAATGGATCCTGATACAGTATATAAGGCTCTCCGCCCAGTTCCTGAATTTGACGGTAACCCACATATTCTCCCTAGATTTATTAGAATATGTGATCAGATCGTAATTCAATGCGTGAAGGACGAGTTAGGATATGAATTATCGAATTTATGTGTTATAAATGGCATTTTAAATAAAATTACTGGTTCCGCAGCTCGTACAATAAATTCAAATGGTATTCCTGAAAATTGGATAGGAATTAGGAATACTTTAATTAATAATTTTTCTGACCAAAGGGACGAGACCGCCCTTTACAATGACTTAGCATTAGCGACACAGTGTAATGAGACTCCACAAGAATTCTATGACAAATGCCAAAACCTTTTTAGCACTATAATGTCTTATGTATCGTTGCACGAGACTTTAGAGACAACTATAGAAGCTAAGAGAATTTTATATCGAAAATTAACTTTACAAGCGTTTGTAAGAGGTTTAAAAGATCCTCTCGGGTCCAGAATAAGGTGTATGAGACCTGAAACTATTGAGAAGGCTTTGGAATTTGTCCAGGATGAACTTAATGTTATGTACTTGCAGCAGCGAAATAATTTAGCAACAGATCTGAAGAAACCAGTATTACCATTAACACCACACAACTCACACCAACAATTTACACAGCCTAAATTTCCTCCTATGAATAATAACTTTAATTCTCCTAAATTTTTACCCGGACCTAGTTGGCATAAACCCAATTTTAATCCCCAATTTCATAGTCATCAGCGCATGCCTATGCAACCAACGCGTACTCAGCAAATGTTCCGAGCACCATTGCCTAATAATAACAGTGGTTTTAGAATACCTAACAGGAACCCTCCACAGAATAATTCTGGCCCTAAGCCTATGAGTGGAGTGAGTTATTTTGTGACAAAACCTTTACCACCTAGAATTACCGGTCATGATTGGCAAAAATTCGGCAATCCTCCTCCATCTAATTACTTTAAGTTTAGAGAAGTTAATTTTAATGAATTTAATTATTATAATGATTATGAATACGACAATGATTATGTTGACTATAATTATTGTAATACTGACTATGACTATAATGACTATTATGGACAATACTCTTATTGTGACTCAGATAATTATCAGTACTATGAACAACAAGATTTACCACCAATAGAGGATACTCGCTATAATAATAACATGCCTAGTACTAGTAAAGACATTGAACCGAGACATTCCAAAGGTAGAAAACGTCAGGATTTTCAACAGAGCCATCGAAAATCCCCACCAGAATAGAATTAAATATACAATCAAAAAAAGAATTACCTTATATCAAAATTAGCAATCCACCTTTAAAACTTCTTATTGATACAGGAGCAAACCAATCATTCATAAGCCCTGAAGCAGTAGATAAATATTTCATTAATATTCCGAAAATGTACGATCCTTTTGAAGTTACTAATTCTAGATTAACAAGCGTTCATGAACACTCGATATCAATTCCTAGTTTTCCTGAATTTAATGATACTAAAAATATAAAATTATTTATCTATAAATTTCATAATTATTTTGATGGTTTGATAGGATTAGATTTATTAGAAAACTGTAGAATCGATTTTAAAGACGATATACTAATCACTGACAATGCAAAAATCCCTCTATTGCGTTATAAATGTAAAAAATACACAGAACAAATAATACCAGCGAAATCATCTCATTTAGTTGGTATACCGATACATCATGACGATGGTGACGTGTTTATACCAGAACAAATAATAAGTAATTGCATTATTCACGAATGCATTACTAATGTGACTGATTGGACTGGTATAGTAGAAGTTGAGAATATGACAGACGAAGACATTGTATTTCCAATAGACAGACCTTTACAACTTGACTTATTTAACTTTGAAAGTTCTTATACTGAACTAGACTCAGACAGGGTAAACCAAGTTTTAGATAGACTTAGAACTGACCATTTAAATAGTGAGGAACGAGTTAATTTAGAAACCCTATGTAAGCGCTACGCTGACATATTTTACATTGAAGGTGAACCATTAACCTTCACTAATAAAATCAAACATAATATTAGAACTCATGATGAAAACCCAGTCTATACCAAAAGTTACAGATATCCTTTTGTACATCGTCAGGAAGTTAGGGAACAGATAAGTAAAATGCTCGAACAAGGTATAATACGACCTTCTGACTCTGCTTGGAGCTCACCCATTTGGGTAGTCCCAAAGAAAGCTGATGCATCTGGTAGACAAAAATGGCGACTTGTAGTGGACTTTAGGAAGTTAAACGACAAGACTATTGACGATAAATACCCTATTCCAAACATCACTGACGTTTTAGACAAATTAGGTAGGTGTCAGTATTTTACGACTCTTGACCTTGCATCTGGCTTTTACCAAGTCGAGATGAATCCTGAAGACATACCGAAGACAGCATTTAACGTAGAACACGGTCATTTTGAATTTCTACGCATGCCAATGGGACTCAAAAATTCACCTTCGACATTTCAGCGTGTAATGGATAACATCCTTAAGGGTTTACAAAATGAGATATGTCTAGTGTACCTTGATGACATCATAGTTTTTAGTACATCTTTGCAGGAGCATATAATTAATTTAGAGAAAGTATTTGACAGACTGAGAGAGTCCAATTTCAAGATCCAGATGGACAAATCTGAATTTTTGAAACTTGAAACCGCTTACCTTGGTCATATAATTAGTAATGAAGGTATTAAACCGAACCCCGATAAAATTAGAGCCATAGAAAATTATCCTTTACCTAAAACAACAAAGGAAATTAAACAATTTTTAGGACTATTAGGTTATTATAGGAAGTTCATACCTGATTTTGCAAGACTAACGAAACCGATGACTAAATGTCTTAAAAAGACTAACAAAATAACTTTAGACTCTGACTATATCAAATGTTTTGAGAAATGCAAAACCTTACTTACTAACGATCCTATTTTACAATATCCCGACTTTAACAAAGAGTTCATTCTGACAACAGACGCCTCCAACGTAGCTTTAGGGGCAGTACTTTCACAAGGCACAGTAGGCTCTGACAAACCGATCTGCTATGCTTCTAGAACATTGAGTGACACTGAATTGAATTACAGTACTATCGAAAAAGAACTTTTGGCAATAGTTTGGGCAACTAAGTATTTTAGACCCTATTTGTTTGGTAGGAAATTCAAAATTATTACAGACCATAAACCACTCCAGTGGATTATGAATTTGAAGGAACCGAACTCGAGACTGACGCGATGGCGACTTAAATTGAGTGAGTTTGACTATACAGTGATTTACAAAAAAGGAAAATATAATACCAACGCTGACGCTTTATCCCGTGTACAAATTAATAACGAGGAAATAGAGTCACTTCTTAAAGAATGTGGTATAGATGTGTCAGTAAGACCTGAACCACCAGGATCTACTACTGTAACAGCACACACATCCGCTGAAAATCCTATCCTTGAAATACCTATCACAGATGAACCACTTAACAAATTCCATAGACAGGTTTGTTTGACTATAGTAGGTGACATTAAAAGAAGACCGAATGTTACTAAACCTTTTGATACCCATACGCGTACGCATATACAAGTCTCAGAGTCTTCATTAGAACAAGATGTCATAAATGCAATAAAAGAATTTGTCAATCCTAAAATAAAGACTGCTATTAAAATAACTCCACCATTAGGTATGTATTCGATAATCCCAATCTTACAAAATAACTTTAAATGTAACTCTATGCATCTGGTTTTAGTAAAAACCGAGTTAGAAGATGTTAAGGAGTATTTACGGCAGCAAGAAATAATTAAACACTATCATGAAGGTAAAACTAACCATAGAGGTATCAATGAATGTTATTTAGCCTTATCACGTCGTTATTACTGGCCTAAAATGAGGGAAGAAATTACTAAATACATAAATGAATGTACAATTTGCGGACAAACTAAATATGATAGAAATCCAATTAGACCACAGTTTAACATAGTACCACCTGCAACAAAGCCATTTGAGATAGTTCATATGGACCTATTCACAGCGCAAGCTGAAAAATATCTTACCTTTGTAGATTCTTTTTCAAAATACGGCCAAGCATATCACTTACGAGATGGTACAGCTATAAGTATCATTCAAGGTCTATTACATTTCAGTACTCATCATGGACTACCTTTGACTATTGTGACAGATAACGGGACTGAGTTCACTAATCAACTTTTCGCAGAATTTGTTAGACTTCATAAAATTAATCATCATAGAACACTAGCTCATTCGCCTAATGACAACGGAATTATTGAAAGATTCCATTCTTCCTTACTAGAACACCTTCGTATCCTTTGCCTGAAAAATAAAGATGAACCCACGATAAATCAAATACCTTATGCAATCCTAGCTTATAACAGTTCAGTACATAGTTTCACCAAATGTAGACCACACGATATCATTAGAGGTCATTTTGATCCTAGAGACCCTTTAGATCTTAATTTAGCTGAACACCTTATGCAACAATATATTATAACTCATAGAGACCAAATGAAGACAGTATATGAAATGATTAGCGAAGCTACAACTATTGACCGAACGAATTTAATGACTAATAGAAATAAAAATCGTGAGCCAGAAACTGAATATGTACCCGATCAGCAGGTTTTTATTAAGAACCCCTTAGCAAGTAGACAAAAGTTAGCACCACGATACACTCACGACACAGTTCTTGCAGATCTACCCATACACATTTACACTTCAAAGAAAAAGGGACCTGTTGCTAAATGTCGCTTGAAACGAGTACCAAAGTCATCAAAATTGTTACAGGTACCGACTAATACTGATAATGACAATGACGAAGGCAGCAGAGATAAAACTTGAGACTCTTGACAATGGACCTGGACTTTTACCCTTTAAACTTGGTCAAGCTAAGCTAATATCTCATTATCATACCTTTATACAATATTTAGAACTTTCAGAACTAGAAAATCGTATTAATTCTATAAATGAACAGTTAGACTATTTTAAAATTCAACTAGATAATACTACTTTGCCTATATATGAAATTCAGATTGATTATCTTTATACTAAATTGTCAAAAATAGATTCGCAATTAAAAACCTTGGAACCTTCTAAAGTAAAAAGGGGACTTATTAATGGATTAGGATCATTAATTAAAGGTCTTACAGGTAATTTGGATCATGAAGATGCTGAAAGATTTAATAAAGCTATAGAGTTATTAGAAGCAAATGAAAATAAATTAGTTTCTGAGTTAAATGATCATATAAGTATTAATAAAAATTGGACGAGCCAATATTCGCAACTTATTAGTAATTTAGCGGAAAATCAAATTAAAATCAATGAAACACTGAAATTAGTTATGGATAAGCATTATCTTTTTGAAGTTAAGTTTGCTAAATTCGCTCAATTATTAGCTATTATTACTGAAAATACAGATGATTTATTTTTAGAGCTAATTAGAATAGAGAATATTTTAGGATTTATACGTGCAGCGAGCACGCATCATAGTATGATAAGCATAGATAACTTAGAATACATGATAGGTAGATTAAGAGAAATATATAGTAATAATGAAATCTTAGATATTGATTTGAGAGAATATTATAATCTTATAAAGCCAGGTAGTTATTTCATAGGTAAGAGAATTGTTATAATTTTTAAAATTCCTGTAATATCTAAAGATAGTTACGACTTATTTAGGCTTGCCATTGTTCCTAATAAATTCCAACAGACCTTTATACCTATACATCCTTTCATAGCAACCAATGGGAAATATTTCATGTATTTGCAAACCGAATGCCCGAAAGTCGGCGAATACCTTCTCTGTGAGAAAAGCACAAATTATTACCAGCCACAAGAACATGCAGATTGTATCCAGAGTATCATCATTCATCAATCTTTAGATAAATCATGTAGCCCCACTGAAGTCTCCATTACAAGACAAGCTATGGAACAACTGGATGATAGACACTATACTATTGTCTTCCCAAAGCCTACGAATGTCGAACTTCAATGTGAACGGCAGGAATATGTATCCTTATCTGGCAGCTACTTAGCAACAATTCCCCATGAATGTTCATTACGAACAGATACCTTTAAGATAACCAATAGCGAAGATGAAGTCAAGGGACAGCCGCTGAAGATCACCGAGATACGAAGTAATTTCACTGAAGTTCAAAATAACGAGATTCCACATATAACTCTAAATTCTTTAAATCTCGATAACTTACATCATCTGGAAAACAGAATTATGCTACAGAATCCCATACGTCTTGCCCACTTTGATTCTTCACTGTACCATACAACGTTGCCCCTCTATGCACTTGTATCTGGTATAGTTATAATTTTCCTTGCCTATATTCTTCGACGATACCTGCGAAAGAACCCTACTACACCAGAAGAAGAACCAAGAAGCAACCCTATATATGCTGTTCCTGATTCTGAAAAACCTGGAGTACCAGCAACATTTTCCCTCAAAGTGCTCAAATAGTTGCTGTTCTGAGGGTGGAGGAATTACATACGGTACCCTAAAGAAGATCGCTGACATCGCGGCACGTGTATGGTCAACGTGCCGGCTTCATGGAATTACTCTGCTGACACAGTGTTTACCGCGATTTAACATTTTAATAAAATAAAATATGTTTGCCACTCCGTATATATCTAGCATCGATAACGGATGTAATTTTGTAATTTAATTATAAGTTTAAATATAATAAATACCTAACTAACTATTGGTTTTTTTTGGGAGTCCGGGCTGACGAAATCGTAATTAACTTGTAAATAAAGTGCTTATAAACAGAAGTGGTTTAAAGGAAATTTCAATGAAAAATAAATTCTTAAGCCAATATGATTCAACAATAAAAATAAAGCCCACACGTATAAAATACAAGCTTTTAAAACAGAAGCCATAAATGGTTCTGTTGTGAAATGCCTGTAAATTTTAAATTGCGAAATGAAACCTTAGCAACTCGTCTCAAGGAAACGTTTAAAAAAACTTTTAAATAACTTCACATTAAACTTAAAACTTCACTGTAAGGCACTTTAAGGCGAACTTTAAACGCAATAGGTTTATTTAACTTAAGGGTGACAAAGATATTTAATTTATACACATTATTTTTGTATCAGCATTACTGTGATTTGTTTTTTTGTTTTTTGTAGAACAAATTGTAGTACAAAATGTGCATGCAGGGTCTTTAGTTATTAAGTGCTGCAACTTTCAGATTCATAGGAGCCAACACACGAGAGTAACATTGTTGTCTATGTCTAGTCTTAGATGGCATGTTACATTTTCTTATCTGTGGCCACACTCGATTTGCGCGTTTGGCGCCAATTATAATTTCAACCACATACTATTTATATGTCTACTAACCCATCCTATCAAATAATTATTAAAACAAATATTAACTATATTAACTATATGTTTCCAGTATATTCGATAGATGTTCGTAACGTTTCAGTGACAAGTTTCCCCATTTTCACCGGCAGTTTCTATCAAAAGTTGTTGAATTATTTCGTAGCCGATAATTTTAAATGTCAGGAGTTTTCAACTTTAGTGATTGCTCTTGATTCTGGAGACAATCTGTCAATTTGTTAATCATTACTTTACAAAGTTATTCTCGAATTTAACGAATCTTCTGTAACTAAAGTTTTCAAATAGGTAATAAGCATCACGTTAATATATAAAACAGTACCTAAGGACTTTTTTTCTTTTTAGTTTCTGAATTTAACTAAGTACAGTGAAGAGCGATCGGTACAATACTATTTACAGTTAACTTTTATTTGAAATCGACATAATATAAAAGTACCGTTGTTGAGCCCCATCGCTTAAAATGTAATATGCAATAATGCAGAATCACGTGGCTAATATGGTCGGCACGCAATAATAAAATATAATTCGTATGATTATGACATCAGTAAAGCGTCATTTGAGAGCAGACGGTGCCATTAATGACAGCATTAATCCAATAATGGCTGACAAGCCTATAGCCAGCTTTCGTGCTCCATAAAACTGATATGAAAATTATTACATGTGTGATTTAGAAAGTTCTAGAACAAAATGAAAACAATATAGCATCGCCACTTTACACTATAATTTTACGTCTGCCAATTCGACTTACACCAAACCTGGGGACACCCAAAAAATAATTTAACATAAATGATTGATGTTGTCCCTATATCCTTATAACTAGGATTGCCTGGAAGAGATCGCTTATTATTGATGATGTCGCCCGTTGCACTGTATTGTTTATTTAATTAAATATATTGTAAGTCGCTTTTATGCTGTGCAATGAAGTGTGAATAAATAAAAAAGAAATAAATTAGGTCAGCTTTACATTACTTTATACCTTAGACTGGGAGTAGTATTAGAATTAGCAACCAAAATTCGGCTATTTATGGCTTACAATACATATGTGTAAGTATATTAAAAGCATATGTAAATAGTAGAATATAGAATAATTTAAGTCGAATCGTTATATAAATCACTCTAAATAAAATAAAACTTTACATTTTGTTTATATAAAAATCAAAAACTGTTTTATGCATTTGTCAGTAACTGTATTGCTCCAGTATCTGGTTTCTAACACCTGGATGTAACTTGTGTGGGGACTACCGTGTGTATTAGATACCATATAATTTTGTAATTTTTATGATAAATAAATATACACTTTTAATATATCTGTGGGCTATTTGCAATTTACATTTCCGCTCATATTCACAGTTTTACCAGTGTAGCCTATCAAACTATTGATTATAAACAAAAAATGCATTATAACTATCATTTATTTGTCAATGTAGAGGATATAGGGAATATGTCCCATTGTTTTCTCTTGTCGTCCGTCGCCGTCCCTTGGGACTTGGTGTATTTAATGTACAGTATATATTGCGTATGTGTTATAATTAACCAATGTATGACTTAACTCTCTTGGGGTTGAAAAGCACATCCATCAGATAAATACACTCACATTTGCATTTAAAATTAACGATATTTTACTGTATTCGTGCTCAAAATTATTAATGAAATAAGAATAAATAGTATTTTCAGTACTGTAATGTAGTGTGATTGAATTTAGGTAATACCCACTAATAAAAATAACACAAAACAGGAGAAAATTAAAATTAAGTAAATGAAGACAATGGACGTAAATGGGTAGTTTTACTGCTAAAAGCAGTTTCTTCCAGACAACACAAACATAAACAATATGTAATTATATGAAGTAGTACTAGTTAAAAGAAGGTAATCGACTGACCTTCAACATGGTTTGTATGACAATCAATTGGTAATTTAGCTAATCCTAGGTAATAGTGAAAAATGCAATAACTATACTAACCTCTTAACCCGCTCGACGAACGCCTTATCGCCTGGAGGCATTGGGATCGACTACCTTCTTTTAACTAGTACTACTACATTAAATTTATTTTTATGTGTAGCATAGTTTATAACTCAAAAGGCGTTATGCCAGATAGAAGACTGAGTCAAGAGGTAACTTAAATATCCGCCAGTTTTTAGTTATTCATTCATATTAAGTAAAATTTAATTGGTCAAAAATATTGATTCACCAAGCATGATATTAACATAAGGCAAGCATCAATGTTCAACACCTGACCTGACATTATTTAAAGCGTAATTTTCACCTACTCAACATTTTAACAAAAGGATGTATTGACATTATGAAACATCAAATTCTTAACAAATAAATAGCTTTACAATAGACACGTTTTATTTGCAATCCTGTAAACCAGAGCTAATATATATAATATATATGATATTAGCTCTGGTTTTATATTATATACATACACATAACCATGATAATTAACTCCGACTTCCATAGTACTTATAATATACAGCATGAATATAAGTACAATATAGTATTATATAACTCATATTATACTTAGCCCACATTTTATAAGAAAGGGTTTTATAATATTACTTAAGGGCATCTTTTATTGTAGTTACCGAGAAACTTCGATCAAGGAAAACGAACAATAACAAAGCCTTATTTGTATATCGCCGTAATTTATTGTAAGAGGGAATCGCGTACATTAATATAACTCTAGGAAAAACGGAATTGAACTCATAAAAGGGAAAAGGAATAGTATATTATGGAAACCGTGACGTTATGATATTAAGGTTTTGGCATGGAGAAGGTTCGATATTAGATTTATACAATAAATGCAATTTATCAATTTTATATCTTTAATATATAACTATATATAACACAGAGCCAACAATTAATACAAGGAAGTTTTATTACAGTATAGAGAATGGAATATTACAACAAAATTCAATGGGAAGAATTATTATATCAAAAATTGTTAATTCAGTCAGAAACTATTCTGACTTGAATGTAGTTTACAATACGAATAAATTACGGAACTGAATCATGGCTTATACGATTTATAATATGTAATATAAATAATATATATCTTTATCAATAGATATTAACTTTAAAATGAATTCAGTTATAATGGATCGTACATCAAAGCGACTTGTACTATAATTACAAGTCTAAGGGATAGAGACGTATCTTCAATTCAGGATTGATTGTAACATTCACAAAGAATGATGGCAAATACGACCTCATCGGAAAATCAATTCGAAATGGCAGGTCAGCCGGCAATTGAGAGCGGTGACAATGTGGCGTGGTGGATTAGCGGGCGGAGCTGGTCAATCTTTTGTTGTTTTGTGAAGCTAAGTAGGGCGACCACTTACTTAATGTTCGGAAGCATTTGATGCCTATACAATTTTGTAAATAACATTTACTCCACTATCACAATAAAATATTTTAATAATATACGTCATCTGCAAATTCTCAAATGAATATTGCTAACATTTGGTGAATTCCTTAAATTTCATAAGCTATATTCGAATGTAAAATCCACATTTGATGTATTAATATATTAACATATTAACTAACTAAATCTTTTTTTACAGTAAAACAGAAAATACGAGGACACTTTCCTGTATCCGGTTTTGATAATTTCCATGTTGCGTTATGCCATTATTTATTTCCGTAAGAGGAAAGTAATTGATAATATCTGTTTTGCCAAGTCAAGGTCTACTAGGTATAGTTTCCATATGCAGGGGATAGTCTGTGGTCGTAATTTAGTCAGAACGTGTGCCACAGATTACCTATAATTGTATTAAGCTTGCCCACTGTCGGATATCAGATGTCAATGATATTACAAAAATCAATAATACCGTAATTGGATATCTACCAAAGACCGCTAAGACGCCTTAGTTTTGAGTATCTTCATAGTTAAACTGTAGTTATAAATCTATATATATAAAAATGAAACCCGTTTTCCGTTGTCACGACATAACATGAAAACGGCTTGACCGATTTGGCCAATTCTTTTTTTATAATATTCTTTGAAGTACGAGAATGGTTCTTATGGAGAGAAAAATTAAAAAAAAATAGTGAAAAAGTCTAAAAACAACACTTTTCTATATTCCCATACATAATATTCGTAATAATACTTAAAAGTCAATTTGAACTTTAATACCATATCATAAAGTTCAAGTGTTAGTGGAGAGGTTCCGGGAAGGTAAATTTTTATTTTTTGTTGTCTTATCAACTTTCTTTTTTTATCTTACTAGCTAGACCGGTGTCCCGAATAGCAGAATAAGTATTTAAAAAAAATAAAGAATCGACTGTTAGACGGTACGATGTTCGCCAGGCCAGCTAGTATATTATAAAAATATTCATAAACAATTTTTTATCATAATCCATTGTCTTAAATATTTTCAATTTAAAATGACATTCTAAAATTAAACTTCAATTAAACGGTCATAAATTACGGCGAAAGTAAAAAGGGTTTCGAAAAGATTTATCTTCCCATAAAAATTGGGAAGGTCTTTGGCTAGATTAATGGCGTCGTCACGTGGACGCACCCCTTTCCTTAAAAGCCTACTGACGCCAATTAAGAAGTTTCTAACTTAATATAGATTTTACTTTCTTAGAAAGTTTGGTGATTAGCCCAAAAGCTCATTAAATGTTCATTCTATTTTGCTCGAAAAGGTAATATGTGTTTTGTAAAGAGTAATTAATTCTCATGTTACTCAATTTAGTTTTATAATATAGAAACATGTCTGTAGCCTACAATTATGGAATTTTGTAATATGAGGTACCCTCATATTGCATATCATTCATGCCTATTACGTAGAGAACATAAACAATACGAATTTCCTATTTATTTTTCTTTTTGTTCAACTCTGCTTATTTTATAACATAATTATTGGCATGTATCCCCTTAGGGAGCGTTCAAGTATTACGTAACGAATTTTGGGAGGGGGGTTGTCCTTTTGTAAAACGTTACGATGCGGGGCGGGGATTGAATTACGCGTTATTGTTGATATTATTTTTTACTTACACCACATAATAGTAACTAAAGAGTCACTAGGTGGTCACGAAACGTTTTACTAGACTTGGGTACAGTACTGTACTTGGGTACTGAAAAACGTTACGGCGAGTTCATGGGGGGGGGGGGGGGGGTCAATAATCTCCAAAAATTGCGTTACGTAACTAACGTTACTTGAACGCTCCCTTATACACTCTAAGTCATTTTAAATACGTAAGTGAAAATTATAACTTAGTAAGCTATCTTTACTGTATGCGATGCATAGCTAAACCTATTTAGATTTTCCATGCATAGACGTTGGAGCTTACAAGCTTCAATGAGCTTACAATAATTAATTTGCTTTAAAATTCACGTTAGGAACTTTGTTAGTAAGTAAAATCTAAAGTAAGAAAAATCTTTCTTTAAAATAAAATTTATCAAAAACCTCTAAAAGAGTAGTTGTTGTAGCGCAACTAGACTATTTATTATTAATATCAAATAAGACGTAGGAAACTTTGCAGTCGCCACACTTGTCAGGCAGTTATAAAACCAACATGTTTGTTTCATATAAGATGCGATGTATCTCTCAAAGCGTTCCGACGATTGATAGAGTGTGTCAATGTATCAACGTCGTCCGTTGCTTGACAAACAACGTCGTCTGCGGACATGGTTTTATTGGCCTTTCGTTTTATTACCAATAGGTCCACGAATTTAATAATGTCTCAAGTGGTAAGATCAGAGTGCCCTTATCCTTTTGAAGCATATGAGTATTATACACATTAACCGTTATAATCTTTGTTTTCGTTATTTTTCTGACTTTGGGTATTTTCTGAAAACTAACTGTTTTCGATTCGAAATTAAAAGAGTTTATGATATGAATTTTTATGAATTTTAAGCAGTTGAATACTAAAATAACGACAGAAGTGAGAGCCATATCAGTTGACGTCCTGCCGCGTGTCTCTGGAAATTCGCTAGTCCGCTTTGAAGAGTGCATTCACCGTGATGGAAGACAAATTGACGGTGTAATATTCCGTACATAAAATCCGCACCAATTCATTCCAATTTATTGCAATTATAATATTGCAAATACTATTGGATTTTGACGTGATAACGTCTTTAAAATCGTTTTAGTCGGGTGACATGTTCAGAAACTTGTGTCACACCAAAACCTCACGAGCGCGATCGCAGGTATAACGAGAGAGAGACGGACCGATCTCCCGTCTCATCTCGAGCGCTGCCAGTCATTCCGTGAATGTATGAAGAAAAATGTATATCATAGTCGAATAAGTAAACTTGTCATTTTACACCCGAAATTAATCATCAAAAGTGTGAATAAAACGATAGATGTAATTTAAAATTTGAAAAAAATTGTTATCTTCATTAATTCCTTACTTCCCAAAAACTTATATCACCAATAAGACGTTATCACGTAAACATCTCGATCGTAAACCTACTTTACAAACAACCAATATTTTTTTAATATAAATATTCAAAGTTTAAAATCGCCGCTGACACCCTTTATATATTTTTTAAGAATATATTATATCTATGTCCCAAAGAGGGTTTACTCGTAATACAAATTCTATGGATGGTTTATTTTGTCGCGTCGAGTCTTTCAATCTCCTAAATAACAAGTTGAAACAAGAAATATCAATTTATCGATGTTATTTGTTTTAAACAATACAATATGATGTTCCTCATAACATGGTCAGTCAATGTAATGTATTATAATAAAAATAAGGCCTAATTGAAGACATGAAAACTTGATAACTAGAGTTATATCCGAAATAGCATAGGACATTATATCCACAGATTACAATGATGCAGCTATTATATGCGCATACAATGCATCTGATTACTACTGTTTACATGAATGGGAATCGGTCATTAGAGTTAATAGGCTTTAACATGTGTATATAATCTTTACATTGCCTAAAAGGTTTTTATTTACTTCAAATGGTAAATCCAATGAATGATTGAAACACATTATCTTTTCATTAAATCATTAATGCTGCCTATTTATATTATTTTTGATTGTGAGGTATTTTGTTTATCAATTTAAAACAATTAAATTTTATTACTTGACTTAAAGTCCTCCGTCCTCTTAGTGGGGCATCCAGCGTAGAAAACCAGCCTGATCGGTTCTGGACGGCTCTCTTAGTTTCACACCACGTCATACCAGCTTCCTTCGCCTCTGCAATTATGCTTCGTTGCCAGGTCTATTTTGGGCGGCCACGTTTCCTTTTGCCTTGAGGATTCCAGTCGAGGGCTTGCTTAGCAATGTGACTTGGACCCCTGCGGAGCGTGGCTCACCCATTTCCACTTTATAGACCTGTCAATTGGCACCTATTGTATAGCTCCCATAGCTGATAATTATAGATTTTCTCGGGCCAGAATATTCCAAAGTTTTGATGAAGGCAGTGGTTCACGAAGACCTGCAGTTGTTGTGTGGTCCTCTTTGTAACTAAAAGTAGTTACAAATTTTATTAGAAGTAACGCAATACCGATAATCTTAAAAAAGCTAATAGCTAAATAAGAAAACAATACAAAGAAATAACTCCGACCCATAATCACAAAATAAGCAATGTGCTATTATTATACATAATTCATTAGTTTTTAAGTCACATATGAGTTTGCACATATTGTTTTTTCATACACCAATATCCTGTGAAGTAACATACTTCAAAATGCACTAAAAGCGTAAAATAATAATAAATCACGTTTTAAATTTAAACATGGAAATCTTCTTATTTGTTGATTGCCATTGAGATTATTATAAATTACGTATTAATCGATCTATTTGAAGATTTGAATCTAAAACCATTTAAATCATTGATATAGGTTGATAAATAATGGAGTTAAATATCACATATCAATGAACAAAAGAGATTTCACTTAATATTTTAAAACAGCAAAATTTTATCTATACACCATAACAGAAGATGTTATGCGTACACAAAAATAAAGACACCCTTGCGTGGAAGGGTGACGTGTCAACTTTAGATTCCATTATATATGCGTAATTACACTGATAATAAGAAAGGATGGAACGTTTATGGAGAAGATTTTATTAAAATATACCTGCTATTTGATTTATGAAGAGGCAGTGAATGGCAATTTCCTTTGCGGAAGTGTTGCTTGGCAACGCGCGGTATGTCGCTTGATCTTCACCTCGGCATTAAAATGATATTTTAGACGGGCTAAAATTAATTTTACATTAAGGAACACTTTAGCAAAATTGTGGTAAGGAAAATTTACATCAAAGATTTTTAAAATTTCCAATGATTAATATTATTTTTAAAATATCTTGTCATCAGTTTTCTTGTATTTTTTTACTACAGTATAATAGACGCTTTTTAGACTGTTCTTGAGTCTCTTAAAGTCAATGCAATGTAAATCAACTTACATAATTGTATAAATTAGCCTTAATTACGCTCACTTTCTTTCCGTATAAATTCATTCCATAGAATAAATAAATTAAGTAAAAGAAGGAAAATGTCCATTCACCAAAGATAACATTAAAAAAACACGAAGCACTTAGTACATTTATATTTTAAATAACTGTACTAAGTGCTGAGCACTGACAAAATAAAAACTAAAAGAACTAGGGAATATTTTACAAATACGTACTATGTACACCCCACTTAAAAGGTTTTACCTGACCAATACACATATTCGTCTCTTTCTCACCATTTGCGTTTACGCTTTGTCAAAAAGGGACCAGTGCTTTAGATAAAACTATAATACTGATGTTTTATGAATGGCATAGATATTCATTCGCGTACTGAGAGCATTGGGATTTCAGGGTGCGATTCTCATCCCTGATACGTAGGTTCGAACTCCGGCTGAGCACTAAAATTTCTGTTTAAGTGCGCATTAGCACTCGCTTCCACGGTGAAGGTAAACATCGTGAGGAAACCGGCATGTCTTAGACCCAAAAGTCAACGACGTTTAACAGAAGGTTGATCACCTATGCCTATTAGAAAAAAACAAATGATCACGAATCAGATACACAAATTTGAGGTCCAGACCTAAAAGATTTTTGCGATAATGTGTTCTTACTAAATATTCTATAGATATGATACTAGGGATTAGAGCAAGTACACGTCTCTATAGGTTTATATTTCATACATTTTTCAGTCTGGCTTCAGTACTAAGCTCTCAGAGGCTGAGAAACTTGCTGGATATTGACGCAAGTGAGTAGTGAGTACACATCGTGCAGCTCTGAAATCCCATTACAGAACATAATCTCAACGTTCGGTCCGACGTATTATAACTTCGCTGAACACATAACTTAAACTACACTTGTGCAATCGCGATACGCCCATGTATTAGATTGAGAAATTTAATGTCGCTATGAGAAGTATCATTGAAAATGATAGGAAAATGTATTAGTTACTCGAAAAATATCGAATAAACCATTTTACTTTAATGATTAGTTTATATATGAAATTAAACTTTCTACACATATTTTATTTGGTTAAACCAAAAGCTAAACGTGATCACAGATAATACCTACTATCTGATGAGGTAACATTTTGAAAAGGGAGGAAAATGGGTTTAATTTTTCTAACAACGCTTTTAAGTAAAGCTACTAACTCAGCACTTGTGTTGTCAAATGCTAATTTTGAATAAATCTACATATTATTTTACTAACCTGGTTTTTTAGTGTCTGTACATTCAGTTAATTTATATTTTTACTACAATAAATGAAAAAACAAACTTAATTACTGCATTAAATCGTTTTATACTATGTAATAATAATTATAATATTTATACTATCTTACATACGACCTTAAACAAATTACTTAAAACATCAAACATCTTACATTCGCCTCTGTGTCTTCTCAAACCGGTCGTAAGTATATCGTAGGTATAAAATGGGTGTAGCACTGAGGGAACCGTTAAGTGCAACCATATGTGGATATGTTGACTGCTGGAGGACAGATCGTGAGATCCACTTTAACAGCATGCCTCCGGGACGTGTAATACTTTCGCAGATTTTAAGAAATGTTGGAAGCAGCCCATGCAGTCTGATCGACCCTCAGAACATTTAGTGCCAAGGAAATTGTCTATTGCTCTTATTTATTTATTACCTCTAAGCCTCTTCACAGGATGTGTTCTGCCTTGGATTCTGCCACTAACATTGACCCTTTTTCGCACCCCTCTACTGCTTCATTTAGGAATAAGTTAAAACACTTAATGTCTTAAGCCTTGTATCTTCCTTGTTTTTTTTATAGCTGCTAGTTTGTTTGTCGTTCTCCTAATTTATAAATGTTGTGCTGTCATGTTTTGTCTTGTTTTACTTTGTATTGTATTTTTTATCAGTGAAACTTTTTGTGGATATGTCCAATGTGTTTATTTTATGTTTTACTCTTATTTTATTTATTGTATAGAGATGTATCTGTTTAGTTTCCTTTATAAATAAATAAATAAACAACATACAGAAATACATACATTATCCTTACAGACTATACCAATACGATAACGTCTATAAAAATAAAATATAATAAAGTATATTAAACACATAATATACACAATATCGCTGGTGTGAATTCACTCTGCGAACATATAAACATGTCGATAGTGTCGGAGACAGCATTCAGTAGGCGCAACGTCTTTGATAACGGGGATCTGTGCAACACTGGTTTTGGGTCTTGGTATCCCAAATAACCTAGGCCTTCGTCGTCGCACATATCCCATAGGTACAAAGAAACCCAGTTCTTGGAGTACACTTGGGTTGCACACTACCCCCTCAAGACTTTCAGTACATAGCACCCGACTGTAAGTCCCGTCTGGTTTCCAATTAATTGTACCCCACCATCCCTAAGACAAATAATGTTGGGTACATTAAAGGATAGTGGGGATAGACGCCTATATCGTGTAAATTTATTCTGTATGCGCTCCAACATAAGGCAGTATTTAGCTTCATGTGGAGCCATGAGCCATTCTGGAAAAATAACATATTCTGTATCACACGTATTTGGCGGTAAATACATCGCACAACATTTATCATTTAAGTGAACTGAAGTGCAAACTAATTCAAACGAACACTGATCGACGTTGATATCATTCGGTTCTTTCACACGCAACTGCAACGCGTGGCCACTAGAAACACGCCACCTTGTTTTCTTTCATCCGCCCGGTGGCATCTTAGGATTTGATACGGGCGGGCAAAATTTCCGCATCTTAAATAGAATCGTTACATCCTGTTTGTGTTATAGCCACTACATCGACGTTCAATGCTTCAATATCCCTTATAACTTTATTTAACTTGGTACGCAAGCATTTTGATAATAAAGAGAAGAGTTATACTCTATTTTATTTTTTGGCTTCCGAACCATTGACTTCAGCCCTGTGATTCTGTAATTCACTTCACGAACTCACACAGCGGTTTTCGCATCGGCGGTCGCTCTCAAATCAGTCGTGAAGCAGTCATTTTATGATTTGGCATTCTGAAAAGGTGGGAGCTTGTACTTTATTGTTTATCAGAATGCCAAATCATAAAATGACTGCGTCACGACTGATTTGAGAGAGACCGCCGATGCGAAAACCGCTGTGAGAGTTCGTGAAGTGAGTTACAGAATCGCAGGGCAGGTGGATATAACTTTTCATACACCGATCCCGATACCGTTACAATAAAGAAGACATATTCCTTTCCTTTTACGAGCCCTTGGAGTTGACACCAATCCTGAAAATAAATTAACTTAATACTTAAATAAACGTTTTTATTCCTTTGCTTTTTTGGACTTAATCTTAATAACCCTAACGTCCACTTCCTTCCATTCCTTTTATATACGATGTAAATTTTTCCTCCGTAGTATCTAAACTTAATCGCCAGATATGACAGTGCTTCTTTCTTTGAGTAGCCCGTATTTCTAATGATTCCACATTTCTTCCACGGAGTACCTCAGGATTTCTAACATTGAGTACCTTTTGCAAAACACTGGGAATGTGAGTTGCTATTGTCGTAGTTTGGTTACTAACTCTCAAATAGCTAGCCACTTCGCTTACCAACGCCGGTTTCCTGGCCTCTGTTTATTGAGATGTGTGTGGGTAGCGGTCTTGCCACCCTTCTTTTTTGATATTTTTACAGCGTATGCTAACTTATCTTCTATTGGTTTTGTATTTATATAAACACTTGTATAATGCTTTCAAGGGCCAAATTAGGTTTTGGAAGGCACGGTGTTTGTTTAATGTAAGTTCTAAGATAGTTTTGAGATATTAACAGAAAATGACATTTCAATGCAAGTTTAAATATAGCTTCATTATGCTATTTTTAAAGTTTTAATTTAAAAAACCTGCCCTTTCGTAGCAAATTGTACATTCATATTCTGTGTTTTATCATCTAATTAATTAGACTCGCTCCGCGGGATAATCCCAAACGTAATACTTTAAGAGCCTCTGTTTGTCGTGTCGTTTTCCTTGGGATTAACTCTCTATTGTGTATAATGTTCCTAGAGTTAATGTCAAATCGCTTTATTGCTATGGATCCTATATATTAACACACATTGTTGTTTAAAGACGATCACGCCAAACTCATATTCAATATCCTCTCACTCAAGGGCGTGGCTTAATAGAAACCGAGTTATACATAAGCCCAGAGGTTTTAGTAAACGTTTAGTAATAAGGACTAAACCTTTAATTTGAGATTTATAGATACTTATGAAGCATAATTGAAAAAAGTAGAATTGCTCTTTCGCTTAGAAAAAATATAGCCGGGAAGACAACAATGAGAAAATGACTGGGTGACTGCAAAAACAGCTTAAAAAGATCTCTAGTCTATCTGTCTACAGTATGATGTTTTATTTTTAAAGCACAACTAATAGTTCTTTCTCTCAAAGTCCTCTGAAAAGAGAAGCTTTGTCACCTCTGGAGTCAACTCTCTTCAGGTTGGTTATTTGTCAATAATCGTTTTTTAATTTAATTTATTGACAGTGGCACTACACCTATCTAAGGGCTGTGCTCCCGATTTCTGTATCTGTTTCATGATCATATGACAAACATATAGGCAAATAGGTGATCAAGTTCCTGTGCCTGACACACGCCGTCGACTTTTTGGGTCGTATCATGCCGGTTTTACTTGTTCTTTCAGCATTCGAGCGAATGTTAAAAGCGCACATAGACATAAAGTCTCTTGTCAGCCAGGTATCGAACCTACTACCTCAGGGATGCGAGTTTCACGCTGAAACCAATAGGCAAACACTGTTCATTTAATAAAACTACGAATGTATTTACACATTCAGCTTGTCGCTAGTCTGTAATAAAATATTACCCAATCAAACATTTTATATACCTAACAAGAATATAATAAAAAGGATTTCTTCTAAAAAAAAATCCTTTGAAACTTTCGAATTGTCTCACTTGTTGTGATGCAGCAAATTCAGATTTACATTTGCATCCGGCGAAAATTGTCCGTAGTCGAGTAGTGCGACAGCCGGACGTTATTCCAGTAATTTATTTGTTGCTGTAACTTCAGTCCGATATAACTTTTGCTAATAAATTGTTTGAAACACGGGTCAACTCATGAGTTTTGCGAGAAACTTTCGCGATATTGAAATTAATTATACATTTGGGCGAGCGCGGCTTTATTAATGGAGACTCGTAATTTTTAAAATTTAAGTTATCATCAGTATATAGCGGTTTAAGCAACATAACGATTTAAACCACTATATACATAAAACTATTTTCATATTAAAATATTTTTTCGAATAACATTCATAAAAAAAACATCTGCTTTAATTCGATGCATGTATACTGTCATACATGTGCATTCACACTCGATACAATTTAGTCTTTTGGGATTGGATTTTAACTAGGCCGTGCTTAGGCCGTCTGTAGTAAAGTACCAATGAAATAATGTTAATATTACATACGATGATGAGGAGTCACAGGAACGAGGAACGAGGGCACCACCTAAATGATGGTCAAGGATTGTTGACAAAGCAAGAAATTCCTATCGCTCATTGTCAGTTCCCCCCCCCTCACTTTCCACCTTACTTTCCTCACACGTTAACCTTGACCTTAATACTCAATCCAAAACGTTTCCTCTTCAGCTCAGCTTTGTCCTGAACACCAAAACATGATGATGTTTGTCTATTACCCTACGTTCCGTAATATAAATAGATCGTGTTTTACTATGGTTGGATCATAACTAAGAGCTAACTATTTAAATCTATCATGATAAACTGTCCATACCTTACATATTTGATAGCTAGACAATGACAAAATTGTTTTGTGTTTCTTCGTGATATATATCACAATTTTTTTGGCGATTATGAAAAATATAACTTTATTTCCTTATATTCTTTGTCATTTAGACAGCCTATATTACGTAGTGTTTAGTTTTTTTTATCTGATAACAAGGGTCTTTGGTAGAAATACTTTCAGAAACTTCGTCAAACTCCTAAATATAGTTGTCAGCTGGCCGAGTTGGCTTAATAACCAATGGAAACAATTTTGTGTACGTCATGGTAACAGTTACCACTTCAGTCCAATCAAAAAGTTCACCTACCGTTTATTGGTGAGTTAATTTCCGTTTGCAAACTTTACCGTCTTACTTCTACTTTTTTCCGTTTGAATCCTTGAATCGATCCTATACGCAGCGCGCCATCATATCAGAATGGCCGTGTCGTAGCAATGGCGCTGGTATCAGCAGCTATTTGTAATTTAATTGTAATTTCATAGTCATTAGTATTAGCATCTTTTCCGTTGACGTGAATAAGTGAACTTGGTTACCTATATGAATAAAGTTATTTTGAGTTTGAATAATGTCGGAGAAATGGCGTTTGTGTCAGCTGTCATTGTCAATGTGACATCAAAGTCAAATTAGTTCACCGTTAATACTAGTCGTTTATTTGATTAATCAAAGTTGCTAGATCTATAAATTAACGACTATTAAATATTACTAAAAGTAATTTATCATTAAACCTAAAAACTTACAGAAAATCAAAATTAAAATAATCTTTGACACTCGTACATATGACTGCCGTTTGACTCTGTAGTCGATTTGGGTGCGGTCGTGGAACGAGAAAACGAAATGTCACGTAACTTGTTCATCACAAATTTGGGCTGCTATAAATACAGACACTGGTTGGTGCGAATTGAGCATTCGATCCCAGCGCAAGCCTATAAAATTCAATAACTTATATGCAGGGCCTTTTAAGTAACTCTTCAGGTTCTCGTTGGTTGCTTATCAACAATCAGTCCCTGTCTCTACCTTCCTGTCGTTCGTTAGACGACAATATTGCTATCGCTCAATATCAGTTCCTGCCTTTCACTTTCTGCCTTCATTTCTCCACGCGTAATCCTTGAGGACCTTCCTGCACCATTATTTATATGCTGCCCTCGTTCCTTGTTCCTGTGATTTCTTCTCTTTAATGCATTCCCCTATGTGACTCCTTCATATATGTTACGGTCGTGTACAGCGCGCAAAAAATCAGGGTAGTTTAGTTTTTTTTAACTTGCAATAATCGAAAAAATAAATACATAATATCCTGCACCAACTTTTTAATTGTTTATTATAAAATTAATATTGAGTTGGCGCCTAGTAGATAGTGCGGTGTCCCCATAGCTGCTTTGCTTGCTCAACAAATAAGTATCACATACAGCAAAGATATGCTGCCAACCTTAAAGGTGCACTGCACTGCTAGGGACAAAACTTTTTAGATACATTTACGTTTTCTATTTATCCATTTTTAATTATTATTACTATGTAGGTTAAGAATATTGTAAATACTCTTTCGTTCGTTACTTTAATTGCCGTGTGTTATAAAAAGCTTATTGTTTATTCATTATTCTATTTCTAGTGTTTATATGTTTACACTATAAGTATTAATGTAATGTAATACAAATCAATAAATCGGCTTAGCAAAATTTTCCATTCCAACACATTACATAATGCTAAAGATTAAACTCGGGCGACGGTTCACAAACTAATGCCTGAAAACACAGAATCCGCTTGAATGTATCTGTTACATAAAATTAGCAGATTAGGTATAATTTAAGAGCAGTTATAAGCCTTTATGCATATGCTTGCATATATTTGTTGTCTCTCTAACTGATCAGATGAACTAAGCCATAGATTTTTTAATCTGGATGAACCGCCATTTCCAAAGCTTCATGAATGGTCTTAGGAATTAAGAATTTTATCTAAAGAAAATAGTTCGTATTATATGAAACTGTAATATGTACTTCAGTAAAAACTAAATAACAGAGCAGTAGACAAATGGCGTATTTACGTATTCTTTTAATCCTAGCCCATCGTTGCATATGGAAGACAAGATGAAAACTCAAAAGAGCATTTTAAACCATAATTTTTTTCGACGTGACATAATTTGATATACCATTTATTAAATTATTTTGTATAGAACGGGGGGCATACAAACAGGAGGGTCATGATGTTAAATGATACTACATATATAGACACTCTCAATTCGAGAGTGCTCGCGAGGGCGTCCTTTTAAGAATTGGTACGCTCTTTTTGATGTCTCTTGTATAAATTTGATTTATTAGACTTTGATATATATATATATTCTTTGATATATATACTCTATATTTCTCCGATAGTTGCACTGTTTTATTGAATGACAAACGGGCAAATTAATGTAACTATATCATAACTAAGTTCGGCGTTAGAGTACTGCAAAATTATCATATTAAACTAAATTTGCGTATAATTTACGTTATTAACAATTGTATCAAATAGATGCTTTATTAAGTTATCTTGGAGTAAATTGTCGGCACACGTAACGTAGGCAAGATCCTATTACGTGTGGGGTGTAGTTGGCGAACTGGCACTTTGCGCAATCCGGCATACGACTGCAATAAAATAAACACCGCCATCTAATGCGATAATTTCAAACTCGTGTATTTGTCTCAGTTTGTATCTCTAATGAATACTTGGACTGCGCCGTCTTAATCTTTTTTGTATATTTTTAATAATAAATCACTGCGGTGACACCATAAACAAACAAAACTTAAGACAATGGTTTGGTTTGGTCAAAGCACCAAGTCATTGTTTAGAAGCGCGGCGTTCAAAATTAAACTAGCCATGATGATCGCCAACCTTCGCAAGGAGATGGCACTATAAGAAAAAAAGGGTGCGTGTACTTATATACGCGCGTAAGAAGTTATACTTCTTTGGCATTATTAAAAATAGTTTTTGATTACATGCAAATAATTAATTACAATTAAATAATTAAAGACTGGAAAAAGAGTCATTATAGTCAATAAAGTTCAGTTTACATTTGAAAAATTAAATAAATAAATATTTATTATTTTTCTCTTACATTAAGTGTAACATAAATTCTATTATTATTCGAATGTTGTTTTTAAATTATGTCCAATGCCGTAGCATCTTCCGTGGGCAACTTCATTCTGTTAATTTTGTGTCACGGTGCGCGCGCATCGTAACATTTCACTCTCATCGATTTTTCATAACGCGCCTAAAGAAGTATAACTTCAAAAAGAAGGTGACACCATACCCTAAAACGCGCTGACGAAGTTATTCCGGCCGCTCGGGATGTATACAACTTACCGACCTTAGCCACGGGGGCTTTCGGGCCAGTCAGTGGTTAGACGGATCCTTCCTTTAGCGTGGATGAACAATACAATATCGATCCCCCAGATATACATATAGCATTAATCGTTCATAATACATGGAATATATGGACTTATTAAATTTCACAGAACAATCAAACTCTTGATTTAAAGAAGGAACAAGTTTTTGTTTTTACTTTAATTTATATTCTTTAGCTAATTCCCCGACTATATTGTCTTCGGAGGTATTAAGTAACTTATGTATAACTTAAGTAAATAGCATTTGTAACTAGGATGATTAAGCACAACTTATTCTATGTAGTACTTAACCACCCTAGTTAAGCAAACAACTTTTTGTATAATATTTACAGCTAGAAAGATGTCGTTGAGTTTAGAAGGAACATAGGGTAGAAATGCCTTTTTAGATACTTCATATGGAATTCAATATTTCAGTCATCTTTGAAAAATGTAATAAATTTAAGAATATCCATTAAAAAACGCATTACTAAAACACCGAACGTATAAAATAAATGAATATATTACCAAAATACAAAATATCAAAAACGCTGAATTCAAACGAGCAATTACAAAGGCTAAACACAATTCTCTTTGACAAACGATTGGCTATAATTGGATAGGTATTATCCAAATTGAGCTGATCCTAAATTGATAGAACGCAAATCATTTGCATAAGTGTGTTCAATTACTATTGACTTATCACTAAAGATACACTAAATAGTTCTGAATTATGGTAATGAAGCGCAACTTCAGCTTGAATCTACATATGTTGTCTAATGAAGCTCCATTATGGTTTAATTTAGATAATGTCTACAGAGTGGAATATACTGTACGTGTCAATATATCAATGGAAATAATAGAAATTTTTTCTGTATTATTATTTGATTATTGGACGTGTTTATTGCGCTTTTTTATTATTTAAATTAGTGAATACACGGCTTTAGGTATTAATGTATAGTCGTATTTGAGGAAGTTAATAATTGAAACGCTCTATCGTTGAAGGACCCTCGCTTTAACGAATGCATATAAAGGATCAGAAATTTAAACATATGAGATAAAAATTAATACTAGGCTTAAAAATATTATAACATGTGTCATGTAGAACGTATCTAACATGTATCTAGACGATTATGGTAACGTTCTTTATATGAACAAATCTTTTAGATTGCTGAAGGTATATGGCTAACTGTAAAAAATCGATAGCTGACATTATTGTTTTGACATTTACTTGACAATTATCATGCCAGGGAGATAAAATTTTTCGACAGATGTCATTGCCATATAAATTCGTTTAGCGTTATTGGGTCATGCCTGTCGAAAAGTGATGTTGTCGCAAGCCCCAGCGCAGATCAAGCCTTCGCATCGAGTCAGTCCCAGTAAAAATTTATTTTTTTATGAAAAATAGTTTCCGTGTCTAGGAAGCGCACTAATATCTGTTTATAACGTATTAATAAAGATAATAATTGAATCGATTTTACACACTATAAAACTTATGATAAAGCGTGTACCTGTCCATGCAGATAAAAGTGGGCCATGCTTATAAATTTTCATGAAGAATATGGTAGATCCTCTGGTGATTAAATTATTTGTAATAATTCAGAACATCGCGATACTAAATATCATAAAAAGAGACGTAAAATTAAACTTTGCGTATAATCCAAGCAATTTAAAGAGGCCATTAGAATTAGCTATGTAAAAGTTACATTTAATTTTACTAGGGGATAATGTTGAGCGCAGTTTAAAGCGTACATTTTGCAGTATTACTGCGGAATAGTGCAGATCCGCTACAAACAATAAACATTAAGGGAATCTAGAGGATTTCTACAGAATTTTACACACAAGCTTTTGTTATTTACTGTGCAAATAAGTATATCTGTGCAAATAAATGTTTAATATGTTGTGTAATATGTTTAATGAAGAAGAAAATTTATTGCATTTTCCACGTAGGTAGTAAATATTCATAAGAAATAAAATATGCATGATATTGTTGTGTCGCCTCCTACAGGTAAGAGAATTCATGTTCTTTTCTGGCGCGAGACAATCTTTGGTAGATGATATGTAGTCCATGACATATATAAATAACTAGTAGATTCGGCCAAGCGTTGCTGTGGCTAAGATTTTTGTTATATTACATAGTAGTAAACTATTCAAGAGAAACGGCAGCAGGACACCAATCCACCATACCTTTTTGGTGGTTATGCCATTAAATTGTAGCTTATGACGTGAAATGTTGGTATTTATTTTGATAAGGATCAATACCTAGGTACGAATAAAGAGCCATTTATCGCGGTGGTATTTTTATTAAAAAAATAATAATAAAAGGACACTTATTGCGACGTAAGTATAAAAGATAGAGACATGCTGTCGAGAAAATTTTTATAGATAGTGATGTGTCCTGAAAAATTGTAATACATCATTTTGTTCTATCATTAATAGTTTTCGCAGCGCACACGATTGAAGGAAGTTTTTTGTTTATTTTTTTACACCTTGGGTTAGATTATTCAAGTTTTAGTAAGCATCCCTATTTTTTTTGAAAATGAAACATAGCCTATGTCGGAATTGGTGTAGCTTGCCAACGGTGAAAGAATTTTTGAAATCGGTTCAGTAGTTTCGGAGCCTATTCATTTCAAACAAACAAAAAATCATTTTTTTTTTTATATTAGTATAGATTAGAAAATAATTTATAAATGTTACTTTAACTGTTTACTAATTTGGTTTTAAGTTAATTTCTGTAATCATATATATATAATATAAGAGAACAAGCAGTGTAGGCCTAGTGACGAAGCTTGTGGTCAATCTTAACGTTTTTAAGGGCATAGAGCACTTCTCGACAACAGATAGGAAATATCGTTAGGAAACCAACATATTATTATAATCTGTGCTATTAAAGCTTTCCAATAAAAAAACAAACATAAATTCACACATATAATAAAAGGAAAATTAAAATTTTCCGTTAACATTTATATTAAGTTTGTATATAACAGTTTTGTTTGTATGAAACTCGGTTTTAATTGGTACTGAACTATCGGAAAGGCGAGCGCGAAAACTAAATATTTGCTTAGCTCACTGGTGCGAGGTGGCTCTTGTAGGCTTATTCACAAAACATACACACAGTTTATTTTCAATCTACTTGTACTTGTGACTTTTAAACGTCGTGCATTCGGACCCTGACTGTTTTCCAAAAGATTTGCACAACTGAACCAAAATTCGACGTTTTCACGGCTTTATTGTTAATATTTTTATTAATTTTAATTGTAATTTCTGATTTAAGATGGAATTTTAGAGAACTGGGGAAACTCACCGACTCCTATATAGTTCTCACTACATCAGGAGATGAGAAGAAATCTTATGGCAGTAAATTATTACTATTTTTATATATACTATTTCTTCAGACGCCAAGATTTATAATATTATTATTTTTATTAATAAATATTTCAGGATTGATAAACGTTTGGGACCCTTAAAATAATATATATACTAGCTGACCCGGCAAACGTTGTTTTGCCATGTATATTTTTCTAGGAAACATTTGTTAGTTCAATAAAAGTAACTATTTACTATAATAGGAGTTGGTCGTAGGGGGGTGAAAGGGGTTGGATTTAGAATTACGTCGCCCGAATTTTATGATGTTGGTATTGAAATTCGTAAACAAACAGTACATTTTCTACTTTTCTATTGGTTATTACAGATGTGATATTCTGCATAAAAAAATCAATTTTTAATTAATCGATTGCTTTTTTAGCATGAAAAATCGATGAATAAAAAATTATCGTTTATTTTATATTTATCGATTATTTCCAATTTTTTTAATAATAACCAATAATAAAAATAAAAACAAAAAATTGTTTCTAAAAAATAAAATTTAGGGGTGGACCCACCCTTAACATTTAGGGGGATGAAAAATAGATGTTTTCTGATTAGCAGACCTAATCGATTTGCACACAAAATTTTACGAAAATAGGTCGAGTCTTTTTGGAGGAGTTTTATTACCGTGACACGAGAATTTTAAATATTTGATTTTTTTATATAGAACGGGGCAAAAAGGGCAGGAGGCTCACGTGATGTTAAGTGATACCGCCGCCCATGGACACTCTCAATGCTAGAGGGCTCGCGAGACGGCCGGCAACGTACCTTTTAATATTAGATTTATTTAATTTAGATAATAATAATAGAAAAATTAAACTAAGTACCTATCTCAAAATATGAAAAATCAAAGTACATATTACAACAACAAAGGAAAATAATACTTTATAATAATTTAAACCCTTCAAGTAGTATTTTTGTGATGGCTTTGCTATACTCGTAAAAACAATTTCAACGAGAATTGAGAGTGTTGCAACAGCATTTTGCGTCCAATCATCACTATTATTTTTCTCTTTACGCCTACCAACTCCTGTCCCCTGACGATTTCCCAGCTGCCACTCAATATAATTGGAACATGATTGGAATAGTTTCCAATAAAGCGTGTCAATTTAAATGATAAAAAGGTTTTTGAATAAAGTCTATTCAAATATAAATATTAAGATACTTCGATTGTATGTGCTTATTATAGTGTGTAGTGGGATTAAAATTAATTTTGAGGGAGTATGCAAGGGATTAGCAAGATTTTTATATGGAGCCTACAAAGATAGTGCCACAATTACCTGTAATTAATTTGTGTATAACTAATTTACTAAAATAAATTGCAATTATGATAACGTCATTTTAAATAAAACGATAATATTAGACGAAAATATTAGAATTTGCTACTATTTTCTAATATATTGTACTACTATTAGACGAGATTTCTGCTACATGCCGTCTTAATTCTGCTGGCCGAGAACAGTTATCATTAATTTTATTTGTATTAACTGTTATAATAAAATAATAATATTATGAACCAAATTGATCAAGAATTATATCAAATATATCAGAATCCCTGTATAAAAAAACTGTTCCTAGTTCTTCCTTCAATAAAATACACATAGACATATTATTTATATTTAGTAGCATATAACACGATTTTTGAAAATATAAGAACTAAACCACAATCATCCGATGAAACTCTAAGCTTACTTAATAAAGTCCATTAAAAGAAACCGTGATTAACTAATATTAAGTCTTAAATCCGAAGAGCATTAAAAACAAGACGAGGGAACTGTAGACGCTTTTAAAATTAAAAGCATAAAAATGTTTTGAGCTGAATGTAAGCAAGTATAAATTTTATTAATTAAAAATGCGCTGTGTAGTTAATTAGATAAAGTATGTTTTATAGATATAAAAATATAATATATTAATTTACGAAAAGAGATAAAAAAGCCTGCTTTAAGCAAAATACTGATTTGTCGCTATTAATATAATAATTAGATATTTTATTAAGACAGTAAAAAAGGACTTATTTTACCTTAATATATGTTATTTGATAAAAATTATTAAATTATTTTTTACCTTAGACCATGATACTTTTATATTCTTTATAAGTTTAACTACCCAGTGTTTAGTATATCTGTCGCGGTTATGCTGGAGATATAAGGTTTGATTTGGTATAATGATAAGTAAAATGAAAGGTAAAAGGTAAAGTGAATCTAGACAGTATGAATTCACATAGTACGGTATGTACGTTTAACATTGTTTAAACCTCGTATCTTCCGAAGCTTGATTGGTGAACTTATTGTTTTAACTACCCAGAAATAACTCATTCGCCGGGAATCGAACATAAGAATTCCGACATGTCTAACCACAGAGCCACGGAGCCCGTCCTGTATTTTACATTGTGTGAAAAATGTTGCCTAAGCACTATTTCCAATTTGTAAAATTAAGTTATCTAAATTCGATTTGGCGGAGAATTCAGCTTGTGTGAGTTAATATTGGCTGAAAATTGTTTTGCGAATGCCAACCTATAATTTAATTATGTTGCGATTGAAGCACAATGTACTCGACCGCCTTTCTAACCCGAACAGCCAATTCTTTTTTTATTACAATTTAATTGAGTTTTAAAATTTTAGTTTAACAAAGGCTGCGTCTTATGTTGTCACGACTAAATTTCATAAAATTTGGATTTGCATTTGCTTTTCCATTAATTCAAGGCTTTTTTTTGCACCGTGTTTTTGGTTACCGTAAGTGTCAGTTAACAAAATAAGAGTTCGACAGTCGCAATTTTCTCGTTAATTTCGAAAATATTTATTGTTTATATAATAATAATAATAATAATATAACGTGGAAACGTTTAACATTACCTAGTTTTCAAAGTACAATGGTAATACTTTCAAACCAAGATGGTAGGTAAGGCAGGGGTCTACTTGGTCGCGAAATAATGTAAGATATTATTCGATAATTACTTTGTCGCATTTTTCTCGTTTATTTCAAAATTATTGATATATTGTAAAAATGTGCAATAAATATAATGTGTTTATTAGTGTGAGTTATTAATTAAAATGGTAATACTTTCAAACCTAGGTAAGGGTAGGCGGCTAACGTAGGTATTCAATTTGGTCGTCATTTTGGTTTTAGATATCCTCTGACTAACGGCGATACAAGTACCTAGATTTAATGTAAGGGTCAGTTTTTTTACTAATCTACCTCATAACAGCAATTAAACACTTCAATCGGCACTAATAATCAATAAAATACGCTAAGCGCCACCGCATCCCGCCACCTAACATTCCATTTTTGATTTCGTCCTGTCTCAAGAACCTAAAACGATATAAAGAAGTTGTTATATACCTTGATTGTTATAAATGAGCTTTCTAAGGTCTTAGTTTCTCGAAGAAAAACTGATTCAACAGAGCATATCGATGGGTGATAGGGGGCAATGGGGTTATAGGGGGTTCGGTAATCGGTCTATTTGCATATCGTAATACCTTCTACGTGCGGGCTTTGTAATATATCGCTTCTATGCTTTAAGTTTAAAAAGGAGCCATTATTTGCCACGTTGGAAGCGTTTATGAAAAATGTGGCATAATTTTCAAAGTATAAAATTGCTTTACGAGGGTGAATAAAAAAACACAAATTAGTACTAATAAAGAGAACAATTTCTTTACACAATCCCGTGTTTTGATTAAATGGAAACCAGTATTTTTGTATACGCTTTTATTACATATTCTGCAATTTTTATCGGAACTCTAACTTCTCTAAATATATAATATTAAAAAACTCGGTTATTAACCCTGCATGCCAGGATATTGTTGGAATTATATAATACTAGCCGTTTCGCGCCCGCTTTGCTGGACGAATTAAAATAAATTTTATGTTTCATTATTTTATTTTTTTTCATATTTTTATTATTCTTCTTTTTAACTTCCCGCTAAGAAAATTGAAATATTTCGAAAATCGAGTTTTTAACAGATGTTGACGTTTAGAGGTTCTAGGAAGCCTCCCCGAATGTTTCCGCGGTGAAGTCCGTATGGATAAATTTTCATAAAAGTAAAACAGCAATAAAAAATTGGAATTTAATAAATAAATAGCCATAAACCATCTAGGAAAAATTTCGCATCGAATGGTGGTAGTTTCATGTCGATACTATCAGTGGTTTAGGCGTGATTGAGCCTCAAACGAAGACCATATTCATTATATATTTATATATAGATTTAAGTATGATTATAATATATGCATGCATCCGAGCATGTGTGCTGTGTGTGTGTTTTTTTATAGAACGGGGCATACGGGGAGGAATCTTAGCATTTTTTCTATAAAAAATAACTGTTCTGTATGTTTGAGACAGATGCAAAATGTCTGCCTAGCTGTATAATGGGTGTCTCGACTTGGTTGACTAGCTGGCTTTGCTTACTCGATAGTATCCATACAAGCATCTCATTCTACCACTTCTTCTAATAATCTTTCCTTAGTTTGGCACAGCGGCAATGTGTTTCAGGTGGGTTTAGGCTCTGCGTTTATGAGTAATTATTATAGAAGTTAGGATAAAGGAAAATAATGTTAATTGTTTGTTAGCAAACGAGATACTAATGAATAATGAAGATATAAATAGAGTAGAACTTTAATGGCCTGAAAATGATGTATCGAAGGTCTTAGAGGGTCAGTCGATCCCTTTAAAAGGTGAAACGAGGTTTGCGACCCGTAAAATGAGAAATAAAAGTTTAGAAAAAGATTTCTTAGCGCGTTTTATATTTTTTTAGTCATAGGTTTAGTTACAGGTTTATAATATGCCATGTCAAACAATAGTTTTTAGTATTAGTGAATTAGAGTATTTGGAATTTGACTTAAGTAGAGATCATTTAAAGAAAATAAGCAAGCAAGATTTTTAGCATGAAATAATTTGTGAATGAAATAATAGAAGACATACTATTTATGATTACGAATGTTTATTAAGATAAAGCATAGATGCCAAAAATATAATACATAGACATCTTACCTTACTACTAAAAAAATGCTACTTAAAAAATAACTACATTCGTCTTTTCAAACATGTCACAAATATATCCAGTTCTGGTGCAGAACTGAGAAAACGGTTAAGAAGCGAGATCAATAACAGAATCGGTGACTGCAATATTAATACAGTTTAAGCAAATTGATATTGTTATTTTTAGTAAAATAATGAAATAGAATGTTATAGAAAAGGAGGTGGGTCAATCGATTACAAGTGACAAATTGTCTCATTCACCATCCTCAGGCGGCGACAGATGTATTTTACTATCTTAGGGTGACGCTACGACAACTTCTATATTATTTTAATCAATTCTAAGATTCTGCCTTGCTATTCTGTAACTCACTTTTCAAACTCACACAGCGGTTTTCAACCGTTGAAAACCGCTGTGTGAGTTCGAAAAGTGAGTTACAGAATCGCAAGGCTGGTCTGAATGCTGGACATATAGAAGAAGCAATTGCAAGAGACACTTCTTGTCACGTTCTTCATTTCTGGAGGTCGTGTTAGTGGCACCGCATAAGTTCCTCCACTCGCCTTTGTCTTTGGAAAACCTCTACGCCTTAGTGATGGTAAAACCTGCCTTTTCTTAATCGGTCCAGTGAGTAGGAGATGGCCTCAATGTCTAGTGCCCTCCACTCTTCCAGTCACAATAAGGTTTTCTGGACCTCTGGCTGGACATGGACAAAAATGCCCAGGATCCGGTGATAATGTATCGAAAGATGAGTTTTTACTTGTAACCAGATAAGACCTCACAAGAAAATATATATTTTCACATTTATTAATTCAAGAATAATGTAAATAAACGCGTTTGAAAAATCTCTGTTTCAATTATAATTGTCAGTGATTTTTTCAGAAATAATTACGTTTTCACCATGGTAACGGTATATTTACCGCCTAAAAAAAGTTAACTCCCAGTACTAGGTAAATTAGTCCACGTTTTATAAGAAGGCCGTAAGACTTGCTTTTTTCAACTACACTCTTATCCGTAGCATAATTTAGTTTCCCTTCCCTTAACCATCTTAAATCTCATCTTTACAGATACCGGTGTAAACTGTAATGTATAATCATATTTAACAAACGGACCACGTACTTCGCTGGTCACAAAAAGCTCATATTCACTTGCAACCTCATTAATTAACGTAAGAGTTCGAATTAGTATCTTTTGTGTCGTCATTTATTAGCAAGGATCAAAAGCCTAGAGATATTTAAGCCTGAAGTATACTCGTGATAAATGCGTCCATAGACTCGAAAATCGACGACGAAGTAGGCATAGAAGTGTCAATGCAAATGGATTTTTTTATGAAATAGAAGATCCCATAGGGTAAACAAGCCATCGGATTTCATTTTAGCAAAGTGACATGAAAGTGATAGGAGCAAAATTTTAAGTCCTTCAAGAAAATAGCGTACCAATTCTTAAAAGGCCGACAGCACACTTCCGAGCTTTCTGGTAGTGTAAGTGTTCATGGGTGATCACTTAGCAACAGATGCACCTGCCCGCTTGCTCGCTGTTGTAAAAAAAATAACAAATCGCTACTCGCCACACATAACGTGCGACCTTAAAACATTTGTTCGTCCAGGCGCTTTGTATATTGTAGTAAGTTCAAAGGAAAAATTCATTTCTTCCAAAAGATAAAATAATCGCCACATTTTCTGTGAAATTAAACTCATAGGGCACGTACCGTTAAAATTTATTTTGCAACTTAGTGAATAAACTGGGCCCGAATTTTATAAACTTAACGAACGAAAACTAAACTATACTCACTTTTGAACAGTCATCAAAGCATTCTATAAGTACGTAACAATACTCAATATATTTTTTATCTAATGATTACAATATAAACTTGTAGGTTCTGGTTTCGATTCCTGGGGTAAAATAGTTTTATGCACAGAAATCTATGCGAACAATGAATCTACCAATGAAAATATATTGTAACTGACGCGAGTCTTAATGAGGTCAAATCATTGTAATATTGTAGGTGTATTTCAATCAGAACAAATATGTGATTCTTTAGAAACGCACTTCCAACACAATGAACAGAATTGGCCAGAGGGAGCTATTAATATTATAATTCAAATACCTGGTCTTGTGTACTGGTTTAATCTAATCTCAGAAACTTAATAAGGCTAAAGCGCCGCCGGCAACATATCTCATAATGTTTGTAAATGAAACGTTTAGCTTATATTCAACTAATGTATAAGTATTATTTATTTGCCAAAGACATCTATATAGACAAAGAGAATATAGTTATTCTTTTTATATGATTGGGTGTCCGTCTCTACGGAGCCGCTACTGCAGCCCACCCTTATATTAGGGGGTGTGAATCTGGCCTTTAAAATAAAGTTTTTTTTTTAATTTGGAGATCATATCTCCCAGGGAAGTCCTCAAACAAAACCTCTTTGCAAAACATGGCTGAGATTTGCGGACAAAAACAACTAACTGTTGTACTTAAATGTATATTTATGTAAAAACGCGTTGTTTTTTATACATATGTAACTTGTTGGATGAATTGCAATCGTCTTTTAAACCTTTACACATTTAAAGAAAAAACTTTTATCTTCGTGTTTGTAATGAAACTCCTCCTGCTTGAAGGCTGGACCAACTGTGATGATTTTTTATGTGCGCTCAAATGGAATCTAGAATTATTTAGATTTACAATTAGATTATATTTTGTATATAAGATGTGTGTAAAGGACAACGTCAGTTAGTTGGCTCCGATAGTCATTAATAAAATCCTAATCATTAGGTGTAGACAGAAAAAATACTGAAGAGATCAAATCTATATTTAAATTGAATGTCTTTAATATCTCTTGAAAAATCTTTATTTATTATTGAAGCGTAAAGCATTTAACTAATACCCGAGACGAAAATTAAAATACCTAAGCACCCTAAAGTTCGCATACAAATCAAAGTTAATTAAAAACTTGGGTGGCAATTCCTTCAGGGCCACTTTAACAACAATCCAATAACAAAAGATTCGTGAATGCTTGAACTTCGCTCATCTTATATAAGCAAATTTTGCTTTAGTTTTTAATCAAATTGTCGGTGTACACGTGACAATTTGACGACGAATTTCTGTTCTATACCTTCTACGTTTAGCTATATTGTCTATGTCTAGGCATAAAGAGATGGCAAAGGTATGCTGGATAACGTGCCTGCGAAAATATTTGCAGCAAATGATGACTCAGAAATGGTCATCTGGTGGACTATATATCTGCTCCATTTAAGTTTAGATACATATGTAATTCTAGTCATATAGTAAATATTACATAGATTTATGAAAATGCCGTGAAAATGTCTACTAGCTTGTGGGTACTAATGATATTAGAAACTCAGAAATAATGAAACCTTGATAAAACTATTGGAAAACAATACTTTTTTTTTTATTGTTTTACATCTTTGAGTACGAATTAATTGGAACTACTTGGAAGTAATTCGTACATAACTATTTACAATACAAGTGTAGATTAACTATTAAACGTAGTATATACATTATACATTCACATTGTTTTTAATTCGAAATTTAAAAAATAAAATCTCTGAAATTAAATAACAAAAACGTGCTCAAAACAAACAATAAATACTTCAAAAGAGAAACATTCATAAAAAGTTAGCAAAAACAATCGAATGTGGCGTATTTCTCGGTTTCACTAAGAGTACTAGAGTTTTAGTTTTTCAGTTTTTGTTTCGTGAACAAAACAGCCACGTCGGAACTCGAGTTCCAATAAAAAGAGGTTAAAACTGTTCCGTCGTCTTCGAGGAAAATTTTAGTACCAAGATTTTTCTTGTTTTTATATATTCAATTCAGTTTATCGCGTTTCAAGAGTTGATGTGAAAGTTTAAAGTTCTGTTTTTTAACTTCTGTTTCGAGACACGTATTTTTCGGCGTAGAGACGTGACGACCGTATCGCCCACCAGTAAAACAACCTGTGACAGATTATTTTACCAGCGCAATCAGTCAACCCCTTGCTAGTGAGAGTGCCATGCTGTTGCCCTCTGGTTTCAGCCAAATGGGTAGGCCCGACCGGAGCAATACCACTGTTTCACAGAAAACCAGCGTCATGTGCTGATAAGGTTATGAAGGTATAGTCACGAATTGACACAAGTAGATTGCAATGAAGTTATTATAAAATATCAGGTTTTGTGGCAAAATACATACTCATTTGGTAAAATCATTTTTATTTGAAACTAGCAGCCACCACGAACTTTATTTCCTCATAATAAAATGTTTTATTTAGCCTCCAGCCGTCTTCGAGTTTTGCGTTAGCAACATATTTTGCAATTAATTTTTAGATATAGGTACGTATATCGATTCAAACAAAGCAACAATTAATAATATAATAATAATTGATTAATTATAATTATTATCTAATTATAGTCGTAGAACGTAAGTAAAAAGGTGTTCATAATATTATGAGTACAATTTGTTCTTTTTAGTTTGTTATGGAAGAGATGGTAACCCCGACACATGTATCTTTTAAAGGCTCAAATATAATAATTGTAATACATAACTAACGAAACAACACATTTTTATTAGTAACATGCTCAAAATATTTTCAATTTTAGCGGCAAATTTTTGTTTTAACAATTTAATTTACAGATGAATCACCTTAACTGAGTTCGGAACATTGTAGTTTGACTTAGAATTTAACATTGGCTCGTCGAACTTGTCGATTTCCAGTATCGTATTTGTCTTTTTCCTTCTCCTCTAAAACAAATATTCGTATAGAAGTTGAGACAAGTTTTCTCTTGATTGATTGCCCCAAATGCCGGTTTAAAAGCGTAAAGTAAAATTGACGTGTAATAACAACTTTTGTGAGACAAAAGTTCTCTTTTGTATTACGACTTAAATGTCGCGTGGAGTTTGAAGAAACGTTGGAGTTTTGTTTTAAATAACAAGCTGCTTTATGTTACTTATAAACCTAATAATTTTAAATTATTTATTTATAAAAAATGTAGTAATTTTGAAACGCAAGAATGTGAGTGTAATTATTTATTAAAATAAATAATAGTTAAAAAAAACTAGAACACACGCTTTTAAAGCAGATCAAACTAAAAAGTGAAAAATAATTCCTAATTTAGGCTGAAAATGGTAATGAACAAAAAATACTGGTATTATTGTGAAAAAGCGTGGGTTGCTCGATAGACGAAAAATATAGCACAGAGCGCATTAAAAGCATGTGTTCTAGTTTTTTTAAACTATTATTTATTTTTTAGTTAAATTTCTTTTATTTTATTTCATTTTTTTCTTCGGATTATTGCATTGTCATCGATCTTTGACAGGTGCGCAAAGTTTGAATTAAATCTGTCCGTTAAAAGTGGGTCAAAATCGAGTCCGAAGGAGTCGGTTACATACATACATACATACCTACAGGTGAAGCTAATATAAAGCGTGTAAAAACGAATACTCTAGAACATTTGCTTATAACTTAAAGATCATCATATTTATTAACATTAACTGTTATTTTCTTAACCCAATATACATTCAACAATGATATATGTTACAGATTGCATGTTTAATAGAAATCAGATTGAGAAATGTGGTCACATATTTTATGAATTGATGGGCATTATTTATTGCATTAATAGAACACTTGTATAAGTATGCAGCTTCTATTAAAAGCGTATTTCAAAACAATATCGTTTTGGAAAGTGTAAAAAGAGAGACTTCAAAAATAAAAACCGTATGGTCTTGAGACTAGATTCAGGACACGGTTTAAAACACAGATCTAAGTAACACGCCTTTGTGCAAATTTCTATTTCTGAGGCATATTGCATAAAATTTCAATGTTTTTAGTCATCATTATAAAATAATAATTAATATTTAGCTCAGGATAATTAAATTTTAATCCTTAATTTAAATTCCTATTAATATAGCGATGATTAGAGATTGTAATTAATTTCGTTAATCTGACTAACGTTCCGTAAATTTTACTATGAATAGTAGATTAATTTGCTCACATATGAAGTCATTAATTACTAAGAATCATTAATTTATGTATTGCATACAGTAATGCTTAGCCTCATTAATGAAGTACACTATTAAAATATGCTATTTAGATTATTTCAACGGTGTATTTAACTTATATTAGCTGGTACATTATTTTCTAAATTCAAATAATTAACGTGACTTATCAATCGCAATTCTTTGTTGTCTAAGTCAAACAAGATTTACTTACCTTTGTTGTATTCGGATCCTTTGTAGATTATAAATTAAATTGAATTGCACAAAGAGATCCCATCATAGTACGATTTAAAAGCCATAAATTGGGGACCTCAATTATCATGTTCGTAATCCGGTAGAATATTGATTAGAATACCGAATCTTTGAGGCGCCGTGACCCGGAAACGATAAAAACTTTATAGATTCAGCGCTTCCACTCCCCGACGAATTACGACACCAAGGATGGTGATAAAATTTGAATTTTTCCTAAAAGCCTCTTTTCCGTGGCGTGCTGTAAAGTCCTGTAAGCCTCCTTTGGGGCAAGGGGAAGATATTTCTGCGTCTATTTTATTATAAGGTTACTAGCTGCCCCCGTGAACTTCGGTTCTCCTTAATGTGATTTTACTTAGCCTACCTTTTTAGTACATACCAACATGGAACATTTTGCTATGCTACCACAGAGACTGTTCGGTTTTCTGGAATGAAAACTTTTAAAAATAGGGGTTTATTGTAGAGGGGTGAAAATTAGGGGTTGTATGTATTTTTTTAAGCTGTATCATAAAAAATATTATCAGTTTGGGGTTTGAAAGATAGATAGTAGCTGTAAATTAAAAGTTTTATAAGAATCGGTCGAGCCGTTTTGGAGGAGTATGGGAACGAACATTGTGACATGAGAATTTTATATATTAGAAGATTAGCAGCACTTGACGCATATCATCCGTTTTACGAGATTAGATGCCGAGTTCCTCCCTTTACAACAAGTTTTAATAACGCTTAGAGAATGAAGAAGTCTATTGGTGCACAGTCGGAGTTCAAACCCTTCCCTCATCAAGTTGCGAATCCCAAAAGAACCCTGAAGTCTATATTTAAACATCGTCAACCACGGCACAGCCAATACACTTCTTTCTATATGCGCTTTTAACACTCGCTTTCCATACCTCAGAGCCAAAAACCGTGCATGCTTTTTGACGTGACAACGTCTTATAATTTGATAGAGCCGGCTGCACGCACGAAAAAACATGACTCATGCGGCGTTACCTCGCTCTGAGGCGTTCCATTTAAAATTGACATAATTGTATTTATGCGTACAAATAAATGTAACTTGATCAATTCAATTGTGTGATTTCCATTTACCTCCTTCTCTATATGCATACAAAATACCTATCAAACAAATAACATTTTTTTTTTTTTTTTGAAAAATGCAACCATCCCATAAATATTTTTTTATGACGTTGTCACGTTCAACTATCGTAAGTAAACCGACTTTACAGACAACCGATTTTTTATTTAGAAACTGATACAGAAATCTGAGGCTATGGTTGCAAGGGAGCCAATTGTTATTGCAGAGAATTAGGTGGCGATACAGATTATTTGTACCCTCTGGATACGAACAAGGTTCCAAGATAAGTATACATTGAAAAAATTTAATGTTGTGTTAACATGATAGAATAAAATAAATATAGTTTAAAAAAACTATAAAACACGCTTTTAAAGCACATCAAACTAAAAAGTGAAAAATAATTCCTAATTTAGGCTGAAAATGGTAATGAACAAAAAATACTGGTTTTATTGTGAAAAAGCGTGGGTTGCTCGATAGATGAAAAATATGGCACAGAGCGTGCGATAAAACCTATAAGTTTTAAAGCTTTTCTTCTCACACATACATATTTAATAGCAAATAATGTCGTGTAAGTCAATTTTGAAGGAGTATGTAAAATAAAAGTTTATTTGTTCGTAAATCGTCATGATATTTATTGAATGAGATATGTATTGTTACAGAAAAAACTATTTACTAGATTGTGTCCCATACACGCATAGTCATGATTCATGGCATGACAATGCTTGCAAATACCCGTCGGAGGAGTGAGAATGCAAAACGCAAGCCGGGTTATTATTGACCTTTCGCAATCAAACGGAACTTGCTGCCGGATATTCTATATTTTTAAATTCTCACTCCCAGGGACGTTCTATAATTCTAAATTCAAAAAATATTTCAAGGTGTTATAAACAAAATCCGGTAAAGTGTTCTTTTCATTATTTTCACGATCGCGTAAAATATTTATGACATTCAAGTAAAATGAAATGCTAAAGATGTAATTAAAGGCATTTAGCTAACACCAAAGATAAATAGCACCGTTTATTTTAAAGTAAAGGTGAGCTTAATTAAAGTATTTCAGACTTGGAAGGTAGTCCAATTAATTGTTCTAGTTCGAGCCTGTGTAGGCGAAGAAGAATGTCTGTGTTCAGTGTAAAATAGTTGCCCATTATCGAAAGAATAGAAGCGAAGTATCAGGTTTCTTTTATTTTTAGATTCATCCCTAACGAGGCTGTTTTAAATAAGTTCATAAGGTATTTTATTAAAGCGGCATTTAACATTTTTTTTACAGTTTCATTTTTTCTTTTTTTTTTCTTTAAAAGACAATTCACACCAATTGACCTAGCCCCATGCTAAGCTGGTGAAGCTTGTGTTATGGGTACTAGGCAACGGATATACATACATATTATAGATAGATAGATATATAAATACATATTTAAACACCCAAGACCCAAGCACAACACCAAATGCTCATCACATTGATGTTCGTCTCAGCCGGGGATCGAATAGAATAGATTCGCAGTCAGGGCTACTAACCACTAGACCAATGAGTCGTCATTAAATGGTAATAACTTTATTTCCCGATGATCGTATAGTTATATAAATAATATACCCATCTTATTGTTTCCCAATTTTTCAGCCAAAATAAAGATGGGTCGACGAACAGACTTAGGAGTTTGTTAAAAAGTTTGTAATAGGCAAATCGTAATCCTTAGCTATACTTAATGTTTATGGACCTTAAAAATAAAACATTCTATTAGTGTGAAAATATTGAATAACTTTGATAACTGGTATGAGGGGTAGTCCGATCGATTGTCGCCTACTAAAAAATTGCCATGCAATAATTCAACAATATATTTAATATTACTTTACTTTTTAATTATTACTATTTAGGTCAAGAAAATTGTAAATAAATATAGTTAATTAAATTCAACAATAATGAAAAAAAAAACGACTTCAAATACCTGCCAAGTTCAAGAAAAATAATGTTTTTTACCTTTATTTCAAATACTACTGAATCGATTTTGATTTTTGTTGACTAAGTTCCCTAAACTGGAATGCAATTGATTTAAATGAAATCTATAAATCTCGATACGACTTTTCATTCAAGAACAAGAATAACATACACACATAACCTCATTTTTATAGATACAGTTAGAAATGTATCGATTACACGAACCAAAATGGGCAATTGTTAAGAGATTCATATTGTTAGCTGTATAAGTAAGGATTTGTAAGTACTATGATGTTGGCAGTATTTTAAATTGGTAAATCAAATAACTTATTGATTTGTTTATTAATAAAATGACACGTCAATTTAATAATAATAATATCCCTGATACGTGAACAATACTTGCGAAATTATTATACAACGTCAAGGGTAGCGGTATCACTTAACATCAGGTGAGCCTCCTGCCCCTTGTCCTATAAAAAAGGAATTGTCACTGGCAGGTGGTCGACTTACCACAAGTCACTGACGACGTCAAATACTTGGTAATAATTCAGTGTTATCCATTCCATTTATTCTTTGGCCTTTCAACACTGGCAATTTCTCGATACAGTTGAAGACGGGAATATGCAAAATGAACGAAAAAGGAAATTGAGTTGGCCCGCTTTGATCTTCGTTTATTAGAAGTCCAACTGATTGATTCAATAACAAAACAGAATTCTTCCCGATAATTGTTAAAATTTTAAATAAACCGAAAGTAGAACACACCAAAATTCTGAACAAACATTTAAGATTGAGGCATTAATTAAAAGTTGTTTACGAAATTTATTTGTTAATCGGTGATTACGTGTATGTATTATTAGCGATTTATATTCAAAACCATTTGCGAATAAATGGACTGGCTTAAGCTACTTTTAGTAACCTAAATTACGTTGCTTTACCTAGCTTTTAAGATTTGCTTAACAAATTCTTGGCGATGTAATATCATTCCTATTTCAATGTATATTACAGTTGTTCAAAATTGATAAGATAATCTAAGATGTGTAACAATTAAAATAATATTGAATGTGTGTTGGTTCAAACCAAACCTTATAATTAAATTTACATAAATAAATTTAGAAATATCAAATAGGTTAGTCGACATCACAGGAGACCGAAGATCTGGCAGCTACCTCGGACAAAGAATTAGTCTAGCTATTCAAAGGGGGAACGCTGCCAGTATCTTCGGAACCTTGCCTAAAGGGACTCCTTTTAATAATATATTTTAGTTATTATATGTTAAGGTTAGTTATTTATTTCAATGTATAATGTATTAGTTAGTAATATATTCTATGTTGAAAGTATTCCTTACAATGTGTGTTACATAAATTTCTTGTATACAGCATAAATAAATAAATGTTAAGTTCACTTTTGCAATATAACTTAAAATACAGTGAATTAATTTACCACAGGATGATTCATCTCTTATAAAGAGACAATAGCTTTTAAGAATATAGTTCAGTCCAATCAAATAATATATGAGAATTTTAGGTCAAGAAGTGTTAAACTTGTCAAACATTGAACTCGGTGGTAAATAAATAAAAATAATGCAATAATAACAAATTAAAATTCTCAGTTAACAACTTGTAAGTATTAGTTATAGATAGTATAGTTATGTGTTTAATAAGTTTAAAATCATGTACCTAGCTCTTCGAACGTACAACTAATCCGTAGCGATATGTTCGATATAATATACTCTATTAATAAAAATAATTGTTGGTAATGAATAAACTCAGCTACTAATAGAGGTTAGCTTTATTATCTAAATATTTAAATAAACAAAGTCCAGCCGTGCTAGTTTGGGCCGGGCCGCTAATTATAAATAATTTATAAATAATTCTCAGCACTTTCTGATACTTTAAAATATGACATAATGTTCAACAATTACCAATTTACGCATATCCGTTCACATAATATTTGTGCAACAACGAATATCTATAATTTACAAAGCCAAAGCACAGTTTAAGTTGAAACTATCAAGAATTCGGGTTTGCGAGGTTATATCGGTCTGTCACTATCACACTTGTGCGGAGGTGATTGGAAAATATCTTACGTCTCGCTCCTACTCGTGAGGCTTGCGCGGAAAGAGAATGTTGGTAACGACCTTTTGCAGCTACGGATAGCAGTGCGGAGCGTCCATTCACCGGGAGTGGTACACTCAGTAGACGCGATATCACACACGACACCGAAAAAATTACGTAAATATTACAACACTCTCGAATTGATTATCGCCGTGTGACCACACGCTGCTTTGACTCTCAGCTCATACTAAATCCACGTTTAGTGCTGCAAGTGTTTTCCCTTGTGATATTTCGACTTTGAGTTCTGACTGTGTTTTTTTGTGTTCTTCTACTTTTTTTAAATTGGATTGTTGCAGGCGCTATAAGTAAGTTGATTTTATACATTCAAATTACTATTACTCATAAAATAAACATTATACTAAAATCAATAGCCACCCACGTGCTCGAGTTAGCCTAGTTTCTAGAGGAATGTCTGTCTCAACGTTATTTTCCAGACTTCACTTATTTTTTCATCACGTTAATTTACTTGAAAGTAAGTTCCTAATATAGGGCTTAAGTATATGTAGAGCCTCCAATAAAATATTTAGCCCTTATTGTAATTTTAAGTGTTAGGATAGCCTAATATTTAATTAAAACATAGATTAGGGTACAAATGTATGAGGGGAAATGCTGAGACGGTCCAGCGACATTAATTAGTAAGGAAATGGAGGCGACAAAGATCTTAAAAGAAATTCTCCGCTAAGATCAAAGAAAAACCATTATTAGTGAGCTAACAGCTTGCAATTTCTACAAAGATCTAGTGGTATTTTCATTGGGTATTTTATTTTGACCTAAATAAGACGTTTGTTATCTATGAGTTTTAGATGTAACATCGGTAATAATTAAATATATTATTGATCAGCATATATGAACCCTTACTAATCTAGATATTTTTTTTATTTACCCCTTTCATTAGGAGTAAAAATTAGGTATTACACTGCCCTATTCTCGTTAACTAATTGGGCATAACATTTCGTAGCAAAGTTACACCATCCTCAAGATATTTTAAATTATAAACATACCATTAGTCGTAATCTAACATTAGACGTACTCAGAATAGTCCATTAGATAATGGACAATTCTCAGCTGGGACAGCTTCTAAATTTGCAATTATTAAATATAAATTTACATATTTTAATACTGACCGAGTCCAAATTGATTAATTAGTTATCATTTTATAAAGTATTCAAACTAATAATTAACAATTTCCAATACGCAAATTAATGTGTAACTATTTAATTAATTTTGGTGAATATGAATTGTTGTTTACCACTAGAGTAATCGCGTGCTTTGTGTATCAAGTTAACATTTAATTCAATTTGTGAGACCAAACATCACATATTACACGTATACTTTGACAATTTACTTTAATATTAAACTGAAAATGTACTTACAAGTATACATAAATGTATTATGTCTATTTCTTCTCTTCTGTTTTAAATACTATATTATAATATATGCATATTGCCTATAAAGGAGACAAGTACACTTAAATAACGTAGTAAAACTGATTTAGTTTTTACAAACAAAGGAGTTCTTTGTTAATAACCATACATAACCCATATTGAAAACATATGCTCAGGTTTTAAATTTAATAATAATTTATGATATTAAAATTTAGCGAATTTATTTTGGATTTAGATATTTTGCGTGCTTTAAAGCAATCATCATCGGACTCCATACAATTAATAAATACGATTCCTGATGTTTAAGACACTACATTCTTACAAACTTCATACATAAACAAGAAAATTTATTATTATAAATAAATAATTTTCTTTCTTCTATTGAGGGAAATGCTTGTTGGTGTGAGACTGATGCTTGCTAAAGGTATACATGTGTTCCAGGTCATCAGACCTCCACCACTTCGGATCGACATAATGACTTCAAAAGTAGTGATATTGAAAATATGTTTTAAATGTGTTATACTTGGGTAAATAAAACAAAATATACCTGCAGCATTTAAACCTGTAAAATGCAATATAAGAGGCAAATAAACATTATTATTATTAATATTTAAATTCCATTATAACGTGTTAATAGCGTAGAATAAAAGACATCAACGTCTGTCTAATAGATAGGGAGAATTTTATACAAAGCTTTTATATAATACATGTTTAAGATCCGGCTCGACCGTACCTAATTTGCATCAGCAGTCATGCGGAATGTATGAATACCTGCTTGTAAGCGAAATGAGGTAAAAAAAGAAAAACTACTGGGCTATTAATTTGTTATCTATTAATAAGATAACATCAACTATAATAGAAATCGCGGTATCCCAATTTTACTTTGAAATCAGGTTTTCCTTCTTAAAAAAAAGTTATTGGTTTCGTGTTTTTCCATTTGTAAATATCAACCCTTATGGTATGATGATTATGTTTTAAATACATATACGTATAAATGCAAACCTATATAGGTAAAATATTATTAGAATATGAAAGTTTTAAGCAGTGGGTTTAGCGTTTGAATCTTATTCTGAGGTCAAAGGTTCGAACCCGGCTGTGTAATGGACTTTCTGCATGCGCATGGCATTAACGTCGTACGGTGTAGGATAATACGGAAGAAAACCAGTATATCTTGGGTGTAAGAAGTAAATTCGACGGCGTGTGCCAGTCAGAAGGCTAAAAAAACAAATGATCACGAAACAGATACAGAATACTGAGGCCCCGGTCTCAAAAAGATTGTTGTTTCACCAGTTTTTTTAAATATAAGAGACTAAGACTAGATGTATTTCTATGATCTAATCTAAAATAATAGACGAGTTAAAGATTTTGACGTAAGAAATCTATAAACGCTTTAGTGACATATAGGTAGTTAGAGTTGAGTCTTCTCATACAGCGCTTTCGTCTGTGGGCAGCTATGAGTCAGAAGGTCTTGGCGAGGTCGCTCACGTATCCGCGTTCGCAAATACGGACTTTGAAGTGTTTAGATATTGTTATTGTTTTTCTTTCACACTACGTAATCTTAGAATTTCGATCTTCTCCATACATTAATTAATAACTTTACGGAAATGTAAAAATATTTAAATAATATAATAAAGTATCACGTAGCACAGAATCATTAATTTCATGTTATAATATAGTGTCATTAGTTTATATAACAGGAGAAAATGGGAGGCTCACTTGCTGTTAAGTGATACAAAACTCTTCCATGGACATTTATATTACCAGCTCTCAAGTGCGTTGTCCGCCTTTTAAGAATTGGTACGCTCTATTCTTGAACCTAATTCGAATTAGTTCGATTTTTTTTATTTTTTATTCACACTTCGTTTAATTTATACAAAAACAAATAACATAATACATAAAAATTATAAGGGATGCAACGGGCAGCCTTATCGTTAACATCTCTTCCAGGCAACCCTAGTAAGGATAAAAACGAAAAAAATAAATATGATGGGTGAAGTGCAAGAAGTTAATCTAAAATAATACAAAATAAAATATGTCATGAATATGCAATACAAAAGAATAATTCAGTGAAATGTTGTTTGCGCTTCCAACTCCCACATAAAATAACCTTAATATAGCTAAAAGATCAAATTCAATTACTTTCATGTCACTGTTATATAACAGAGAGTAAGACGTTTCAAATGCAATTTAATTTTCGGGCGTCTGGAGGGTTTTAGGACATTCAGAGTCACCCGCAAGCAAACTCATACATTATTCAATCTTTGTATAGAATAAACGCACAATACTATGTGGCTAATGGCATTGAAAAGCAAAAGGTTGCATGAAATGACAAAGACATGAACTGGTTGTGACTTGGAATAGTTGGCTTTCGGTTTAGTCATGTGCTTAGACGCGTAATGATTGGACGCTTTTATTCAATATCTGTGCTTTTGTTGTTTAACGAAGATTATATATTGTTACAGCGATCATATGAGCTTAGTAATATCAGCAGATTATTATTGACTAGTATAATAAATAATAATCTAAATAAATTATATATCAAAATAATAAATAAAAATCTAATCATAATATAGACTAGATCCGGTGAACTTCGTATCACCAACATATATTTGTGTCAAAACTTAATACAATTTTTTTAATCAAACCTATGAGATCGGACCTTCTGAAAACATCTACTAATATATGACAACCAAGAGACAATTTTCATTTCTAAAAGGACAAAAGACATTCATCATTTCCGCGCTAGGAACAGTCTTTATTGGAAAATTCAATAATTGTCGTTTTAAGTATTTTTCTTTACTTATTATTTATGTTTACCGAACTTTCCCTGAACTTCCACAAATCAAGATCATAATTAGCCAAATCTGTCCAGCCAATAACGAGCGACGAAAGATAGTTAGATATAATGTTTGGAGACACGATATATACTTTAAATGTGAAATAGTCGCAATCATATTATATTGTAAAGTTACAATAAACTAATTGAGGCGACATGGCCAAATTATATTCCCAAATTAATGTATCATATTACATATAAGCTAGGAATATATATAGATAACACTATGTTGTATCGCTGAAAAATAAAGTAAACTGGCTATATTAAACATAAACGTGGAAACGTGAACTAGTTTAACTTAGTTGGAAATAATATGTATAAAGTTTCAAATTTGTGTTCCCCGCTAGTGAAAGCAATCAATTTACGATAATCAATTCCCGATTTGTTAAACAATTTACTAGAAGAAAGTTTACGTTGAAAATGAAGAAAGCAAGGCGATTATTAATTTAATGTGTAATAAACCGAATATTGCTTGAATACCGTGCGTGAAAATGAGCCAAGGTATCTGTAAATTTTGGTCAAGTATCCTTCAGTGCCTGAGTAGTGTCATCCTAGTGGTTTGATTGTGTGAACATCTTCCCTTTTGTCGTGCATTCGAATCATGGCTGGGTACCGTTGAACTTTATATGTGCGAAATTTTAATCAGACGGACGGGGAAGGGAAGCAAGTGCATATTATTCTGAAGACCCAAAAGTTGACTGTGTGTAAGGCACAAAAGACTGATTACCTACTTATTTTCCTTACCTATTAAGAAAATAATTATCACGAAACCGATACAAAATTCTGAGGCCAAGAATCTTTCAATTTATGAAAATAAAACCTTGATCCTCCGTATTATATTCACAGAGATTTTAGATATAAACTAAATTAATTTTGAGTACTTGGTATACTCATTAAAATTTCAAATTCAAATTGTTTATTACTATTTGGACCCTAGACCTAACAATTTCGTAACGCAGCGTCACTAATAGTTGCGTGTTTGATTACGTAGTAAATGATAGTCGTTTGTGATGTTAATGGAGTGGCTCTACACGGACTAGTTAGGATCCGCGATTTCACCGACCAAGCACGCAAAGTCACGAATAACTTCGGAACCAATTAGTAAATGGAACAACAATACAATATTATAAGCAGTTCATATTTCTCATCACGTATTAAGTTACCGTTCTTTGTTACGTGCGCCACTTTCTGTGAGTGAATAGGAGCAGGACTCAGATGTGCGTGGAATATGATTAATTATTTCTTACTCATAAATATGTGTACGCATCATGGAAGCTTAGAAACTTGTTTCTCGACAATTGCGTGTAAGGGTTGCGGAAACTTTGTGAGAGAATTCCTACATTATATATGGTATTTTATATAAGTCGATACAACTTTAAACGCATGTTCATTTCTCTATTGAGTTTCAAATGGGCGTAATGACAACCAACTACAAAATCTCTACTATGAGCACTTCTTAACGTCTGTCTCATTTCACATGTCCTCGAGTCCAACCTCGGGTTTCCTTACGATGTTTTTCGTCGACAAAAGCAAATGGCACACATTTATCTTAACATATGCACACATGAAACGCGTTAACATACACAAATCAGCATTCCTGCGTAGAATATTATCAAAGTAGTTTTTGTTAACATGAGTCACTATTGGAATTGACCAGTTTAAAATTATCCTTGACTAAATCACATGACATGATTTCATCGACAAACAATTTCAAAGTGAATATTTTGCCTCCGCTTCTCGGGCCTTTTAGGAAACCAATAAAAACTTCCCGCTACAATCTTCCATATTTAAAGAGCAAATACCGCAGCTGAAATTTAGTGCAAAGTTTTAAAATCCATTTCAAGTTTGGTCCAGGCGAGGCCTCCGAAGATATTGGCCGACTTCCAAAATATCGTGCCAAGGTTCAAAGACACTGCGCGGGTTTTGTCCGGGATATAATGCTATCATTCTCGAGATAAGGCAATAAACGCCACTCGAAAGCAAACCTCATTTATTTACTAAAACTCTGGAATACTTTTTAATTCCCTTCACTCCCGCATTTCATTATGTTAAGTCTCGCTGAATACTCCAACTTCCAATAGATCTTGCCAATTAGACGTTTATTTTTCCGCCAGCTCCCAGTCTTTCGTATTACACACTTGAGAGCTTAAATTTATATATTTTCGAATTGTTTTTTTAGTATTCCAAGGATTAATAGTATAATCAGTAAAACAGACGCAACTTTCATCTCCTGAATCAAGTTTCTCACCCGTATTCTATTCCGTGTGTATTTGGTTTTATTTTGCCCGTGACATAATGTTACCCCAACAACGCTGGATTATATCTGAAATGGGACTTGGCCTAAATTGAATTTCGTGACTAAGCAAATACATAACTGTTTGTATCTTTTATTCTTTCTTTAAGAATGCAGAGGGATGCGGTAATAGGGTCGAGGGCCGATGTGATAAATTTGCACATCATTATTATTTTACGAAACTTTTAGTTATATATTATGCCCCTGATATATTGGATAGTGTTTTTACAGCTTATCTCACATTGGCAGATATACTACATAACTGAGAAACCAACGTATTTCTGAACCAATATAACATCTCCTTCAAGAAAATATCGTAACATCTTCTAAAATGACGGCATTGCTGGTAGTCTCCATTATCAAAAAATATTTAAAAGTCCATCAACACTATGATGAGCACTTTACAGAGGCCTATGTTACGATATGACTCATAGTAAAGTCGACTGTAATTTACATAATGCCATCGGAGGATTCAATAAATTATTCTAGCGGTAAAGCTAAAAAACCTCGAGGCAAATAATGCGCGATAAAAAAATACGTTAGGAATACCTGGGACAGCAGAGCAGTCGCTTTCCTCTCTCGGCGTAAAATAGCAAGAATGCTGCCAGCTTTAAATATACTTTGCTACAGGGACTGAATTTATCAGTATTTAATATTCTACTGAATAGTAATCGTTTATTATTAATTTTAAATATAGTTACAACGAACTATGACATGTGTCCTCGTGAATGGGTCAAACGTGTATTCACAAAACGCTTTGTTCAGTAAAGCTAACGCATATTACGAGATATATGTTGGTAATTAAATATATTACGTCTTTTGACAGTTGGCATTTGAAACACAAACGGTAAATGTGATGTGTAACGAAAGTATAATTTTCCATTCATTAATTTTAGACTGGTGAATGTCAATTAAAATAAATTTAATAAATATGCGTAAAATAACGTTTAAGAGTTGCATAATATAACTTCGATCTCCATACAACAATTTAGTAGTCAATTGGTTTCGCATTTTTTAATATTATATAATTGTTTTCTATTAATTGCGTGGACGGATATGCGATAAAGCATCCCGTTACATAAAGTTTATTTTGAATAGTACTGTCTTTATTTTACGTGTGTATCAAAGTGTAAAACAAATGAATGTTAAAATTCAAACTAGAATATGTTTTAGTATGACTCCTTAACACTCTTCGAATCTCACGAATATTATTGATTTTAATCAACCCGACTGTGGTCGATTACCACGAGCCACGGGCAATTAAGGATTATATTTGAACTATCATCATACAAATCCTTTAATAATATCAGAAATCAAATTTCTACCACACACACATACACGCGCACACATCTATAATAAGACTGTTAGCTAAGCTAGGAAGGCCGTTCATGTCGATTTTGTTATTAATTAAGAATTCAATTTTTTTAAGTATTTTGTTGGTTAATAATAAAAATGTAATTATAAACAATTAAAGCTATTGCATGTTAGTACAGCACAGTACGAAGAAAAGTTATTATTTTGTAACAAAAATATAATTCATAGCTTTGTTGTGTGGCAACGTCTCAAGGCTGCAAGAAATGGAAATTGAGTTATAACAAGGTTGTGTTTGCAAGACAATGATTACCGACCAACATAGGAACTCTTAGTCTCAGAGACGTAACTTAGTACTAAATAGGACTCCTCTAAATAGGAGTCGCTTAGTAGTATGGTATGGTATGGTATGGTATGGTATGGTATGGTATGGTATGGTATGGTATGGTATGGTATGGTATGGTATGGTATGGTATGGTATGGTATGGTATGGTATGGTATGGTATGGTATGGTATGGTATGGTATGGTATGGTATGGTTTGTGGACTCATTTTCCGCACTTAGACACTCACTAGGTCCGTTGTGCGTAAAGTCCTGGCTTCAAATAAGCCAGCCTAGCTCCTTCCAGAAGCCTCCTGGGCACTTCACAGGATTCACGGAGCGACCTCACTGTTCCGAGGATTTCTGCACGCTGTTTAGCCACAGCCTTGCATTCCAGGACTACATGGGTGACTGAATCCTCTGCGCTGAAATAGCCTGTGCACATGGGGCTGTCTGACACGCCTAGGACAAAAAAGATGGAAGACGAGACAATGGCCCGTAATTGTCCCTATCATGGTTTTGAGATGTCGCTTAGTAGTATTTGCTAAGGCTGTTTTTATGTCGTTTAATACATCTCTTGGGTTGACTATGGGTTGTTAAAAAAATTAAAAACTATTTCATTGTTTTATTTAGTACAGCGATTACAAAAAAACGCTACTTCGACGTATATTTACGGACAATACACAATAATTAGTCAGTAGTGTATTTGTGTGTGTGAAGTCTTGCAATAGACATATGCAATTTCGGTGACTTACAAAAGGTATTCCTTTTAAGTCGAACCAAATATTTTTATGGAAAATAAAATATTCGTACAGCGACACTTAACCTTTGATCCCACATATTTGAAGTAATGTAGAGAATATGCATTACGCATACAACAAAAAACAGCTCGATGTGTGAGAAAGTAACGCGTGTGTTTCACAGATTTCTAATGTAAACATCAATAGATGGCGAATAAATACTTTCTAACGTGTTTTCTTACTTTCCCCAAAACAATATGAGGGAATATTTAATAGGCTGATTTACATTTTATATAATATGAGGTGGCATCGAAAACACATCTCTTTTGAAACATTATGCTTAAATTATGCAACGAGTATAATGGTAAAAGGATTAATTAATAAAGCACTATCCGGTAGTGGAAACCCCCCGACATTTTGTAATTGGAAAATAAGTTGTAAATTTTTACTAGGATTATAGTTTATTAATTTATTTTGCACTCTAAAACTAAAGAACTTGTTATAAAAACTCGTTTACATATCAATATATAGTATATCATACAAATATTAGTTACATAGGCTTTACTATTGTGATCATAATATGTTAGCTTAGTGGTTGAAATAAAAGCCTGGAAAATTGTGCGTTTCAACTCCGTATGTATTAAATTTTCTTTCTATTTGCCAAAACAAATTGTTATAAACAAAAAAACGAGGTACATAGATGTGTTTTCTTGTATAAAAACAATATGTATCGACATCATTTACTAAGTACTAACACTTAAGAGATTCACAACTCCCTCCATATTTATTATACATATCTTATACACTTGACATTGATTAACAAGATTTTTTAATCTGTGTTGCACCTTCACTAAGGCTATTATATATGGCCTTTTTCGCTTAATGGTTTAAAACCTCAATAATCCATTAAACCCAATTCAGCATTTAATTAATTCATCGAAGTTGTTTCATCAGTCAAACGGCTACCTGCAGTAAAATAAATTAGCTTTGTTTTATTAGCCGCTCTATTTTCATGATTAATAGGTTTAATTGAAATGTGGTAACAGTTTCTCATAAAGGGATTAACAGTCAAAACTAAGCGTGTCTAGCCATCTCTTATTTAAATTCTTTGCCAATAGAACAGAATAAGCACTACATATCCACAGATCAATCTGGTTATTATAATCTGGTTGAGGGCTGGCTCAATCAGTTTAAAGTCTTGTTGAGCGCCTATCTGGTACCTCTTTGGTAAGCAAAAAATTAATAGTAAAAACTAAACATGGAAGTGTGACTTTTATTTTACTTTTACTTTTTGTAAATTGAATGTTGACCAATGTATATTTGATGTGGTGTGCTTTAATAAATAAATAAGCGCCAAGTAGGGTTGATACTCTCGACCCTTTTAGTCGAGACTTAGTAACAAGTCCACAAAAAATTAAAATAAATAAATCAGTGGTGCTACAACCTCTTTAGGTCTGGGTCTCAGATTTGTGAATCTGTTTCATTATCATTTTTAAATCTAAAAGGCAAGTAGGTGATCAGCCTGCCTGACACACGCTGTTGACTTTTTGGGTCTAAGACATGTTGGTTTCCTCACGATGTTTTCCTTCACCGTTCGAGCGAATGTTAAAATGCGCAAAAAGAAAGTCCATTGGTGAACAGCCGGGGATCGAACCTACGGCATGAGATCAATACTGCTCCCTACGAATAATTTATGTCACCCAAAATGATTATTACAAAGGAGTTTGCACCAACCGACCCTTTATTTCTTATTTTTTAACAAAAATTTAAATAATAAAAATGAAGCGAATTTGTAAAAAATAAACATAAAATCTAAAAACATAAGACGGTCACTGTGACAGCATAATGTTACTTAAAATAACAAGAGAAAGCACGTATTTTGCAAAAGAATGTCTTTTTGAGTATTACGTTGGCAGGCCTAAGCCGGTTCGCAGTGAAACGGAATGCTACGACCTCCTATGGAATGTGGCGCCCTCGTAATAGGCAAGCTGCATACTGCTTTAGATTCTATAATGCAGATATCGTTTATTAATTACTATTATACCATTTGCAGTGATATATTAAGTTGCCTACATACGAAACAAGGCTAGCGCACTTCAAGATGTTGTCACTGGAGAATCGCAGAAAATTAAATGATGTATCGTTTGCCTTTAAGATACTAAACAATCAGCTAGATAGCCCCAACTTGTTAACAAAATTTAAATTCCGTGTACCCAGTAGATATCCCAGACATCCCATCTTTCCATTTATCCCTCCTTTCCGTGTTTTTGCCGAAATTCACCGATGTCCAGATTGAGCATTCTGTTAAACGAGCTGGATTTGGACATCCATAGTTGCTCACCTCAGACTTTGAGAGCGATTTTCGTTTAGTATTTGTTTTGATTAATTAATTTTATAAGGTACTTCTTGCATGCTATGTTTGCCTGTAAGTGTTTGACACATTGAAAACTGTATTTTATTTTTCTTCTGTCAATGTATTAATGTGCCAAGCGTTGGCAAGCTTTTATAAATAAATAAATAAAATAAATAAATAATTATTTATGGCAATTCGTTATAGTTATAGTTCCAATCATATAGGAAAAGCCTCCCTTTAACGCCGCTAAATTTAATTAGCTTAGGCTAAATGATAATTATCGTTTTAAGTATAACATGCATAACATAATGAAAGAATAAGTTATGATTTGACCGTTATTGTAAAGGTATTTGTGTACTTATTCGTACGTTAAGGATAATGTGCTAATAGATCTAGACACATGATCAAATTGACGTAATTTAAAAACAAATGAACTAAACTATAAAACATTAGTATTGTCTCTTATTGACATAACTTTCACACATTTGATAATAAAACAATTTTTTACCGGATTTAAGTTATGTATTTACAATTATTTTGTTAAAACCGTAAAAAGTTTGTAATTTCTACTAAAACCCTCCATCTTTTAGTCGATACCAACTCCGGGGAAACAAATACAGATAATGCAACTTTTTCTACAGCTGTGACACTTTTTGACATTCAACACCTTTTGTGTTCAGTCACCGTGACCATGCACGCCGTAAGGAACGCGAAACGTCTAAAATTATGAAAAATAATTGTAAATACATAACTTAAATCCGGTAAAAAATTGTTTTATTATAAAACATTACTTTAACATTAGTAAAAACTGTAAAATAAGTCTTAATGAAACACGGCTTTCAATCATCAGCAGCGGCAGCAATCGTAGACCCTGGTAATTCTAATGAAGGCTGTAAAAAATCGCTTCCTAAAAATATTACCAATAAATACCCATTCCGCATTTAAATGTGTGACATTATCTTTCTGTCTTTTCAAACACGGGCTTTAAACCCTCATAAATTACAGTGTATCAGTCCCATGAATTATTTAGATTAGTATTTCACGACGTCTGCTAAAAAATATATTGGTCGTGGCCAAGATAAACCAAAATTATGTTTCTGGCAAATTGCATCAGCCAATAGTGTATAAAATGTTTTAAATTTTGCCATACTATTGTAGCCTATACAAAAGAATGTTTCATATTACGTAATATGAGACTTGTGCCAAGCTAACTGGACAGCGGACATTTTGAATTGGAAAAATCTAATCGGATCTTTTTCTCACAATGCTTGGAAAATATAGGATCCGTTTGGATTATTAAATACGTAGATAATTTAATTGTTTATTTACGAAAGAGTCGAATATCTAAAAACAAACAAACAATATTCATAATATCTTATGTCTGCAGATGACAAAGAAAAATCTAAAAATTAAATCTATAGATAACTGCATTCAACTTCAACTCGATCTTAATAGATAAATTGCTGCAAAAAATAAACTATACTTATATATTGGAAAATGTAGTAAATTTATTTTACTCGCAAACATAAAGATATACAATTTGGTTTAAATTAAGATATACAAAAATTAAACAGGTTAATTTAGTTTGAGACTTAGGGATAATATATGATAAGATGTGGTTCTCAGAACATAGATAACATAACAGAAAAAGCATATAAACAACTTGGCTCCGTCAAACGTGAATGCAAATCTTTTAAGAATATAAATTGCATAAAATTCCTGTACTTTGCTTTTGTTAGGAGCACACTAGAATATGCAGGCACTGTTTGGTCCCCAATCTACAAGAAATACATTGAAGAAATAGAGGCATGCAAAAAAGTTTCTTAAGATGCATTTCCGAAAGTATAATAGATTCCTGCAAGTACTTCCGTATTGAATCCTAAGATTGTAGACGTAAACCATAATTATAAATGAATCAATGCAGTAACGTTTAAACTTTACGATTCTTGGCTTCATACTGCGTTTGTTTCTTTAATAATTTACCTTCTTATATGCAAGTACAGTACCACATACTTTTCTTGGCCGGCCTCTGAATATGGTACTACCGTCGCCATTTTGAAATTTAAATATTTTCTGTAATTTCTTGGTGCGTAAAAAAATCATTTTACTACCTACCAACATCTAATAAAAATCCAACTTAAATGTTTTTAATTATGATTCCTTGCATTATTAATTACAATGGAAAAGTTTTAATTATCGAACGGTTCTGATTGCTAGGTATCTTAAAATATATTATATTAATTAATTCCAGGTATAAAAACCTATTATACCTGTTGTTCCTAAGTTTGTGTCACATTTATTTAAGCCTAGAACTGTATTTTCTAGACAATTGTATACATTGTTTTATTAAAACATTTCAATAAATTATTAACTTAGCCTGCATGACTGCAAATTATTCCCCTTATAATGGTTAAATTTTATTTACTGGCAATACTGATAACCATGACAGCGACACTCTTACCGGCCAAGAAAAGTATGTGCCACTGTACGTCAGCCTCCTCTGCCTGACATATGTCAATTCTTATTATAAGGCATGCGGTGCATAATTGTTTCATCTCGATGTTCACAATTACGAGTGAGTGATATTTTTAAACATAAAAAGTAAAATCTAAAAAAAGTTTCGATTTTCACTTTAGTTTACGCACTTTAAGTAGGGTATTAACACTGGTAATTTTAACAATATAGCAGCAAATCAATAATGCACTGCGACTATATAACCACGGTTCGATTTTACCTTTGAATAGAGAAAATTTTCCCGTGTCACCTCCACGATGTGTCATTTACATACAGATTTCTGCTTCTATTTTGTTGCCGTAGCAATTTCCATTTAGTATTAGATAACTATCGTGTAAAACAATGTGTACAAGTTTATGGTCCAACTAGAACACAAACAATGGCTGGTTAACTGTCGAAACACTTTGACGTGATGTAAAATTGGTGTTGCATACATCAATATTTCATTGAAAAATGTTTCCACAGTAATAAGAGGCTACACGAAGTTGCTGAAATAATTATCTGTAGATTAAAGATTAAAATAATTAAGAAGTACAAATTATCGCGGCATGTTTAAATTGGAATTTTCCATCTCGGTAGCTCAGGTGTCCCTGATTGGTTTATTTTTACCTAAACCGACCTTTCACCTGGATAATGTGGTAAACATAATTGAGTTATGATATACGAGTGTATATGTTAACGTAAAATTGTAAAAACCGTTAGATTGTAATCTATCGGTTATCGGTATTCGGTAGATTGTACTACACTAACTTAGTTATCATTCAAACTTCTTTGGTCAATTACAGATTAATTTTACTTCCCAACAATTTCATATAACTACCGAATAATAATACGTTAAATTGCAAGCAGTATGTTGAGTTGACAATCTTTCGACAGTTTACAATCTCGCGAGATAGATTACAATCTAACGGTTTTTACAATTTTACGGTGACATATATAAAAGTTATGTCCCATATTCCATTTTTTGTTATATACTATATACTTAAATTATATATAAACACTAATGGATCCGGCAAACGTCGTTTTGCCATGTATATCATTTATAATAAAAAAATAGGGGTTGATCGTAGAGGGGTGAAAATTAGGGGTTGATGGATTTTTTAATGCTTTATCATAAAAAAATTTACCTAAAATTAAAAAAAAATAATTTAGGGATGGACTACCCTTAACGTTTAGGGGGATGAAAAATAAATGTTGTCCGATTCCCAGACATACCCAATATGCACACAAAATTTCATGAGAATCGGTCAAGCCGTTTCGGAGGAGTTTAACTACAAACACCGCGACACGAGAATTTTATATATTAGATCATTCAGATATAACGAACACAACAAAGAAAATACCTAAACAACAAAGAAATAGGATAGGGGGATGCATGCCGGACATGTGTATTTCAAAACAAATTTTCACATAAACTTTTGCATTTTAGTATTTCGCTTTTCCTTTGAAACATTTCACTATATAACAATATCCAACTCTTGCTTAGAATAACAAACGTATTCTATTACAAATACTTTATCTCCAATGTATCGGTACAAGATAGCCTGTCGAGGCGAATAGCCACGCTCCGTCACACACAAATGGCTACATTATACATGGTATTCTCTAAGAAAACGCCAAATATGATAACTATTTCAACTCTATTTTTTTTACACGCTTTTTATTAGCTTCACATGTATGTATGTATGTATGTATGTATATACGTAACCGACTCCTTCGGACAGATTTTATTCAAATTTTGCGCACCTGTCAAAGATCGATGACAATGCAATAATCCGAAAAAAAAATTAACTAAAGAATAAAAAATAAATAATAGTTTAAAAAAACTAAAAAACACGCTTTTAAAGCACATCAAACTAAAAAGTGAAAAATAATTCCTTATTTAGGCTGAAAATGGTAATGAACAAAAAATACTGGTATTATTGTGAAAAAGCGTGGGGCGCTCTTTTCGCATATTTTTCGTCTATAGAGCAACCCACGCTTTTTCACAATAATACCAGTATTTTTTGTTTATTATTAAGCATGTGCTACACGGTATGAAACGGCGGTTTGAAACGAAATAAAAGCGAGTTGCGCTTTTCGGCTACACGGTTTAAAACCAACAGTGTCCAAAATAACGTTGCGCTGATAAGACGTCTCCGTAGGGATGTGACATTCTGCATAAAAAAATCGATTTTTTATTAATCGATTATTTTTTTAGCATGAAAAATCGATTAATAAATAATCGATTTCTTCAGTAGCACATTGCAGTATTTTTGTTGTATTTTTAATTGTATGTAGTCTCGTGCTGCTGAATAAATTTATTTCACTTTTAAGTTATAGTTTTATCATCCTTTCGATGTTTTACAAAAAAAACAATACATCTTCAAAGAATCGGATTCAATGTATCGCATTGTAAACATCGTTGTATATCGAATATCCCTAATAGTTCAAGGTCCGGGTTATAAAATACCAGACATAATGTCGGTAGGTGGCAGATAAAAAATCGACTATGATTGATTTTCAATTATAAAAATAATCGATTATTTTAAATATAAAAATCGCGTAAAAAAATCGATTTTAATCGATTTTTTTTTCACATCCATATCCCAAAGACATGGCAATTCTCTGTATAATTCGAGCAATTCGGTAATAACTTCACGTTCGTGCGTCTACGCTCGCCGCCGCAGCACGACTGCCGAACGCGTGGTTTTAAACAAGCGGCTAGACGGTTTCAAACCAACGGTTTTGGTCGCGGTTTGCAACGCAAAGCGTGCTGCCAAGGGCATACCAAGGTTAAACGAAATTTGGCATAAAACAACTATCCACACGGTTTGAAACCAAAGTTTCAAACCGCCGTTTCATACCGTGTAGCGCATACTTTAATATAACTTGCATCTACAATTTGATTTAAAATGTGACTCGGTAAACTGTATTTAAAAAAAAATCTATTAAATAACTTGTACAAATGACCTTCGTAATGGCCGCCAAAAGTCAAAGTTATCCTAATGATATATGGTATAATAGTATTTAAATGTGTTTTTCAAAAGTATTTTAATAATATTATATACATTCATAGTAAATCTTTTGGGGTTTAAACATTACAGCTGCGTGGGGATTTCCATGGCCAGTCATCATTAAACGCCAGGTGTTAAAATGCTAAACTTGCAACTATTTTAACAATTTTTATACTCATTAACCCTCGTAGAAACTGTTACGACGTTACGCCTTCACTTTACAACATCGTGCAAAAATATAGCAAAATATTAACGGGCAATGCAACTATGACAGTAAACAGATTCTTATAACATCCGACAAATATATCTAAACCAGAAAAACCTCATTGCGTTAGCCAGGGTCGAGATAGCGCGAAAATCCACCAGCTTTGTACTTACAAACTGACAAAAGGAATATTTATTACCTGAGAGAATACAGACCGCTCGGAAACAAATGTAATTAGTTACACCACGTGATTATATTTACAACTTCCGGTTAATATTTTTCCCTATATTTTCTTGATTCTATGTTTAATATATATAATTCAATGTTCATTTGTTTGGCTTCAGTCAACAGGATTTTTTGGTATATATACTTGAGCATATCTTGTTTTTATTACCGGTCCATAATCTAAGTTATTGTTCACATTTTTCACAAAATTCAATATAAAACTATAGTGCAATATCATGCAGCATATATTATTTACCAATTCTCGAACCGCCCAAAACTTTGTCTTCAAACACTTTGCGAAACGCGGATCTTTTGCGAAATACTCTTAAAGAAAGTTTTATACAAGGTTTCTCGTACGTGCCAAGTTCTTTCACGTTATGAAATAATTTGTACTTTTTACGGAAATCTCGTCTGAAACGATGTTAATATTCTGTGGTATTACATCATTATACGTAAAATAAGCTGCTGAAGAAATCATTATTATGAAATTGGCAAAAATACGAAAATATTTTAAACATGATGATTTTTTCCAATACAATTATCAAGCTTTAAATTCGAAACGAAGAGCCTAATTTAAATTGTAAGAAACCCTACATTCATAACGCTTAAGCTGCAAGAATTTTTTAATTTTATAATTATACATAGAATTAAAAAAAAAAACTGCTTCGATGTGGCATTTAAGCGCATTAATAATACGTGGCAAATACATGGTATATTGATTTTTGACACACAGGTTCAATGAGGTAATAACAGGGATATGGAAGCTAGTGTTACACGTGCGTAACTGGCCCCGAAGATGGTGTTTACCACGCATTCTAGCGAAATTTCTATAGTTAAAATAGCTGAAAACCCCGATTTAAACCAGAAAAAAATATTTCCTTTATGACAAATTTTCCCAAAGTCAAAAGCTCTACATAGACGTGTGCTGCAAATATAGCTGTCGATTTGAAACATTTCCACATCGTAAAAGAGAACAACGGTTGAATACAGACGCTTGGTGATTTTTAAAAATTCGTCACGAGACCAACGCCGTGGGAGCATTCGTTTGTAGTTATTTGGCCAATCACTTTCAACTCCGCTTTTCGACATTTGAACGCTACCTTTGTAACAGCTCTAGGCATGCAATCATAATATCTCTATGTCTATGGTGTGCAGAGTCTGATATAGACAAAATATTAGTCCGCAATAAAGACTTTTTATCTGTTATAAATAGGAGTGTTGGTCTAGGCTGTAGCGTGCGACTTTGTATAGAGGTTGTGGCGCCACTGTTTCTTTTATAAATAGCAATGAGATAATGAGCAAATTAATATGACGTTTAAATTTCAAATTAATATAAACTAAATAAACAAATATTGCCAACATACAAATTATAATTCCGGTTTCGTTACTGAGTTTTCGTATAAACTAATATGATCTGGTACTGCTTTCACACTATAATGCCGTTCACAATTCGTTCTTTAGTCAACCATAGAATGTTTTAAATTTTTCTGATAAATAAATATGTGAACAAAGAGATATTAGGAACTAGTTTTTTTGCAATAAACTGGTTCAGTATCACGACTAAGTACGGTATGTGAGTGGTTGCAAGCGTTAGGCGCGGTATGTCGAGGTCGCGCAGAAATCGAAAGTGCCTGCGCCTACGCAGAGGTCGATTATCAAGTTTTTATTGCGTGTCATACTACATACATTTCACTCTCAACTATAAAAACGTCATTTCTTAAGTGCATTTACATGGTACAGGCATTTTTATGCGTACGATCATTTCATACAAAAGAAGCCCAATAAGTACCTACCAACCAAGGCTTTTTGGTTAGCCTTAAAATGTGCGTAAATTACATTAAAACCCTTAGAAATAATTAACAATACAGCGATTTCAATATTTCACCTTCAATTGATTCTGACCTTCATAAAAATTTATCGTTCTTACAACCGTGCATAGAAATTAGATTTAATTGAATTTCTCATATACATAATTACGATATACGTTTCCGTAGATACTTCTTGTAAATAATCTATAAAATAATTTTATTAAAACTTATCAAAATAATATTAAGAGTGAGCGCAATTTCAATTATATATTTATTCCCGATGGATATTTTATGTTGTATGCGTAACACACATGTGTCTGTATTACTTAACACAGTCCTGAAAACATTAAAAATTATGTCAATTAATGCAGCTTCTGAAAGTTGTCAGTTACAATATATTATTAGGTCAGTGGGAAACTTAGAACATCAAAATAAACCTAGGTTACATACAAAATGCTTAGTAAACTTATATATTCTAAATATAGCAATTGAAAATTTCTTTCGGTTGGAAAGTTGTGAAAACTTGAATGATTCATTGAGATCTGTAGACAAAGGAAATGTGTCGTTTGAATTAAGATGAGTCTTGCCAGTTGCCTAATTAATCAGTGTGTGAGAACATGATTATGCGACACTTGCAATTATATATGACATTAACAGTCTTAATAATATACTATATACCCAGTTAAAGACACTTTGTATGTATACGTGAACAAAATGAAAATGACTAAGACAAACGATGGTATCTGAAGCCGATAGTTTCTTTATTTATTTTTTATCCTCGGTTCTTCATTTGTTTTTTTAAAGTTTCCTACGGCTTTGTAGAGAGAAATTGTACAGAAAAAACTGGTTGAAAATTGCAAAATTCAAACAACTTTAAACTTTGCGCGTTTGACAGGTCAAATTTATAGCTAAGACAGGACATCGTTTGTAAAGTTAGCTAGTAGTTTATGGAAATTCAAATAACAAATATTTGTTTCATTATTACAATAAAAGTCTAAATTCAGGAGGATATTTAATGTCTATGGTTTGATATTTCAAAATAAACATTGCTTATGATTTTTAATTAATCGTAAACGTATATTCAAATGTAAGTGATTAGTTCACTAACATAATTTTTGAAATTTTTGTGCAAATACACTCGCTAAGCACATTAAATGGTCTATTAAAATTATTCATTCCACATTTCATCAAGTACTTAACCATGATTCAAAAGCTAACTTTAATTAAGGTATTTTAAAGTCATTAACATTTTGTTTTTCTAGCTTATATTCCTAGAGTGAATAAAAATAAGCTATGTAGGTTTCAAAGTATTAGCAATAATGCCCGTTTAATCTGCAAACCAAATGTCATTTAATATATTGAAATACAGCAGCAGAGACAATTTTATTTTGTTGTCAAAATCGATGTAATTAACCCTATTTCTTTATTATTTTAAACCTACATTTTTAAGAATGTTTTGTCAAGTATATTTACAAAACAACATAAGCAGTAATAATTTAATAGCCTTTAAGTATTTATGTTTCTTTATAATCAAGGTTGTAATGCATTTATGCATCCTATGTACCACTAAAAAAGGATGTTTGAGACACGATTTGCTCTAAGCTCTGAAAGAGCCGGGAAGTCTATACAAACCATAACCAACCTAGCCATGTCCAACCAGAACAAAAGCCAACCATGGCGCCTTTCGATTGTTATTGATAACTCAACATCTCTATTCCATCAGATACTTGCGTGACGGTACGTCATTCCGTTTGACCAATAACGAAACATATCGCTTCGTCTTTTGTATCATTTTCTCAGAACCCCTAGGCAGGCATAAGAGCCTACTTGGCTAACGCGTTATTTCATTTGCAAAACAACCAGAAAAACTCGCACACTAATAAAGATATTTCAATCATAACATGAATCAAATCTTAATACTTTAGATAGGCAGAAAAACAGAATCGTTTTGCCTCTAGAAAACCAGTATTCGCGCGCTTGTATTGGGAAGGTGATCAAGTGATATTTAAAAAGTATTCTTCCGTAGAATTCCGAGAGCATTATTAGTTGAACCGGTCGCCATTTTGATATCTACAGGTGAGACACATCCGTGTGCGCATCTGCATTTTTACACGCAAAAAATAAACTAGTTCCAACGAGGTTTTAACCATTTTAACTTTTTTAACTGAGTTATTTTATACCAAAAACATCCTTTTTATTTTTGTGCACAATCCAACTGCTGTTTGTTAGTTGACATATCTTTTTTTAAATGTACCTAAAAGTAAATATTGAGAATGTTATACTTAAAATAGTTAATAAGCGGATCGTATACGTCTATTCATATATTTATTTACATACATAAAGATCCTATGAAACTCGTTTTTGAAGGACGGCAATAGATGCAATAAACATTTATTGCATGAGGTGAAAGGAAGATATTAATTAGGACTTTAATTATTAAATTGATTTTTAGCATCATTTTTTTTTAATTTTACATAACACCAATATTTCCTTGGTTTTGGTTAACGCAGATGGCAATAATAGTTTCTGTTTGGCTCATCAAAGTAAAATTTGAGATATTGCAACATCAAAAACTGTTACCCTTATTAAAAACATTCTCTGTGTTAATAGTGTTTTTAATTGTTTGTTTACTCGTATTTAGCTATAAAATGAAAGTAAAGAGTGACGAGACAAGACAAGGCCGTGACCTACACAGCATAAATGACACTTTTTACTACAAGAAAGTCAACTTTAAGCTGGGTGTTTCATAGTTTCATTTATTACTTTAAAAGAAATCTAGAATGAATATGAACTTTAACGTAAATTAATGCCCACCCGTGGACACTCAACGGCAGGGGGCTCGCTAGTGCGTTGCCGGCCTTTTAAAATTTGGTACGCTCTTTTCTTGAAGGACAGAGGTCGAATTGGTTTGGGCGTACTTCATTGGGCAGCTGGTTCTGTATAGTGGTGGTGGGCGGCAGAATTGCCATTAAAACGCTTAGTTGTGGAACGACGGACTTCGAGGTGATACGGGTGGAATTTCGTATTCTGCCTCGACGTCCGATCATGAGACTGATCGTTTAATATGAAATGACATCGTATAAATAAGAATATTAGAAATAATTCGTAGTATTTCACGCGCGTGTACACAATTTTGATTAGGATAACAATTAGGTTACACTAATAGTTAATTTTAACGTACTTCTAGTACCAGGCAGGATGCAAATATATTCTATTACGTATTAATTGTTCGGTTCCTGGATCATCGGGATGCTTTAAATAGAGGATTTTATTTTTATCTATATTAACCACTCGCATACAACAATAGAATATAAGCGAAATAATGAAATTTTAATTGCTACGTAACAAATGAATGCAATGTAACAGTTGAAGAGCCTACGATTTAGGAAATTAATTTAAATAATTATAAATATGTCCATCCATATTATTATCTTTAATTAGTAAACAAATAATCAATCTTTAATAGAATATTTTATTTATAATAACGCAATTTTTAATATTATTTTTAATATTTTTTATATTCTATATCTCTTCATCTCTTTTTTATATTATATTTTTTATATTCTACTTAGACAATAACAATTTAATTAATAACAATTATTTAGATTGAAAAAAAAAAAAAAAAAAAACTAAACTTAACATAAACTAAAATATATCATTAAAAGGAGTCCCTTTAGCCAACGTTCCGAAGATACTGGCAGCGTTCCCCCTTTGAATTGCTAGACTAATTCTTTGTCCGAGGTAGCTGCCAGATCTTCGGTCTCCTGTGATGTCGACTAACCTTTTTGAAATTTCTTTGAAAAGCCTTAAAGCGTTAGGACCCCACGGACCAAGGGTCTCGACACCGAATGGGACAAAATCATATTCTGAGCCTAGACCCCTGTATTTGCAAGCTTTATTTTTTTCAGCCGCTTCACAAGCCGCACCAGCTCTGTAGTTGGTTCCATGTAGATGGGAAGGGGCCAGCGTGTCTGAACAGGTTGCATCCCATACCAGTACCCGACCCATCTTCCATGGAATCAAACTCATACCGTCCGGTCTCTTGCCATCGTCTCTTGCAATACCACTCGGCTCAAGTATACTTGGCACGTTGACGGTGGCAAGGGAACGGCGTATGATATCGTTAAGTGCGGCATGTCTCGAGAAGCGGCCTGCACTTTTTTGGCATGACAGGCCGTGATGTCCTAACTTGTCGACATCACTGCCACAGGGACATATATGAGGAGCGCAGACCGGAACCCCAAGCCGTAGACAGGTTGCGATTCGAAGCGTGTCAGGCTCAAGAAAAGTATTTGTCGATGGGTAAGCTTGAAGCCAGTAGCCGGCCTCATGCGTACCCACGGCCAAAAGCCTAGCACGCGCCGAACCTGTACTACAACTCAAAAGATCGTCAAAAGTCAGTTTGCAGTGTATGTCATCCCAGCTCCTCTGTGAATTTAGAGATAATGGAAAATTTTGACCTGGGCATGCAATCAAGAAAGCGTTTCTAGCTTCTTCCAAGCCAGCAATCTCAAAGTTTGAAGGGGAAGCCCTTAAAATTTTACTTATGAGATTTGCTGAACTATGGACAGAAGATAGAAAGGCTGGCAAAGCGACACTGGAAATTTTGCGAATCCCTAAACCACCATAACGGATGGGTAGGGAAGCTTGGGTCCAAGATTGCTCGTTCAGCTGCATATTAAGAAGTGATTCTAAGCTAATTTTAATTAAGTCGTCTAATGGTGTTAAAAGATCTGGGTGATTCCAAAAGGAGCAGCAACGGAGCACATACGTAAATTTTGGGATAAAAAGACAGAATTTTAGGATGCAAAGTGCATAATGTGGACTAATTTCAAGGAGACGGTCAGCAGAATTTTGAAATTTAGTAATTGAAGTATGAATATAATCAGAGATAGATTCATTAAAAATTGGAGAACCTAAAAGGTAAAGGGAATTCCTGTTAACTATTTTAATGTTTGGAGCCAAAATTTGAATTTTTTTTTTACATCATTTAAATTTAAGTCGCAGTTATTTATGAAAAGTTCGCATATGTCAAAATTAAGCTCCAAACCAATGGCTTCAAATTTATTTTTGATTAAAAGAAGGTCCGAAAACACAGTATCCACATCACCTCCTAGGGTTCCGTCGTCCAAATACCAAACATTGAAATTAGAATTTAAATTTTTGATTATCGGATTTATAGCCAAACTAAAAATTGCAGGCCCAAGGGGATCACCCTGTTGACAACCTACTTCCGAGGAAAGTTCATTAGAACGATATAACAATTTAGTTGGATCAGCGTAACTGAGAAGAAGATAATTGTATATTTCCGGTATATGTTGTTTTATTTCAGTCAGCAGGGTATCCCTATTCACCGAATTAAATGCATTTTTCACATCAATTTTGAGCAACACGTCTGGCTGTCCGTGACTTAGGAAAGAGCGTAGGGCATGGACGGCTGCCTCACACCCTCCTTTCACACCGAAGCCTAACTGTACAGGTTCAAATTCTGAATTTAATTTTGGTAAAATATGTCGAACAGCAATTTTGGAAGCCAGACGTCGTAGTGTTGATCCAACAGCAATTGGTCTCACCCCTCCGTCCTTTTTAGTGTGGGCAATGAGGTTCGCGCCGAAAAGAATGGGAACAATTTCTGTATTTACATCCCCGGAATACATAAAATTTATTAATTTTGTGATCGAGTTAATAAGTTGCTCGCCTGCATCACCCACAGAATGCGATGTTAAATCTTTTAAATGTTGGGGTGAGATACCATCCAATCCTGCAGCCGAACCTGGTTTAAAAGATAAAATTGCATCAGTTACATCTTTGTTTCGAATTTTAAGGCATGCTTGTCCTGCTGTTGGTGGGTCGAGAAAATATGGGTTTACTGGAGCTGGGGGATGTTTTGTCCGTAATGCCTCAAGGGTGTCAGGGGTATCTGGTGATAGCACGTCATTGGAGAACAAAAGGCGAGCGGCACCTTTAAGATCTCCGTCACAAATTTTGTTCTCGATGAGTTTTACGTAATGTATTCTATTACGTACATCAACGAATATCCGACGAAAAACTTTCGGACGAAAAAAAGCTTAGTCGACGTGGGAATCGAATCTGGGTCTTTCTATATAATTGTTTACTGACAGGCGTTTGACGTAACATATAAACAGTTATTACTGTAAGCTACGTATCAAAATGTTTTTTTCCGTTTTGTTATTTATCAACAGATGGCGCTACAACGCCATCCAACGAGGAGGATAGAGGGCCCAGACGGATTTTAACAGAAACGTATGATCCCATCACATTAAAGCCAATTCAGATTAGAGTGAGTCACAACTTGCACCGGGGATAGCGAGGTACCTTACGTCGTTGTTCGCTCACTCCAGAGAACTTCCATCCTGCCCTTCAGCAATTAAAACCCCCACTACGGCCCGACTCTAGGTCCAAGTCTCGTAGGAGACGCCCTTGTGCTAGTCCTTGGAAAAAGCTTATTTCTAAAATAGCCCGAGATGAGCTGTCATGGCCCTTCAGGCCCACAGCCAATTCCATACAAAAAAAAATGTGTGCGTGTACTAGGTGTACACACGTAAGAAGTGAAACTTCTTTATGGCCTTATTTTTCGAAAAATGATCTACTATATGCAACTTAACGAAATTGATTAAATAAAGTTTAACAAAAGGCTTTTATTATCATAGACATGAATACAAATACAATTATTTCATTTTACCTTATTACTACTAAGATTATTACAGAATTTCATTAATTGTAATAGAATTATTAGTATCATTGTTATCGTTATTATATATTTTTGTTATTAATGGCTTCGAATCTCTTCGGATCAACCGTGGTAGGGACAAGAAAAAGATGGCGCGTAACCGAAAAACGTGACGATTTGCTACAAAATTTCTCCCATACGTCGATAAAAAATTCATTCTAACGCCGATAAAGAAGTTTGACTTCAAAAAGCAACATGGCGCGTAACCGAAAAATGTGACGCGTAACGAAAAAATGTTACACTAAATTTTTTTCCAACCCCGATAAAGAAGTTTCACTTCGAAAAAATTCTGGAAGATTTCAAGCGTTAAAAAATTGTCCCTCTCTTTGAATAAATGAGTAGTTTAACTAGTTCGATATGTCTCATTCCGATCATTACGTTCGCACGTCTACAGTCACAAAACCAAAAGTTTATATTATAACATTAATTTGGCTATTACTTATAACATTTATATTTCCAAAAACTTTAATTACCTATGCCGAACTTTGCACCTTACGAGTAATAAAAACAAAGTAATTTTCTTTGTTAGGATATAAAAAATGCGCCTTATAGTCAGACACTATAGTTTCACTTTGATCTTAAAAAAAGTTACAATGGTTCCACACCATTAAATCTCAACAAAGGAGTTTTCATAACTAAAATATCGTTTAGTGTGACAGCTGCAGCGATCGTGTGCGTTCATCAAACACCCTCAGTATTTATATTGTATAATAAAAATGTCATAAAACGTAACATAAACGTAATTTTTTTATTTCTTTACATGAGACTGAAATACCTGATATACAAGGTTATGCTATATAGAAAAATAATCATGGGATAGAAATATTAGATGGTAGGAACTAGGAGCTTGGGTACCTTGCCGCTACGTCTCCTACCAATTTTAATATATTTGTATTTATTTAAATAATTGTATTAAAAATATTTTTGTGGCACTATATACATCATTTTTCATTCGGTCCAAATAGTATTCATTTCTTTATAAGTTTTATTTGTCCACTATTATCTACTATTCACCCTAACCCAGCCAATATGTAAAAGTAAAAAGGTAATCATGCTAAATCGGACATTGACAAAAAAAAAATATTACTATTAATAATTTAGATGGTGAAACGACAATTTTTCGGAAGCGGACGTTGTTAAAAAAGAACGGAAGCTCTGCGCAAATCAAGGTAAATATAAATCCTTATATAGGCTGACCTCACCACTTCAGAATATAGTTTTCTCGGAGTGCTTTGAAATAAAAGGTCAAGTCTCATTTTTATAATATTCATATGTTTTCAGTATTTCTAGACATTAAAGTTTTAAACGCTAAATGTGTTGATTTTTCTCTTAAATTTTAATTACAAACCGTTTTCTACTAGATTTATCTACCTTTTACGTAACTAAACATAGTATTCAAGAGTCAACGCCGAAGTGACGTACGTTTCGTATTATCAAAAGGAATAAGAGCTGTGCGCTTCTGTAATTTTTGTGTCCCTAAGAAAGTGTTCAGAGACTTTTAGAATAAGATTCGGAGTCCGGATTTATGACTACTTCAAAATCCAGTATTATTTTAGCGCATTACAATTCTGAATGTTACCCAATGTCTATTTTTCATTGCGTCATTACCGACCTAACCTGATACTTACTCGCTAGATCTAATACAGGTCTTCAATGTTAAAAAAATATGTTATTAAAAGCAATGTCATGCTTCTTAGTCTTAATAGTTTGTTATTATTTTACAGTTTATAACCTCGAGAAGCACAATATTGCATGTGATTATTAGTAGTATAATTTTCAACATAAACAATTATACTATTTTAAACTTCATAATGGATATAAAATAAAAGCCTTTATTGTTGAATATAACTTGTACAATAATAATACGTATATTTACTATGTAATTATAAGTTATATAATTAGTAGAAATACCTTTAATTCATATATTTACTATTTTCTATTAATACTTTTTAAATTATATTGGACGGATAAGGTTATCAGATGGCAAAGTCCAACTTACTGAGTACTTATGTGGAATTTTAAGTGAGCTGACGGCTTGCAAGTAGCGTTTCTAACAGTTACTTTTACAAATACTTATCCGGAGCCTGCAAGGCAAGGCTTATATAACATTCCAATGACTCACAGAAGTACATAGCAAACTGGCTTAATATAGTACTTATGTACAAGTATTTATATACACGTGATTGCAAGTAGACAATAATCATACAAAGACATAAGAAATTATATATAATATGGTTGAGAACCTTATATACGACTGTATTTCTTTACTAAATACGTAAACTAATTAAACACATCAAATACATTTTGAAAACATACATTTTTTAATAAATTGTCAAGACACTTTTGAAAGAACACGGGATATAACTGAGAAACTCAGCTGACTGTCAACAGACTCCTTATATTTTTGGATTTGGCTTACACTGGCTCGATGGCTATCGCTCCCGGGAATATAGAAGTTAAAACATCTTTAGACATATATAACTTCGTTTGAAACAAAAGAACGCTACGTCTGACATTGAATTTGGATTGCTGTATGTACTGTGTACGTCGAAATTTAATAAATATTATAAAGAATATATTTTTACATTTTCTTATAATGATACTTTACTTTTGTAGAATGTCTGAAACATGGTACTGATTAGGTTGGTGTTTGAGAATGAAATACGAAATAGTCTAGCACTCTCTCCTTAAAGTCATATGACCTTGAGTACAGCCTTGCAATTATTTAAGTATACGTACGTTTTCTGAATTGACCACAGCTGTTGTTAAAACTGTGCACATATGGCTTTTGTTCGTGCCTAGATACGTAGTCACAAGTAAATGCAAGTTTATCTTATTTAACCTATATTTTTTGCAATAGAACCAGACCTCGCGTTGATCAAAGAAAACCCCACTATTGCTTAACTGCTTCTTATGTCTAAAACTCATCTTATTAATATTTAAAGCCCCTAACTTACCCCTATTGCGATCAGTTATGTTTCGGAGTATTTTTTATTGATTTTCTATATATCATCAAAATAATTCCATTTTGAACAAAGATTATTATTAGCTTTTACTTCCTCCTAACCAATATAAATAATATTTGTATAGGTATTACATAAAACAAAAACAATTATATATGTAATGTGTTAATAAACGTAAAACGTGTAATTTAGCAATAAACAATTGTATTCATATAGTTGTAACAAAGCAATTATCTAAGTAGGTAAGTTAATTTATTAAGCAATTCTAAAATTCTTGTATAACTTATGAAAGTGTACTTAACAATTTTTAATTACTTCGTTTTAGCAATTCGCATTACGATAATGCTTTGTGTGATGTATTTCCAACACAAACTGTTGCAATGCAAATAATTATATTACTATTAACAATTTAACAAAACAATTAATTTGAAAAGAAGTTTATTGACGAAGATACTCAAACTTTATTGGCCTATTGGGTGGTAACTAATGTAGCGGTGAATCTTAAGCCTAAGGTTTTAGGTTCGAACCCCGACAATGCTAATTCATATTTCTTTCTATGTAAGCAAGCAACACTTGCTCGCTAAAGAAAGATATTGCTAGGAATTGGACATGACCAACAATCAAGGTGTGCGTGGCAAAGAAGGCTGATCTCCTATGTATTAAGAAAGTGTATCAATAAATTAGAAGGGTTATAGCGACACTTTTTTTAAATTAAATGATATATGTAAACTATGAATAGGCTTTCATCTAGCATGAAAAATAAAAGTCCATTTTCGCGCACAAATTGAATTCCATATTTTATGTCTCACAGTTTTTGAGAGCTTTCATATATCATTGACGTGCGATGTCATATCGAAAAATGGCTTCCACAAAATTCAGCGCGCGTTTCACTCGGAACATGATCGAGAAATAACTCTAAAATTAATTAACGAGCACGAGAGAGTATTGTGTTGAGAGAGAAGTCATTTTTCAGAAACAATCATTTTATTAAGTGTTCTAATTTAGTTTAAAACTATTTGTAGTGTAGGATTTGCATACAATTCCGATGTGGTATTTAACATTATATTGATTCCGATTTTCTCTTGTTTATTATTAACGAAAAGTCAATCTATATTTATGCCGGGTTCGTTCCGGTATCTGAGCAGTTGACGCGCGAGTTGACTCTCTTTTCCTTTTAATGGACGTATTATCTTAACTGTTAACCACAATCTATAATCACGCGATAAAGAAATTCTATTTAGTACTTTAGACAACTTTGCAACTCTGCTATACGCCCTACAGAAAAATTATACATAAAATCTCTACTGGTGACGGACGAGTCATTCTATGATTAATAAAACTACTACCTTCATTTCATTTGAACAACGCAACAAATATTGCAGATACGTTTACAAAAATACTTTGCAGTCCGGTAATTGCTGTAATATTAAAATTACTATTAGTACACTTACTTAAAATTACCAAAAGTACTTGTACAAAATATGAATATTAAATTGAACGCTGTCGAAAGACATTACGCTGCAGTGTCGTAACTGCACTTTGTCTCGTAAAGTACCTGCTCTAGTTTGCTCAATGGATTATTCTATTAGGTACCTATCAAATGACTAGTACTTTATGAAACAATTTTCAGATGATCACTAGAATATTCCCTTTATGATTTTACACTGTTACTTTAGTCGTTTGAATAGAATTTTCTAGCTTAGTCACGAATTTGCTTAATGGATTTTTTGGTCCCTCTATTTATAGATACTTAACAAATAAAATTAATAGCCTGAACCAAACAAATAATAAAGTTATAATCATTTGTAATGTAAGGCTACATTAAAAAAATACACAATACGTGAATTGATTATTAGATACAATGATTATACAAGACATAGACATATATTACTAAAGAAACACACAAAATAATAATCAAAAAAGATAACAAAAAAAAATAGGAATAGTGTGTAATGTGTGTGTGTTGTGGTCGTAACTGGCACTGGCTCCGCATTATACTGTGGAGCAGACATGTTCCTCAGCGCTGGTCAGACATACAAGATCTAATTACAATAATTTAATTCTTTAGATTCGTAAAAAATATTTTTTACAGATTTTCCTTCTGCATTCATCCTAATAACGTAAATTACGTTACGCTGTACACGGATAAAGTTACGAACATTGCGATTTATTTTGATTTAAATTCCTAAGTAAAGCTTATTTGAAATACTTCTATTGAAATAGGATTCTTTATTACGTTTTTAATCGTATTAGAGATCAGGGTACACCCACGCACCGGGGTTGCGTTATCCTTATCTTCGTACATTTATTTTTGAGCCGGACCGGTGCTTATATTAAGGGCACATTTATGAGTCACTGGACATATTTTACGTTCGTTACGTCATTTTTCTAAATGGCTTTTCAAAATTTAAACCCAGAGCCTTCACTTTAACCTCGGTGTTTAGTGAATCACCGAATTATTATTATTAATTTATGTGGCGTCATTTAACATCACGTTACGTTTGTCACGTCTTCAAATATAGTTGTCTAATATATTATTTAGTCAGACAGTACCGTAGCATCTAATGAAACCTATCCCTAATGCCCGCCTTCCACTGCGAGCGGAACGGACCCATTACGGACTCCGCTATACTCGTAATGATGAATTTCATACATTATCATTTGCATTTCCGTGGGAAACTCGGTCAACTCGCTAACATCACATGTGACTCTTTCACCTCGCTCTCTCCGCTGCGCTCGTCTCCGTTTTGGTGGAAGCACGTGTATGAAAATCATCGTTACGAGTATAGCGGAGTCCGTAATGGGTCCTTTCCGCTCGCAGTGGAAAGCGGGCATAACACGCCCAAATACCTCGGATGAATGTATTGCCCCTGCACCTGCTTTTGAGAGATTACCGTAACGTCAAATACTCGTCTTCTCGGGCTACAGGAGTCTTGTAATATTGAGTACATTTGTGTTTGTACACATGTGTAGCACCTATTTATGGCCACTACCAATAGAGACTATTGAGGAGGCCTCATAGCCTAGCGATCTTATTAAGTGGCAGCTAGGTGAGGGGTACCTAAAAAAAAATGTTGTGGGTAAATTTGGGTAAATTTGTTCTCGGCCTTTGGGAGGGTTGTGCGGTACCGGGCGAGTGCCTAAACCGTACATGGAGGACACGGTCGAATTTCTAAAGACAAGCACGAATTATAAAAATCCTATACTTGACGCTGGCTAATGCACAAATCGTGCCAGAGCTATTAAAAAAAAAGAGACCATTGAATATACAGTCAAAACCGTTTACGACGACATCGTTTAGAACAACATACCGGTTATATTGATCAAAGGCTGAATTATATTGTATTAATAACAACTTAATAACAACGTCATCGGCTGTTACAACTATCGGTTTTTACGACCAAATATGCGTAGTCCCTTCGATGTCGTTATAACAGATTTTGTCTGTAAATATAAGTCTAAGTATATCATTGAAACTTTAGGTTTTAGTAATGACACAGTTAATAAGAGCCGTCTACGTGTGACTGCGCTCAGCGTAACTAGAGCGTTGTAATAATTGTCTTAAGTAATAATGTTACACCTAGCGATTGCTACTATAAACACTTCAATTCCTTCTAAAATAGGCTATCTTTTTGGCTTTTTAATGGCTATTATTTTTTCTACTTATGAGAATTTATTATATTGTTATAAGTTGTTTTGCTATCCATTTAGGTGGAACTCTTAATAATGTAAATAATCTTTTACGTTACTCAACTGTATTGATACTAATATTGACTCGACTTAGGTGGAAACACCTTTATTCGAGTACTACACTACACTAACACTAAGTCCATATAATACACTATTACTCCACCGACGGAGTGAAGGCCAAATCCTTCCACTTGTCCCTACTCGCGACAATTTTTCAATTCTGCCCCGCTATCATTTTTTCTTCCCACTTGTCCATTCCAAGTAAGAGAATTCTTGACCCTTCTGCCATTACAAACGCGGGCAAATAACCGGCCCATATTCGCTTTTACTTTTTTAACTATACTAAATAGTTTAGTATTTAAAAGTTTTGCTCAATTTCTAAACATTAATTAAAAATTAGTTTTGTTTAATGAAATACTTTTGTTTGTCATTTGTTATACTTTCCTGCTACGGCATACTAAATACTAAGTTATTATGAATCCTCGTTTAAATTCATCTACTAAATTTACACATATATATATATATTATAACATATTTTTATACATTTCAACTATACGTATTGAAAAGTTGCAAAGCCCCAAAACGTTTCATTTGGCAGTGGTGCCAACTTATTGCAGCGGAACGATAAAAACTTTTATTTGACGCATATTTCAGTATTACACGAATTTTAAGTTATTTTTATCACAGCTGTAGATTGCTATATGAGTTTTCTATTTATACTCAACAGTATAGAAGTTCAAATTTGCATCTGCAAAACACTTTTTTAATAACTGCTGGCTTCTGAGTTCTGGGCTTAACGATATTATAGGTACACTTAACAAAAAGACCAAACATGAAAACCAAAGTTAAAAACAGTCCTTTCATATTGAAATATATTAAAGCCGATAGTTTTTTAGAACTCTGGAAGTATAAAAATCTTTTATAATACAATATTTTTTACCTTAAATTTGGCTTCAACAATATAAATTTATGAAACAGGAAGTATGAAAACAAAACAAATTAAAGTTTAGCTGTCCCTTGGAGAGGGAGATGCGCAGATGTACTGTAGGTAATCTGTATACCAAAGAATTGTAGCTCCTCATTCACAGATTAAAAAATCGGTTGTCTGTAAAGTCGGTTTACTGACGATAGTTGAACGTGACAACGTCATAAGAAAATACTGATGGAATGGTTGCATTTTTCAAAAGATAATTTTAATCTTATTTGTTTGATAGATATTTTGTATGGTTATAGAGAAGCAGGTAAATGGAAATCACAATTGAATTAATCGATTACAATATAATCGGTATAATACGATATATACTTTATATACAATAAAGATCTCAAACGCTGCCGAACGCGGAGGCCGATTGTGCCTCTTTGTCGCTCGTTCCGCGCTCTCGCTTGCACTTCAAGCCTTAAATGGAACGCCTCAGAGCGGCGGCGTTACCTCCGCATGCGTCATGTTTTTTCGTGCGTGCAGCCGGCTCCATCGAATTATAAGACGTTGTCACGTCAAAAATATAGCTCAGAGAATTCCATTTTCATCGTACATGAAACTAAGGAACATAATATTCTAATTTCCATTGTCACGATAGTATTACGGAAGCTACCACAAAGTAATCAATGCCATTTGGTGGTAAAAATGAGGAATTATCAGGATATCATTTTGATATATAACTTTATTTATACTAACTTCTAATTAGTTGACTGTTTTGTTTTTCTTTCTTTAATTAAAACGTTAAATTTGTTTGCCTACCCATATATGTATGTACTTTTTGTAACCACTCAATATGACTTTGCTGTGGAATGAAAGCCTGGTTATCCATATCACAGGTTCTTGCCTAGTTTGGAAACCAGTCTCCTAATACCTACTCATCTGTAATCTTATTGTTTGTTGTAAATGTTATATGGGAGAAAATAAAAATTATTCTTATTCTTATATTATCATTATCACCAGCCTTTAAACAAGAGTGCGAGCATAGTGTGTTTGAATGTGCACAAATGTTGTTTTTTAGTATCGTCTTGTTTCTACGGTAAAGGAAAACATTGTATTGTTTGCGTTCAAAAACTAATTCGAATCTTCAATTAATTCCCTTAATAGATTCCCTCAAAAATAAAGTCCTTTTATTAGAATTAGAGAGCTTAATTAAACGAAGTCAATTAAAATGTTTCGGGATAACGAAAGAAAGGGGAATTTTCTACACTTTGATCAATGAAGTATCTATATATATAGGAGTCTTGTTTAAATGTAGGCATAAAAAATAATAAATATGGCTTCTGAACCTTTAGGGCATGTGGCAGATAAAACGATCGGGGTAGATAATTTTACTGGTATTGCTAATGTTAAAATTAAACTTTTATAACGCATAAACGAGAATGGATTATACTCGTATTATTTAGACTACACTTTAAGTGCTTTTCAGTAATCGTGGTCAATTACCAAATGCTTATTATTTTATAGGGAATATTCAGGAGTTACAGGAATTAAGCTTTGGAGGTAGATTTTGTACTGCCGTTGTTTATATTATAACAATATTACACAAAACATACTCAAACAACTCAGAAAAACTTGGACATAAAAGTTTTTAAAATAAAATGTCAATGTTAAATGCATTATTAAATACAAAAATTTCCCACCACATGTGTTCGATTTTTAAATAACGAAACAGATAAAGAAAACAAGTGCAATCGATTTTATATCCTTCAGTCACGGCACGTTTGACTCGAAGTGGAAAACCTACTTCACAATAGTGAGCCTTCGACACATTAGATACCTTGGACATGGTAATGACCTATTTTATTGTTATTGTCTTAATATTTATCACCTTTGCACGAATATTGTTAAGGTCAAACAGGGTGTTAACTTGAAATTCAATTGCAATGTTTATTTCTTTTATAAGATTAATTAAATTGATGTGGGACCAGATGACCTCAAAGCCTGACTGATATTACATCTTACCATAAACTATGAAGACAATACACGACAAACTGATGTTCAAAAAGACCACGAAAAACTAAAAAACAGATTTTAAAACAGTTCATATGTGACAATTAAATCGATCAGTGTTTTAGTTAAAACAATTTAATTCGATTAAAATTAGACATAACATTCCATACAAATATACTCGTATACCTATGAGTGTATTTGAAGAATATGATATTGCTATCCCAAGACACGTTCATATAATAATTAATAATTAGCTTTGTTATGACGTTAATCAATAACAACCACTAACATACCAAATTAATTTGACAGGTTATGTAACCAGTTGATTAGCTTGTTATCCACATTGTTGAAAGTAATATTGTTACTTTCGTTTCGTAATCCATGACGAAAAACTGGATACAAAATAATCAGAAGAAATTCAACGAATTATTGTGTTGATATTTCTATATTTTCGTTACCAAACGAAGAATATAAATCTAATAAATCTAATATTTTCGTGACATATGTTATGGTAATTTCATCTCTGACTTTCCAAGTCATTATTAGTGTTCGTAATAGACAATTATTTTATTAATTTTGTTTAGGGTAATGCATAATTTGACACGCCCAATCGGCATATTCCATTTCAGACTCTCTTTTGTTTTGTTCGAATGGTTACACGCACTTGTAGTTGTTTCCATATTTGCCAATGTTGATTTAATTATATTATTTCGTGAGTGTTTTGTCAGTGCTGTGAAATTGGGTTTGTGAAAGGAAGTATATATATTATTATCAGTCTTACGTTTCGAATTGCTTCTATAATAATGTTTCCCTTATGCCTACGACTGTGCGCCTCTTTCGTCAATTGAGTTGAATCAAAGATAAATCGAAGTATATAAATAATTGTACTCAGGGCTTAATATTGCAAATATAAGTTTTGTATCAACGAAACCGTCATTTTTTTTTAAATAGTAAATAACATTTATAATAATGTTTGACTTAATAACTAGAATCTCTTACTTGGTTACAAACAATCTTAGTTAATGCATTGATACTACGAGTGGTAGTAGTTTGTCGTAACGTCCTGATTCGAAACATCATATATCTTGATAAATTACATTACAATGTGACCAAATGCAGTTATTTTAACTGGTATCTGACCCTAATTTTAGGTCCAACTGTCATGTGATTCATTGAGTGTATACAGAAATAATTTAGATATTTAATAACTGATAAATTCTTACGTATTGTGTTTCATCAAAAGTACTCTTTTGTCACTTTCCGTCAAATTGTATTTACGCTATAATAAAAAGAGACCGAATAGTGCTTTTGTTAAATGAATAGGATTTATTTAGTTTCTATCTATAAGTTAGTATGTAACATTAAATGACTAATCTATAATATTAAAGTAGTCTATGCTCATTAGTAGTATTTTATAAAGATTCATATTTCTTTAAAAAGTTATAAAATCAAACGGAAACATACGATATCGCACCGTCACGGTACATTTACAGCCTTAATAGCAAATTCATTCAATAATTCATTTATTCAAAGATTTTACTTCGACGGCTTCAGAAATTATGATGTGCGCTCGTCGGGAAAATGTATAGTTATTTTTACTGTTTTTGTAACTGAAAAAGGAAATTTTTCAATGCTTTATAGCAAGTCGGAAACAAATAGTGATTTATTGCGACAAAATAATTTAGAATAATGAACGATAACGTCACTGTAGAATGATAACCTCGTTTGTCAAAAACTTTTATTTTTTATTCTTAGAATCTTATGTCATTTAACTGGTATAATCATGCAGGACTTATTAATGTTATTATTAATTATTATAAATAAGTATTTTTTACCATCTAAAACTATGGACAAAAACATATAATAATATTTTAACGAACATTGACGAAATTATACATTTTTTTCATTTCCTGTAATGTTGGGTTCTCTGGACACACGAGGTTATCATTCTACAACGACGATAAGTAATATATCAAAAGAATTGATAAATATGGCTTAAAAAAAACAGTGGCCCTACAACTTTTGGAGTTGGCTCTAGATTTCTGTTTTCAGTTTCGTGACAGTTATAGTTAAGTAGGTGGAGTTGGAAAAGAGCCACTAAAAGTCCATTGGGGTTCGCACTTAGGTTCTCAAGGATAAACGTCGCTCAAGCCATTAGTTCATCACTGCTCATGGTTTCTTGAATTATAAAATTATCACTTATTCATTTTTTAACAAAAATTTTTTTAGTTTTATGTTATACAAATTGGTATCTGTGATTAAGTATTTGTTTGAAAAGGGCGACTCCATCTCTATAGTCGGACGTTCCAGCTTTTGCATAACTCATTTAATTAATTGAATATAACAATTAGAATATATAAGATTTTCACATAACCATTATAAACAGATAACAATTAATATTTTCTTATGCGTATTGTACGGAAACGGAGGTAATTAGGAAATACATTGAAACAATCAATTACGAAATACACATTATACATTTTCGCTTTACAATCAACAATGCGATTATTTTACATTATGGGTATTAAACGGTATTACAAAAATGCATGCGCAAGCACATGACAGTTGACCGTGAGAATATTTCATAACTCATACAATGGCCATTTAAAACTTGAGACACGCTTGCTGTGGCATTTGCATGTCTACCTGCCATTGAGTAATTCACGGCAGCGTAATTAACAGTTGAACCACCAATTATACCTCTTTCTCCCTTCTTTCTATTAACTTACTATACACGATAAAAATAATACAAAACGCAAAATATTACTTAGTAACTTTGTAACTAGAAAAAGTGCTTGAATATGAAAAAATTGTTTCGAGGCGAATGCGCGCACTGTCATGCCCTTGTCTGCGATATTAATATTTTGGACGTAGTAATTATTTTTAAATTAATTCCTATGTGTCGAAAACGTCACAACATCGAGCGTAGGAACAAGGCCGGCTACGCACTTGCGAGCTTTCTGGCAATGTGAGTTTCCATAGGCTTGCAATCTTCAACGTTATCATTTAACATCACCACTAATTTCATCACCCTTCTCACTCTCTCTCATTCGGTCTCAATCGCTCCCTCTATTTTCTTCAACAAAAACGCTACATATCTTCGGGACGTTAAGTAAAAATTTTACCCTCATGCGCCTACAGAAGTTTAACTTCAAAAAAATATTCGGTTGTAAATATATTACATCAAAGTTGTGGCCGCAAGTATCAGTAGTAATAAAAGAATAAACCTGTTTCATCTGTTTTTTTACGTACGTAACTCTTAAATCACCGATTACGAAACTTTCAAATCCATTTAATCTAAAATGGCACGATAGTAAGGCGAGATAAAAGTAAAAATGTTAGTACAAAAAATTAATAGATTATAATAATGAGGCCGTAAATATTTTAAACTATTTTATACCTGTTATAGAATCACCAATTACGAAACTTTCAAGTCCACTTAACGCAGAAAGGCACGAAAGAATTTTCGTACTTAAAACACGGATCGGCAGCTGAGATAGCCAACTGTAAGAATTTAATGAAACACATCTGTAAATACTTTTCTAAAGAATACAATAAGCACATTGTTAAACTTCATAAAAGGTCGTTGCCGCGTTGTTGAACATTAATGAATTGTTATTTTTCCTACCTTTTTCTCCAGTATAGAGATCGTTTTTGCTTCAATTAACCTTGAAATGAGGAAAACTTTTTACTCTGGGAAGAAAAGCGTGAAGCCATTATCTCTAACAATGCTCTTATCTTCTCAGACAGAGGAATTTTAGACTTTTTAGTGTGGCTGTCATACTATTATGCCTCTTACATCACTCTCATTTGTTTGCATATCATTAAGCAAACTTTCATTAAAACATGTTTTAAATAGGATTGAAAGTTGCCTCGCAAATGCACTTCAGTAATGTATGAAGAGCTTTTCTTCACTAATTAGTAAGTTATGAAAGGACCGTGTTATTCAATAATGAATTAAAAGGTGTCATATAATTATGCATAAATAAAAAATAAAATAAATCAGTGGCGCTGCAACCTCTTTTAGGTCTGGGCCTCACATTTCTGAATCTGTTTCATGATCATTTTTTTCAATCCAATAGGCAAGTAGGTGATCAGCCTTCTGTGCCTGACACACGCCGTCGACTTTTTGGGTCTAAGTCATGTCGGTTTCCTTCACCGTTCGAGCGAATGTTAGATAGCGCACATAGAAAGTAATTCCATTGGTGCACAGCCGGGGATCGAACCTACGACCTCAGGGATGAGAGTCGCAGGCTGAAGCCACTAGGCCAACACTGCTCTTATGCGTTAAAAGAAGAAAAATATGCAAAATTAAATTTCCTAAAATATAATAATGATAAAAGTTTCGAGCTCGTCGCCGGTAACAGTTACAGATCATAGACAAATACAAAAAGGATTTCGTATTCTAACAACAACATGTATTTATTTAATATATTTAATAGTATTTATCCAATAACAATTTTGTACATAAATCCTTTATCATATTGCAAAATTGCTTTAACAAAATGAATAAACGACCTTTATAATTGTAGAAATCCCGAACACGGCCGCAGTAATTTAACACAGTTCTCGTAAATGCGAAAATGTCCAGCGAATGTAACAGGCCCCTAACAATGTACCAAATTGTACGTACGCCCGAAATAATAATAATTAATGAAACACCGTGACTACGAAACGAAAACGTTTTGTTTTATACCCAAACCCTTTAGGCATTTTAACTCATTGGTACATTCAAGTATTCTGCACGTTGCTTAATTGATGTTACATTTGATATTTTTGATTAAGGATCAAGTATTAATGCTACGTATACGATTTTTTTTTTAAAGACAATTCACACCAATTGACCTAGTCCCATACTAAGCTGGTGAAGCTTGTGTTATGGGTACTAGGCAACGGATATACATACATATTATAGATAGAGGGATATATAAATACATATTTAAACACCCAAGACCTAAGCACAACACCAAATGCTCATCACATCGATGTTTGTCTCAGCCGGGGATCGAACCCGGGACCCATGGATTCGCAGTCAGGGGTACTAACCGCTAGACCAATGAGCCGTCAAATGTTTGAAAACAGAATTATTTTTACGACATATATACATGTCGAATGTAAAGAAAGTTCCTTTGGGGTGTTTGATGTCATACCTATAATTTCTTATATATTACATCACTCAACTCTCGTATCTTGGTTTAACACACCTAACGCTGCTGTCAATTGACTCTGCCTCTTTGTAACTTTGTGATCCGATTTTTCAAGTAAAACTTCTTTAGGTGAGACTAGGGAGTAACTCAGATTTTTTTTCTGACGGAAGTGACGCTTTTTGTGTAGTTAGTTAGTCTGTGTATTTTCCGTTATTTAAAAATTTATTTATTTTAATTTCGCTCTCAGGAATCTCAGCCGTTAGTTGATTTTTTAGAAGAAAAATTTGATCTATCTATGAATACTTTTCGACTTGATTCAACAACGCGTTTCCGTACAACGAAAGATGCTGTATTTTCAAGAAAAGTAGCAAATTTAGAGAGTAAAATTTATGTTTCACATTATAGTTACCACAAACCTATAATTTCATACGTAAGACATTATGATGACATTAAATTACCTGTTTCGAATGAATAATATAAATATAACATTTGAATAATCTTTGTAAAGCACATCATGAATAATAAATATAATTGAATTAGAATATGGTATTTATTATTTAATCATTTCAGTGATATATGCCGTCAACGCCAAAGAGGTTTTACTTCAATCGCGCGTAAAGGTTACACGCGCACGTTAGTTTTTTTTTTTATTATTATAAAGATGCGGGCTGTTTACTAATTTTAAATATAGAATAACAATTGCTAAAATAATCAAGCGTTAACTATCTCACTAATAATTGTCTTTGTTTTGGTAATTGCTACCCATTCTATTTTACGGCTTTAGGCCATTGTTACCTCATAATTCGTCGTATATTAAGCATAATGCGTGCAATTTGTACGTGTACCGGTTTGGAAGCAAATAGCAATATATCGGCGAGAAACTGTCCGACCGGCCGGAACGATCGCTTTCTCGTACTGCGTGCCGCCTCTGTGACGCACATACCCTGAGAGCTTGCAAATTTTATCAAAACTTATATAAGGGTCTGTTCTTGGCTCTTAGTGTACGATTTAGATTTGAGACGTCTCGACTCTGAATCTGCGGTGTAGTAGCATTTTTTATGTACAGAAGGCAAACGGGCAGGAGATGATGTGAGGCTGATGTTAAGTGATACCGCCCATGGACTGGACACTCACATAACCAGAAGGCTCGGAAGTGCGTTGCCGGTCTTTTAATTATGGCACCTGGAGTATTTTACAGAATGGTGATTTAAGTCATAAAACAAAAAGTAACGAATGATAAATAACCAACAGGATACGGCATTTTAATGAAAATGTTTATCTATTCTAAACTTGTCTTTCTAAATTAGTGTAAAATTCTTATAGTATATTGAGCTTTATATTATCTATTTCAAAAATATGGTCACAATTTTTAGTCAAATTATATTCAGTCACAAAACATGTTCTTACAATTAACAGTAATGTGAAGTTTAGCTCCTAAACTATTCCGATCACGATATCGACGCTACGTGCGGTGTATGTAGGCCAAACTGTTACGAACAGGCATTGTGTTGGCATAATTTTTAATCACAAATACAGTCCTTTGGCTTTGCGCCTATATTTCTAACGAGACCTGGATAGACGCCCTATTCACGGTACAAAGAATTCCGTTTCCGAGTTCCTTATATTTATTATTAAGAATAAAATAGGAAAATATATCGAGAATGTTTTTGTACGTAATATATCGCATTTGAATAGATATAGGTAGAAAGAAAGAGACATGAAGATATTTTATTTTTTCCTTCATTATTTGTTTATTCTTCGGGTGCATTAAAATCTAGTACTTTGGAAATTCGACATGCACTTACATTAAAATATAAATTTATTTTTAAAACGTATTATACTTAATATTTTAGGCTTAAAACTATTTTAATAAAGGGACCTTTCGTCTTCTTTATAATGTTGTGATTAAAAGAGACAGATCATCAAAAAATCTTTTAGTATTTATGGAAAAAATGCTAGCTTTAAATTATTTTCAATATTTGTAATCCTTTCAAGTTTCCGTCTCTTAATCAAATTCCGTACTTATATCCTAAGGTTAAAGAATAACGCAAGATTCGTTTCAGCAAAAAAATATGAAACAAATAGTGAGGGGAGCGAGGAGTGCTTTGATTTCCGTGATTCTATTTGTACGGATTTATTGAACAAATATGACCATTTTTCCGCTTTCATTTCAGTGATTACATATTTTGTTAGAGAAAACGTATATCGTGGTCACGTTTATATAGAATAAGCACATATTACAGTATGTTCATATAACAAGTACAGCCCTGAGATTCTGTAACTCACTTTTCGAACTCACACAGCGGTTTTCGCAACGGCGGTCGCTCTCAAATCAGTCGTGAAGCAGTCATTTTATGATTTGGCATTCTAATAAACAATAAACTACAAGCTCCCACCTTTTCAGATGCAAAAACCGCTGTGTGAGTTCGAAAAGTGAGTTACAGAATCGCAGGGCAGGACTTGACTCATGAAGTGATGCAAATTAAAATCTGTAACTAATTCTTTTTTATAAAAAAATCCATTGAACTGGTTTCTTTATATTACTTTTTATATAACACTGGAGTCCTTCTCGGCTCTTTAGCGAATAAAATTTACATCAATGTATAGTTCTACCTTGTAAGTGTTTGAAATTTTCTGTAATTTATTTCTAAAATCAACCTTCCCATGAAAATCAAAAACGCCCGTTATTTGCGCAATATTTCGACCAGTATGTAGTTGTTGTTTGTAGAATCAATAGCTTCGACGTATATAAAGAAAAAGTGATACTTCACTGAGAACTATATTTAATAAAGACTTTAAAATAAACACCTAGCAAAGATTAGGCCTGGCTAATATTTATAAAAAAAAAAAAAAAATTATTATGTAAATAAAACCATAAATACGTATTCGAATTATTTTCTTATATTAATTATAACTAGGATTCGGATGTTTATACATTCATTACTATTACCAACAGCTATCAACAGCTAAGAAGACAAAACGGAAAGTGTCATTAATATTAAAGAGTCAACATTGTTTGCCTTTCCTTCGTAGATCGTTTATTTCTTCAAACCTCAACTCCTATATTCACAAAATACAGTTATATCCAACGTTCATAGACAATTGTAAAGATATCTTTGCGACACGAACAAATTGCTGTATAAATCGAGGAAAAAGCAATATTCTCTCAGCGTGGTAAAGTTTGTAAATTGTGTTACAGAATATATAGCATAACATTCGCGTATGAATGAACATTCTTAAAATACAAGTAAGCTTCAGCAAAATTTATATTATGATAGCTAATTTATTTAATATTAAATGTTGGTTAGACCCTCTTATCTTTGTTGTTTATGCATAGAACAAAGCTCAGAGCGTTCCAAGCGAAACAATAATTGTGTCAGGTGGTCTCGTCTTTTGTCCATTAAAGGTTAAAGGAGCTTCTCCATTTATAAATCTATTGAAATGACCTACTTTATAAAAATAAATATTCTAAGAAAAACTTGTCGTCGTTTGTTGCAAATGTCAATCATCTTAATTTTTTGACATACTTAATTTGTTGTTTTTATCACAATTAAGTGATCAGTTAACTACAAGTTTAGACCATTGAGTTTATCATTGATTTCTATCAAATTCATTGTAAAAAGGAAAACTATTATCGTCTAGGGGTAGTTGTCAAATTCCGGGCAGCTGACATATTTACGCTCGGCACCCGACTCTCAATTTGGTTACACCCACTGTTGGATTATTGATCCCAAATGTATACCTCAACTTGGGATTATCCAATAAATTTTAGCCAATAAAGCTTTAAAATGGGACAGGGAGTTCACTACTTAATGGCAGACGTTTTAATATAGTTTAGCCAAAATAATCACTGAAAAGGGGTTTTTAGTTTTAGATATTAATGATTTCGATTTCATATTATTGAGGTCATATGTTCGAACCTTTTTCAATTTAAACTTATTCGAATATTTTCTTCGAATGAAACCATCATAAGGTAACCGTCGTATCATAGGGTAAGACCCGACCTTAAATCCAAACATCAATGATTTATGCAAGACTGGTCAATGAAAAATACGTAGGAGGCACCATTGGATTACGAGTCTTCATAATATAATGTATTAAAACGATTTTAATATACATAATCCTGACGGAGCTTTTTTATTATTTTTTGTATTTGGAGCACAAAATTAGGACAAAGTCAAACACATGATACAACAAACAAATTGACGTACATTCAAAAATATGAAAACCGGTGCTGTCCCTACTTGAGGACACGACCAAGGCAATGCTTATAAGATAAAACTAACAAGTAATTTTCTTTTGTTTCAGATGTGAATATGAAATAAGAACGTGCCAAAATGTCATCAAAAAACCTAAAGACTGTATTAAATTTCTAAAAATATTTTGGTGACTTTGAGATCGTATTAATGTTACGGTGAAAATAAGACATATACGATGGGGCGGTGGCGATGGAGATTCGCAATCGCTACGATCCTGTTACTCATCATAAAGGATGGACAGTGTCAAGGTAAGCAGTTATTTATAAAAATGTGTGCGTGTACTAGGTGTATACACGTAAGAAGTGAAACTTCTTTATGACCTTATTTTTCGAAAAATGATCTACTAGATAAAGTTTAACTATTTCAAATCTTTATTTTGTTTCACAAAAATGTATAGTGCATATCCAGTGTACGTTATTTCCTGGAATGTAACAAACATTACAACTAGACATGTTTTTACAGCCAATTTGCTTTTTTTAAAAACTTATAAAATAGATAAAACTAAAGTTATAATGTTTCGAAAGGTTTTAACAAAAACAAACTATATTTAACAATAAGGTAAACTACCTGGTAATGCAATCTTTAGATGAGATTTGCATTTAAACAGTAATAATTGTATCATGTTATTAATATTTATTTTTGTGAACTTATTAATACTGATACGTGTAGGTGAATGATGGAGAGGAATAATTTATACTATCGTATGTTTATAAAGGTCTGGACCGACTTCTAACCTCTGAGTAACTTTGCTATATTAATATGCAAAATATATAAAAATTAATAGGCTGGGTATGTAAAAGTAAATAGTAGACCGGGATAGGCTGCGATGTTTAATAAGTTGATAACATCTATATCAGCGCTTGTCACGAGAACAATATGCGTAATCCAATCTAGGGGTAACAAGTAACTGACAAATTGACTAGTATTTATTTTCACCCCATAATTATATTGTAGAGTTGGGCAAAAATAAGTTGGCAAAAAAGTGTAAATAGCATTATCATGAGATACGTAGTGTTGATAATTCAATTTACCTCCCCTCCGGTTAAGGGAGAGTTCAAGTATTATGTAACAAATTGGGGGGGGGGGGGTCATTTTGTAAAACGTTACGATGAGGGGCGGGGATTAAATTACGCGTTATTGTTACTATTATTTTCGACTTTCCAGTACTTTACACCACATTATGAACTTTTAGGTATAAAGAGTGACTGTTGGCTAAAGTACTGTACTTGGGTACAGAAAAACGTTACGGCGCGTTACATGGGGGGGGGGGGGTCAATAATCTACAAAAATTGCGTGACGTAATACTTGAACGCTCCCTAAGGCTGCGCAGGATACACACTTTGTTTGGAGATAACTGTCACGATTGGATTTCATAAGCCTGTTTACGAAGTTTAAAAGTAATAAAGCAAAAAGTATTGGTGGCAGTCACGTGTGCCGCCTAACCGACGCTCCATTTATTATTCAAAGCTACTCACAAGCGACTGCCAGCGATCGCTTCGTAAAATTAAGCTTCATTCATACGCTAACAGCCTCTACTATTCAAAACAGAGATGTATAGAGCAATTAGGATGCCATAGGGGTTTGTTAAGTAACAGCAAATTCCAAGTGGTATCGATTTACGTGTGTTTCAGAAGATTCATTGCTAACAAGAATGTCGTTTGTTGAACGTTTATAAAGTATTTAATCAAAATATATTCGAAATTTGAAAATTTGACAGTTTCATTGTTTTCTGTGTCTATTGTTAACCCTTTAGACAAGACTGTTGTGTATGCTGCCACTATTCAGTGGGCAAAGACAAGCCTTTTAGACAGTCACGTTTAAAATAACGTTGCAGTATTCATATATTCGAATTCATTTATTTATTTATTTATTTGCTTAATGGTATTCCTACAGCTACTTACAAGTACTATACAATATTCAAAAAATTACACTATACACAAGAGCCAAAAATGGAATACACATTTAAACATACACAAAACACAGTTACACCTGTACAAATACAAAAAATACAAAAAATTTACAAAGAATATATGTATGTATGTATGTAAATTCTAAATTCTACGATTCACAGTTCATTACAACATATTTATTATAAAGAAGGAAAAACAAAGCCATTCTATCTAATAAAAGATACTAGATTTTTTATATCATTTCTCAAGCATTTTTTAGATACATTAAATATTTCTATTTGCTGGTAATTCCTATTATAATCTGAAGGTATCCGATGCATGACTGAGTTACGCAAATAGTTTGAATTAAACCGATTTAATTTATCTTTAAAAATTCATATTAACACATAGACTAGATTATACCCGTAGTTTAAACCTGCAGTAATTAAAGATTTGTGTTCCGAGAATTGCGTAGTAATACATAAGGAACAAAACATTCAATAGCTAATTCATGCTCAGATTCTTAAGAGAATAAAACATCAAACTAATTCTTAACTTAACTTACTTAAATACAGTTAAATAAATTTCACAAAAATGGCGCTGCTCTATGCTATAAAACAATAATCTTTCGATCTGACCTTGCCGGAACACCTTATGGCGATTACATCATTACTTAGGTAATATTCGAGGTTATAATAGAAATAAGTAGAGCAGTAAAAGGTGGTCATAACGATGTAATATAGCGTTGTCTCCGCCGGAGGGAAACCAAACATTGTTGGAGGTGCGTACGTGAGGGGCCTCACTAATTGGGGATCTGCCACCGTTGATATTGGCTATGAGTTTTGTGAATTTTGCATTCAATAACTTTGTTTGAGTTATGACAAAACTCACCAAACACACCGTAAAAACTAGAATTGTTTGACACTGTTGAAATTCACTGTCCGTCAAAATAATTACGCTGTGATGAAATGTGACAGATCGGTATTTAGAATTTAGGTTTTATCTCTATATTTATAAAATTCTCGTGTCACAATGTTCGTTTCCATGCTCCTCCGAAACGGCTCGACCTATTTTTATGTAATTTTTTATCAGTCATCAGTAAGTCTGAGAATCGGCTGCTATCTATATTTCAAACCCCTAAATGATAAGGGGTGTCCACCTCAAAAAACTTGATTGATTTTTTTATGATACAGCATACAAAAATACATACAACCCATAATTTTCATGTACCCTCTGCGATCAACCCTTATTTTTTATTTGTTTGTTAAGAATTTATAACTTGAACTCTCTGTATATAGAGAAAAATCACAGAAAAACCTAAAAAGTTTTCGTTCCGAAAATTCGAACAGTCTCTGGTGTAGCATAGCAAAATATTCCATGTTGGTATATACTAAAAAAGGTAGGCTAAGTAAAATCATAAACGTAGTTCGCGGGCGCAGCTAGTAACATTATATTTTGTACAGTGTTTAAAATGTTCAATATGATTCTGTATGTTTTAATTAAAAATGCTTTATCACGGAGAAAGTTTGTAATGTTGTACTAACATGGAGTGAGCTGGTTTTTTGTTTAATTAATCAAGAGTCACGATGATGGCCACAAGACAGTTTTAGGCAAAAGGTACATAAACGTTCGAAAAATCTCACTATTTAGTTCAAAGACAGCATTTTTCACAAGACAAAACCTTTAAAGGTTTTTTGTCTTAACAGATAAAATAATACTGAATTTTCATTTCTCATTTCTCCCTGTTAGTTTTACAGAATGCTTCAGGGGATGGTATTTTCTTTAAAAATATTTCTATCGTTTCAATTCTTTCAATGTACAAGACGTTCACAGCAAACGGTCTAGGACTAACGAATAAACATTGTTTTATACAAACAGCTACTTTCAAACGATGGTTCTAGACTTTAATTATACATTACTATATATAGATGTAAGGTTTTATTGTATACGTTACAATAAAACCTTACATCTAGGAACACAAAAATAACAATAAACACTGATTGTATATTTGTAAACGGGCACACACAGCATTCTTTATACTTTATAACTATTGTTAAGTAACGTAATTATTACAAACTATAAGTATGTGATAAAAAGAGAGACATATAAATAAAAAGGTATTGCAAAAAGAGCTGTGTTGGCGTTGTGACTTCAGCGTGTGAGTCTCATATCTGAGGTCGTAGTTTCGATCCCCGGCTGTGCAACAATGGACTTCTATGTGCGCATTTAACACTCACTCGAACGGTGAAGGAGAATATTGTGAGAAAACCGGTTGCTTTAGACCCAAAAAGTCGACGGCGTATGTCAGGGACAGTAGGCTGTTCACCTACTTGCCTATTAGATTGACAAATGGTCATAAAACAGATACAGAAATCCAAGCTCAGACCTAAACAGGGTGTAGCGCCACTGATTTTTTAATGTTTTATTGAAAGAAATTGAAAAAGATAGCTTTGTGAAACTGTGACAAACGGTGACAAAGCAGGATAGTTCATAAACACTAAGCCAATATTATAATAATTTAACTTGAGCTGTTTTGTCTACTTGCCACATTGCCACAATTTGCCAGTATAAGAAAATATAGACTAAAAAGCAATTGAATCGCATAGATTAAAAACAAAATTACAAATTATTTGAGAAGTCTCTTTATATATTTAAACCACTAAATATGATACCATATTAAAAGGTAGGATTTTGTTGTGCATCTAAAACAATATCAACAAACAACGTTGGCAAATTTTTATATTAAAGCAGTGAATTTCAATTACCTTCTTCAAAAATAATCTGTATTTTAATTGTTAGCCTGTCTGTGGCAGTGATAGCTTTCAACAAAGTCTTTGGAACAAAACAATTTTTAGAAAACATTTATTATATTTTAAATCTCTGTGCTTAAACCTCGACTTTCGTCGTAGCTCAAACTTGATCTTAAAAGTTCTGGATTCGATTCACGATTCCACTTCATATGTATGAAACTTTCCCTAGATGTAGAATTCTATTATTAGAACCGAATCAATTTTTTGAAGTTATACTTCTTTAGGCGCGTTATGAAAAATTGATGAGAGTGAAATTTTACGATTGCGCGCGCACCGTGACACAAAGTTGTCAGTGTGATTATAGCATGCGCGAGCGAGATGGGAATAAGACAATCTACAAGTAAAAAGAAATAGAATATGCGTGAAGTTAGCCAAGAATTTTGAATGACCATAATGACATTTACCTTTTAAACAAATAAAGGACTTTTAATTATTTTTTCAAAGTAATTTAGCAATGTTTTTTCACAAAGACCTATTGTTACTTAGTTAAAAGGTTATGAAACATACCAAGTTATTAAATATAATAAAATAACAATAATAATAATAATTGTTATTAATATTAATTAATAATTGAATAATATACTATTTTTTTTTTTTTTTGGAAATTAGCCTATCACTTTTGTAGTAATATAAATACATAAAGCCTTGTATCTTCCTTGTTTTATTTATAGCTGCTAGTTTGTTTGTCGTTCTCCTAATTTATAAATTTTGTGCTGTCATGTTTTGTCTTGTTTTACTTTGTATTGTATTTTTTATCAGCGAAACTTTTTGTGGATATGTCCAATGGGTTTATTTTATGTTTTACTTTTATTTTATACTTAATAAATAAATATACTATGAATTGTGAACGGCCTTATGACCTTTTGAAGTCGGTTAAAGGGTTACTTTGCTGCATAATATTTTAGAATACATTAGGAAAAACTTAATTACAGTGGTGTGGGATTATACTGCCGATCCCTTTTGGTCCCTCGGAGCGTCACGTGCACGGCCGTAACATCTGCCTAATTACCTCCGATTTACGATCTGGTGGCAATTAATAATTCATCAACTCTAAACACATATGCCACCTACAGTTTGACTTTGTTTTGACATTAACATGTTTTTCCAAAACTAAACTTGCCTTATAGTTATAACCCCGTTTGTTCAGTGGTAGCGCGATGTTTTAAAACCTATAAAATAAAAAAAATAATCAGGGGCGCTACAACCTTTTTAGATCTGGGCTATTCTGTATCTGTTTCTTGATAATTTGTTAATTAAAGGCAAGTAGGTGATCAGCCTCCTGTACCTGACGCAGGATGTCAACTTTTTGGGTCTAAGGCAAGCCGGTTTCCTCACGATGTTTTCCTTCACCGTTCAAACGAATGTTAAAATGCGCACATAAAAAGAAATTCTATTGATGCACAGCCGGGGATCGAACCTACGACCTCATGGATGAGAGTCACACGCTGAAGCCACTAGGTCAACACTGCTCTACACTATTATATAACCTATACTCCTCTATAAATGGAGTGCCTATTATTTTCAACTTATTGAATATCTCTAAGAGTAAGACTCAGATACGAGACTAAGTCTGACTCTTTCTGACTCTTTTAAAAATGTTTAGGATTTCACACCATTTTCCTTATGTCATTCCTTAAACACTTTTTTTAATAAAATCTGCTGGACTTTTTAAATATAACAATTATTTAAGAGTGAACTCGTTGCGAGACTACAATTTTTGATCGTCAAATACGCAGGCTAAATAGTAGGGGCTGAGTAAAATTATCACTTGAAAGTCACAGTAAAATGTCTGCCTCAATACTGGATTTTACTACGTAGTTACGTCTTGTGACTCAAACTAGTCCAATATGTATTGTGGTCCATCTGAACATAAAATTCCATAAGAACCTACGCAACTTGTATAGTCTGTGACAGTTTGACAGCAAATGAGGAAAGTCAAGCTTTCTCAGGGGAAATCTAACTGCGTTGAGGACCCGAAATGTACGTAGAATATATGAAGATATTTATAATATCACCATATAATATTGATTGGCTAACCTTTCTAATAGGGTAAAGTAAATAAATATATTGCTGTACAAATTGACAAATACAATTTGCACTAGGCGTATGGCTTATAAAATAATAAACAAACAAACAATTAAAAAAAATTAAGAATAATAAAATAAATAAACAATTTAATAAAAATCGGTTGTAAAGTAATGCTTGTCTCATGATATGTTTAATCTGTGGTCTATGTAGCGCAATAATAATCTGTGGTATTTTTCTTCTGTGTGTGTTACTTAGCTGCCCCGTTCTATTTAATATGTTATTACCGGAGTATTGTGATAGTTAATTAATTGTCGTCGATGAAGATTAATAAATGATTAAATATATAAAAGGAATTATTTAAAGACAAGAAAACACAAAATCACAAGAAAATCCCATTCATGGGACATTCAGTTTTTCTTTAACATATATTTCAAGGAAATAAGCAGTTTTGATCTAGACGCTAACGTGCCTCGTGCGTTTATACTCCGACTGGGCATGGATTTTTTTTACGTTCTATATGCCCAATTGATACCTTAACTTTACTACAATTAGGTAATTAAAATTCTACGCTATGTCTAGGGACAAAAGCTGACGCCTATTAAAAGAAAAATTATGAATGATAGAGAAAGAAAATTAACGGTTATATTACACCACTAATGTTGCATTTTTATTTCCATTAAATCTATAATACTCTGCGTATATATCATTAGTCTTTTCATATAAATTATTACTGTACCCAAGTATCGTCATCATAACTTGTATGGCTAACGCATAAACGCTATAATCTTCCGAGCAGAGCGTCGGTTTGTCAATACATCATAACAAATATGATTACAATTTTATAACCGAACTTTTAACGGCCCATCATAAAAGCGCTAGATACAATCACCCATCAGGAAGTAACACTATGAGTTAATATGTTTCCTGAGGGTGGCATATAGCTATAAAAGACTATCAGCCCCCCATACTGTGTTAAACATGTAATATAACTTTATTATGGGCTAGGCGTCATCAGCATGCGACTCTAATTCCTGAGGTCTTAGGTTTGGATCTCGGCTGTTCACCAGAGAACTTTCTGTCTATGTGCGTATAGCTCGTATGATGAAGGAAAAACATCGTGATGACACCGGCATGTCTTAGACCCAAAAAGTCGATGGCGTGTGTCAGGCACAGAAGGCTCATCACCTACTCGCCAATTAGCAAAAAACAAATGATAACGAAACAGCTTAGAAATCTCAGGCCCACACCTTAAAATTAATAATAATTATCAAGATTTTACATTTATATGAATGTAGAAATTAAATGAATTTAGATTATTATGTATTAGTTGGTTATGTTATATTTACAAGGGTAAGAATGTCAAATTGAATACGTTTTTGACATAACATTGTCAAAGGAACAGATAGAGCTATTTTGAAAGTTTATTCTGTCATATTTCTACACAGAAAACAGATATGGTACGGGAACAATCTACAGACAATTAATGTGTATGCAATTTGTAATCTATAAATAGTTTACATATAGCACCCAGATAATTTATAAATTATGAAACAGTTACAAAATAATTTATCTAGAGATAATGTTATCGTAAAATACACGCATATTACCACAACATTCTGTAATTAATTCCCTGGATGACTTAAGATAATCTTAAGCCATTGAAGAGGATTCATTATTAAATAGCAAATTGTCTTGCGCTCAATCTCTCAATTGTTATCTTAACCACTCGTAAATTAAACCTTAAACTCAAGAATCGATTAGACGAGCCTAACATTTTTTTTTATTTAATGTTTGGTATCTATTTGAAATACATAACCATGACACAATAATAAAGCTATCATAGGTGCGTAATGCTAAAAAAGAGATATATTTACCCAATCGGTAATTCTCTAAATTGACTTAATTTTGATTCGAAAATCATCCTATATCTTGGACATGAAGTAATATCTTATTATTTATCCTCAGGCTCAAGGCTTGTGGAGTATCGACAGTGTTAATTAAGGATATGATCCACAAAGTAATTTTCTGGAGATGATCTCGCCGCACAATTTAGCCCGACCGCGTCATAATATTAGATTGCTCAGAAAAATAACATAAGGTTAAGGAAGATTACGTAGATCAATATCAAACATTTTTTCTTTGTTCTTTGCGTAAACAGATTCGTTTTAGATAGCAAGTAAAATTAGTTTAATATTATGTTACGAATAATTTTATAGCTTATAAAATACCTTGTGTTTTTTTCTTTCAGATGAAAATGACTACTACTACACACCAGAGAGAAACTTTGCACAAGTTCAACCACCCATCTTTCCTAATAGCCGACCATCTACATTCTTTGAACACGAGAGCTTCAGAATAGCGCCAACGGCACAACAAAATAATTTTAATGAGGGTCGCGTACGATTTCCGACCCCCAACTATAACCAAAACCCTTCTCCATTTCAATTGCCAACGGGACGAAGTCAGTCCGGCACACAGTATTATATAAATCAACCCGAATTTCCACCGAATCAACGACAGAGGTTTAGACCGGCTCTGCCTTATAACTTTCAATTAGTTCATCCAGCGTCAACAAAACGACCTGATACTTCACAAATTCATTCCGTTGCGTATCAAAATGATCCCTCTAAACCAGAAACATTCTTGGGACAAATAACGATAAATAATCCAGATATTGAAATCTTGCAAAACAATAGATTTAAGAACATTCCTTTTGATGGTAACAGTTTAAAAAGTAATGGACAGAGTGGTCATATTTTACATGGAGATGACATTGACAATGACGATGAAGATATTTTTGAACGTCATAAAGTGACTACTTACAATCCGAATAAACTGGGAGGAAGGCAAGTGATACTTAAACCTAGTGCATCCAGATTTTCAAACTTAAATAAACCTGAGAGTGATTTCAAACCGGTAATGTCAGTTCCGTTGACAAGGTATGACACAAATAATTTGAAAAACGAAAAGGCAGAGGTCAATTCATATAACGGTCCGTCAACAGAATACAAATCTTTACTAGATATTGAACCTCTTTTAGAAGATGATATAAGTGATTTAAGTTCATTTAGAGAGTTGATGAAAAATACAGGTTCTTTTGATGTTGAAGTTATAAAATCTAATAACAGCAAAACTAATGATGATAGCAAACCTGACTCGACTTCGATGCATTCAGATAATATCCCAAAAGTGTCATCTTTAATGACAATTACAATCCCATCGAATAAAACGAAAGTGCAACCTCAGGAAATCCCGTCATCCAGTGAAAGTACATATGATAATAACGAAGATGACCTGAAAGATGGAGACTCAGAAAATACTGAAGCAGAGTATGAATACTATGAAGACGAAGAAATTTTAGACACAAACCATACAACCCATAGACCCACTGCTGCATCTAGTACATCGACAGAAACTATAACAGATATATATGATGAGTACGACTCAACTGAAGAAGATGATAAATCACATGAAGTGAAAATAAATACGACAAAAGCATTTGATGTTCTTGATATGAAACCTAATAAAACGATGGTAAAAGATGACAATTTTAAACAATTCAAAGACACAACAGTAATAGATCAATCTGATTCACGCGACGATACAACAGCTCCAAGCCTTAAGTTAACATTTTCGAATGAAGACTTTTCTTCTATTGAACCACCTTCTATATTAGGACAAGAGGTTGTTTCTGTAGTTACTACAAAGAGTGTTGTTAATGGAACAATCTCAATACCTGACGTGACCTATCCACCTACTTCAAAAGCGACTACATTTAAGTCAGCAGGTAGCGTAGCTGATGATTTTAATAACGATACCGCAATTACAACAGAAAGCTGGATTGTAGTAGCATCTGTGCAGACCAGTCGTAGTGTTTCTGGAGCCCGATTTTTACCATTCCCTACAGTAGAACAAGAAGAAAAGAAACAAGTTATTGAAGAGGATGAAAGTGAAGAAGACAGTGTCACTGAAAATCCTAAGTTAGAATCTATAAATAGTTCATCTTCAACGGAGAACATTAATGACAAACTCGATAGCATTCAGTCAGAATTATCTAGTGCTGTGTTATCAGGTGAATTGGATAATGAAAACAAAAATATCGAACTAATAAAAGAAACTACATCTGAATCGACGACATCTACTACTACCACAACTACGACGGCGTCCCCAGTGAACGTATTCACATTAAAGAGCACTCAATATACGCCAATAACGGAAAGATCATCTCCCGAACCTCTACCAGTTCTAATTAAAAAATTCGCTCCACGAACTTCGTCCTCAACAACACCAAAGCCAAAGAAAAAACCGTCGTTCGTAACTATTATGGACGATCTTTCTGGTCTTCTTCCACCCGGTTTTAAAGGAAGACTCTCATTCAAAGACAAACGCATTACTACTACAGCGACATCTACCACCACTACCCAAAGAACAACTACAAAAAATGTAGAGGATTCTACGGAAAAACTGATTATTAATGGTACACAAGGTCGGTCCTCTGGAATAAGTTCCAAAAATAAAGTAATTATTTTAGATGATAAATCTTTACTTCCTAAGGAATATAAACCAAAAGAAAGAGCACAAGAAGATCTATTGAAGAAACTTCCAAAAGATGATCTTAGTCAATTTTTACCTCCTGGGTACAAACCACCCGCGAGTGATACAACGAAACCGGATATTTTAGCAAATGTTGAGAAGGTAGACATCACTGCATTATTGCCGAAAGGTTTTAAGCTCAACACTACTTCTCCGGTAGGAACTACGACCGAAAAACCTAAAAGTAAAATAAACATCCCTCTTAACGCAGCTCCTATCGATTTAACTGCACTTCTTCCGCCTGGATTTAAATTAAACATCAGTGAAAAGGAAACAGAACCATTAAAAAAAGTTGTCCTTGCGGATATTTCTAATTTGCTTCCACCGGGATTCAACTTAAATAGTTCGGAGGAATCACCAGAACCCCCAACGACAAAGGCCTCTGGAAGTTTCAAACTCGTATTTCCCTCAAGACCCGGAGGAAAGAACTCTAGGAAAACAACAACGCAAAAAAGTAGCATAGGTCCACCAGCGGTCACGCCTAAGATCCAAAAAGGCTGGCCTACGAGGTATAATTCATTATTTTATTTCATTAAATAAATATAGTTAACCAAAATAACTAAACTTAACTAAGTTTAGTTCAAAAGTTAAACTGGCTAAGTCTGTTTATGTTTTTAGATAAATGGGCCTAAAATAAATGTATACATTTTTATTATTATTACATATTCAAATCGGTTCGGCTCAAGAAGAGGCCCATGGGACAGGGTGGATTCGATTTCGAGTCTAATAGCCATTGATATACAAAAAACCCAAGATGCACAGTCTCATATAAAAGTAACGCTCGAAAGTGTCCCGAAACACTATTTCTGTCCATAACAGTATATGTTACAAGCATATATTATTGCAAAATCAACCTTACGCGAATTGCTTAAAGTTGTTATTACAACGCAGTGTATACGTACTTAAAGCAATAAAATTTTACGACCGACCGTGGTCGGTAGGACAAGGTATTGAGTGGAGTCGAACATGACTTTTTTATTTACAACTATTTAACATAATTTTAAATTTATCCGACTTTTCGGGTGCTTAACAGCGTGAGTGGTCACGGTGACTGAAGACAAAAGGTGTTGGATGTTAAATAGTTGTAAATTTATAATAATACATAACTTTAATCCGGTTAAAAAGTTTTTTCTTTAAATTAAAAAAAAAATGTTAAATTGGCTACCTCCTGACCCACACTTTATATAGCGTAAATATATTTGTCAAAAACTACACACAAAAAAGTTCAAGAGTACATAAATTTATTTATAAATTATTTATACTAAAAATAAATAACATCGACTCCACTTGTAGACGCGAGACTATTTGAAATTTAGAAGCGCACAATTTAGAATGTTGCGCTCATTTTTTGAGGACGTTTTTTTGACGTTGAGTGTGCATCTTGGGTTTTTTGTATATCAATGCTAATAGCCATAAATTACAATCCATAATTCTATAAACTTCCCATTCCCTACGGAGTTGCTATCTTGTTAGCCGCAACATATTTTTGGGACTTATATGCTTAATTTAATAAAACAAGTCAAGATATTTAACACAAGAATGATATTTTCACAGGGCATCTACTGAGTTCACTGGTTGGCCATCACCATCTACAACGCCGTTCTCAATCGAGCGCCTTCTTGAAATGCAAAGGAATGCTACCTCAACAAGTCCCTTACCGGAGATAAGTACAGAGACTACAACGAAACGTTTTATTTCGACGACTACGACCACCCAAGCGCCCCCTCCCCCCACTACTCCCGGTGTATGTCGACAGGAATGTGATATCGCTGCAACTATTAAAATTGTAGCAGGTAAGGTGAACTTTCATTTCTAGGTGAATATTTTAAGTGATTTTAGACTCACATATTTTTACTTTTCAGGAGTCAAATGGGTACCCGAATTTTTAGATCAACATACGATAGAATGGAAGAATTTAGCTAAAGAAGTAAAAGAGGAGGTTAGTAAAACGTTATATAAATATTGATAAATTAGATCAAACATTAGAAATTTATATTATAAAAACAGCATACATTTAAATCCATTTACCACTTATTTACTTTTGTTCATTTTCACAGCTTAATTCCGTCTATTCGAAGTCAGATTTACTGAGAAAATGGTTCAAAGGAATCCGTATAGACGGTTTCAGCCAAGGTTCCGTCCTAGTCGACTACTTCATCGAACTAAACCACGTGGAAGAGAAGGTTGACACAGTGCAACTAAAGAGGCTCTTCCACAAATCCCTTCACGAAGCGAAGTCTGGCTCTGTTATGGAAACTGAAAAAACAGAGTTTGACCCTGATTCGATGCAAGGAGACCAACCCGATGAAGATAGATTGCGGAAGAGTGACAAACAAATGACAAAGACGATTGATAAGTCCGCTGGGAAACTCGAAATCGGAAAGTTCGTGATGGATCCCGCATACACAGAATTTATTGGTACGTAATGAATAATTTATTCTTACTTTTTTGTCACCAAAAAACCGTAAGAATTTCCGTTTTCACACTAAAAAAACATTTGATTTGCCGATTATAATTTAAAGTAACATGAAAGTTCAACTAGCCCGAGTTTAATAACTTTTAATTCATATTAAAATTATGTTTTATTTAAATTTAAAATTTATTTATTTAGAGCTGTGTTGGCCTAGTGGCTTCAGCGTGCGACCCTGAGGGCAGAGGTTCGATCCCTGTGTACCAATGGACTTTCTTTCTTTGTGCGCATTTAGCATTCACTCGAATGGTGAAGTAAATCATCGAAAGGAAACTGGCTTGCCTTGCTTTAGACCCAAAAAGCCGACGGCGTCAGGCATAGGAGGCTGATCACCTACTTGCTTATTAGATTGACAAATGATCATGAAACAGATTCAGTAATCTGCGACCCAGACCGAAAAATGTTGTGGCGCCACTGATTTATTTTTTATTTTAGTGTTGCCTAAACGAGGAGAACCAACGATTGTTGCACCAGACGAGGAATCTTTGCTGCCTCAATGGGGAATAGCGGTTATTGTGATAGCCATGGCCTCTCTTCTCTTTGTAGTCATTTTTGGTGTCACTGTCGTAAGTATACTTAATCTCACTATTCTTCTGACATAGGCACAGATACACAATAGATTATGATGTTATATAATCTTCATGGATTAACGTTTATAGTTGTTCTTTGAACTTGAATGTTGTACTTTTACTTATATCTGGTGTGTGTTTTTTTTTGGATGAAAAAATGAAATGTATTAAAATGGGTAATGCCATTCAGTATTTATCAAAACTTTCAAATTTTTTATATCAAATATAGCATAAAATGTCTATGATTAACATTTAACGTGACAAATATCTTTTTCAACATTTTTCCATTCATTCATGATATCGTATTTTATTTTTACTTCCAACAAGACGTAAATGCCAAATGACGTCATAAATACAGTTCAGCCCAACAGTGTCTAAGTTGTTAATTTCTAATAGAATTGTAAATTTTCTATCTCCCATCGTACATTTTTAATCTTTTCTTTTTCGATAAAAAAAAGTTATAGGATCAAGAAATGGAATGTGCTGGTTTCAAACGTTGTTTGAAATTCGAATATTTCATATATTTTCTAATTTGTCTTATTCTTTTTTTTATAACCAGCTTGTAAATCGACAAAAGAGTACGAAAACGAAGCAACCTATTCCACTCAGTGAAGACATGCTACGAGAGCTGGACAAAAGTCACATGGGTGGTTTTGACGACGTGCACCAATTGAAAGAGAGGGACCTACCTTATCTTCCTTCTGGAAAGGTATGTCAAATCATTGAACATTTAACAAATAAAACAGTATATTTGAATCGTCAAAAAATTCAAAAAAATAATTATATTTGAAAGATTTCTTACTTGACTCATTCTGCACTGTATGTTTTTAGATCTATTATTTATTCAACATTTTATATAAATTGAGATATCCTGTAATATATGGAAGGCGTAATGTTGCGTTCTTGTTTTGTGATATATATAATATATACTTAAATAACTTAAAAAAACTCCCAAAAATTTGAAATTTTACGACCTTAAATGGTTTACTTTATTGTCCACACAACGTAACGTTTCTTGTTATATAACGACAACTCTAAATGCCAGAAAATATGAAATACCTTCATCGTCGCTGCATAGAGTTTTAACTAATTATTTGCCTTTTTGTCTTAAACAATATTCTGATACAAATAATAATAACATTTTTTTATTCCTTATATTTATTTCCCATACAGCGCATGTCTACAGCTTTTATAGAGCAACTAGCGTACCCGAACCCTGGAGACTCATGGCGATCAGAATGGACGCCGCAAGCGCAGAAGTATATGCAACACTACACTGCTGATTCAGGGAGAGGATCGCAACTGTATGGAGCTACCGGAAACGGATATGGGTAAATAATAGTTATTATTAGTCATACTTTCCATTGGATAGTGCAGGTTCTATTTGTTTTTTTAGTTCCCAAGTAATTGCTTTTCATAGCCTCGCCTCTGTTATGTATTTTTCAATGGTTTATTTGTTAGTTACACAATAATTGGTGAATGTGGTAAATCACAGAACAGCTTTTTTTTTTACTTATGTAACTTTAATGACGTTGTGGTTTATGACATTTTCCTTTGAATAATTGTAATGTAGAGGGAGGGTAAAACTCCGTTCTTCTGAGAACAAGGCCTCCTGGGAGTTTTACGAACGGATGGCGTAGTCTTGCTCTTTCGCGAATTTTGTAAACGTTTTTGACATTCATAAGCATGCCCTAAGCCTCATCTAAATTGAATAAACGTATTTTGATTTTGAATTAAATACATAAATTATGAAGATATATGGCATCAAGTCAAATCTACTTCATCTATACTAATATGATAAAGATCTAAAGTTTGTGAGGTTGAAGGGAATAATATCTGGATCCACTACACTGATTATGATAATCTTTTACCAACGCCAAAGCCGAAAAATGAAAAGACTTTTGGGGTAGTCGATTTTGCACAGTACGTCAGAGAAAAAACGGTCGATCAAAACGACCGGTCGGTTTCTTACGAACGCTACCTTGACGATGAGAGATTTATGATTGAGTTCTAGAGAAAAGTTGTAGAGCTTGATAATGCCTACAAAAAGTCAGCGACCGCATAGGTCTTACTTTTATGTTACATAAAAACAAGTCCTCCGCTGCATACTATCTGTTCGAGATAAACATAAGTACTGTAGGGAATTTTTAAAAATTGGTGATTTCACCAATACTAGAATGTTTCATGAGGAAGGTTTACGGGGTATCATTGAACTTGGGATGCCGGGGCGGTAAGCATACGATAACTTAACTGATTAAATGTTCATCGAATTCGGTTCAATTGTATAGGCCTATTTCAGTGTTCATATGAAACTGAACGTATGTATTAGAAGATCAAAGATAATTTTATGTTTTGGGTATTATTAATTGTGAGCCCCTAAAGGTTTATAATAATTTATGATACAAAGAATAGAATAAGATAATTTCAGCCTTGTTTATAAAACCATATTTTTTACAGATACGGTGGTTCCCAGACTTATGGACAGACCGGGGGTGGTTCTCAAGTGTACGGTTACACCGGGGAGTATCCTCGATCACATTATTCGAGACGTCGTTCCGAATACGATAGTAACTTCTAGAAATTTCTAATTCCAAAAAACCTCTTCTGACAATATCACCTTGAACCTCAAGACCTAGTATAGTATGTAGTAATCATCTCATGTAGGCTTGGTACAACAAAGAAAGAGAAGAGAACAGAGGGAATTTGTTTGATAACTGAGCGTTTTGTTGATTCTCAACCCGGAAGTCACAACTTAAAGATTTAAGCGTTATACAGAAGGCTAATTTGCCGCATTTCGCATTTTGAGTTTTTTTTAAAGTATGCAATAAGAGGGTAGTCCAGGTGGAAAATACATATGGATGGACTGCGGAAAAATGACTCTACAGTTAATACTGTTACAATTAAAAAATGTACGGTGATCCTTATTTTAATTCAATGTCAGCGACGGAGGCCGTTATTGAGATCTATCAGGATGTCTATAAATGTACCAAGCCCAACATCAGTAACTGGTTGTGAAGTAGAGATGCTTTTATTAACAGCGTTGTCTCGTTTTACTTTGCCTAAATGTTTAACTAGACCCCGGCTTTTCTAGAAGTCTAGTGCCAAAATTCCGTGTTTACTCAATCCATAGACGCATAAATCCAATACATTGTTTTATTCAGGTGATTATCTGCCAAATTGTAAACATTTGTGACTGATTGTGAGATGTATATAACTAGCGTAAGAACTCACCATACATTAAGTCAATATTTAGTGAATAGAGTATTTATGTAGACTGCATACCTATATTTGCTCAGAATCCGTAGCAGTATGGACAGAATGGGAGCGTGTGACGCATTTTTGTGCCAAATGTCCGTGTATATAGTATCGATATTGGTCATCAGTTGAGGTGGCTCACTGCCAAATACGTGCCACCACTTCCTGTTTCATTATTTAAATAATTTTGAGCATTCTTTTCGTATTGTTTTAGTATATTCGTTGTAGGTTGAATTTGAAATTCTAAGGGTCTGTTTCACAATGTACGGATAAGTTCTACATAAGTTCCAAATTAGCTATTTATTACTTATTGGTAGGATAAACACTATTGTTGCGTTTCACGACTGTCAGATAGCGCTATTCGTCACATAAAGTCCATCATAAGTTATGAGTCCGATGAAGTGTCAAATAGTACAATTTATCTTCCAAATAATTTATTTGTTGCATAGCTATTTGCTACTTTAACCATACATTGTGAAACAGACCCTAAATAAAGTTCGAATGTCACGTGTATGATATTTTAGCCCCGATATATTAGATTATAACTAGTTATTGACATTGTAACTGCATGAAGTTCTGTATATAAACAATTTTGTACATGTAGTCATTTAATTTAATTATTAGATATGTATTAACGAGTGACAAATTGTAATTTAAGATGAATATAGATATATGTAATGATATTAAGTTTTTCTTTTCACCTTATTGCCATTAAGCAAAGAACTTAAAATTTTAATTAGGTTTAATTCAGTGATAATTTTTATTTAATGAACTTATATAGATAACACGGTCTGCACGAAACCCCGAGGCCCGCTCCCTACTCGCTGGACCGGCCAAGTTAAGGGTCTTTTCTTTTTTTTTTAAAGACAATTCACACCAATTGACCTAGTCCCATGCTAAGCTGGTGAAGCTTGTGTTATGGGTACTAGGCAACGGATATACATACATATTATAGATAGATATACATATAAATACATATTTAAACACCCAAGATCTAAGCACAACACCAAATGCTCATCACATCGATGTTCGCCTCAGCCGGGGATCGAATCCATGGGGATTCGCAGTCAGGGGTACTAACCACTAGACCAATGAGTCGTCGAGGGCTTACAGCCCTTATTACACTGGCGCTAAGGTGCAAGCCGAGTAACACTACTAAAGAAGAAGAATATGCATTACATCGATTCCCAGATCGTTAAGAAGATTGAAAACTTATTTGCCGAAATTTGACCGAATTTAGACACAGAAATATGTCTAGTCCATGTATATAGCAGTCTACGGTAGCAGAACATATTAACTGATAACAAATAGGACTACAGTGTTATACATACATATTCTTTGAAGTATTTTCTTTTGATTAAGATAAAATACAATTTCGAATTGGTGAATATAATAAACCTTTTTGATAAAATTCGAATATCAAATAATGTAATGAAAGTCAAATAACAATTCGAATACATTAACTATTTCCAAGTCATAGCTTATTTTATTTATATATGGTTGAGATGTTCATTAAGAATCAACGGTTAGTTTTTAGATGTAAATAAGTTTAAACATTTGAAGCTATAACGTCTTTCACTGCCATCGTCTTTCTTTTTTAGCTAGTAATTTACGCGTCCAATTATACACGTAGTATTTCTTATGTTGGACTCATCTCCAAACGCTTTTCAGCTCTATCCGCTGAAACTACGTCTAGTCAATCGGAGGGTTACTTCCGGGATTTTTTGATCACAGCCCTGCGATTCTGTAACTCACTTATAGTTTATTGTTTATCAGAATGCCAAATCATAAAATGACTGCTTCACGACTGATTTGAGAGCGACCGCCGATGCGAAAACCGCTGTGTGAGTTCGAAAAGTGAGTTACAGACTCGCAGGGCAGTACCAGAGTACCACTGACCTACTTCCAACAATTCTGTTTCAATACGTGGTGATAAGTGATCCTTACATATACAATTATATTGAATAATCTACCATTAGACTTCTACAAAATTCATCAACAAAGATGAGATTTGAAACATAAAAAATAATACAAAACATTTCGTTTTTAAAAATACAAAATTTTAACCTTAGATTATGAGATAAACTATTTTAGTTACTTCTAACAAACACGTTATGTAAGTGCTTATTTATTTGATTAAAATTGTGTAGCTCTGACGACAAAAAGAACCCCTCGGGATTGGAAATGAAGTTCAAAGACAGAAAACTAGACATATAATCCATTGTAACAAGAAATTCTCTAGAGGACCTTAATTACCATTTGGCTACGAAAAGGTCTTCATAAAATTATTTGCGGCGTAAAGATATTTTGTCAAAATGTCTAAGCTCAAATATATTGTACGATCGAAAGATATTTTGTCAAAATGTCTAAGCTCAAATATATTGTACGATCGAAAGATCTTTGTTTATTGCGATAAATAAATATACAATTTATAATAGTTTTATTTCAATATTTGAGAGGAGATTAGGGTAGGCAAAATTTTACTGACTCTTTTTTTTAGTCTGGTGGCGTTCAGCGTGTGAGTTTCATTCCTGAAGTCGTAGTTTCGATCCCCGGCTATGCACCAATGGACTTTCTGTCTATGTGCGTCTTTAACACTCCCTCGTATGGTGAAGGAAAACTTCGTGAGGAAAACGGTATACATTATTCGAAGAATATCCATTCCACTTAACTTTTATCTCAAGGATTATTTGCTTAGTTAAGTAATGAACACTTAAAATGTTGAAGGCCCGAAACGAGCGCCCCTGAATTCTTATTGATTTTTTGACCAACTGAACGGTATTAAAAGAACCATTATAACTTTGTAAAGTACCATAAAAGCGTCATTATTTTATGTAGAACTTAAAATAAAACTTCATAAGTACTGTCGCTTGGAAAAGTTACGGAAATCCTGTCCGTGGGTTGGAGGACATATTTAGCATCAATCATATGAGTATGCTATTATAAAAATAATATTATATTCATAATGCTCTGTTATAAACTTACATAAAACGACATAATAAGAATATCTAAAAAGTAAAAAAATTAAGTGAAAAGTAGGCGAAAAAGAAGCCACAAACGCATTTAAAAAATGGGAATTTTGTAATAAATATAATTAATAAACTACTAGAAGTTTAACAAATGTTCATCGTAGAAACACACTCTATATATAATATACTATATAAAATATAATTCCACGCGAATGATGCAGAAAACTCCTACTTGAATATCTGAAGTAAATAGTACAAATTAATTTAAATAAATTTAATTTCTATAATTTATTATATAATAGAATATTATTTTATATGACCGTATTTCTTTCCAAGGATAATGTATCACAATATCACTATGTATTGAATATTTCTAGTAGCGAGAAATACCAATGATTAGTATCATCATACAAAATATGATATAGTGCCTGATATTTTATCGTAAAATCTCTATAACTTTGGTAATTAACAATAAAACTTTTGTGCCCCACCGTACTACAATACCGCACTAATCAGCTACTATCCAGCCTTTAAGCTTAGTTTATTTATTTATTTTTATTTTTTAAAGACAATTCACACCAATTAACCTAGTCCCATGCTAAGCTGGTGAAGCTTGTGTTATGGGTACTAGGCAACGGATATACATACATATTAAAGATATATAGACATATAAATACATATTTAAACACCCAAGACCCAAGCACAACACCAAATGCTCATCACATCGATGTTCGTCTCAGCCGGGGATCGAACCCGGGACCCATGGATTCGAAGTCAGGGGTACTAACCACTAGACCAATGAGTCGTCAAATTATTTATATAAAACTATCGTATTATTTAACGAAGCAAATGCTTTTTCCGACAAAAAGGCACTGATTGTAATCATTACCATGTAGCAAATGTCCGAACGCATATGTTATTTAACTGTTTATTTTTATGCGGCATTCATTGTAATTGCGATGTCCACGTTTATTTAAATTGCTCCCACGCCATACAAAAAATCCCCATACGGTCTGATTCAATGTGGCGTGCTCGGAATAGTCAAATAGGCTAGGCTAATGTAGGCAAATGTGCTGCAAGTATCGTGTCGCGTGATTAAACAATCATACTAAATTATACATTTGTAAAATGGAGTGGCACTGGTTATATACTAAATTATTTCTGTTTTTCTTTAAATGGGATTTAAATTCAGAATTCTTCAGGCACAAATTGACTATGTATTTGCGTGTTGTTCCCACGAGAATGTAAGTGCGTGCTCCTATATCATCATGCCTCCTGCTGATAGAGGACAAATCTTTGTTTTTATTTTTTTATTATTAATTACTGAAAATGTCATGTGGAGCTTCTTACAAAGATTGTGTAAAAACAAACTTGGCGATTAAAAAGGGTGGCGGAGAGTTGTTGCCAAGAACTGGCAACAACAACTGACAGCAACTTTACCGTTCTACGCCCTTGATTTGAGAACTGGCATTAAATGTAAAATTAGAAGCATTCCATATATATTTATTTTTTGACGTTCATATGTGTACATTTTGTTACCTTTATGAATAAATGATTTTTTAATTTGAATTTGACCATAATATGTTGTAATGCACGCAGACACAGCCTTATTAATGTTTTTCTTGGTTAAACTTTCTAAGGTAATTATAAAGTTCACAATAACTGTCTAGAACCTTGGGAAAAGTCATCCAGTAACCTCATTTGTATCTTCAATAATAATTACATCGCTTAGACATAAAACAGAAACAATTTACTTTTTTTATAACCCATAAAGTAAAACTTTCCGAAGACCTTTGTTAAAAGTCCCTGATTCATAAGTTTTCGTAATTTATCGCTGTCCTATACGTGACACAATATCGTAGGTCAAAAAAGTTTTTCATTGATGTGACGTCATACTCGAAAAAGGAATTCCAGCTGGTCATTAATCAGCCGCGACATGTTTCTATTGAAGTAAACTACGAAATATGTCATGGTTGTCAGGCGACAGCCATTGAATTTACGCTGAATTCACAGGATTTGGCTGAATGCTTACTTGATAACCCATTTTACTTAAATATATATATACTTATATATATAGTACTTATACCAATGGCACTACGACCTTTTAGGTCTCGGCCTCAGACTGATGGACTGACAGATGTAACTGCAATCAGTTAGACCTCAGACGAAGTTAATTCACTTAAGGATTCGAAAATTCGTAGACGCATTCACAGTTAATGTTAGAAATACGGCTAATTCAGGCTTAGTTCTTAATACAAAGGCTTCTTATACTTATAGTCATGTTTTTTTTACCTATTTCTAACACGTAGATATAGATAGAGAGCACGCATTTTCCGTCGTTTAAATTATCCAACTTTATTAATTCCACGTAGCGATGTTATCTTGTGACATTAACTCTCCGTCAAGAATATTGAAATGTGTATAATGTAAATTTTTTTAGTTTAAAGACATTTCGTATAAACAACTTAAATAAACATTTTAACGAACATGAATAACTCGTAGTATTGTCTTATCGACATAACTTTTACACATTTAAAGAAAACACTTTTTACCGGAAAAAAAAAAATATGCTATAATATGGCTGTTGCTTATTATGTATTCTTCCTAAACGAAAAATACGACCAAATATATTTGAAATGTGTCAAGACGACATGATAGCCAATCTTTCAATTGGAAGTGTATTCGCGCGCATTGAGGGGTGAAATTTTTTTCTGTCTTATAAAAATACCTTCGTCAAGGTTCAGGGGAAGTTCCATTTAGATTTTGATTCTGATGTGATATGCCCTGTGATAAGGATGCCTTCACTTGAGGAAAAGGACCGCTCTTAACCTGACATTAGAAAGTGGCCTTAACCGTAATAATTCATTGAACATTCCTTTCCAATGTCAACAAATTCCAATATTTATCAAATTGAAAAGGCTGAAAGTCTGACGTTTTGGATGGCTAAGTAATCAAAATATAGATAGTCATTTTATACTTTCATTTAACATTATCTCTGGTAATTTATATTATATTGAACAGTGTTGGCCTAGTGGCTTCAGCGTGCGACCCTGAGGTCGTAGGTTCGATCTCCGGCTGTGCACCAATGGACTTTCTTTCTACATGCGCATTTAATATTCGCTCGAACGGTGAATAATAATAATTATTTATTGCAAGAATATGATACAAGGTATGGAAGGAAAACATTGTGAGGAAACCGGCTTGCCTTAGACCCAAAAAGTTGACGGCGTGAGTCAGGCACAGAAGGCTGATCACCTACTTGCCTATAAGATTAACAAATGATCATGAAACAGATACAGAAATCTGAGGCTTAGACCTAAAAAAGGTTGTAGCGCCATTGATTGATTCATTCACTGGTAAGTTAATAATCCTGCATAAATGTTCATACATTCACAAAATACGTACATCGTATTGTATCCTCCGGTTGTATTTTAAAGACAAGGTCAAAAGTAAAAAAAATCAAAGGTCAAAGTCATCTTCATAGTCGATTGTTGTACATGCCGTATAAATGGGGTTTCGAGTGTCGGGTAGGTTTAGGATTTTCCGAGATTCTATACAATAAAATAATTCCAATTATAATAGAACGAAAATCATGTATGCATTTGTATGATTACCGAATTAAATAGGTAATAATGGTAAGCGATTATAAAACTACATAATAAAACAAACAATTCATTCATTCTTGGAGATTCTAAATAAACAGATTTGACAGTAAACCAAAATAGAATAGTGAGTTTTAAGAATAAAAGTCAGTACATTTCCAAACAAAAACATTCGTCTCGTTGGCGAAATCTCGCAATAGGTAAGAGGGTTTAGGTAACTCCGCGTAAATTGGATTAGAATAAGCTCCGAACTGTGTTCCACTCCATACTTCATTCCAGTTAAATAGGCCAATAAATACACTGTAATATGTGAAATTTATAATTAAAATTTTATGTTCACTTTAATTATTGTTATCGCGCATTGCATATAACATATTGCATATCTCTTAATGAGGTTTAAGTTTTCATTTAGTTTTGGTTTTTATTGTTATTTTTTATCTTTTTAGTTTTTACTTTTTTTGTGGTTGTTTGTATATATTTTTCCCTTGATAGATTGCTCATGTTCTAATGTAATTGATGTGTATGTGTGTTAAATATTTGATGTCAAGTTTTCTTGTATTTTATTAGGAATACACAATGTTTTGGAACGTATACATAAATATGAGTGACGGGATGTATGAGGTAAAATACACTGATCACTAATTATAAAACCAACAAACAGATGCAAAAATATGACTGCGCCGTGTTTGAGTTCAAAGTTAATGTACTTACGTAGCTATTCGGAATATCGAAGAAGTCAGAGTGCATTGTAACGGAGAACTCTGTTTCATGAATTTTCGCAGCTCAATCCGTATTTAATTTGAGATTCTCTTCACACTTGAGAATATATAAGTATAGAAATACATATATTTTAGTCCCTTGTCGTCTCGTATCACTAGAAAACTGACATATTTCAGACCGAAAATGACGTCTTTTTAGAAGTCCTGTTTAGATCTACCTATAAGGTAAATCATAAATGAAACAGGCATACCGAGCCCTAATAGGGCTTTACGAAACACATAAAGATATATGAATTTAAATATTTCTTAGTTTTACTAAATGATTTTACTTTAAATATTGAATTAATTTTATTTAAGTCATCCAGATAATTCAACAGAAAAAAATATTTGAGCAAGAGTAATCGATTTCGCTTCTACATTTCGGAATAGACAACAAACAAGTTTTCAAATTCTAAATAATATAGCTCAACTGTCACAATCACTAAAGGTTTGACGAAGGTCTAATTATTTATAGATTTTAGTTTTGAATTAAACCACTACCCTTCACGATTGATCAGTTATTTGCGGTTGGAGTGGAGAAGTGTTGTTTAATTTCCGTCCAATACTTTCGTATTAACTATTAGGTAAGTAACATCCAAAAGGCTGATAATTGCTACGAGTGGTATCCAAAAAATAATAGTAAAAAAAAACTTAAAAACACGCTTTTAAAGCACATCAAACTAAAAAGTAAAAAATACTTCCTAATTCAGGATGAAAATGGTAATGAACAAAAAATACTGGTACTATTGTGAAAATGCATGGGTTGCTCGATAGACGAAAAATATGGCACAGAGAATTATTTTTCACTTTTTAGTTTGATGTGCTTTAAAAGCGTGTTTTTTAGTTTTTTTTAACTATTATTTATTTTTTAGTTAAATTTTTTTTTCGGATTATTGCATTGTCATCGATCTTTGACAGGTGCGCAAAGTTTGAATTAAATCTGTCCGTTAAAAGTGGGTCAAAATCGAGTCCGAAGGAGTCGGTTACATACATACATACAGGTGAAGCTAATATAAAGCGTGTAAAAAGGAAGTAATGTTGTTTGGAAAATGTTTTTTCATAACTATCAGGTTTTCATTCAATCGTTACTCCACGCTACATAATAAAGACTGTGTTTTATTTAAGTTGATTTTCGAGATAGTCTTATTTAGAAATATTATGTAGAACAAATTTCGTAGTCACAATTCCAGGTACGACATTATTTCTAAGAATAAAAATTCTTCCCTCATTCTTTAAGCACTTCGCCCTTAAATCTGAGATAAGTCATCAAATTATACGGAAGCCATGTTGTTTACAAATTGTTTCTGAAACAAGTCACGTTCCCCTCTAAATAAATATGGGCGTTAAAATTGAACCAATTTAAATAAGGTTCATCGATTTAAACATAAATTTTAACTAAAAAAATCTCGAAAGTTATTGTTGTGTTAGTTTATTGTATGACACAATTTCTTGGATCTTCTTGATGATTGTGATGTCAACTGATTTACGTACTTGTCACATTCGATTTAATTAGTAATTTTAACGTTAATAAAGTAATATTAAAAATTAAATTTTAAAACCCGTTACACTGTTATGAAGGCGTAAAAAAATAATACGTTAGTATTTTTTTTATCGCAGGAGGCAAACGAGTAGGCTGGTCACTTAAGTGTAAAGGTAAGGTAAAGCTAAGTGAAAAGGAGAGCATACTCTTACCTCAAAGGCTGATAATGAACCCACTAAAATTGTATCCATGGGCTGCGATGACTGCTTTTTTGGACGACCTATAAAAAAGTGCTTCCCGCTCATGGACACCGGCAACATCAGGAGGTATACAAGTCCGTTGCCGGCCTTTAAGGCCTTATACGCTCTTTTCTTGAAGGCCCCTGAACCGAATCGGTTTCGAAATACCTGGCATCTAGTTCCATTAAGTGGTGTCTGGCAAGATGTGTCATGAAAGAGTTCTGTCGTGGAACGCCAAGTAGTGCAAACACTCAGCACAAATGAAGGGATGAGATTCAAAGACGCGATTTACGTTAAGTAGGTACAACTCCCGTATGTCAACCCCCAATTCGATTTTGACATACTGAAGATACACTTAGAGCTAAGGGTAAACTCTAAATCTGAGGGTCAGAGAATTTTAAGAATATTTTTTTTATATTGGATTAAATCTTATTAACATGTTATTAAAACCAGGGCAGCTTAATTATTATATGCTTTTAACTCCAATAATTGCATGCCCACTGCAATCTAGAACTGCATTATTGGCAAAACACTTCGTGTATTTTTAATTACAATCAGGTTATTGGGGCCGTATTGAGGAATATGTTATTCAAAGTATGTTAAAAAGATTCATATTAAGTTAGATTAGAAGACAATTGATATTAAATAGGTTAGTTGTAAGTTTAATAATAGTTTGGTAATATTTCTGCATTAATATTTTTTTACAATGATGATGTAAAAAAATTAAAATTAAAATATTATATTTTAGTATGTCCTACAACCTTCAAGCTCAATAATCAGCTAAGTGATACCAGCTTACATGAGTTGAGTGGGCCAATTGCTTAACCTAACAAAAAGTAATATCCATTTTTTATATAGGACTTCTGCCGCGGCTTAGGAAAAGAGCAAATTACCTTGAAACGTCTAAACATATCTTCATAAAGTAAGCATAGCTACATTGCTCACTTTATCCGGAGAACCCATATCGATACACCAATGGATCTTTTATCTCTATTGTCGCTCGTACGGTGAAGAAATACAGCGTGGGAGAATCCACATGCCTTAAACCCAAAAGTGGATAGCGTGTGTCTGGCACAGACTGCTAAAATTATTAGGAAAAAAATTAATCTCAAAATAGATACAAAAATCTGAAGCCAAGATCTAAAGATCTGGCTGGCATCACTGGTTTTTAATTATTAGTCATTTAAATATATATTCTGAAATGTGCTTTCAAAATCCTAATAAAATTAATTATTTCGCGTTAAATATTCCACGTCTTATAAAATTCTATCACGAATGTTTTCAAAGAAGCCAAATTTAATTAAGTTCTCACCTTAATACCGAAAATATATTTGATCTTGTTTATTGCTTCTTAAAGTAAAAGTCTGTCAGCGAAAGACTTATAAACTCATACTTAAAATAGATATAGAAAATAGAATACGTACGTAAAAATATATCTGACCTTATATAGCGATCCGAGAGCCGATAGGTTGGCAACACTGGTCGTAAACGTAAACACGTACAAAATTTGAGCTCCGTAATTAAATAGTGAAAAGTGACAAAAATACTGAACATACAACTACAATTCACCAATAAAGTTATAAGAAAAGTGCAAAGATAAGAAATACAGTTATAAAAACAGTGCGATTAAAAACTATATCGTAAAACAATCCCGAAACAACTTCTGATATCCCAGTAAAAAGTGAAAGTTCATAGTCCGCCATTACACAATTCAATCGTAATTCGCGTCTGACAACTGACATCTCATCTAGTACCAACCTACGCAGCAGTGCCGGGCAGTGTTGCAAGATTTAAAAAATTATTAAAAGGTGTTACAATTTATTAATTCCACTTTTCCCTAAAATGGATAAAAATATCGAAATGCTTTGGGAAAAATTAGAGGAAAAATTGAACCAACAAACTCTAACTATAACATCAGCTGTAACCACAAACGTTATGGAAGCGATAAATGATAAGATGGATTCAATTATTCAAGAAAACAAAAAATTAAAAACTCAGATTGCAAAACTTGAACAAAAACTAGATCAAATGGAAATAGATAAAAGAAAAAAGAATTTGGTATTTTTTGGAGTTGAAGAAAAGGGAAAAAGGGAATCTGAACTGGTAGACTATATCAAAGAAATTATAACAGATACAGGTTTACATCTAGACAGCCAAGAAATAAGCAATGTTTACAGAATTGGAGCACAAACTAACAAGAATCGGCCAGTTGTCGTTTCCTTGTCGACAAATTGGAAAAAACATTTGATACTTAAAAATAAATCCAGCCTTCCATCTGGGATCTATGTAAAAGAAGACTACCCGAAACACATATTAGAAACCCGAAAGCAACTGCAACCAAAAGTAGAGGAAGAAAGAAACAAGGGTAACTTTGCATATATCAAATATGATAAGCTAATCGTTAAGAAACCAAATGATCAAGGCCGTGAAAAAAGGAAGCGGGAACAGAGTGGCTCGCCGATATCACCTACACAAAAGAGGTCAAACCCTAACAAAGCAACGATGCCAACTGCAACGAATACAAAGGATGTAATAAAACCTAATTTATTAAATTATATAGCAAGGGGAAGGTCTAGCTCACTTTCAGAGGTATCAAAAAACAACTAACTGCCCCCGACAACCGGAACAAAAACAATGCTAACTGTAGATCAACACCAACAAAGGACAACGAAAGAAAACATGCACCAACCACCCCAAGCCGGCTGGTCACCGTGGGGCTCAGCGACTACTACCCTCCATCCAACAGGATACATATGGCAACAAATATAGCAACACTTAACAGCAACACACAGTATGACCAAAACCCTCCAATGATCACACCAACGGAGCAGGGAAACACCTTGCATAAAAACAAATTAATGATCGCAACATACAACGTCCGAACCCTCTCATCGTATGACCGTTTGCTCGAGTTTGAAGAGGCTATAAGAGATATTAAATACGATATCATCGGAATATCTGAAATGAGAAGACATGGAAATAAAATAGAAGAGTACGAAAATTTTATACTGTGCTACATAGGGCAAACCCCTGGCAAACATGGAGTTGGCTTCATTATAAATAAGTCTCTCAAAAAACACATAATAAGCTTCAATGGCATAACAGAGCGAGTGGCAACACTAAACATAAATATACAGGGACATAAAATATCCATTATACAAGTTTATGCACCAACAGAAGCGGCAAGCGACCTTGATATAGAAGAATTTTACACTACAGTTGAGAAAGCCTTGGGCACAGCGCAAAAAACCATAATATTAATGGGTGACTTCAACGCCAAGCTTGGAACCCCCAAAGCTGACGAATATTTAGTTACTAAAAAACATGGATACGGCGAGAGAAACGAAAGAGGACAAAGACTAGTAAAGTTTGCGCTCCAACACAAATTAATGATAATAAACACATGTTTTAAAAAAAGACAGAGCAAAAGATGGACCTGGCGATCTCCTAACGGACAATACAGAAACGAAATCGATTTTATCTTGTGTAACCAACATAGAATATTCCAAAACATCGAGACGCTCAATCTGAACTACAATTCCGATCATAGAATAGTCAGATCAACAATAACACTAAACAAACAAAAAATATCAAGAGCCAAGTTTACAAACAGCCAAAATAGCAAATTAAAGAGGGAAGAGGAAATAAGTAAGTTCAACGAAACCCTAATATCACAGCTATCTACAACTAGCTGCGAAAACACCACGGTACAATACTGCTACGACATGATAGAAAAGGCTATCACTTTTAGCTTGAAACAAGCTCGCCCAAAGAGAGAAGAAAATAAACAACATAAAATACTATCGGCAAGTACAGTAAGGCTACTAAAAAGAAGGAAGGAACTACAGAAAACTAAAAACAAATCACGAAGTCAGAAAAATGAATTGTCCGCAATATACAAAGTAGTCAATAAGTATATAAAAGCAGACTACAAAAGATATAGGAAAGACACAATAAAAGAACATATTCAAAGAAATGGAAGTACAAAGAAGGCCTATAAGAAGCTCAAAACTAATACATCATGGATAGAAGGACTGAGGAAAAAAGATACAGAAATGTACACTAGAGGCGACATCATATCTACCGCAACAGAATTCTATAGACATCTTTACAGAAACAGAGACACGAAATCATTTAATCTTGTCACAGAAACAGATGCTACACCTAGAAATAACGTTAAACTCATAGACGCAACAGAAATAATTGAAGCAATAAAGAAACTGAAACTAGATAAAAGCCCTGGTTCAGATAATATTACGAACGAAACACTAAAAATTGGACACAAAACTCTAGCACTGCCGCTAGCGGAACTGTTTAACAAGATCTTGCAAGAGTCGGAAACACCTTCCCAATGGTCCAAATCCAACATCATACTAATTTACAAAAAAGGCGACCCGAAGGATATCGGAAACTACCGACCAATCAGCTTGCTGCCGAGTCTATATAAACTTTTCTCCACAATTATAAACATAAGGATTAGAGACACATTGGAAAAAAAACAGCCAGTGGAGCAAGCAGGCTTCAGAAGGGGCTTTTCAACAGTCGACCACATCCATACCCTTGAGTTGATAATGGAAAAGTATCAGGAAAAACAAAGAACACTCTATATATCATTCATAGACTACCAAAAAGCCTTTGATACAGTAAGACATAACAGCATCTGGGAAAGCTTGAAAGAACAGGGAGTAGAGGAAATATATATAAAAATCATCAAATCCATATACAAAAACAATAAAGGTAAAATTAAGCTTGAAACATTAGGCCCTAGTTTTCCAATAGAACGAGGAGTAAGACAAGGGGACCCGCTGTCTCCAACAATATTCATAGCTGTTCTTGAGTCGATCATTAGCAAGCTAGATTGGAGTAAACAAGGTCTATACATAGACGGTACTTACTTGAGTCACCTGAGATTCGCGGATGACCTAGTACTGTTATCCGAGTCATCTTCCCAACTACAGAGCATGGTAGAAACCCTGAACCAAGCTAGTGGAAAAGTAGGCCTAGAGATGAACATTACAAAAACTAAGACAATGACAAACAGCTCTCAAAGACCAATAACAATCAATAACAAACCATTGGAATACGTTGAAGATTATGTCTATCTGGGAAAAACCATAAGTTTTCACAGAAAAAATAAAAATACAGAAATAGAGAAAAGAATAAAATTAACATGGAACAAATTTTGGGGTCTCAAGGAAATTTTTAAAGGTGATCTACCACAAGACATTAAAACCAAAGTCATGAATTCAAGCCTCTTGCCTTGTTTGACATATGGTTGCCAAACGTGGAAATTCACTGCTGAAACAAGAAAAAAGATAACCGTCTGTCAGAGAGGACTCGAAAGAAGTATGCTAAAGATCAGAAAATCAGATAAAATACGCCATACTAAAATAAGAAAAATAACCAAAGCAACAAATGCTTTAAGCTACGCAAAAAAACTGAAATGGAAGTGGGCAGGACATGTTGCCCGGCTAACTGACCATAGATGGACTAAAAAAGTAACTTTCTGGAAAGGCCCACTAGGCAAAAGAACAAAAGGTAGACCTATTACGCGATGGGAAGACGACATTAAAGCGATAGCTGGTCGAAATTGGAGTGAAGTGGCCGAGGACAGAGATAAATGGGCGTCACTGGAGGAGGCCTACACCCAACTTGGGGTTCCAGTAGATTAAGTATTTAAAAGGAATATATATGTATATATTTTTAACTAATATAGATTAATAACATGAACTAACACTAAAAATAAATTGTAAAAAGTGTAAACTTATATAATACTGGAAATAAAAGGCTTTTTTATTTTATTTTTATTTTATTTTATAGCGATCCATTATAATTACTTTTAGCCAACTGAATCTACCGAGAATTTATTTAAGGCTTTATAAATCGTTTAAATAATTGTTAACTTTAAAGAAAGACTGAGGTGGTGCAAAGTATATATATATATTTTTTTATGTATATAATAGGGGGGCAAACGAGCTTGCGGGACGACCAAAAAGGGCAGTCTCGCAGCCCATAGACACCCACTTTTAGTGGGTCCGTTGCCGGCCTTTGAGGGAGGAGTACACTCGCTTTTTAAACATTTGGAGGCCGTATCTCTGAGGGAAGACCCCCACCGGGAGTCGATTCCACAGTTCGCTAGTTCGCAAAAGAAAAGAAAAGATATTATTATACATGTAAAACTTATACTTTATAGACCTTAATAAAAATATAAATTAATGATCTTTTGTGCATTAATTTGTCCCAAAACTATTGACTAAGTGCTAACTTATAACTCTTATCTTTCTTTAACGAAACTTATTAAAAAGAACAAAATTTTTTGCAAAGTCGTGTTTGGATCTTAGTTAGTCGAAGACAGGTAATGATCGTTAAAATTACAAAATTTTAGCAAGTATCTGTAGTATTTATAGTTATAAAGTATAATAAATTAAGTAATCAAAAATTACAATAAAAACCTAAAACACAGATATCGCTGCATGAACGCCACTGTTACAGCAGACAAATCAAATGGGTATATTCAAGAATACATTAACTTACATCATTTATTTTAGTCAAGTTTTATCAATAGCATTTCTAGACCAATCATTATCGAATGAAACCGTCATTTGTTTCCTTCCTCAACGATCCCGAACCTTCTTTCTCAAATTTATAAATGGACAAAATAAAGAACTTAACAGCACGTCTGAAAGCTCCAAGGAAATACAGCTTCAGGCCACTCTTCCTAATTTTTCCAACGCCGACACTGATTTCCCTAAAGTATTGCTTCAATAGAGCAGTATGAGTAGTGTTCCGTCTTTGTTGGCGAGGTTTATCACGAGCTTAATATTCTGTTAGCTTTGTCACCATTGAAGCGTTACTGTTATGTTGATGTGTAAAAAACAAAACACATTAGATTAAAAAAATATCTTTATCCAAATATAACTAGTTCGAATTCCAATTAAAATATTTAATTGAAGTTGTTTTATGATTCCAAAGTCATTAAAAATCACAACAAACTTGTAATAAGTTTGTTAGCGAAGAAATCTTAATTTGCGGCGTAAAGTTTCAACCATAGAGACAAGAAAATTAAAACTGAAAATGATAAACATTTCGCCTTTTGCGCTGTTCATTTCCTTTATAATAAAATCTACATTCGTCCCGCTCCTTCTAAATTACTTAGTGACAATTGTTCAACTTCGAGGGGTTAAATAAGGACATAATTAGCTTCTGTTGGTAATGTAAAGCAACTTTGACTAATTGCAGAATAAATTTTTATTCAACTTTTACAGTAGAAAATTATTTTAATACGGTGAGTGTTTTTTAAATTAAAAACGCTGTTTAAAAGTAAATACAGCCAACTGTACACATAATAAATAGTCATAGCTTATCAGCAAAGTATTTTCACGTAAACGTTTTGGAATTCAGGCCCCAAAAATTCTAAAACTTGTATTTGACTCAAAGCTACTTAAGCTTTGTTAAATAACTTTTCACAGTGAGAAATACAAGGTTATAACTTGAGACATATTTTCAAAAATGGAATATTTACCCAAGATTTATGTCACCATTCGAAATTCAAATTTAACTAAACACGGAAACAAAGGAATATTTTCCTACATACACAAGTACCTAAATTATAAAACATATTGTCCTAACATTAATCATTAAACCCTCATCGCAATTCCATAGAATTCCAAGGTAAACGTAGCCGCCTCGTGACGTCACGTCGTATTGCCATTACGGGAGGATAACGATGGATTTTATGATAGCCTCAAAAGCCACATGCTATTGTGCTTCCGTATACCCGGCAACCCTTATAAAAGCCCTTTCAACAAACATCCGAGGTGCGATAGAATACCCAACTTTGCCAATCATGGGAAAGAGAGCTAAGATAACATTGTAAGACGCCACTAAACTTTTGTCGCCGACAATTTATTCAATGAGTTCATTAGGTTTATATGCATGGGATAAGGCTTTGATGTTAGTGGGTTATATATAAAAATATATATGATTACTAGCTACCTTCGCGAACTTCGTTTCTCCTTACTGCCTAGCCTCTACCTTTTTAGTACATACATAACATATTGCTATGCTACCCCAGAGACTGTTCGGTTTTCTGGGATGAAAACTTTTTAGGTTTTTCTGTGAATTTTCTCTATATAAACCTCAGAGTTCAAGTTCTTTACTAACAAATAAAAAATAGGGGTTGATCGTAGAGGGTAAATGAAAATTAAGGGTTGTATGTATTTTTGTATGCTGTATCATCAATAAATAAAAACAACAAATTTTGTCTTAAAAATAAAAATATTTTTTTTGGGTGGACAACCCTTATCACTAAGGGGGAATGATAGATAGTAGCCGATTCTCAGACTTACTGAATCTGTATACAAAAATTCATAAGAATCGGTCGAGCCGTTTCGGAGGAGTATGGGAACGAACATTGAGACGAGAATTTTATATATTAGATATTTAGTTTGAACAATTAAAATTTTGACCTTTAAATTGATATTTAAATTTTTAATCTCGGAGGTAGGTAGGAGGTAAGTTTAAAGACGATTTCAAAAATGGATAAAGTAATTCCAATTTTAAATTCTTATTTAAAATGAGTACTCTCTGTGAGGTCGTTATTGGAAAAATATTTAGCGTATATAAATTATAAACCTTGAGAATTTGTTCGAAGATTATTCCTGTTTAAATGTCGATAAAATCCACGTCTGCAGCATTTTTAAAAACAACAAACGTCTTAACTTACAAAAGTTTCATGTATTCACATTCGGATATACTATTAAAAGCTTTTACATCTAGCAATTAACAACTTGGGACTTGGAACTTCATCGTGAAATAAAAAATAACACGCGAAAAAATGCACTGAAATGTTCGTTAGATAAAAGTTATATCACGAGTACCGGATATATAGGGAATGGAATATAGAATGATGATGACTATGAACAGCTTTGTTAACAACGTTATCTTCTTAATATATATAATTGTCCGCTATGGACTCCTAAACTACTTAACCGATTTCAATCAAATTTGCACACCGTGTGCAATTTGATCTAACTTAAAAGATAGGATAGCTTACATATATATATAATTCTAATTCTTCTGTACGTGTGTATGTAAACTCCTCTTAAACGGCTAGACCGATGAATTATATTTTTTGTATGCGTTTGGGTGGCGCCCTGGCTGGTAACTGGTTTAAATTCACAAATCAACCTGGCAGGTGGCGCTGCAGTCGATACTTTCATACTTTGTTTAATATCCTAATCGCTTGAAATATCATGCAGGACAACGTCTGTCGGGTGTGTAGCAGTCTATGTAACTTTAAGAAAAAATTCCTTAGATATCTAAAACAGGCTGAGGCGTCAGATGATTTTCGTAATAGACAGTTTCTTAAGAAAATCATCAAGGATGCGGATGCTGATAAACTGATCGGCTTTCTGTGTATGCATGACACGCGCTGACAATGTTTGATCTGTAACAGTACATTAATAATACCTTAACCGAAGAAAAGGCGCTATATATTTGTCTAGTGAAACTAGCCTGTACCTAATCCTACGATACATATCGACGTAGGAAAGCATATTTGCTGTAAGTAGACAAAATACCTAAAGTGACTTTTTACTGCCATTAGAATCAGAAAAAAAAAACCGCATCGAATGTCCCGGGTGCTGTGCCTCTACGATGAAAAAAAAATTACATACTCCGTTGAAAACGCCCGTACTTATATTTTTTAGCAAGATTAAATGCTGTATGTAGACCAAAATCCAGTCATTTTAGACAATTTGTACTTACAGCAAAAGAAAAACTGCATTTTTTTTTTTACAAATACTTACTTCTTCCCATTTAAAAACTTAACGCTACTTACAGCATTTCTGCGGCGTGTGATTTTTACATTCGTTTACTTACAGCAGTTTTTTTTTTTACCATTTACGACATTTTATTTCAAGCAAACATTACATTACCAAATGACCCACTGAATTTCTAGATCTAATCATAATTATAAACTAATCTTACATCTTGAATTGCAATTGAAAGTACCCAAATACATAAATTTACTGCATACAGCATATTTACCGCCTGTAAATTGATAATATTTCCGCGCGTACATTTTTCTTCCTTAGTTACAGCGTTTTAAAGGTTTGAGATTTAAAAAACAGTTTGCTGTAACTAGCCAAACACGTACTTATAGTAACTTTGGATAAAAAGTTTACATTGCAAATGGTGACTGGCAGTTAAATAAATATATATTTCAAAAATGGTAGCAATATCATGGATAGGTTCGACACTATTAATGTTTTTCCGAAATTAATTAAGTTTTTTGGCTCTGGTGAACAGTTGCAATATGTCTACTTACAGCAAATATGCTTTCCTACGTCGATATACATAGGACGACCATACATAGGTCATTCCGTCACAATTACCCATTCGTCAGTGTCGTCACGACATTGCGGAGTTAGCACGGAATTCCTTTATTTCCTAAGTTGCCGAAACAACCACGAATAATGGAGATTAACTTGCAGAGAGATTTATTATGGCCTCAAGTATGATAGATCATGTACACGATACGTCTTCAAGTATTTAGTAAAAGCATCTTCTTTTGCCTACATGTGTTGGAGTTCTTAAACTCATAGCAGTAAGTAAGTCTGCCTGAGGTGGTACGAAACACGCCTGAGCAATGGACGTTTCTGTGTGCGCATTTAAATCTCCTTGTAGCAAAATATTGAGGAAACCGAAGAAAGAGAATTAATAAATAATAGTTTAAAAAAACTAAAAAACACGCTTTTAAAGCACATAAAACTAAAAAGTTAAAAATAATTCCTAATTTAGGCTGAAAATGGTAATGAACAAAAAATACTGGTATTATTGTGTAAAAGCGTGGGTTGCTCTATAGACGAAAAAATGGCACAGAGCGCCTTAGCCGAGCCGAACTTTTTAGTTTGATGTGCTTTAAAAGCGTGTTTTTTAGTTTTTTTTAATTATTATTTATTTTTTATTTTTTAGTTAAATTTTTGTTATTTTTTTTCGGATTATTGCATTGTCATCGATCTTTGACAGGTGCGCAAAATTTGAATAAAATCTGTCCGTTTAAAGTGGGTCAAAATCGAGTCCGAAGGACATATACATACATACATACATACAGATGAAGCTAATATATTATATATATAGCGTGTAAAAATAGAAATCGAACATACTTTTGTTATTTGATACGCATACGATTAATGGTTATGGTATAACACTGTGGTTTCCTCTCTTTGACTATGTTTAAGTCCATATTTAGTTAAAAGTATTAAGTTTTTATCGGAATGTAGTAAGTACATATCCATTTGAACAAGATAAATTCGCAACTCAATTTTAATGATTTTTTAAATACCTATTCGTCTATACGACCCATATCATAGACAACAAAGTTAAATGAATAGATTAAAATTCGAATGTACTCGAAATGAGCGCTCTGTAAATGAAGACAGTTGAGCAACGTTTTACCTAATTGAATATTAACGAGTCATCCCAATCAGAGCTATTCACAAATGGTCCTTTGTGCGAACATTTCGAACACCTTGTAAACTTTTCATTTAAATTCTCAATTTGCTCCTTTCTAACGTCTAATTGTTCGTTGCACATGAATCTGATATTTGATTATTTGATGAGGTTATGACCATAGATATATGTATATAGTTTTAGTTACCAAGCTAAGCGAGCTAAATAAAAGTCTCTTTGACGCATGTATGCATACAATAATAATATATAATAACCCATATTACTTTTTAATCAAATATACTTAGTAATACGAACCAAGGACGTCTAAATTACATTGTAACCAGCAAAACCGTGTTGATATATAAGTTTTGTGTCATGTGTCATTTGTCCTATTTCTAAACATTAGTAGAATCAATACAATTCACAAATTTTTCATTTGTAGAAAAAAAAATTCAGCGGTGGGCGCTACAACCTTTTTTTATGTCTGCCCAGACCGTCAGGTTTCTAAATCTTTTTTATGATCATTTGTCAATCTAATAGGGAAGTAGGCGATCTGCCTCCTATGCCTGTGTCTAAGGCAAGCCGGTTTCATCACGGTGTTTTCCTTCACCGTTCGAGTAATTGTTAAATGCGCGAATAGAAAGAAAGTTTATTAGTGTACAGGGGATCGAACCAACGACCTCAGAGATGTCAGTCGCACGCTTAAGCCACTAGGGCAACACTCATTTTTTCATCTATAGTTAGATAAAACCAGTATAAGACTATTTAGGCTAATATAGCTATATTTGTCATAATCATACAAATAGGGGAAGAAAACTCATAGGCCCATCAATCGCCACTAACTCACGGCCAAAGCTAATGTCCAGTCATAAATCAGTTTCACCACCAACCATTCCACCCTCTCCACGAATAATTTCCACCCGCCAAAATAAATATCACCTAACTAACACCGCAATAATTTCTCACCCTTGATAGTTGAAACGAGAGTGCTTATGAAGTTAATAAAGGATACTCTCAATGGAGTGACTATAATAATTTTATTACAATAATAATAAGGCATGTTCACGTTATATTTGTGAAAACTACTAACGCGACCTGACCATACCTAGTGGTAACACAAAACACTTCAATCGCTTAAAAATCAAAGTAATTTGGTATTTACTTCCCTTTTACCATTTAGGTATTTTATATCCTAAGAGCCCAGGGCTCTTTGCTTAGGCCAGACCTTCGTCATTTTATAAAAGCTGAAAGTTCTTCTGTGCGTGTCTCCTATACAGGTAAGAACGACCAGAGACTATAGAGTTTGGGTAGTGGTTACTTTGGCAGATAACAGGTAGTAAAGGTGTATAAAATAGTACCTTAAATCCCTTATAGTATAAAGCTAATTTTTTTTATATTTTATTATAACTTTCAGCTTTTATAAAATGACGAAGGTCTGGCAGTCCTGGGCTCTTGATCTATTATAATTAATGTCAGCGTAAACAAAAGATTAAGAAATATATATTTGATTATTTTTCCGACCCAAATATCGGCCAATAGAATTGCACCATTCGACGTCACGTGGTACAACCTACATGGTATTATACTGATAATTTTTTGTGAAAATTTTCTCTGGTCGTTGCTTCAAGAAAAGTATTAAGTAGTTGTTTTATTCATTATGAAATTCTTATTTGTTAACTGTACATTTCGTCTCATGGTGCAATTCTATTGGCCGACATTTGGGTCGGAAAAATAATCCCCCGAATACCACACGAGCTTCAAAATTATCGGGCATTTCCCGATAATTTTGAAGCTCTTGTGGTATTATAAGTGAATATTCAATCAGGGAAATGCCAACTTCGCGGCAAAAATATGACAACACTTGTAGACTAATCGTAATGTCAAGTTATGTGTCAGATATGCCTGTTTCTCGCTGACCATGATTGGTGTACTCTGTACTGTAGTACTCCAAACGTCTAATATAATGTTATAATTAAAATAGTAAAAGATTTTTCCAAATTTATCGATGATGATTAAATTGCCTTGACTTTTTATTTGTTATATATAACTCATATTATGTAGATCAGAAGATTATGTACATTATTTATGCCTCAAATTCTAAAATACATTTAAAAAAAGTAGATAACAAGTAAGTACAAAGTAAATAATAAACTTTTAAAGTAAATAATCATTATATTGGTTTTATATCTTTATTTAAATGTATACCGTACTGCGGCGATTTATTATGTACCGTTACCTTAGTAATAAATTCCCAAATCGTGTACTGAACTGGGACTCTCTTTAAGCCTCTTGACGAATTTATGGACGCTCGATATAAGCCCTAGTTTGCTAGGAGCATGTATAAATATTTCAATATACTTTAAACTTACAAGATTTTTAAATAGTACTGTATAAATCTCTAAATTAAAATAGATTTGGTCTATAAATCTGTAGTAAATGAAACCATTCTACTACAAAATTAGCTCAGCTCCACCACTATTAATCTATTGCCTATTATGTAAGGGACAAAACTTAAACTCCGGGGCATTATTAATAATTACATATTACAAAAATAAGTTCTCATGCCACGACTCTCTATTAGTATGAACCCGATAAACTCAAAAACTACTGAACGTATTTTTGTACGGTTCCCCATTATATAGTATTTATTGTGAATTACTTGCCCGTCCTTCTCAGAACAAGGCCTCCTAGTAGTTTTGCAAACGGATGGCGTAGTCTTGCTCTTTCGCAAATTTTGTAAACGTTTTTGACATTCCTAAGCCGTAACGCATCTAAACTAAATAACGTATTTTGATTGATTTGATTGATTGTATACTAAGCACTAAACCTATCCAGGACAGGCCATCTACCCTATCCACTAAGATGCATGTTTTATTATAATAATATATTTATTTATATAAACGCCTCAACGAAAATACACAATAAGTCCTTTAAGGGTAAAGTATTTATCAATTAGGAAGGGTAGCAGTAAATTAGCAGTGCAAATGGCGTGGAGAAAATAGCCTTCTTGGCTTTGACAGGCCCAGCCCAATAGCTATTAATAATTACAGATTTAACAAACCTTAAATATTACAAAATTTTGACAAATATTTATTTTAAGTCAGTCAAGGAACACTTGTGACATGCCTGATTTAATTAATATGATTATTTTTCCGACCCAAATATTTTGTGAAAATTTTCAGTATAATACCATGTAGGTTGTACCACGTGACGTCGAATGGTGCAATTCTATTGGCCGATATTTGGGTCGGAAAAATAATCATATTAATTAAATCAGGCATGTCACAATTGTTCCTTGACTGAATTAAAATAAATATTTGTCTAAATTTTGTAATATTTAACCTTGCTCTTGTGGTATTATAAGTGAATAAATTCGAATAATATCCAAGTTCTAGTAGTTAGGGCAATACATTTGTTTAGGATGGATGAATAGAAAAGCTTGGAAAATTTATCTATCTTTGTTTGAGGTGTTTAGCATGATTTGTATGTTTCAGACGCAGGGATTCTCATCTAAAAACAAACTTTTGTCAATTGTTAGGAGTTTAATGAAAATTTAAAGCCGAAATTATGTTTTGACTACTTCTAATCACACACAGTAAAAATAATACACCTGTACTATTTCACTATTATTATAAAAACACTAGCTGACCAGGCAAACGTTGTTTTGCCATGTATATTATTTCTAGGAAACATTTTTTTAGTTCAATAAAAATACGTTCATAGGTTGTATGCATTTTTGTACGCTGTATCATAAAAAATATAAACAAAAATACCGTCTAAAAAATAAAAAATAAATTTAGGCGTGGGCCACGAAACGAAAAAAAGATGTCCGAATCGCAGACCTAACCGATATGCACACAAAATTTCACGAAAATCTGTCGAGCCATTTCGGTGGAGTGAACACCGAAAATTAATTAAATTAATTATTTCGAGTGACACGATAATTTTATATAATTAGATTAAGAATATCGCATTGATGAAGATGTAAATATATTAAAAATAAAATCTATATCACACTTTCACCAACGTAGGTATATATTTTATATTAAAAACTTCATATACCTCCATAACCACATTAACGAGTAGGTACACGTTAGTTTTATTGTCACCCAACATTTAAATTTATTCCTAACAAAATTTTACATGCCAAAATCAGGTAATACCGTTCCATAAATAACTCCCAAACAAAGGGCAGTAGTCAAAAACCAATACGTTTTAATCCTATTTCAATTCAAATACCAATTATTTTCCTAAAACAAAACACGAAAAAATGAAAGCAGAAAATCTACATACTGTCGAATGCTTGGACTGATTTCTAAAGAACCTCAAATACTGGAAATATGTTAGGCCGCTTTTAAACTATGGGTTCGTTCCTATGTTGGCGCTAAGTGAACAAAGCATTTCCACTAAAATAGAACAAAGTTGTTTTTGTATGTAATGGTTTCTTTAAGTTCCTTTGTGTATATAAAGATATATAATGTAGTTAAAGATGTACCAGTATGTTATTTATTTATTACTAGCTGGCCTGGTGAACATCGTACCGCCTAACAGTCGAGTCTTTATTTTTTTAAAATACTTATTCTGCTATTCGGGACACCGGTCTAGCTAGTAAGATAAAAAAAGAAAGTTGATAAGACAACAAATACATTAGGTCAAAAAATAAAAATTTACCTTCCCGGAACCCCTCCCCTCACACTTGAACTTTATGATATGGTATTAAAGTTCAAATTGACTTTTAAGTATTATTACGAATATTTTGTATGGGAATATAGAAAAGAGTTGTTTTTAGACTTTTTCACTCAATTTTTTTTAATTTTTCTCTCCGTAAGAACCATCCTCGTACTTCAAGGAATATTTAAAAAAAAGAATTGGCCAAATTGGTCCAGGCGCTGTTGAGTTTTGCGCTTACCAACACATTTTGCGATTCATTTTTATATTATAGATTAATCACTTTTATTAAATTTTTAATTAATTATAAAATAACTATTAATATTTTGATATTGTAAATGAAAATCAAAGTAAAAATACAATAATTAAAATAACCTTTTTTGAACATTTACTGTAATTACAAATAAAAATAAATAAAATATAATGGGAAAATTTTCCACAAGATAAAAATATTGTGTAGAGTATCTTATTTCTACGGACTATATACGATTCATCTATTTATGTCTAGCAAAAATACTAACTATTGAGATAAATAAAGAACTTCAACACGAGTTCAATTATTACATTAACGGTTAATTTTCTTTCCAACCATTCAGATGCGAAAAGTCTTCGATAAATCGATTAAAAAGCTTTCAGGATAAAATAACTTGAATATTTCCAGGGAAAATATGAAAAGATAAAACAGCAAAGGAAGCATTTTAATTCAAAAAATCGACTAATATTGGATTAAGTTATCTCATTAAACTCAGGCTTCGTTGCGGAAGTATATTTGGAACTCGCTGACTCTGGGTCAATACCCATAATAACAAATGTAATTGCTAAGAGAGTCAGATATTTGTATGGGAGATGTCAATTGTATTTAAAACGTCGGCCTTTCTATATATCTACTAGCTGACCGGCAATCGTCGTTTTGCCATATCATTTATAATAAAAAAATAGGGGTAGATCGTAGAGGGGTGAAAGTTAGGGGTTGTATGTATTTTTGTATGTTGTATCATAGAAATAAAAATTTTGTCTAAAAAATAAAATAAAAAATTTAGGGGTCCACCCCTAACATTTACCGCGGGGTAGTCCACTACCCCTAACATTTAGGGGGATGAAAAATAGATGTTGGCCGATTCTCATAGATACCGACACTTACCTTTTGTTTAAAAGGTAAATGTCATTATGGTCATTCAAAATTCTTGGCTAACTTCACGCATATTCTATTTCTTTTTACTTGTAGATTGTCTTATTCCCATCTCGCTCGCGCACGCTATAATCACACTGACAACTTTGTCACGGTGCACGCGCTATCGTAAAATTTCACTCTCATCAATTTTTCATAACGCGCCTAAAGAAGTATAACTTCAAAAAATGATATATGGAAATTAAAAATACCATTCTTTATTAAAATAAATTTTCCGAATATCAAATCAACAATCATTTATTCATTTAGGTAACAAAATGTATACTTATGAACGTCAAAAGGAAATAAATATTAAATGCTAAATGCTTCTAATTTAACATTTACTGCCAGTTCTCAAATCAAGGGCGTATAACGGAAGGGAAGAACTGGCAATAAACTCTCTGCCACTCTTTTTAATCACCAAGTTTTTTGTTTAACACAATGGTAAGCTGCAACCATAACACCATGTACCAAATTATATCTTGAGTAATTAATGAAAAGAAAAAGATAATCACACGTGACTAATGTTCAGTTGAAGGGAAAGGGTTCGATTCACGGCGTAACAAGAATTTGATCGAAAAACACATACAAACTTGCTTATAAATAAATAATAGTTAAAAAAAACTAAAAAACACGCTTTTAAAGCACATCAAACTAAAAAGTGCAAAATAATTCCTTATTTAGACTGAAAATGGTAATGAACAAAAAATACTGGTATTATTGTGAAAAAGCGTGGGTTGCTCGATAGACGAAAAATATGGCACAGAGCGCCCCACGTTTTTTTTTAAAACTATTATTTATTTTTTTGTTTATTTTTTTTTTTATTTTTTTTTATTTTTTTTCGGATTATTGCATTGTCATCGATCTTTGACAGGTACGCAAAGTTTGAATTAAATCTGTCCGTTAAAAGTGGGTCAAAATCGAGTCCTAAGTAGTCGGTTACATACATACATACATACAGGTGAAGCGTGTAAAAAAAATTATGAATGAAACAGACGCAGAGAATCGACTTTCCGCTCTTGACATTTTAAAATATTAATTATTTTACCATTTCATGAAAGGTGACACACCCGCTATCCCATTTCCCCGCGTATCAATAAAAATAATCAAAAAATCTTATTCGAAAGTTATTACGTTTATGAAGGAGCGCGAATCTAATGAAGTTCCACTTACATCTCAAATACATTTTCAAATGATTCAATTAAAACGAGTAGATAAATAAATTAACGCCTACACTGATTTCAAATGAGACACATTTAGTACAAGATATGCCTTAATAAATAAGCAACGTTAAAATGATTATTGTATACTAAGGTAGTTCAGAATTAACTGGCCTGATTTAGTTCTAATATTACGATACAATTCTCTGTTGTCTGTTGTTGATTGTTGGTGCCGCTACAGTATATTTATCGTCTATATAAAAATACGCATGAACATGACAAGCGGTGGCATAGTTTAAAAATTTGAATTTCGAACTGAAACCGAAATGTCCGTCATAAAGTTTTTTTTGAAGAAGTCTTATCTCTGGCCAAAATTAAAAAGATAATTAGATGGTACAGGAAAGAATGTAGTGAAAACGTTTCGCCTCGGAAAGAAACCGTCGAAGACATCGGCCATGACAGTCGCTAGGTTGACTCCTGAAACTATTGCTATAATTGAAGAGTGAACGACATTTAAAGATTAAAGAAATTGTAGCTAGGCTTGGGCTTAGCATAAGAGGTCATATTCAAAAATAAAACTTGTTTAATTTATTTTCACAAATTTTGTCATTATGTAAATAGTATAAAAGTATTTGTTTTGTAAATCACAATACTTAATAATTTATTAGAGTTCATCTTGATAGGAAATTTAATTTTCTTTATTATTTCATAGTCTGATGGTCCCAGTTCATTTTGGATTGGAGTTGTGTTGGGATGGGTGGCTTTAATAATTAAATTAAACTACATAAAACGGACTGAACTTTGAGAATGACAAATGGCGAATATTTTCAGACATTGGAATATGGCTCTTGATAATGTCAATTGATATGATGACTATATCGCAATAGACGTTATAACAAAGGGATGCTGAAATTTATAGAGTACAAATTATCTGGCTTTGCTTACGCCAAACTTATCTGAGATTATGCTAAGAAAATTACGATGTGATAGAATCTACAATAGTAACGAAATGGTTTAAATTCCTTAATTAACCTACCGATGATATGACCTAAAGAAAGTCGCTCCTTTCCAATATTGTATTTTTTTCATTAAACACAACGCACTTGATAGTTTTCTGCTATTGACTATATGAAATTAACAAATTTATTAAAGTAAGGATCCCCGAGGACAAGTAAATAGTTAGAAGAATAAAAATATCTTAATAGTGAAGCACCAATTTCCACCATGATTGCTTAGAACAAAAATAAATGACAGTCATTTATTTTTCAATAAACAATCAAAAAACTCTAAGAAAGAACATAAATAATCACACAAGGCGGATCAACATCCGTCTATATTGTCATCCAAATAAAAACTAGAGATATATAAATAAATAATCTTTACGGAAATAAAATACCTAACAGTGTCAATATATGTACATAACAAACAGGTTCTTTTGCCCAATATAATTTTTATTCCCAAACTGGTATTAATACACAAAAATACCTTATATTTATTCCTTTCGCGTTCCGTCATGTATAAACTTACGTGTAGGAGAGCGGAAATAACTGCCATTGGGGATAGAAAGGGTTGTTTAAGACGCAAGTTGGGACAAAAGTATTTGCGCCGCATGTAAACTTACTGCTTGTAAACACGAACCTTTTTTAGGGTATTTTGAACTGAAGAACGGGGTTCATTCATTTTTAAAATACCAAAATCCGTTACGTGCATGCTATGGGTGTAATACTATACATTATTTTGTTATAAAGATAAGTTCGAATTGTCCTCTTCGGTTCTTTTTGATATCGTTGAAAATAGTGCTAAACAGGATATATTAATTGTGCGCGTGTGCCTTTCAAACGTTTTGCTGACGAGTAATTTTAAAAAATAATATTAATTAAATAATTCGTATATTTTTTTTTTACACTATTTAAAAAAATCTATGCCGATACATCTGGCACTTCAAAACAATTCTAATTGCTTAAAGGTCTTGTTAGTATTTTAAAAGTCTTATAATTTTAAATTTCCCTAAATTAACTTAATTTAAGAATTTTACTGTCTTTCAATAAAATCCGTGATCGTGAACTATAAAAACGACTGGTATACTAGAACCTAAAAGAAGTATAGCGATTATCTTTTACGTAATAAATACTGCTTCGCAACACTTTTTCAGTTACAAAGCTTTCCTAACAAAAGCAATTTTATACAATTCAAAAACAAACAACTTTATATGGCTCAGCTAAGAATTTGCATAGCCAGCCACTTCAGTTGAGAGCGAGGTTTTGTCCGACTTCACTTATCTAGTGGCTTGTCGCCCTGAAAAAATAACACTTGTGCCGAGATGGCTCGTTAAATGTTATCGATTACAGCCTTGGGGCACCAATCAACTTTGAAAACAATGGCGGCCCTCGCCTATTTCAATTTTAAAACAAATTATTCATGCTTTAGGTTGGGGTTCTGTTATTTTAAATATCAGGTTGTAAATTGAGTTTGTAATGTTTACAAAATAATTATTGAAAGATAGGTATCTTAAATCCACTGTTAAAAAATCGGAGTAAAGCACAATTTTAACAGCGAACAGATGTCGTAAAACGTTATAATATTGAATAAATTTTGTGTATGTAACAAATTTGAATTTAAACACTATATATTAAATGTTTACAAATTTCTTAACCTACATAGTAATAAAGAAAAACAAAAATTAATAAAAAGAAAATTAAAACAAATTTAAAAATTTTGATCCCTGTGGCATTTCCTCGCTGTAATGCGATACTAATTATTCGTTAAGCGAAGAAGACCCCAGCTTTGGGGTCATCGGTACTATCTACCAGGCGCCAACTTAAATCTTTAATCAGCGCCTGTGCACTTGAACCCCACGGCCCAAGAGTCTCTACTCCAAAGGGAACAAATTGATTATTATGATTACTTATAAATGTAAAATAAAGTATATTAAATATCTTATAAATAAACTCAGATATTAAGTCAGTCCAAATTAGTTACTTAAAAATCTTATTAATACAAAATATACAAACTTCTTGCTATATGTTTTCGGACCACAGTCATTTCTGTCTCTATAAAAGAGATAAACAGGAAAAGTTTAGTTGAAAAAATGTAGAACAAATTGCCACGTTCAAGAGTAGTTATTACCCCATTAGAGTAAGCGACTGCGCGCCGCTCACTAAAGTAGTGGAGATTGAAAATATAAATCTCGTAAAATGTATTGAAATTATGAACACTTTCCGAACGTACTTTACGAGAACAGCTCAAGTATATTTGGTTATCAATCTAAAAACACATCAATAATAAGATTATAAGAGGAAAGATTTCTTTTGAATTTGTACGTAAATTAAAATATTTATTACAGAACTTAATAAACAAAGAAATTAAAAATCAAAACACATAGAGCTTTTCGAAACATAATATATAGCTAATGCAAAACAGACTGTAGAATGCTTTCTGCCTCTGTTACAGCTATGTCCATGGAAGGGATTTCGATCCCCGGAATAGAATATTTGGTTCAACAGAGTAGCGAAGAGTAAAAGAAAGATTTTGAAAAAGTATCAAAAGGAAAATGGCGATAAAGTGAAGCAATTAAGAAGACAATAAATATCTACTTAATACTTGTATTTTTAAAAGGCAAAACATTTTTTTTTTTAAAGACAATTCACACCAATTGCCTGTGTCCCATGCTAAGCTGGTGAAGCTTGTGTTATGGGTACTAAGCAACGGATATACAAACATAATATAGATAGATAGACATATAAATACATATTTAAACACCCAAGACCTAAGCACAACACCAAATGGTCATCACATCGATGTTCGTCTCAGCCGGGGATCGAACCGGGACCCATGGATTCGCAGTCAGGGGTACAAACCACTAGACCAATGAGTCGTCTGCTAAATATATAACTCGTTGTGTAATAATTATTAGATCCTTAACTAATATTTAACTTAAATAAAATTACGAGAATATATTAATCATAAATTGCGTTGAGAACAGTAAGCCTTTGCCCTTGGTAAGTTATAATACGACGCAAACAAACATTAAGCGGTCTGAATTACTGAAATAGGCCTTGGCGTTCAGCCAAACTAACCACACTATAGGCTGTACGTACCTAACCATTACTTGTTAATTTTTATTTGTGTAATACTAAGAAAAAATCTTTCTAACCCATGGGGCCGTTTAACCAGTTCGCGTAGGTGCGGCTAAATATACTTTTTTTATCTGAGCAATGAGATTAAATTTCATACTGAGTTAATACGTAATGGGGTCAACTTACATGTGAATTAAAGAGAAAGTTTTACAAATAAATATTTAAGATACTTATTGTATAGTCACTGATTAGAACGGTAGGTGTTGATATTTTTTCAATAAAAATATCTAATTTATTACGAATATAAAATATAAAACAAACTTTCAATACAGCAAAATCATATAGCATACTCCCATTACATCAAGAACTTATAAAAAGCTTTTAACGTTAAGAAGTTTAAAACAAAAAGTGAACGCTCTACATTCACTTTGACAACCAAAAACATTGAAAATTGGAATTCCAATATACGCGCTGTAAAGGTAATTTTGGGCAGAAAAAATACTTTATTACTAACATAATGCTTTTTTCTAATTTTCTCGATATCACGCTAAAAATACACTTCTAGACATTCCAAGTGGCGATCACAATTAAGACCCTCGAATCGTATGAAACTTGTATTAGGGAAAAGTTTTCTTACCTTCTAACTTCACCAGGAAACATATCATGGGAACTTTTAGGGTCAGGCATAACCTAGACAGGCGCTTACTTCATTTGTCAAGTCAACCTGAAGAGGTTTCAGGTTCTACATACAATACTTTATACAAGTAAGAAAGGTTTTATATTATAAGCCTGAAAAAAATTCGTAAGTTTTACCTTATAGATACCTCATACTATACATTTTTATCGTCACATTCAACAGTAGTATCACCGATATCACGATTATATAATATTTATAATTATTCGGCCAGTGATTTTTCTTCTGAAAATTATCAGTGTAAACAAGCTTGTATTAAACGAGGTATGAAAATCAATCTCCATTTTGAACGACGTCGGCTCGAATACAATTAATGTCGAAATTATCTCAAAACAATATTCGAGTAAATATTATATCGTAAATGTATTATCTATAAAAATTTAATAATCAGTAACACATTTCAGACCTGTCTATAAACAGTTTTTTAATAAATCTTTACGTGACTGTTTTCGCACTAAAAGTCTGATCCGATTTACTGGATTACAGCACATACACATGCACACGCACACGCATATACACCCAATATAGAAACTAAGCCTTTAAATTGCTGCAACGTTGTTTAATCCTGTTCATATATAATATAGATATATTATTTTGTATAAATATGCAATGGACAATCGTATAAAACCTTAAGTTTCACGTAAATTTTTCACGTTGTATGATTTAGTTATCCTACATAAATAAACCCTATAAAATAATAAACGAATTCATCTATACAGTTAAATTGCTATCTCATTAAACCCTAAATTAAAGGCAAAGCGGAAGAAAGCATCAAAATACAATCAATTCAGTATATAAACGTCAGAGGATTCCTGCCTCTATATTGAACTCGCGAAGGGAAACAAACCGGCGAAAAATATGTAGATATCGGGAATTTCCATTTAACGTTTGCCCGGGATTCCACTTCCAATCCAACCGAGCATTCACTGGAAACAGGAATTATTGCGCGCTTCAGGGAAACTCTTGACAGCTCCTAAGAGCTGGATTATGATCCTCAAATATTGAGCACAATGAAATGGCTTGTACTTTTGAAATCTGAATTATTGAAGGCCATTTTAATCTGTTAATAGGAGATACGCTATGGGTTCATTGCTAATCTTTGCGTACAGTGTTACAGATTAGTATATTTAAGGACCGTCTATTACATTAAAATAACTGTACTTTGTCATATTGTTTAGTGTTATCAACTAAGAGCAGGCCTACTACGTGTACAAGCGTAGCTTGGCATATGTCGCGCTACGCGGGTCGTTCTATATTTTTAACATTGATATTTTTCTAATAGAATAAAAGTAAAATAAATGACTGATACCTTTTAAACGTAATATCCCAAATTATTATCATAATTCATAGATCTGCAGAGAAGCCAAAGTTAAATCTATCTAAATTAAAGAATGCTTAAAAAATATAATTTTTACAATGTTACTAAAAATAGGGTATCTTCGTGCTCTGTTGTTTTCTATTAGGAAGAAAAGTATAAATTCGTAAATAACTAAAGACATTATGCATACTTGAGATATATTTTCGTAAAAATTCGTTTTTTCAACAGAACTTTAGACACGTAATAGGGATGACTAGACCTAGTGTTCCTACGTACGGTGAACAGTGAAAAAGCAGTAAAATGGAAGCGTGTGAGGCTTGTAGCGGACGCTTTTCAGTGACTCCAGCGGGGTGTAAAAATGGCGCCGATAAAGGGTTCGCCGCACCCCACGAACCCACTCAACTGTAAATCTAAATCGCGGAACCTTCATGCGTACGGCTCAAAACAATATTTATTATTTAGTATTATTATAACTGGTATTTAAAATAACAATTTCGGTTACTGTGTATAATTATTATTGTTTATTCTTAATAGAAGAAAAACGTTATGATGTTTTACGGTTATCAACCAAAGAAAACTCACTTGAGACAAGAAGTGCCTTGCTATTCTGTAACTTACTTTTCGAACTCGCACTGCGATTGTTGTAGGGGCGGTCGCGCTCAAATCAGTCGTGAAGCAGTCATTTTACGATTTGGCATTCTGATAAACAATAAGAGTTCGAAAAGTGAGTTACAGAATCGCAAGGCTGGTACTCGTATTTTCCATACAGCCTACATACAAATTAGTGTTTCTAATATCATGACAAAACTTAAAAATTTTAGACAAAGTGCTTTGTTTTTAATTCAACGTGATACTTTTTCGTATATGTCGACGGATGTTTATCTATGGCCCGAACCTTAGTGATTCATATTTGCTCTAAATCAAATGCTTTCAATTAAATGTTTGAACGACATAATTTATATAACTGTCGTGATAAATGAGACTCAGCTCTCATAGCAATAATGATGATGTATGAACATTCAGATTTTACTCCTTCGGGGATATTAAATTTTAATATCGCAAGTGCCATTATGCCGTGAAGCTTGCAGTTACATTATTACCGACATTTATTTCAGTGCGAATTCTTGTATCGGATTAAGTTACTCGTCCTTCCTTTAAGTATACAAAACTTAACTCTGAGAAAAAACACGCTCCATCTCAGTTTTTATGACGTTTTCTTTTTCTGCGGGTATTTGCAATCAGCCTTAATGAGGGTATCTGTTCTGTTGGGCTGTCAAGTGGAGTAACTTCCCATTGGAAGCATCTACTCATCTTCTGTCTAGAGGTACTGCCGGTCTTCTAGCTCAAGAATATGGTGACGTTTTAGTCGACACACATACTGTTTAATGGTGAGTTGACGAGCAAGTTCGTTCGGGTGACAGGTCAACCGCTCTTTGTACTTTTTGGAGTTTACTCCTTAAGAAACGATTTGAGTTATAAGGCCCGGTACGGAAAATTTTATGAGGAGTAAAATCAAGTGTAACAGGAAAAGTTGAGGCGTTATGTGTAACATGAAAAGTTGAGGCGTTATGTGTAACACGAAAAGCTGAGGCGTTATGTAGAAAGACATTGTCAGTGTTGACAGATGTAAAAAATAAAATAGATTGTCCAGCGTGCCATAGAGTTTTGTCAATAGTAATGGTCAGTGAAATTAAAACTAAAAAGATTGTTCATTCTTATTCTTCTCTTACTCTAAAGGTAACTTTGGTCACAGAAAGAAAATCCTATTTGGGCATAGATGATGTAGGTACGTTTTATTACTACTACAAACATTTATATTATAAAAACATATATTCTTACCACCTTTAGTATGAAAATATGGTCGACAGCCACAGAACATCATCGCCATTTTATCGTTCGTAAGGAGTAAACTCCAATCGTGCGTCGTAGCTGACACACACACACATTTTTTTGACTTAAACTACTTTTAATTAAAACCTTATCTGAGAATATTTTTCCAATCAACCTAGTTAATGCAAGTGAACGTCATCGTCGCAGCCATTACTCGTCTGCCCATTAAGTTTAATCTCACCGGTGTTAATAGTCGATAAGCTAATAACTATGCCTTGACGTTAACAGCAGCCAATTTCGAAGATAATTAAAACGTTCGAGGTCCGACGCGGCCGCGGCCTGCCACAACGATCCTATATTCGTATGTACTATGCAGTGAAGCACAAAATCGATAATTGGCTTCCTTTATTACGAATTAATGCTTTATATCTATGTACTAGTTATATAGTATTTGCAGAAGATACTAACCCTTTATTGTAAGTGATCCGCCTGCTCGATTCCTATTGTCCCATATATTACCGACCCCATTCATAAACGTACGTAAATCTCAAAACGATTGAATCTTTTGTTCTACATCTCTTATATAGCTTTAAAAATAAAAAATCATGACTAGATAGTTATTTAATGTTTATATGAAATCACAATATTTTTATTATGACTGTTATGTTAAAGCACATATTATTTATTTTTTGGTCCCTATTATTGGTCCACCTGCTTAAATTACTGAAACTCTGATGATTTTCTTTATCGCCAAAAATTACTTAAAATTACTATTTATATAATCGTACAATCTCCAGTCGTCCTATTATGTTGATTATAGGAATAATTTCATGAACGTTTAAAATTATTATTTATGTATTTTTGTTTACTCGTTTCAACAGTTTTAAGTCACCGAGGGACAGTCAGGTGTAATTACAATACTCCTCTGGCTCTTTTCATCAGAGTTGAAACACAATTTGAATGAAATAGACGAAAAGAGAACTCTACCTACTTTCGTTACTACGTATACGTACTTTCTTTAAAAGAGTGTAGTTAAACGGTTTTTATAATAATATACATACTGGGCAAGACATTTCATAAACACAATACATAACAGTATAACACAAAAGCATGTATCAAAATTAAACTAATTGAACTGGATTGTTCTCTGCAACTATAGTTACATAATACGTTCTTAGTTGAACGTGTTAATCAAGATTAGTATACCAACTGCAGTATGCATTCTCCGGCGTAGTTTCCACTTGGATACAGCCTCGTTATCGCGCATTGTATGCCGAAATACGCCCATTTAACGTGATGTTTTACGTAAAAATAATGAAATCGATGTCCGTAAATTTAAAATTTAAAGCTGATGCCAATCGTGATGTATTGTTTCCGAATTAATGACGGATAAACCCCTTCTCATTTAACGATTTTATTCTCGTTGCAGTGAATGTACGAGTAGTGGTAACTGATTTTTTAATCAGCTATATTTTGCATTCCATTGGTTGTTTGGTATTTGCATATTGTAAGTATTGGCCTCTGATTTGTGCAAGTCTCTTTGATCATTCTCATTTAAAGTGTGTGGCTTTCTGTGTCTAACACACGTCATTGTCTACCGCTTAGTGTTCTACTCTTTTGTAATGTATATGTTAACGTAAAATTGTAAACACCGTTAGATTGTAATCTATCTCGCGAGATTATAAACTGTCGAAAGATTGTGAACCTCAACGAACTGCTTACAATTTAACGTATTATTATTCGGTAGATTGTTCTACACTAACTTAGTTATTATTCAAACTTCTTTGGTCAATTACAGATTAATTTTACTTCCCAACAATTTCATATAACTACCGAATAATACTACGTTAAATTGTAAGCAGTTCGTTGAGGTTCACAATCTTTCGACAGTTTACAATCTCGCGAGATAGATTACAATCTAACAGTGTTTACAATTTTACGGTGACATATACAAAAAATACTCGTGCAAAATACAGCAACATGGAAGTAATTAGGTGACACAGCACACCCAGCTCCTAGTACTTTAAGAACTTGAGTGACGTTGAATATTTGCATCATTTGAACGTTAATTTTGGAGCATGTAACTAAATTAACAAGCAAGTGCATTTAAGGAAGGTGACCTAATTACCTCTCATCGTCGGAAATTTCCCCCTACAGCTATTAACAGTTCGTTAGTGCCAATTTTCATTTAATTAATATTGCTTTTAAAATATTATAATTCCATATTGCTGCACGCGATATGGCAAAAATTTCACGTTTCGAAATTATTGTCCATAATAATTTCCACTTTGACCATTAAAAATAAGAAGATAAGTTACTTGGGACATGTGCTTCGACACGAACTGTACCGACTTCTTCAAGTTATCATGATGGGCAAGGTCGAGGGGAAAAGACGCGCTGGCAGAAGAAGGAAGTCGTGGCAATATTAGGGAATGGACGGGTGTGGCCAGCGTAGAACAGCTGATGCGCTTTACGAAGAGTAAGAAGAAGTATGACGATCTGACTGCCAACCTCCAGTAGTGGAGAGGCACTACAAGAAGAAGAAGATTTTATTTATTTTAAAGAAGATTAATATATATTTATAGTGTCAAAAGAGATCACTTTTAATTTAACAGTATATCTACTTTTATAATGCTCTCATAGCACAAATTTCATTGTGAGCGTAATCTAAATTTAAGTTCCTACATAGGCCTACTAAATAAAAATTAAATCAAATCTTCGATATAAATTATAATAATCTATCGACGGAGATTTAAATCCCGTTCTTCCGGATGAAAGAAAAGTTTAAAATTTAAGTTAAAAATTTAACGGCGCGCAAATAGACTTGCGAGATTGAAGTGCCCTCCGTCCGGGATCCGTCAGATTAAAAAAGTTTTAAAACTGTTACCGACTATTTTCTCCATAGATTTAATCGCAGTGAGCGAAGTTTATGGAAAAAGTACATACGAAAGCTCATTTCTTGTCAGTTCATTTCCGACTCGGGATCCATATAAACCCTGAGGGCACTAAAGTTGTTTGTGGTCTAGTTACATAACTCTGGACCGTTGAATAAACAAAATTTTTGCAATCAGGACCCGTCAGAGGAAAAATGACAAAGTTATAACTGGGAACTTTTAGGGTTGTTTTGAAGATGATAATTTGAATCAAAAATGTAATACAACATAACATTTCTTGTTTGTAACGATAATTATGTTGTGAATAAGTCTGTGTCTATGTTTTAATGGTTATTTATTAAGTATTTTGTACATATTTTACAGCTCTGTTTTTTATTTATCAAGGTCTTATTTAAAATGTCGTTCACTTGTTTATTACGTATACTCGTTGTAATGTAATTCGTGTTAAAATATCCATCAATAAAAAGCTTTCCATATTTTAAGATTCCGATGTGACTTAAGAGTCACAATGTTCGTTCCCATAGTCCTCCGAAACGGCTAGATGGATTTTTATAAAAAAATTTATACATATTTAGTAAGTCTGAGAATCGGCTACTATCTCTATTTCAAACCCCTAAATGTTAAGGGTTTAACCCTTAGTTTTTATTTTTATTTTTTAGATAGTATTTTTTGTTTTACTTTTTATGGTACAGCATACAAAAATACATACAACCCTTAATTTTCACCGTTCTACGATCAACTCCTATTTTTTATTTGTATATTAAAATCTTATGACTTTCACTCTTAGGTTTATATAGAGAAACATTCACAGGAAAACCTAAAAAGTTTTCATTCCGGAAAACCGAACAGTCTCTGCGTTAACATAGCAAAATGTTCCATGTTGGTATGTACTAAAAAGGTAGGCTAAGTAAAATCACATTAAGGAGAAACGAAGTTCGCGGGGGCAGCTAGTAACAATATATAAATAATCCAATCAAGGCACGACAGGCAATTGTGAAAACACAAGTATGTCTTCACATTTGCCTATCATACCCATTAGGAGTATACACAATTCAAGCTTTACTTAATTTGTGACTAACTATAAACAATAAATAATTCGCAAAAACTAAAGCTTTCTGAATCTCCGCTTCCATTAGTCACAATATTCATTTCCTTTTTGTGTCGTTTATTGAGTGTTGTATAAACTATAAATCACCAGTGATTTAGTAGTACCATTTTATTGTCTTCGCAATCCGTTTCCCTCGAACTAAAACTTTTTAAATTAACGGTATCGTTTATACAAATTATTTGGTCTTACGGATATATAACAAAAATAATACTTAATTATTACATTTGACAGACGCATTTGAATAAGAATTGTCGCCGTTAAGCGTTTTATACATCTAATAATTTCATTATATTTTGTGTCACATATGAAGCATATCAATACGTATAATATAATTTGTTACATTAATCTAATACATTTGTCTTCGTCAATAAGTTGTTAATTTGATCGTCGTGGAGGGAGCTATGTTTAGTTTATATTTCAACCATACCGATGTAAAATAATGTACAATTTAGATCAAATGCGAATTTTGTTATTACTATAGCGTAAGTGTATATTTGGCTTTGCTTTCTGTTGATATATACGACACGTTTCTTATTTATTTTTATTATAAGGATTTATTCACATGATGTTATTTACAGGTCCTTAAAAACATCTAAAGCATCTTGCAAACCAAAATACTAACGTTTAAAGAGACAGAAAAGTTGGTTGTCATTTCTTCTCGTCTATTGTACACCCTTGATTTGAGAACTGGCAGTAAATTTAAAAAAGAATCCTATTAACAGTCAAGCTATTATTTTCCCTAATTTAATCATTGATACTTTATTATGATTAATGCATATATATTAAACTGACGGTTGTGTGAACGAATTAAAATTAATATTTAACGATAATAAACTGTCATATCTATTCAGTGATAATACGTCAGTAGAAACTTGTAACAGTTGTAAGGTTTAATAGTTCGATTAATTAGCACACGGAAGCCCGAAAGGCTTGAAACTTTACAATAAGGACGTTGTCCTATTTCGAATTTACCTCACTACACCGAAACTGTTTTAGGGGCATATGTTCGTAAATATCTCTGTAATGAACATACAATCACTATCTACTATATACTTTATTATTTATTATTTATTATTTATTATTTATTATTTATTATTTATTATTTATTATTTATTATTTATTATTTATTATTTATTATTTATTATTTATTATTTATTATTTATTATTTATTATTTATTATTTATTATTTATTATTTATTATTTATTATTTATTATTTATTATTTATTATTTATTATTTATTATTTATTATTTATTATTTATTATTTATTATTTATTATTTATTATTTATTATTTATTATTTATTATTTATTATTTATTATTTATTATTTATTATTTATTATTTATTATTTATTATTTATTATTTATTATTTATTATTTATTATTTATTATTTATTATTTATTATTTATTATTTATTATTTATTATTTATTATTTATTATTTATTATTTATTATTTATTATTCGACACTTAATATTTTAATGACAATTAAATTAATTAAATTCCTAACATATCTTCCTTTCTCCGTCCCTCTAAGTATCGGAAATTTAAACTTTTAGATTTGTATCAATATGAACAACACTTCAAGATTAGTTTGCCACTGAAGTTTCACTTCTGACATGTGTACTTTGTACATACACACTTTTTTTTTTTATTTTTTGATGATGACTTAATAGGAGACGCAAATGACTCAGCTTCATGCAAGTTTAATGGTCTTGCGAGACTTCATCGTAGCGTATGCGCTAAACATGCATTCAAATAACGAGCAATAATGGTATTTTATCAGTTATTTTTGCAGTATTTCAGCATATTTCAAATTGTAAGTACAAATTGGCATAAGCAAAATGAACCATGTGTAAAAAATAACCCTAAAAAACATTTTTTCAAACATTAATTACAGATTTCAACGTGCTACGTTACGCGACGCGATTCGAGTATATTGTTTTATTTCCACGGCATGGACATATATATATATATTTATTAGCGTCCTCATTAATTAAGTCGTACTATATGCGTGTAAAGTGGTACTAATTAAGTACGGAATTTGATGCGGTGTTACTATGGGTACCATTCTTTTTCTATATAAGTAATATTGAAAGCAACTACACGGCACCGGTGGTACTCTATATAAGGCCATAAAAATTAAGTAAAACAATATTTTTTCATATAAACGGTTAAATCAAGGTTATTTTATATTACCAAGTAACATTATATAAGGTAGGTTATTGTTTGTTTCATATAATTTAGTAGATTTTCTACATATTGTAAATGTTTTAGTCCAGTCCGCGATTCGACTTTTTATGCTGAATTTTTTAAATAATTTAAGATTTATTGATATGTAAATTTTTGCTTTTGAAAAAAATACAATGTGGTAAAGTTAACCATAAGAACTAGATAGCCCTAATATTTAGTGTTTTTCAAATTTAGATCTAAGTATTTAAGATGAATCTTTAAACCTATTTGAATTACACAATGCAAATGATATTGAATGAGTGCAGCTCGATAGTTGAATTTTCTTGTTTTTTCACTAAAGCTTTAAGTGTCGAGTAGCTTTTAAGTTTTTACTTGAGTTTCAACTTTTCTCTCATAATGCGGGTTATCTCTTGAGGAACTTTCTCAGATTTATACCGAAACATTTCAAATAAACTTTAACTACTGGAGTTCTTTTGTGTGCATAGCTCAACGCTTATAAGAGAAATGAAATTACAACTCTTTTTATTTATACTTCTTTGCAAAAATCAGTACAACTCATAATAATTAAATAATAAGGCGTGCTTTCAATCGAACTCTTCGAGGCGATCTTTAAAGGAATAATTAAATAAAATATAACATAGACAATAATTTAAACACAAAGAAAAGAACAAAACAAACAAATCAGTGGTACCATTTAAATACTGTAATATGGTCCTTGGTTTTTAAGACATTTGTTTATTTATACAAGATAATTTAACAATTAATACCAACTCATACAAACTACAAATATCCTTGTTGTATTTGAAGACCTCTCGCTGACGATTGCTGAAAAGGACTGAAACTTATAAAAATAATGTAATAAAATCGTGTTATATCCGTTCAAGAAATTGTACTTATTTATTTCTGTATTTATGTACCCATGTAAGAATGGTTGCTTTGCTTACATCTCCGGATGTACGTTCCGGGGTGAGAATGTAAAACCACACACGTAATGTAAGACGAAACCATACGTTTGATAGTCATTAGACTAATAACATTTCACATCGCGTAATAACGCTAGGATTAGAGATCCGTTTGGCCAATCACAATCAAACGCCTCGCACCGCTATTTCGTCTTTAACCATTTCAGCAATAAACAACTCTGAAAATTAGAGGGATATAAATAATATTTTCAAACCTCGTATGAGTCCCGTAATTCCCAATACCATACATTTCTGCATCTGCTTCATTGATCATTTTATTACGTGACTGTAAACACACTGCATTATTCCGTGAATATGACCTACGATTTTTATGTCTATGAGTGAAATATATATTTTTGAAGTAAAACTTCTTTATCGGGGTTGGAAAAAAATTTAGTGTTTTTTTCGTTACGCGTCACGTTTTTCGGTTACGCGCCATGTTCCTTTTTAAAGTCAAACTTCTTTATCGGCGTTGGAAAATATTATATTATTTATTATTTATTGAAGTGAAACTTCTTTATTGGGGTTGGAAAAAAATTTAGTGTTTTTTTCGTTACGCGTCACGTTTTTCGGTTACGCGCCATGTTCCTTTTTGAAGTCAAACTTCTTTATCGGCGTTGGAAAATATTATATTATTTATTATTTATTGAAGTGAAACTTCTTTATTGGGGTTGGAAAAAATTTTAGTGTAACATTTTTTCGTTACGCGTCACATTTTTCGGTTACGCGTCACATTTATTCGTTACGCTCATCTGTTTCTTGTCCCTACCACGGTTGATTCGAAGAGATTCGAAGCCATTTAAAATAACGATAACAATGATAGTAAAAATTCTATTACAATTAATGAAATTCTGTTATAATCTTAGTAGTAATAAGGTAAAATGAAATAATTGTATTTGTATTCATGTCTATGATAATAAAAGCCTTTTGTTAAACTTTATTTAACCAATTTCGTTAAGTTGCATATATAGGGTGTCTCAGTAAGAGTGCACTTTTTCATTTTTAAATAAAGACAAGTATTTTATGACAGAGTTCTGATATTTTTATTGTATTGTAAAGAAGACATGTTCCGATTAAGTATGGAATAAAATATCCGGCAAATGACCTCCACGGCTCTGATGACAGGCCATTACACTTTTCATTAAATTTTCCATGATTTTTGCACAGAGATGTGTCTGTATCTCACCGATGACGCGTTGGATTTCCGATTGGAGCTCAGGAATGGTTTCGGGTTTATTCGCATATAACTCGAGATCTCACAAAACCCCAAAGAAAAAATCGCACGGCGTTAAATTGCACGATCTTGGTGGCTAGTTGAAATCAAAATTTCGTGAGATAATGTGTTCTGTTCATCGGAGAAAAAGACTTTTTTCGAAAAATTGGCATCGACTTCCCTTTGCTCCATTACTCATTGAGCAAATTGCCGGTGCTTTCCTTGGTCTGCTGGTTTGAGCTCCTGAGTTAACTGAATCTTGTACGCACGAAGGTGGAGGTCTTTAGTCAAAATTTGCTGCGTCGAATTGATGTTTTCGGGTATTCGGCGACACTCTCGTTTACAGCTGCAATGTTTTCAAGGGATCGACCGGTACGTTGACGCAAAGGATTCTTATAATCCATAATTGACCCAGTTTCTTCAAAATTTTTGGCCACTCTTCGATTGGTTGACACATTAGGTGCACTTTCTCGGCTGAAAATTTGGTGAAGTTTGCGAGCGTTTTCAGCGTTACTTTTGTGATGAGTTTTCACAATTATAACGAGTTGTTCTTTCAAAAAGTGCTCCATTTTTAATAATCGGAACAAACAGAGGTGACACCTGTCAAATTTCAGAGTTGCCACTTGCAGGAAAACAAAAATATTACAATTTTAAAAAGTGCACTCTTACTGAGACACCCTATAGTAGATCATTTTTCGAAAAATAAGGTCATAAAGAAGTTTCACTTCTAACGTGTGTACACTAGTACACGCACATTTTTTTATTTATTATTTATTGAAGTGAAACTTCTTTATCGGGGTTGGATTATTTATTATTTATTATTTATTATTTATTATTTATTATTTATTATTTATTATTTATTATTTATTATTTATTATTTATTATTTATTATTTATTATTTATTATTTATTATTTATTATTTATTATTTATTATTTATTATTTATTATTTATCATTTATTATTTATCATTTATTATTTATTATTTATTATTTATTATTTATTATTTATTATTTATTATTTATTATTTATTATTTATTATTTATTATTTATTATTTATTATTTATTATTTATTATTTATTATTTATTATTTATTATTTATTATTTATTATTTATTATTTATTATTTATTATTTATTATTTATTATTTATTATTTATTATTTATTATTTATTATTTATTATTTATTATTTATTATTTATTATTTATTATTTATTATTTATTATTTATTATTTATTATTTATTATTTATTATTTATTATTTATTATTTATTATTTATTATTTATTATTTATTATTTATTATTTATTATTTATTATTTATTATTTATTATTTATTATTTATTATTTATTATTTATTATTTATTATTTATTATTTATTATTTATTATTTATTATTTATTATTTATTATTTATTATTTATTATTTATTATTTATTATTTATTATTTATTATTTATTATTTATTATTTATTATTTATTATTTATTATTTATTATTTATTATTTATTATTTATTATTTATTATTTATTATTTATTATTTATTATTTATTATTTATTATTTATTATTTATTATTTATTATTTATTATTTATTATTTATTATTTATTATTTGTTATTTATTATTTATTATTTATTATTTATTATTTATTATTTATTATTTATTATTTATTATTTATTATTAAAGTTTCACTTCTGACATGTGTACTTTGTACACACACACTTTTTTTATATTACTGAACAATTACAGATATCTGAGGCTCAGATGTAATAGGTTCTAGCGTCACTGGTCACACACATTTATATATTCACATGAATTAGCACTGTAAAAAAGGAAATTTATAAAAGGAAGCTTTTCTCTCGAAACGATGTTTTTTTTATTTATGTTCACATAGTACAACTGAACAGATCAATATGTATATTAAATTCACAAAACTCCGGGCCGAATTACATTATGGCTTAATCTTCTCAAAGCGCTTAGCGGGATTATAAAAAGAACTCATTTTTTATAATATCCTCGAAATGCGGCGGGAAAATTTAATTAAGTCTACAGATTGCCGATTAAGATTATGAACAGCACCGGACTGGTGAGGGCGATAGCTGAATGACGCTCAGTTTTCTATACCTAACCTGTGGTTTTTACTATTACTATATACCTACTTATTTTCTGTATAGAAGAAAAGAAACCTATGAAATTTTTAGAAAATTGACTTAAATTTAACGTAAATTAAGTTTTAAAAAATAGACTTCTTGAACCTGTACCTAATGATCGCGTATTGATTTACAACATGGTATCCTAGAGCATATTTTATAATTTAAAATTAGTTATTACATAATTGACAAAATTTGGAGGGCGTAATTGAATTGCATTTGTGTGAATTAATTTGATTATAAAAATATTTTCGTATTTTTAATTTGATTATAAATCTTCGAAGCATTATCTATATGAACAAGACCAATGAGACAAAGAAATTATCTTCTTTTTATAGCAACTATTCCCTTTCAAAAGAAATACAATGAAACCACCTCTCTCTTCACCCCCTCAGTTCCATAAACTTAAAATAAGTAATAAAATTTAATCTATATTCGAGATTAAACGAAGAAAGTCTCTTGTTTCTTCCTCCTCAATATTGGTACCAGATCTTCGCTTGGGCACTGCTGGTGCAGATATCTTGTGCATCACGCTTGGTGTTTCATCAAGTAGCTTCAATGTTTTAAGAGAAGCAATATGAAACATGAACATAAGAGCTGTGGGGTTCTTGTAACATTTCCCTATTAACGGCTGTATCGTTACATCTGTAATCAAATGGAAAATTAATTGTGGTTGTGGTATATTAATTAGGTTTCAATATCGTATAATTGTCATGTATTGCGTCACATTGTTAATAGAGTATATAATGTGTGTACACAACTAAGTAACTAACCCACTTAGTCATAAAATTAAATCTGTCTAATTAGACTCTTGAACTCATCTGGATTCACAATTTCATAGATAGAGACAAAAGAGTATTTAAGTTCAAAGAGAACAATAACATTCAAAGGGGCCTTCAAGAAAAGAGCGTACCAATTCTTGAAAGGCCGGCAACGCACTCGCGAGGCATTGAGAGTATCCATGGGCGGTATCACTTAACATCAGGTGAGCCTCCTGCCTGTTTGCCCCCTGTTCTATAAAAAAAATCGTTTTTATTAGTATAATAATAGGTTATTATCAGCCATTCTTTTAGATCCTTCTTTGGACGTAAGCTTCCTCCACTAATACTCGACCGGTACTGCGCCTTTTGCGTTCAATTGCATGATTTGTGGCGACGTCCGTCTCGTCGGTGTGTGGCCGACAGGCCAGGTCTTCTGTTCTGCCGAGGTCTCCATTCAAGGAGTCTTCATGCCCATCGGGTCTTGTCCAGGTCCTAATTTGTATTCGCACTATATGACCCGCCCACTACCATTTTGAGTAAGTGTATAGTATAAGTAAACGGTACTTACTCACTCCCATAACACAGGAATACAAATCAATGTGACAATGATTGATCATTGGTCTATACGTGTATGTATCCATAGCTTGAGACCATATTTGGGCACATGCGGGATCGTATGTGTCCAGGCAGAACGTGGGACATGTATGGTTACACGCCTGGTGAGCACCAACTACACTGAAGTCGTATACTCGTCTGCCAATTAAATATGCTCTTTCTTTGCGTATATTGCAACGATCGTCACGAACTTGATGCAAATCTGAAATCGGAAATATATACAACTAGAGAAATATAAATGATAATCCTACAACGCTGGCCACAACAAAAGAGGTTCATGCATCTCGTTCTTCGATGATTTTTGCCTACGCAAGTAGTTCAGCCTTCTACGCCTGATACACGTTTAAGGATTTCCTCACGACATTTTCCTTCACTTAATATTACTTGGGCACTTAAAAAGATAAATCCAATGCATAGATCGTATTTGAACATCTGCCTTATTTTCCAATGCTTTTACATTTTCTGCCTTGCGATTAAACAATAAACTACAAGCTCCCTCCTTATCAGAATGTCAAATCATAAAATGACTGCTTCACGACTGATTTGAACGCGACCGCTGCTACGAAAACCGCTGTGTGAGTTTAAAAAGTGAGTTACAGAATCGCAAGGCAGATCTTACGTATTTTTATTATTATTTTGCTGTAATTTATTTATATAACGACTTGATCGCGGCAAATGTCTGTAAAGGTAAATTTAGAAACCAGCCCACTAAAGTATGACCGAACCAATTCGACTTAGGGTGCTTCAAAAAATTCATAAAAGGCCGGCAACGCACTCGCGAGCCCTCTGCTACTGAGTGTCCATGGGCGGCGTTAACACTTTAGTGAGCCTCCTGCCTGTTTGTTCTATAAAATCATGAATATTTCCTTTTTTCTTGACTTCAAAATAGATGAGTATTTTGTAAAACATTATATGCACATCATATGCTCTTAATTTGTTTCACATAACTTAATGTTTATTGCAAAAGCAAAAAGGAAACAGAGCCGCTTTAGATCCCGACAACAGTAATTAGGGCACAACTTTGTCGAGTGTTTTTGTAATAAAATAACAAGACAATGTAGAGAATGTTCTGAAAGTAATTTCTTGCCGTTCTATATTTAATAAAAATTCTGTACTTTCAAGTAAAATATTTTCCTTTGTTATTACACAAGTGATTAGTTTTATGTTTTTTTAACTCATTCACGAAACCCTCAGTAAAATTGAGGTTCAATATGTTTAATGCAATACATTTTTCTTTGAAATTTGTTTGATTTGAATTCCAAAAGAAATATTCTAAAAATTCAATAAACTCCCGTGATACTGATTTACTGAGCGTAAAATACAATTTCATATAAGCCCCGACATTTTAGACTGGTAAAAATATATAGTTTATGTATAAATATATTGCTCTGACATATACATACCTGTAAAACTGAATTTACACTGCATCTTCTTCAAGTAGCAGATATTTTGAAATCTTTTTATAACGCCATCCCCATTCAAAGCTGTTGCTTGGCCACACACAGGATCGAATACATTTGAACATTCTATATTATCACATGCGTCCGGATTTGTTGAAATAGCTGAAATATCTAACAGAGAATATTACTAGATAATTTTAACACAATACATTTCTGAAGTACCCATAACTATGCAGTACGCACTATTATTAATTCAGGTCACAGATCTTTTGCACATGAAAAGAAATGCTAATGAAAAATTAAATGAAAAATACGAATCAAAGCTATATATGAAACTCACTATTAAAAACGAACATAGAAATAACACAAATGTAATTTTTCATTCCACTCCGTAATTAATTTTTAAAGAATAATGAAACAATTTTTATTTCAAGTTAGGCGATACGAGCCCGAATAACGTTTTAATATTCCTACTTTATGATAAAAAATTTAATTAAATTTTCTGTATTTTCTTTCTCTTAGAACGCGTTGTGGTTTGACCCTACCTCGATGCCGTCATTATTATGAGTTCATGGTGGCTTCATTTTATACTTTATTATAAATGCTTTTACCTGAGCTTGGATTGGTCTCATAGCGTCTACTCGACGTTGATTAATGAAAGCTAGGTTATAAGACCAAATCACATTTTCTAAATCCAATAATTAATCATATCCTATTTCACCCCCGATTCTGAGCAGTCGTAAACACTTTGTTATTTGTACAGAATATATAAATGGTAATTATTCGAACTCAAAATATCTTTATTCATATAGGTAAACAAGTACACTTATGAATCGTCAAAAAGAAGTTAAATTAATTGTAAATTTACATTTACTAACAGTTCTTACTTACTTCGTATTGGAAATTGATATTTCAAAACTTAAAAATTCAAAATTCTTTTAAATATTATTGACGTCAAAAAATTATGTTAATACTGGCTTTTTCTCTTGAATTAATTAAATAGAATTCATATGTTTTATTATATGCAACAGCTATGAAGATTGTATGTGTTTTGAATTTATTTTACATCTCGTTCCCATCTACCTCAAATTACACTTAAATACACAAACAATACACGATTATTGATTTGTCAAGTTCAAAGCTTCTATGAATTAACTAAACTAATTAACATCGAGTATGCAAAATTCTATAGCTTGCTTAATTAAGACCAGTGCAGGTGAACTGAGCAAACAGCCGGCGACATCAGTGGGCAGTCTGTTTGCTTGAGAAATTGCATGCGTACTCTGACATTCAACGTGAATAAATGAAAACTAATTAATCTAATTTACCACAGTATTCGGTAAACCGCATAGCTGAATGAGCATAATACACCGTAATCGGCATGTATGCTGTTTTGCTGACATTAAAGATTAACATTTACCACAATATTGGTAGGCTTGCTAATTTTATATTTTAAAATATATCAATTGTATTTAGCAAAACTTTAGCGTTGTAAATTTAAAGTACCTTACGGTTTAAACTATAAAAATAACGGTGTAAAAGCTACGAAATTTAATGCCCGATCTTTTCACGGCTGATTTAAAGAAGCCCTTTTTTGTCACATTTCCGCTCCGTAACCGTTAACTTTGACAACATGAGTTATTATACAATAAAATAAAAACTAGGACATTAAAAATATTTTAATTAATGCATAAATTATATCTTGATTTTAGTAATTTCGTACTGTGTAATTAATTTTACATAACAATATTACTCTATAATATCTACTCAGATCTACCCTATCAGTCTATTATATTATATTTAGAGTGCCACAAACTTAACTGACTTGGAGGCAGAGTGTACAACTTCATTAATAAACTTTAGAAACTTAACCTTCGTCACAAAATAGAGACATACAGTGCCACATACTTTTCTTGGCCGGCGACTGAAATTGGTACTACCGTCGCCATGTTGAAATTTAAATATTTTATGTAATTTCTTGGTGCGTACAATATTTTTTTTTATATGTACAAACATCTAATCAAAATCCAACTAAAATGTATTTATATTTATTGCTTGCATTATTTATTAGAATGGTTTTATTATCGAACGGTTCTCATTGCTAGCTATCTTAATAGATATTAAATTAATAGTACAGGTAACAAAAGTCAAAACCTATCATATCAGTTGTTCCTAAGTTTGTGTCACATTTATTTAAGCCTACAACTGTATTTTCTAGATGCAGTATACATTGTTTTATAAAGGAAATACTAATATCCATGACAGCGACCCTCTTACCGGCCAAGAAAAGTATGTGGCACTCGTGGCACTGTATATTACTTTCTCACTTATATACGGAATATTGAACAAATACAGAATTTTTTAAATAAAAAAGTACATATATTAAATGTATTCTCTTAACATCAGGTCAGTATTCCACCGGTTTGCCACGATAGATTCTTCTTGCCTAAGAAGAAATGAATTACCTAAGACGAAATAGACAACCTGATTTCTTAGTTGATGTAGAACAATATAGTTTTATTCTATCAACGCCCACTAAGGAAGCATTAAAAAACAAGTTTGAAAAAATAAAATAAGGGTGTGATATCCCAGTTCGTGGTGTCATCATATAAATATTTATAACATAATTGACATAAAAAAAAGTTAAATCCCGTTCAAGCATCTCTTAACGGCCCTTAGGGGTCTAGGGCGATCCTGCTCATTCTACCAAACGAGCTCAGGCTTACGACCATCAAGTTAATTGCTGAAAATACCATATGGTATTTGACCTGCGAAATTTCACTTCACTATGGCATTCGGTTTGTGACCAGCGCAGGACAAAATAAAATTTATTTATAATTTGCGCTTCAACCAGGAATTTAACTTACGCCACGAAGCCCTCTATATAAATTTTACCATATGTAGTGTTATCCAAGTCGAATTAATTCAAAGATTAATTATTAAGATTGTCGTCCAACAATTAAAATTCATAAAATACAGCCTCCATTATCACGTTAAATCAACAGAGCTTAATTAATGTTTTAGCTTCACGTGGGTAACGTTGTTACAACCGACCTTTGTTTTTGTCAGTTCCTAGGCTGCATACATAATTAACAATGTACGGCAAACCGCAAATATTTGCTTGATAAATGTTGCCCTCTTCAATTATTCATGACAGAATTTAAGGCTTCAATAGTTTTTAAATGGACATTCGAAATAAAATCTCGTATAGTGAATCCTAGGTAAGTGGGTCCTGGATAAGTGAGAAACGTCTATTATTGAAAATTACAATGAGGTCCCGGCACTTTTTCATCGATTTACCTCTAATAATGGGACTTTTCGAACCTGGTTAAATGAGATTAGATTCTAGGATATTTTCGATGTTTATAGAGGTGATTGCGACTCTGTAGCTGAATTCCCTGTATAAGTGAGACAATTTGTTAGGTTGGGACAGATTCGACTAGTTTGTTTACAAATATTTGAATTTCTATCGCACGTGTTTTTTTTTGTCAGTACCGTCTCAGGTTTTGACCTACAACCAAGGTAATAAAAGTGTACAATATGCCCAAATTAACAGCATCAGAAAAATTTAAGCTTCTATCAGATTATGAATGTGGAAAATCGATATATTTCGATATATACCTTTATAAGTGGACCGTCTGTAACTTAGAAAACTATAATTATAAACCTGTCTAATTGGAAAACTGGATAAATGAAAACCTCTTTAAATTTACACAATCCTTGGCCCATAAAATCCCAATTAATCAGGTTTCACTGTTATGTGTGTAACTTTATAATGTTTGGATGCATACAAAATATGATAACATAATTTTGTACAACTATAATATACTATATTTATGTCCCGTAACTCTTTAATAGCAAAACCATCTTTGCCTCTAAATCTCGTCATTATTTTTCTTAAGGCTAGTAAGTCAATGTATGTATCGATAAGTCTGAAAAAATATTATACAGAATAGAAAAAAGGAACACTAAACTACTCCAAGGGCGTAATCTTACTCTATATTTGGGAATAAAATGAGCTGCAAGATTTTTATACAAATATTCAGACAGATATTTCTGAAATTATTTTTGCGGTAAGTGAAACGGTAAATCTACAGTCTTGCTTTTTTTACTGCGTAGCGATCCCGTAGCACTTCGTAGCTGAGATGTTCATACTAATTAGTCTGTAAGACACTACATTTACTTATTTCTGTTAGTTATGGAAGCTAGGATATAACAATTAACTTAATTTTTTTTTTTTTTAATTTAATTGTTTAATTCAGAAAACAAGGTTCCATACCAATGTTAGTAAATTACAGCTTAATACCTTAAATCTAAGTGTTAGTATGTTTACATTAATTCATACCGGAATAATTCCGCATGAAATAGAGGAACAGTGATTCATGTATGGGCAATCGACTCGGTCCGCGATAATGCGGAGGATACCGTTACCGCTAGCTCTCACCCTGCGCACCAAGGATGCACATCTCTTGCGTATGGTGGCGTAAAAACAATCCACCCGCGCCTCAGCAAACATCCCCGATGCGCTGCAGAATCGAGGCAGCCGCAACAGCACCCTGAACGCATTATTATATTGGATACGGAAAGCGTTGTATGACAATCGAGTATATTTCGACCATAAGGCGCTCGTATAGAATGATGTGCAGAATGCTCTAAACAAGGTTACTTTCACATCAATTGAGCATCGTGCAAACCTGCGGGCGATCATGTTCGCCCTGACACACAACGCTCTCCGTTCCCTATCTATATCAGCATCGTCCCTGAGGTCGGGTGTTAATATCAATTTAATAACTGAAATAAAAACTAAACCTCAGCTGTGCGTCTAAATCTAAAACCAAATTTTAATATCGTTTATATCAATATTAAATATACAATCTTGACCAATGTTAACAAAATAGTTTTAATTTGTCACATAATTTATTTTCTTGTAACTCGTTATCCTAACTTCCATCAGTACCATTGATCGGAGCCCCTTCACTGGTAAGAACCTAAAAGTTTGAGTTCGTTTCATTAACCCACAATTGTGATTAACTACGCCTCAGTTGGCTGATGTACCTTTGCCCTCAAGTCTGTCTGGAATCCACACTTAACACGGCACTTAAATGCCTCTTAACACGCAACACCCAGGGACGTTTAGTTGTAATTATATAGAAAATCCAACAATGCACGCAAGATATATCTATATTTTTAGCTACATCGCTATAACAAGGTCATATTTAGGAACTGTTGCGCAAAAAAGACTCATGACTGCAGCCAGTTCTTCCAGGAAACGGTCAGCGAGTGAACAGGTAGCGGAAGGATCGGCGAGTCATGGCGAGTTACAAGCGTGTAGTTTAAAGCATTCTTCACATCTTAAACTAAGATATTAACTATGAAGGTAAGCCGATAGATTTACGCAGCCGTTCCGGGCGAATGTTTGTAATAAGCTTGCTTTGCCTTGTAATTTTGTAGCTTCGACCCATTAACGTTTTACGAATAAACCGAACATTTATAACTCCACTTGATCTATATATATCAATGGTATATCACATGAACAACAATAAAACCTATAACGGAAATACAGTAATAAAAATTCTTACCTTAAATAAGTAAATAAAAGTAATTGGTGTAATAATTATAATTTATTTATCATATTCATAGATTCATGGTGTTAGTAACACATGCTGCGAAGAAAATGGTAGGCTGTAAATTCTATATATGCAAACCACAATCTAATCACTTCTATAAACAGTGTAGAGCAATGCAAAATATGAATAAGAACTGGTGAGTATCTGAAACAAAAAAAGTACGAAAACCGTCCAGCCTCCACAACAAATGGAATGTGTGAGCGGGTGTTTTGTTAGCAATTTCACTATGCATTTCCCCCGCATTAAAAACTTCATGAAATAGTCTCTCTGCCGGTTGTGAGGGAGAACAATGCGCTTAATGTTCGCGAAGCAACTTTACGGACTGGTTGTATTATAGGAATGTACCCACTCATACTTTTAATGGTGTAACTTTGTATTAAGTACAAAGAAGTACTCTTTCGTTGGTTTATGACAAGGTCGGCCCTAAAGATTTTAATGCCGAATTAGAATGAACGTAACACAATAACTAAGTGGCATTTGAATTTTAACTGTATTGTAAGGAAATATTTGATTCTAGTAATGGAAGTTGACTAGAAAAGTTATATCATAATAATATGCATCTTGTAAATCCAAGGAGTTTATCAGCTTGTTCGGTTCAAAACCGCATCCTTATAAACGTACAAGTAGCTTAATTTATTATCACTCTACTTGGCAAAGAGTAAAGAAAAAAAACTAAAACCTCATTTCTAATTTCATAGTGGCTTATCGTACGTTTGAGGATAAGGCTATCCCCTTTATTAATTAAATCAAATTAGTCTAATTGCACTACTTTAACTAATTTGAGAATTTTTATCACATTGAGTTCCCTTTCTGCAGTAGCACCCCCTAGTCTGCAGTCCCCGCAGCAGTACGTTGCGCTGAAGGAATAGTTGTTCACGTCCTATTGATTCAGATGGGGCGGGCATATAGCGCTTGGTGAGATGGAGGCGTGTGAAGATGGCCTCAGAAAAGAAGAATGCCCACACTGATTTAGTTTTTTTGAAAGCCCCCTTTTGTGCAACAAATCATCATGTCAAAGATTTACCATAAACACTATTTTTGACGACTCATTGGTCTAGTGGTTAGTACCCCTGACTGCGAATCCATGGGTCCCGGGTTCGATCCCCGGCTGAGACGAACATCGATGTGATGAGCATTTGGTGTTGTGCTTAGGTCTTGGGTGTTTAAATATGTATTTATATGTCTATCTATAATATGTATATATATCCGTTGCTACCCATAACACAAGCTTCACCAGCTTAGCATGGGACTAGGTCAATTGGTGTGAATTGTCTTTAAAAAAAAATATATATTATATCGGTTTAGAAAACTACAACTAGACGGTAAAAATTAAATTAAGAGCGTAAAGTAATACTTACGGAGCTGTACGTCTTCATTGTGATAGAACTAAATTTCATCGCTGTGAAATATAATGGCTTTTGTGATCTGAAATAATTAAATGCACAATTAAAGCAGTCTATTGTTGCTAATGGTTAACTACGATTTTATTTTCTTCGCCCTCATAAACTCGAGTAAGAAAATAGTTTTACGAGTAACCTATATCTTATTCCTTATTGTAGGAAAATAATATTCTTCCAACAACTTACAGCTGGTACCTGTTATTTAATATACATTTGATAATTTTTTGGTAATGTAATTAAATATATACATATAATTAAATATATATATAATATATATATATGAATCATAAACCTAAAAAAACAATAATAAGTACGTAAACGGTGGAATAAAACAATAGAAAATCTATTACTTTAACAGCCGGCACCGCCCTCAGGCAAGGCTGCCGTATCACTTAATATCCGATGAGCTTGCTGTCAGTTTGTCTACTGTTTTATAAAAACTGTGGCTTGGCTGACTTAAATTACTTGTAACGATCACAAAAAACAAATGAAATTGATTTTCTACCGCAAAGTTGTGAGTCAAAACTCATATAACTCTGTTCAGTTTAATTATACGCTACCTTTGCATCATTATAAGCAAGGCTCCGCGGCTGCGCGTGTCGCTGTGGTACCAGGTGCTTTCATACACTGCTTCCGCCACACCTGTGCTCTGTCAACACATAATCACTAGAATATTTACTGTTTTATTTATTCCATAACAACAATCCTGTTATTTTTTTTTAACCAAAACTCTCTAACACTCAGTCATACACATTTTCATGACGATGCAATGAGAGGTTTCAGACGACAATAATCATTAGCACTGTTGTCGAAAATTGGACATTTGAAATATGTAACTTATAAGGAAAAATGGCCAATAGCGCCCAGGTTTAGGTATTTTTTTGAGGTTCTATTTAACCACAATTTATGTAAGTATAATATTAAAAAAATGTTTTGAATTGTATTAGCTAAAAACACTTAAAGATTCAGTTTTGCAAAAAATATTATACACAACATAAAATTACAACAGTAAGTTAACAGAGCACTTACTGCAGTATAAATGTCGTCTGCATACCAACATAAAATACCAACTTGTGTCAGCGCTGTACCTAAAAAGAATTTGTTGCTCATTGCCATCCACGGCTCCAACAGCTGCAATTTTTCTTTAATAAAGCAAATATACAGCTCACAGTATCAAGTTATGTTACGAACCAGTTAAATACCACAACAAACAATAAAAAATAAGGTTTATTTACACTATGAAACTACTTATTAATAAAAAACTATTATACAAAGTGGAGTACATAACATCCACATATCATACGATATATTATCTCTGTTAGTTAAAGATTCCAGTTGGGGCCTGGTAGATAGTACCGGTGATCCCAGAGCTGGTTCTTTCCTCGCTTAACGAATAAATATCGCAATACATCAAAGAAATACCAGCATTAAAAGTACACTGCCATAGGGGCCAAGCCTTTTTTAATTTGTTTTAGTTTTCTATTTATTAATATTTAATGTGTATGTACGTTAATAGCAGTGTTGGCCTAGTGACTTCAGCGTGCGACTCTCATCCCTGAGGCCGATGCTTCGATCCCCGGCTGTGCAACAATGGACTTTCTTTCTATGGGTGCATTTAACATTCACTGGAGCGGTGAAGGAAAACATCGTGAGGAAACTGACATGTCTTAGACCCAAAAAGTCGACGGCGTGTGTCAGGTACAGAAGGCTGTTCACCTACTTGCCTATTATATTAAAAAAATATCTTGAAACAGAATCAGAAGAAGCCCAGACCTAAGAAGGTTGTATGTACGTTAATAATATTGTACTCTTTATCTGGCTTTCTTCTAATAAGTTAACCTTTCTTACCACATGAGTTTTAGCTAAAACGCGTGCAGTACTTACGATATTGAAGACGACACAGCAAATATTAACAGAACTCAAGAGAACGTTTATTAGATTCACCATAGAGAAGGCATCTTTCAAATCATTACCGTACCTAAAAGTTATCTGGATTGATATAATTCAGACTCAAGCAATCTTAAAATAAAATTTAAAACTATTATTTGGTTATTAACGTGTTGTACCATATGTCATGCATGTAGGCACTACGCGTTTAGTTCTTACCATTAAATTTATATAAACAATGCCATTTGAAAGTGGTCTTTGTTTACACGGCATACTTTTATAAAAGAAAAATACTTAAAACCCTGTAATAATGCGAGAGTAGAATAATAAACTTTTAATTTAAAAAATCATAAACTCGCTCCGTTCTTCGACTATAAAGCGAATCATTTGTTTTGTCTTACTTTATGAGCTTTTGATGTGTTTTCACGACGGATACAATATCTTCATACGAATTGTTCTTATTAGATGGTTGAATGTAGGATAATGTGCGTATTTTTAACTGCAGTAGTTCCAGGAGCATACTAATATGACTTGACATCGTCATAAATAGTATATCGGATCCAAGCATCGACCAAACTGATACTACTCCTAAAAGTATAAAAAAATCATTTAATGCAAAGCGTGTGATTTGTTAATGTCAGTAATATTTGTAATTGTAATTGAGTAAGTCAAACAGATTGGCTCTAATCTCTCAAACATGTGTACTTAAAATCACAAACATTTATGATTATCTAACATAATTTTAATACTTACAAAGACTCGAATATATATAAAATTCACAGGGGTTAAATTTTGTCTTATCAAAAACATCCCTAAGTTACAATTGAGCATTTCTGTATATATATATTACATATATTTTTTTTTTAAACACAATTCACACCAATTGACCTAGTCCCATGCTAAGCTTGTGAAGCTTGTGTTATGGGTACTAGGCAACGGATATACATACATATTATAGATAGATATACATATAAATACATATTTAAACACCCAAGACCTAAGAACAACACCAAATGCTCATCACATCGATGTTCGCCTCAGCCGGGGATCGAACCCGGGACCCTTGGATTCGCAGTCAGGGGTACTAACCACTAGACCAATGAGTCGTAAACGTTCTCACTTACTATTTTATTAATTATTTCAACAGAGACCAAAGTCTGAGCACGAACAAAGCAGTTAACATGTTATTACAAAATATACAGCCCCCATAAATCTGTCTACAAAAGCATTACATAGACTATATCACAAACTTATAAACTTTACCTCCATACATCTCAAAGACAAAGACGATTTCGTGGTATACGGGCTTAGTTTTATCAAAGGGATAAGACAAATGCCATATATAATCCAAATAAGCTGGCGCGCCTTGAATCTTGTGATACAAATACACAACTATCGGAGTCAAATTGTATAACCATAATCCTAATATATTCCAGAATGCATACCCTGGAATCAAAGATTATACAAGATACATAATTGTTGTATAAGCGTAGTTAAGCTAATAGTTTTTTTTTTATTTGTTAAATATTTACGTAAATTGTTATTGTAATGTTCAATAATTTTGCAATTTATTTTAGTTAGCTATTAAAGTGCAATACATTTCATCAAGTCTATTAAATGGAACATCGTAACTTATTATATATATCTTAGTTATATTCGCAATAAAACGCGGTTCTATGAGTCTTCCATTAAAAGGCTATAAAAATCGATCTTAATGATTTCATACACCCGTACAAAATTGAGCAATGCGTAGTCGCGAAAGCTTTTTTCGTTTAATCTCAACGGCCTCCTTATCGCGTTCGGACATCGGCCAGATATCCGCCAGCTCAATCAAAAGGTGCTTAAAAGTGTCTTTTTTGTACCAGAGCGTCAACAATTTGCCAAAACCTGAAAGACAATAAAATTGCAATTTAAATAAAACTTGCAATTTAAAAAAAATAAAACTTCCCTTTTTGTAATTTTACTTAAAGCTACGGAATCAAGAATTGTTTTAGTCTTTGTTTTAAAATACACAGAGGTTCACAAAACAGTTGTTTATCGAGAAAAATAAATGTAAACAACGTATTCAAGTCTGACCCGCCTTTGAGTAGATCTAATACATTATTTCTTTTTAGTTCATTCAATGAAAGGGCTTGTTTTTAATCCCATTTAATATGGTTTTCTTCCTATATATGAATATCCCCTTATACGTACAATAGGTTTGAAAATTAAACACTATTATTATACTTGTATAATATTTAGTATGAAATTTGCGATAGGGTACTAAAAATAGTGTCTGCTGACATCCTTCTTTTACCCACATATTTAAAAGACCTATAGATATAGATAAATATAGGTTGATATAAAAAAACTTATTTTAGTGGCCCTGGGCACGCGAAACGTATGCTTTTCCATACAATAAATACGTAGTCATACGTCTGATACTCCACGTACTTTTACGTTTAAATTAAAATTTAAACCTAGTTTTCTTATTCAAAGGTAAGCAAGAAAAGACATAGTTATTGTATTGACGTCACTTTCTTAATGTCAAGTGTTAAAAATATGAACAATGCAAAAGTAAACTACTACAATATAGTTAAAGTATCTACTTACTCATCGTATCATAACCAGCGATATGTAAACCTGATACAAATTCCACCACTGACGATGACGTAACTAGCTTATTGATGACGTAATTGATCTCGCCAGCGACCATCAGAAACAAAATAAGGCCGGAAATGAAGAACCATAAAATAGTCCACAATTTTCGAAATATTTCATTAGATTTAGCTTTGAATGTTAAACCTATTTTTCTGGTGCAAAAATCACATAACTTCAAAGTATTATAAATTTCTTTCAGAGCTTGATTTTCGGACATTTTAACAACTCGCTACTGAACAATCAAAGAATGAAATATTTCCTTTTATAATATATTTTGTCATAAATTATTCCACACTTTTGGTAAGTTTAAAAGAATAAAACTTTGAACGTTATCAAGGGTTGAAAGTTCCCATTACTTAACTGATTTATTACTTGGAACTTTTATTATTAAACCCATAATTTAACTGTTTCAACTATTCATTATATTTATTAGTAAATTATACAAGAATTAGTATTAACTTTCCGTGATCAAATTATCTCTATTGCATATAAATAAATACAACATTACAATACGACATTCTTACGTAGTAACTGTAATTACGAATTAAAAAAAAACTAAATAGCTTCAGTACGTCCAACGTTTTTAGTATACAAAATAGTTACACAGACACTGTTTTACTAATCTCAAAGATGATTTACAATCTATAAAAATTCATTACAAAAACATATTAATAGTACCTGAAACTAGAAATAATTTCATCTTCAAAAGTTTATTTTTTAAACCTGTAAATATAAGGCGAAATTTTAGTCTAAACACACAAACAAATAAATGCACTAGTTTAGTATTTTAAAGTTTAATTTGCGTAATGTGTTAATTTTAATTACATTTCTCCGTTTGGGAGCACCAGATTATAGGGCGTAGAGTAAGGCCAAAATAAACTTAAAGCGTATCTGAATACAAATGTCAACGTAACTGTCAGCTGTCAAATGGTTCTAGGATTTTGACGCCTCCTCCGTCAATCCGCAAATAGATTTGATTATAATAATTAGTTTTCTAAGTATGCATAGTGCATACTCTTAAAAGCAAAACGTAACCTATGTAAAACCTTTTTTTTATAGAACAGGGCGCAAACGAGCAGGAGACTCACCTGATGTTAAGTGATACCACCGCCCATGGACACTCTCAATGCCAGAGGGCTCGCGAGTGCGTCGCCGGCCTTTCAAGAATTGGTACGCTCCTTTCTTGAAGGACCCTAAGTCAAATTGGTTCGGAAATACGACAGTACTAATATGTATAAATAACTACTTATTATATTACAGTGTTTAGGAGACTTTTCAATTTCCTTAATTATAATATCAATGGCGTAGAACAAAGAAATAATTTATAAATAAACAAAGAAATATTTCTCGTCGTCAAATTGACGTGACGTGATTGTAATTAATATGCCTGGATGAGAATTAACGCTCTAAAAACTTGATGGTTGTTTACATGTTTTGTAATTCAAGCATGAGACGATTTTGCATGGAGAAGGATTTTGGCGGGTTTTTTTAAATTATAATTATTTAATTTGTTAAGCCAATACTTAACAGAATTAAAAATTATATAATTGAATAGGTGCCACAGTCACTAATGAATAATCTAAAATCTTGTCTAATTGTTTCGGTTTTGGTAGGCATAGAACATTTCCCGTTTATATAGTTTTGTATTGGTGAAATAATTTTAATTCAGTTCAGCTTTGTAGCTTTTTCATTTAAAAAAAAACCTGTGTATAAAATTAGTAGTAGTGTATATGTTAACGTAAAATTTTAAACACCGTTAGATTGTAATCTATCTCGCGAGATTATAAACTGTCGAAAGATTGTGAACCTCAGCTTACTGCTTACAATTTAACGTATTATTATTCGGTAGATTGTACTACACTAACTTAGTTATCATTCAAACTTCTTTGGTCAATTACAGATTAATTTTACTTTCCAACAATTTCATATAACTACCGAATAATAATACGTTAAATTGTAAGCAGTTTGTTGAGGTTCACAATCTTTCGACAGTTTATAATCTCGCGAGATAGATTACAATCTAACGGTGTTTACAATTTTACGGTAACATATACATATATCAATGGTTCGGACACAGCAAAGTGTCGCTGTGTGAGTGCCATCGGGGTGTCTGGACACAAAAAGCTTTGCCTAATAAAAGTTTGTTACACGTTTTATCAAATAATTTAGCATAATAAATTATTCTTGGGGCTTCACTAAAGTAAAACTATTCAAGTACTTACTCGGTACCTGAACGTTTGTAGCACCTGCTACTTGAGTCGTTAAGTAACTTTGAAATCTGTATTAATGTGAGGAAAGTATCTACCTCAGTTATTATATAACTTAATGCAGAGACTAAACTAAGCTATAAAAAAAGCGGCAAAACTAAATTGGCACTATTAGTAGTATTAGTAATTATTATAAGTTTGTTGGGAATCAATCGATTTCCATTATTGATTATGCCATAGTACTAGATACATGAATCTCTAATCATTATTGAAAAAATTATTACTTAAGTATGTTCTAAGGCAGGGTATTCCTAATACTGGTAGCATATACTTGTTAAATATGTATCAAAATAATGTTTATGTACTAATAGTGACATCTAGTTTGTTATAAAGAAAGTACTCATTTGTGGGTCTATGTATGATTGTCATTGAATTAAAGTTAGTCTGTCAACGTCCACCGTTGTTTCATTATTATAGGTTATGGGCCCAGACCCGTTTTTAAGTGTATTATGGAAGTTTAAAGTATTATCTTTATCCATACTGCTATAATAATGTCGGTGAATTATATAGCCAACGTCCCAAAGTTGAAGGGTCGTGAAAACTATGACGACTGGTGTTTTGCGGTGCAAAATGTTTTGGTGCTAGAAAACATGGCGGATAAAATCAAGACGCAGCTATCAGCATCGGCGTCTGCGAGTGATATTGAAAGTGATGCTAAAGCCAAGGCAAAATTGATATTAACAATCGATACATCTTTATATGTTCATATCAAGCAGGCAGCTACGGCATATGATTTATGGTCTACGCTTAAACATATGTATGATGATTCCGGCTACATGAGGAAGATTAGTCTACTGAGAAATCTCATTAACATTAGGCTAGAAAACTGTGAGTCAATGGCACAGTATGTTACTCAAATTGTAGAAACGGGCCAGCGACTTCGAGGAACAGGATTCAGTATAACCGATGAGTGGATTGGAGCATTAATGTTAGCGGGATTGACCGAAAAATATGCGCCTATGATAATGGCCATTGAGCATTCTGGAATTGAGGTTAGTGCAGATATTGTAAAAACAAAATTGGTAGACATGTGTGCTGATGATTATGTTGGTACTACATCCGGTTCAGAAAGTGCATTTATTGCGAAAGGAAGACATAGATTGAAAAGTGGCAATACTAAAAGCGGCCATATTAATAGACAATCAGATATGACGCAACCTATCAAAATTATAAAGTGCTACAAATGTAAACAAACCGGTCACTATAAAAATCAGTGTGCGCAATCGGATAATACTAAACGAAAACAGACCAATGCCTTCAGTGCTGTTTTTCTGAGTGGAAATTTTAATAAGAACAGCTGGTATATCGATAGTGGCGCAAGTAAACACATGACTGCAAACAAAGATAACCTCACGAATGTATCGCATCAGCAGGAAACCAAAGAAATTATTATCGCAAATCAGACTAGAGTTTCAGTGTTGTGTTCTGGCGACGTAAACATCGTTACAGTAGTCAATCGAGAAGAATACGACGTTACAGTTACAGATGTATTGTATGTTCCGAATTTAACCACTAACTTGCTTTCTGTGAGTCAGTTGATTAGGAATGGCAACAATGTAATTTTCAAGGAAGAAATTTGCTATGTTTATAATCAACAGAAAGAACTCGTTGGCCAAGCAGAATTAGTTGATGGTGTGTATAAATTACAAACGTTACAAGTCGATGAAATATTTGCAGCACCTGCAATAACATCATGTGAGACTTGGCACCGGCGATTAGGGCATATCAATAGTAATAGCCTGAATAAAATGAAAAATGGAGCTGTAGATGGAATCACATATCCTGAGGTGGTAAACATAGGCAAATCTTCATGCACTGTTTGTTGTGAAGGAAAACAAACTAGGTTGCCTTTCAAGAAAAGTTCAACAAAAACAGAGGATGTGCTGGAGATTATTCATGCAGATGTTGGAGGTCCTATGGAAAATCAATCGATTGGAGGATCAAGATACTATGTTTTGTTTGTGGATGACTATAGCAAAATGGCATTTGTTTATTTTATGAAAGCTAAGAATGAAGTGTTCCATTATTTTCAAGAATTTCAGAGAATGGTAGAAAACCAAAAAGAAAAGAAAGTCAAGGTTCTCCGAACTGATAATGGAGGGGAGTTTTGTAGTCGTGAATTTGGCAGTTATCTAAATAAGCAAGGTATAGTTCACCAGAGAACTAATGCTTATACACCAGAACAGAATGGTCTCTGCGAGAGGATGAACAGGTCAGTAGTTGAAAAGGCCAGATGTTTGATCTATGATGCCGGTTTAGAGAAGAAGTTCTGGGCAGAAGCCGTCAACACATCAGTATATTTAAGAAATAGATCAGTTGTCACGGGGCTGAATAATAAGACTCCTTATGAAGTATGGACTGGTCAGAAACCAAACCTAAGTCATTTGCGTATATTTGGCAGTGTAGTCATGGTTCACATTCCCAAGGAAAGACGTTTGAAATGGGATAAAAAGGCCAACAAGCTGATTTTTGTAGGTTATGCAGAAAAAACTAAAGGATATAGAGTATATGATCCTGTAACTAACATTGTCACAATCAGCAGAGATGTAGTTGTCATGGAAAGTCCAAACCAGAATATGGTAGAAATACCATTGGAATGTAAGCATCCAGTGGAGGTAACTGAGCAAGAGAATGATTATGAAGAAATTGAGAGCTCTTCCTCTAAAGACGATTGTGGGGATGAAACTTATGTCCCAGAATCTGAAGTTTCAGTGAGTACTTCTAGTGATAAGACATTTAACACAGTCTTAGACCCAGGTGTTGAACCAATTGAGCCAGAGCAATTACCCAAACGCACTAGAGTAAGACCAGATAGGTATGGTTACAATAACTTGTGTATGGTGGAGTGTGAAGACAGTAGTCAAGGAGAGATAACACTCGAAGAGGCATTAAATGGTCCAGAAAGTCAATTCTGGCGAGCCAGTATGAAAGAAGAACTAAAATCATTTAGAGAAAATGAAGCTTGGGAAGTGGTGGACAGGCCAAAACAAGCTACAGTGGTTAAGTGTAAGTGGGTGTTAAAGAAAAAAGTGGACAGTGATGATAACATAAGATATCGTGCTCGGTTAGTTGCTAAAGGTTTTACACAGAAAGCAGGAATAGACTATACCGAAACTTTTTCCCCAGTGGTTCGTCACTCAACAATAAGACTATTGTTTGCATTATGTGTTAAATATAATCTAGATATAACTCACCTTGATGTAACCACAGCATTTTTAAATGGGCATTTAAATGAAGATGTATATATGTGTTTACCTGAGAATTTTGAATGTCATGATAGGGAGAACAAAGTGTTAAAACTAAAGAGGGCAATCTATGGGTTGAAACAATCAGCTAGGGCATGGTATAAGCGTGTAGATGATTGTTTACAATCTTTTGGATATAGAAAGTCAGTGTATGAACCTTGTTTATTTATTAAACATCATAATACTACCAGAACATATATAGCTTTGTTTGTAGATGATTTTTTTATTTTTTCTGATTGTAAAAGAGAAACTGAATGTCTTAAGACTGAACTAAAATCTAAATTTAAATTAAAAGACTTGGGAGACATTAGACAGTGCTTAGGTATGAGGGTCAGAAGAAAAAAAGATGAGATTTTTGTAGACCAGGAACAATTTGTTGATCATTTGTTGAATAAGTTTAATATGAAAAATTGTAAACCAGTTAGTACACCTATGGAGGTAAATTTAAAGCTTAAAAAGGGAGACACTTGTTGTACTCAGTATCCTTACCAGCAATTAATAGGAAGTTTGCTTTATTTATCAATGTTAACCCGTCCTGATATATTTTATTCTGTTTGTTACCTAAGTCAGTTTAATAATAATTATAATGAAACACATTGGAACCATGTAAAACGTGTTTTAAAGTACTTGCAAAAAACAAAACATTTTGGTTTAAAATATGTCAAGGATGATTTAGATTTAATAGGCTATGCGGATGCTGATTGGGCATCAGATTGTGTGGACCGTAAGTCTTATACAGGTTTTATGTTTAAGATGTCTGGTAGTGTCGTCTCATTTGAATGTAAAAAACAATTAACAATAGCTTTGTCTAGCACAGAAGCTGAGTATATGGCTATATGTGAGGCAAGTAAAGAAGCCATTTATTTAAGGAACTTGTTAATAGAATTGAAATGTAGAAATGAGTCACCTATACTATTATATAATGACAACCAGAGTGCACAATTGTTAACTAAACATAGTTTATTTCATAAAAGAAGCAAGCATATTGATGTTAGATTTCATTTTGTTAGAACAGCTGTTGAAAATAATTTTATTGTAATAGAGTACTTAAATACAAATGATATGCCAGCAGATATATTAACAAAAAGTTTATGTTGCCAGAAACATTATAATTTTGTTAACCAGTTAGGTGTTACTCCATTGTAATGAAATTTGTTCACTATGTTTCAAATGATTAGTTGTTTTTTCTTTTGTCTATATGTCAATTATTTTGATAAGGGAGTGTGTTAAATATGTATCAAAATAATGTTTATGTACTAATAGTGACATCTAGTTTGTTATAAAGAAAGTACTCATTTGTGGGTCTATGTATGATTGTCATTGAATTAAAGTTAGTCTGTCAACGTCCACCGTTGTTTCATTATTATAATACTTGCTAAGTTGCAATCTAATATTTTACGAGAGAGCCAAAGCCAACTTTAGGTTAGGTAGGTAATTTTAGATTAGAATTAGGATAAGTATTAGGTTAGGTTAGATTAGGGCTAGCGTATTAGATAATAATTATCACCCAAAACGGGGGCCGGTATAGCCATTTCGAACTTTACATTTTCATATGTATAACCGTCAAAGTATTATTTTACAAGGTATTGGCTTGGGATGTTTTTTATATGGGATAATTTCACAGATTTGGCATGATTTTGCGAAAGTCTTTTAATCGCTGCTTATTTGTAAAGCAATCGTGGTTACTAAGAGACTTGCTTTTATAATAAAGTAAAAACAACTTAAGTAAATAAGTACATAAAGTTGCAAAATAATAAATATCACATAATATATGAGAATTAATAAAACAGTTTACCAAAGAATTAAAAAATAATTAAGAAATGTATGTTCTTACATTATTATATGTTATCTCACAAAGATTTCGCCACAAAACTCAATGAAATTGATATTTTATTGCGCTCGCCCACAAAATCTTTCCAGATAGAAAAGCAATCTCAGTAATGAACCTCATTGGTGTATGCAAAGTTTGAAGCTTAAATCCTCAAGTCGAAGCCTCACCTGACTCAGATTACTCCGTGCTAGCTTTCAGAGGCTTTGCGGGATTACCTCACGTCCGGTTCCGAAAGTATCGCCCGTTTATCCCAACATCCCTACTTTGTTTATGCTCTACGTTTGGTGATAAAAAACGGTTTATGGATACAATTGTAAGTTCATAATTGATTAAAAATAAATGCTGTAATTTAAGCAATTAAAAGGTTTTAACCTATCATTTGTCAACCTCTGCTGCGCGCGAAACAACGACAATTTTGATTGTTCATATTAAACAAATGTAATATTGTCAGCTTCGGGTAAAAATATTTGTCAAAACAGCCTTAACATTAATATCCTATGAATTACATAAAAACGTGTTTTACCCTGTTACATCCAAAACCATACTTTTAGGAATCCAATTGTTATGTTTAGCAGTTTTTATGGGTGTATTACAAGATCATTTCTTCTACATTTAGATATATATAGGCTTGAATAGGCTCAGATACATCGTCATTATTATAAAGTTACTTTAATTAAAATACAAGAACAAAAAATAATAGAACAATGGGCAAACGGGCAGGACGCTCATGTGACGTCATACCGCCGCCCTTGGACAGTCACAATGCCAGAGGGCTGCAGTAAGTGGTCGGCCTTATAAGTATCGGTATCCTCTTAACTTGAAGGACCCTAAGTCGAATTATTCACTTATTAACATACAATTACGTGATTCGCAGCGATTGGTTTGCGATGCTCGTGCGCAGCTGTCGTGTAGACCTAGGAATATAACCTTAACTCTATGGGAATTGCCAATTGCCATAAGCCTAGAAGTAATGGTAATAATAATTTCTTGCTATAATCAGATGACTTACAAAGATACCCTACTCCTGATGTAAAAAACTGTACTCCAGAAAATTAAATTTCAATTTAAATTGATGATATTAATAACTTTTTTGTAAACGCTAAACACAGTTATCATATTACATTATGTTATTCATAATATAACGATATTAAAATATGGATAACATGGAAACCTTGGTAGGTAATAAGTGGATACAAATTAGGAAAGAAATACTAGTATAAAAATATAATCGTAAAATGCCTGGTCAGTATTATTTTCTCAGTCACATTATTATTTTATGGACGCTTTTATAAAATGAATGTGCCCTTGAGAGTTTTATGGCTACATTTTCCTCACAGTCACAGTTATAATATGTGTGCATGAAGGCATTTTACTGACGATATAATGTTAACCTTATATAATGGTGTTACTTATTATCCTTTATTAATATCTAGTCCTAACTTCTGTTATATAGTCAGCTTCTTCACAAACGCTCGCTTTCGGCAAACAATATCGTGTCATCCCCAAATCGAAGATTACTCAGTGTAATCCCCATTTAGTCCACTGTCTCCGCTTTTAGATTAAGATCACCATTTAAATATGTTGACGCGACTCAGAAGTTCAGAAATTTAGAAACATACATCATAATATCAAACCTGGGATGTTAAATTCTTGTTAATATAAAAAAAAACATCTTAACACAATCCCCCTTCTTCATAAAAACTAAGTACATCTAATTGCAGTCATTTGTCAAAATGTGTTTACGCTTTCACTCATCTGTCTCTTTTCATCTGATTTAGTTTTTATAAATGAGGGGGAGGTATTAAAGACTTCATCAAAATATATAAGAAGCAATTTAACTGCGTAGTCGCAGTATCCTCTTATTCATAATAACTAAATCGGTATTATTACAATAATTTAAGAAAAGTACTGTTCACTAATTATTAAATATTTAAAGAAAAAACTATTATTAAATAATTCGACTGTAAAAGACAAACGAGACCTTCTTTGTTTTTTATATTATGGCATTAGTTTTAACTTTATGCCAGTTTCAAGCAAAAGGTTGGGAAACTACACGCGAGAAAAAATAAACAAAGACATCAAAAGCAAATAAAGGGTTATCCCTAGCTTATGCTAGTAAGGAGTATTTTAAAATAGATAGATGAGGTTTTTTTATATCGTGCCAGTTGCACAGATATATATGAAATTCATAAGCTCGAAGAAACAAAAGACGATTAAACTAGTAGTAATTTACTCTTTGTGTATAAAGTCGTCACAAACGTCGCGTTCGTGATCGAAGATGGGTCAAAACGGTCCTTACTTGGAATGGCCCAGTAGAAAGAAAAGGAGAGAGAGCTCACCAGAAACCTGGGCTGATACAATGCGGAGGAAGATAAAAAATTGTAGCAAAGATAAGAGATAAGTGGAAGAATTTAGAGGAGGCATTCATTCTTTCAGAGGTCGTGTACTAGTATTAAATATAATCTATAATATAAAAATGAATCGCAAAATGTGTTGGTAAGCGCATAACTCAACAACGCCTGGACCAATTTGGCCAATTCTTTTTTTATAATATTCCTTGAAGTACGAGGATGGTTCTTACGGAGAGAAAAACTAAAAAAATTGAGTGAAAAAGTCTAAAAACAACACTTTTCTATATTCCCATACAAAATATTCGTAATAATACTTAAAAGTCAATTTGAACTTTAATACCATATGATAAAGTTCAAGTGTTAGTGGAGGGGTTCCGGGAAGGTAAACTTTTATTTTTTGACATAATGTATTTGTTGTCTTATCAACTTTCTTTTTTATCTTACTAGATAGACCGGTGTCCCGAATAGCAGAATAAGTATTTAAAAAAAATAAAGAATCGACTGTTAGGCGGTACGATGTTCGTCAGGCCAGCTAGTAATTATATAAACTTGATGTAACCTTTATTATAATAATCGTATAAGCGTATCGTAAAGTACGTTTTATAAAGCTTAGCGTAGAGAGAACGTAAAAAATTAGCTCGAAAACAATTATACTCTGGGTTACTTTTAGGGTAGCCATATAAAAATAAATCTAATTTGCAGGGCTTACGGGGATAGCTGCTCTTAGACTTGACATAATCCTCTCGAAGAGTGAGGATAAATGTACAAGCTTTTTTAAGATTATCATTTCACGTTTATAGTGATATATTTCCGCGTTTAACAAAACTGTTCGTTTACGTAATTAAATGCACTTACATTGTGCTTCTAGAATTTTTTAAAGATATAGAGTGGAATTGTATTAGCAGGAATTTCTTTGTTAATTGTTAAAAGACAGGCCCTCACTTTGTTAACCAAATTATATATCTATATCTTCTCCTGAGGAATAATTCTATATATGGGTGAAAATCGCAGGAAATCCGTGCAGTAGTTTTAGAATTTATCGCGAACATACGCGACTTTATTTTATATTATTTAGTGATAATATCATAAAAACTATATACAAATCATTGCCATAGCAATGTGAGCCTAATCCTTTAGGTCGCACGTTCGAATCCCGGCTGTGAAGACCAATGAAGTTTTCTTATGTGCGCAATTGACACGTGCTCGGTGTCTAAGGCCATAAAATCGTCATCACCTTCTTACCTAGAAAATTTACACAGAAATAAGTATGTCCTATACCCGACCAGGGAGTAAACTATCAGACTTTCACTATATGCTATAAGTGATAAGCAAGATACATTTTATAATATTATAATCAGTTCAAAGGATTGAATAAATCTGGAACAATTTGAGAATACTTATTTTATTCGGATTTTCACGAAAACCACATCCACATAGATGGTTTTATTAGGAAAATATCTATGTGTAGGTGCTACTATATTTCATTTTGTATGATAAATACAAAACAATCGGATAACAAAAGACAATCAATAAATGCTTCAATAATCTTCTATCTCGTTAATCAACAGCGCAAACGAAACAAAACCATTGCAGCTGTTTAAACAATACAATTCAAGATACATTTTCCTATATAAAGCATACGTAATGCAAATCGTTTCAGAAAACAACTAGATATTCAAATATTCCGATTCCGAGCAATCTTTTCAAATAAGCCAGCGAGTTTTTGATCTTAAATTTACATAATTCGCGTTCATTCGTTTCAGACATTTTGGTTTTATTCTCACCTGCAGTCCGAACGACGCAATGGTATCTTTTAGAATCATGAGCACCTCTTTAATTTGCACGGAGCCGTATTGTGGGTGAATTCAATTACTGCCTGAATACCTACTTGTACGTGTGGACACCAGAATCTTCAATGTTATTGTGGCTTTTTGAAGTAGTTTTCAAATTAAGGATTTATGCAGTGAGGTGAAAGCTTATTCTAATTAACATAACTATTTATAAAGAGTATATATGACGAAATTGTCGGTTTATGCAACTAAGCGATGAGGACACTTTTATTATTATATTTATTGAAGTGAAACTTCTTTATCGGGGTTGGAAAAAAATTTAGTGTAACATTTTTTCGTTACGCGTCACGTTTTTCGGTTACGCGCCATGTTCCTTTTTGAAGTCAAACTTCTTTATCGGTGTTGGAAAAAAATTTACCGTCACATTATTTATTATTTATTATTTATTATTTATTATTTATTATTTATTATTTATTATTTATTATTTATTATTTATTATTTATTATTTATTATTTATTATTTATTATTTATTATTTATTATTTATTATTTATTATTTATTATTTATTATTTATTATTTATTATTTATTATTTATTATTTATTATTTATTATTTATTATTTATTATTTATTATTTATTATTTATTATTTATTATTTATTATTTATTATTTATTATTTATTATTTATTATTTATTATTTATTATTTATTATTTATTATTTATTATTTATTATTTATTATTTATTATTTATTATTTATTATTTATTATTTATTATTTATTATTTATTATTTATTATTTATTATTTATTATTTATTATTTATTATTTATTATTTATTATTTATTATTTATTATTTATTATTTATTATTTATTATTTATTATTTATTATTTATTATTTATTATTTATTATTTATTATTTATTATTTATTATTTATTATTTATTATTTATTATTTTGTTGGGTTATAAGTGTGCAGCGGTAGTCGCGTGCAGCAGTCCAGTTTTATTAATTATTGACAATATAAAAACATAACAAGACCATAGCAACGCCAACTTTAAATAACGAACTATGACGATATAATATGTATGCAAATTACCAAAGAGTTTCCTCTAATACACCCCCTTGATTTGCATACACATTTAACAACAAATATGTACTAAATAGTCATTACAAAAATATACAGACATGCAATCTTAATCTACACCTAACATTGAGATGCAGCGGTAATGTTTCTGTCTTTGTAAAGCTTTTGTTAGCACATCCGCCGCCATCTCCTCGGTAGACACATACGATAATTGTATGTCAGTATTCTCCCTTAAAACACTTCTTATAAAATAATATTGAATATCGAAATGTTTAGTTCGGGCGTGGAAGACTGGATCCTCCGATAGAAATAAGGCACCTTGATTATCGCAGTACAACACTATGTTCCCGAAATCGCGCAACCCTATCTCTTTCATAAGACTATTCAGGTAAACTGCCTCTTTTATCGCCAAATTTAAACTAATATATTCGGCTTCGCACGTTGAAGTTGCTACGCATTTCTGTTTCTGGGATTTCCATGAAATCGCAGCCCCTCCTAACAAAAAAGCATACCCGGAGTATGACTTCCTATCTATAGGACAATTTGCCCAGTCAGCATCCGAATAACCAATTAAGCTCTTACCTGTTTTTCGATAAATCAGTCCATAATCGGCTGTCCTCTTAAGATAACGAAGTAATCTTTTCACCGCATTCCACTGTATCTGTCCAGGATTATCACAAAACGCTGCTAATCTTGTCACGGCGTGTGTGATATCCGGACGAGTTCCTGCTGAAAGATAAATCAAGCTTCCGATTAATTCTCTATATGGACATTCCTTCTCCAGCGGAATTTGTGAACCATCGGGTCTAAAATTCACCTCCATCGGCGTGGTCACTGTTTCTTTACAATTCTCCATGCCGAATTTTATCATCAAATCATTAATATATTTTTGTTGTGACAGTTTCGTGGCATACTCATTTTTGACAATGTCAATGCCTAAAATATATTTCGCCAGTCCAGTAGTCTTTTAAATCAAACTCTTTGGAAAGTTCATCTTTGAAAGATTGTATGAGACCTTTATTGCGTGAAACTATCAGTAAATCATCAACATAAACCGCTAAGTATATAGACGTATCAATGGAGTTACCGTCCAAATAGTAGAGACACGGTTCCTTCAAAGACTGTTTAAAATGCATTGACTTCAATTTATTGTCAAGTCTTTTGTTCCATTGACGTCCAGCTTGTTTCAAGCCATACAGTGATTTCTTCAATCGACATACATCTCCACCTGTCTTCAGATCATTTAACATCTTACGAGCCTGCTCTTTTAAGCTTTCGTCTCTTTCTTCTTTAATAATTCTACCTAAGCACTCTGTCAACAATTCTGGAACCTCCATATAAATTTCCTCGTCAAGATATCCATTCAGATATGCAGTATTGATATCCAACTGGTGTATCTCCATGTCTAATTCAACCGCGAGCGCTGTAAGCAGTCTTACCGTGTCTAGTCGGACGACAGGTGAAAAAGTGTTTCGGTAATCGATGCCATATCGTTGACTGTAGCCCTTGGCTACCAACCGTGCTTTCTTCTTCTCGGTTTTGTCAACGTTAAGCTTCGTTGTCAATACATATCGGCATCCTACCGCTTTTCGATTTCTCGGCTTTTGAACAATTTCCCATGTTTCATTTTTTACAAGACTTTTGACCTCAGACAATATTGCTTCCTCCCATAGAGCACGTTCAGCGCTACTTAGGGCATCCCCTAAGGAAGTTTCCACAGTCAACGCAACATCCTCAGGTAAAGTTTCTTCTGCACGGCCATTATTATCATTGGGTATCATTTTATAGACCTTCTTAGGTCGGCCAACTTGGCCTTTCTGAAGTTTTGGTCTTCCGGGACCTCTCTTATACGTTACCTCTGTATCAGCTTGCGCTATTTCACTATCTTCCTCATGACATAGAGAAGGTGAACCAAGGGGTGAATCAGTCGTCTCCACGATCATTTCTCGAGTTCCTGAATAAGATGTACTTGGTATTACGTCCACCTCTACATATTTCGGCTTCAGTGTATCAACATCAGCAGAAAATTGATCTAGCTGAAAAGGATCATGAGTAATTGCCGATTTCCTGTCATCATTAGTATCGAGCCTCGTCTTGCAGAATTTCACATCCCTAGCTATAATGGTTTTATGGTCTACTGGTATCCATACCTTATATCCCTTTTGGTTCATTGGATATCCAATAAATATTCCATTGACACTTCTGGCAGCAAATTTGTCCTTGGTTGGACTCTTGTCTAGAACATAAACTTCAGCTCCAAACTTCTGAAGATACTCAATCTTCACTGGAGAGCCAAACCACTTCTCGTACGGAATTGTACCACCCAAACTACTCGTGGGACAACGATTCCTAATATGACATGCCACCAATACAGCATCTCCCCAAAAACCTGCTGAGAGATTAGATGAAAGTAACATACACCTAGCCATTTCAACTAATGTCCTGTTCATTCGTTCTGCTACGCCATTCTGCTGTGGGGTTTGAGGTATAGTCAGTCTTCTTATTATCCCCTCTTGTTTCAGGAATTGATCAAACTTATTTGTTGGGTTATAAGTGTGCAGCGGTAGTCGCGTGCAGCAGTCCAGTTTATTAATTTACTAGACTATGACTGGGCCCATAACCTTTGTTGGGTTATAAGTGTGCAGCGGTAGTCGCGTGCAGCAGTCCAGTTTTATTAATTATTGACAATATAAAAACATAACAAGACCATAGCAACGCCAACTTTAAATAACGAACTATGACGATATAATATGTATGCAAATTACCAAAGAGTTTCCTCTAATATATTTATTATTTATTATTTATTATTTATTATTTATTATTTATTATTTATTATTTATTATTTATTATTTATTATTTATTATTTATTATTTATTATTTATTATTTATTATTTATTATTTATTATTTATTATTTATTATTTATTATTTATTATTTATTATTTATTATTTATTATTTATTATTTATTATTTATTATTTATTATTTATTATTTATTATTTATTATTTATTATTTATTATTTATTATTTATTATTTATTATTTATTATTTATTATTTATTATTTATTATTTATTATTTATTATTTATTATTTATTATTTATTATTTATTATTTATTATTTATTATTTATTATTTATTATTTATTATTATGTACTTATATCAGTAGGTAGGCCTAGATACCGCTGGATCGACAGAGTTGAGGAGGATCTACTGCAGCTGAATATCTCCAATTGGTGGGAGGTGGCACATGACAGGAAGCGTGACCAGGCCAAGACACATTTTAGGTCGCAGAGCCAGCCAAGTGAGAGAGTGTGTATTAAATTTATCGACCATAGCTATTATACCTTAAGGAGAGCTACCGAAGAAATCCGCCGCCAAAAGAAGCCTTTTGAATCAAGCTTGTAGTTTCTGATAAAATAATTTTTGAATTGTAAATCTAACATTAGACAAATGAACTTAATTAAAAGAGCGGCAACGCACTCGCGAGCCGTTTGGCATTGAGAGAGTCCATGGGCGGCGGTGTCCCTTAACATAAGGTGAGCCTTCTGCTAGTTTACCCCTGTGCTATTAAAAAAAATTGTAATAATAACATTTAGTATTTAATTGTGTCTAACAACAACATTGTTAAGAGAAATCAAATTGTACTGTAAAATAAAAATGTAGAAACTCCCAATTCCGTATTAAAGAACCTATCGTTTCAGAACAGATTGCGAACTGTTTTAGCCAGTCTACAGAAAATAGAGCTCCAAGCACTTTGCATAGCGAATATAAGTAATGAGTTTTTGAGCGTACGTTGCACCAACCGAGCTCATGTGAACCGAAAGGATAAAAAGGAAGCCAAAATTGCCTATTCGAATAAACTAATTTTGATTATCGTTTTATTTTAAAATTATACAGTAATTTTTTTTACTACGAAATAATCTCGTTTCTGTGAAACTGGTTTTTCAGGAGCTACTGGTTTGAATTATAAAATCAAAACGGGTAAAACCGTGAGATAGTATCGTTCGATATAATAAATCCATATTAAACAATGTGTTGTCGTGTTTATTAAGTAGTGATTCTAAAAAGATTTTAGGCGTATAAAGACGTAAAAATAGGTAAGTAATATTTACTATTAAAATGATACGCATGTAATCATGATTGCCGTTTCAATTACTGATGCATAATGTTTTTATTTTATTTCATTGTAAAACGCGACACAATTTTTAAACTTATCAACTAACTTTTAATAACATTCACAAATAATAATGATATCGATTTTTGAATCCATGATATGTAGGAGTAAATCTAGCAAAAAGGGCTTTCTTGCTGATAGGTCCCTTTTTAATTCATATGAGAGTAATATATAAAACGTTACTAGCTAGTACTAATAAAAAATGAGCCAAAAGAATTCCCATTAAATTGCAAAGAATCAACAAATAGCTAATATATATGGAATTATTTATATTTATTTAAACATAACATAAAACTAGCATCGAATTAGTTCGCGCTAAATTTTTATTCCCCTTTAAACATTTATGCGAAATGCTGCGCATAGTACGATAAAATTTTATGCGTTAAGTAATTCTGTTTCAACCATTTCGTTCACTATGTGCTTAATTTCCAAAGTAAGTTGGGGTAATATTACATAATTACTTTCCTTAACTGATTTGCTCTAAAGAAGCCAAAACATAATATTTCGATGATTACGTGATTCAACACGAACCATCTTCATGGGCTTTCTGTATAGACGCCGCCATATTGGCCTTGGCTGCTATGACGAGCGCCTTTTACTTTATCCCTCCTCTGTGGCCAACCGTCACGCGACATGCAACACACAGTGCAAAAGTTTGAGACGATGAAATAAAAGTTTCCCTTTAATTATAAATAATTTAACTGTTCTTATTAATATGACATTAAAATAATTAATATGACATTTGCATACCTATTTTTATAATGAATCAATCTTAATGTACCACTTTCACATAATAAACGATTTATTATTATTAGTTAAACATATGAAAAGACACTTTCTATATGTTTGACTGCCATACTTGTCTCCAAATACATAAAACAAATTTTTCGAATACAAAAACCTACAGTCGTATGTAAGCGTTCTCCAAAAATAAGCGAAATGATTCGCTTAAATTTAAATTATCTCGCTTGAATTAAAGACAATAGTACTACGACGTACTTTTGACGTCTGCCGTGTATTTTTATTGAGTACGATAAAACTGATTACCTCATTGCTTACAATATTGCTTCGCTCTTAAATTTACGTTTAATGCGGAAAATTTAAGGATTTTCGCCAAATGGGCACTTGCTGTACAAATTACGTTAGTAAAGTTTAATGAACTAAACGAACAAAGGAAATAAAAAACAGTTCTTCTCAGATCTTGTTGAAGTATCTAAAGCGTCACTTTTTCTGGTGCTTCTCGTCTACAGTTGGGGAACTGTAAAAAAATTATGTAATGCCTTATTTCTAAACGCAGAAACTACAATTAAAACGGGTTGAAAACTAAAATTTGGTCACACACATTACATGTGAAATATTGTAACTTGTTTTATGAAAACCACAACTTTAAAAGCATACACGCGAAGCTGTCAACAGCGGGTTATTAGTATATTCAAGTGTGAAGTGTGTCACTTAATTAACAGTTGAACAGCTTTACAACTGCTCCTTGTAAGTGAAGTGAGTGCCCTCACTCGCCCGCAGCGTTAGCAGAGCCTCTAAATGAAAGCCTCCTTGAGTCCTACATATGTTGTTTTAACACCAGTCAAACCTACCTTACCTTTGTATTTAAACTCTCTTTAACGAACTTAGAATAAATTAATTAAACAACAAAACCTGTGGCGCAACAAACCTTTGTACTGATCTCCGATTTCTAAATATGTTTCTTGATATTTCTTTCTTAACAGGCTAGTAGGTTCCTTCAGGTTTCTCCGTCTGACACACGCCATCGATTTTTGGGTTGAGGGCATGCCGGTTTCCTTACGATTTATATTCACGTAAGAGTGAGTGTGAAATGCACGCATAAAAAATGGAGTCCATAGGTGCAAGCCGTGATCGTACAACGCCAACACTACTCTAAACCCGAATATTGAATCAATAATAATATTATTATTTTTAATATCATAAAATACCACATTCTTTTTACGGCATTGCTCCTAAAATTCTGGCAAAAAATAAAAATCTAGAAAATGTAACATGTGAAATTTTAACTCGCTATGTAGAAAGGAATTTCGACCTAGGCATCTCGCATTCTAAACTGGAATTCGGAATGAAAAAGGAAAATTATTTTACCAGCTATTAACATAATACTGTGGCAATGGTTCACAGTAATTTGACGACTCATTGGTCTAGTGGTTAGTACCCCTGACTCCGAATCCATGGGTCCCGGGTTCGATCCCCGGCTGAGACGAACATCGATGTGATGAGCATTTGCTGTTGTGCTTAGGTCTTGGGTGTTTAAATATGTATTTATATGTATATCTATCTATGTATGTATATCCGTTGCCTAGTACCCATAACACAAGCTTCACCAGCTTAGCGTGGGACTCGGTCAATTGGTGTGAATTGTCTTTAAAAAAAAAAAGTATTTAGTTCTAAAACGATTATGAATTTTGCTTACTTGATTTAAGAAACAATGTCCCTTTGGTAGAGGACATCTAAAATATTTCGTATCAGTCCTGAACATCTCCCCCGAATTCCAACAGATATTTCCAGACTTTTTTTTATTGAAAGTTTAAGTCGAGAGCTTGCTTGGTAATATTATGTGGATGGACTCCGGAGCGTACCCACATTCAATTTCAATCTTTTAATACTTTATCATTCGGTATCGCATTTTAGCTTTTGATTTATGAAGGAGTAAAAAGGGCTTCAAATAGTTCCCAAACCAAGTAAAGTGATTAAAATCTTTTCATCGAATTAAATATTTATGATAGAAATGCCCGTAACACATTTTTTTTTTAAAGACAATTCACACCAATCGACCAAGTCCCATGCTAAGCTGGTGAAGCTTGTGTTATGGGTACTAGGCAACGGATATACATACATATTATAGATAGATAGACATATAAATACATATTTAAACACCCAAGATCTAAGCACAACACCAAAATGCTCATCACATCGATGTTCGTCTAAGCCGGGGATCGAACCCGGGACCCATGGATTCGCAGTCAGGGGTACTAACAACCTGACCAATGAGTCGTCATTTTAAACTTTTACTATCGTCATTTCTATTCTACCGATATAAACCTAAGTCTTTAGTTCTTTAACAACACTCTGCGGAGTTCGCTCCACCAAGACCACAGAAAACGCAAATTTATGATACGGATTTATTCTAAGAATGGATAATATAAATCTTACCGAAGAATGGACTCATTTTTCATATCATAATGGAAGTGTTGAGGTATTTCATATAATATCTGTGACAGATAAAATTCCAGTTAATTGTTAAATGGACACAAACTATTGGCCTAACTTTTCAAAACTTGTACTAAAACAATTTTTAGTTGGGTTAAATGTCAAACTAATAAATGTGAAATGTGTCCCGAGTAAGATACTTTCTATAAACATTCAAAACACTGTAGGTAATAAGTTTTATGTAAAAGAGCATATTGTGAGTCCAATTAGATTAAACAAAATGAAATCTGGTATTAGATAAATACCGTAGTATAATATAGTAAATAGGCGCTAGCAGAAGATTAAAGGCAATATGAATATTGAAGTTTTTTAAATTAAAGAACATTGTTTTCATATCATGTACATAAACAAATTAATAAAAGACAGTATTATTCGTTGAGTTTTTAATTATTTAATTATTTGTATAACATATGTTCTTATATCGTTTATTTTTAATACAAAAATAATGAATGAGACTTTTGTATGATGAAACTCATCATTAGCATTTTTATAGGATAAGGGAGCACCGATTTCCCCTAATGTATACGAATAATCTGTATAAAATTTCGTCTAACTCAAAACAGGCATTATTTTAAAACCTCAATACATCACCCCTTTATTATTCATAGGATTTTTGTCCTTATTCAAAAATTCAAGCAACGCCCGCGTTACGTGTGTTTAAGCTATTGAAAAATAATACGATAAATTGTGAATGTTACGGTCGGCATTTCTTTCATATTGTATACTGATCAAGATAGTAAAATCCTAATGAATTTACAGTTTTACTATTATAAAACTACGGGCATTATTCAGAGTGGACTTAGCTAAATATGACCTGATGGCGCAATCCAACACGTTTTTGAAATACGAAGACTGACTGAAGTTTTGACCCTGAATTTTACCTACCCTATTTTCTTAAACCAATCTCTGAGATTTTATCACGGTTCTTTATATTTAGAGCAGTGTTGGCCTAGTGGCTTCAGCGTGCGACTCTCATACCTGAGGTCGTAGGTTCGATCCTCGGCTGTGCATCAATGGACTTTCTTTCTATGTGCGCATTTAACATTTGCTTGAACGGTGAAGGAAAACATCGTGAGAAAACCGACATGTCTTAGACCCAAAAAGTCGACGGCGTGTGTCAGGCACTAGAGGCTGATCACCTACTTGCCTATTAGATTTAAAAATGATCATGAAACAGATTCGGAAATCTGAGGCCCAGAACTACAGAGGTTGTAGCGCCACTGATTTTTTTTTCTTTTTATTTACCGTGCAAATCGTAGGTTGCAAAATCTAACTCACAAATGTAGCTCTTCAATTTAAAATAAATATAAAATTGACGTCACGTAGGATGTCTCAGATTTATGAATAGGAGATCAGTATTAAATCGATATGCGGCGTAAGTAGCTCTGAATACGGTGCAATTTTAGCAATCCAGTTCAACCCTCGTTATCATCAGACACATTCAAACCTTACGGGAGACCGCAAATCTTTTAACGTACTTTATAAAACTCGGCAGGTATAATGCGAGCGGTAACTGATGAGCTTCTGTTAAGCCTTTTGTTTTTAAAATATATCGTATTATTTTTAAAAGTAAAATATATGTACGGTAATAAAACTGTTAAATGCATCTGCGAAATAATATACGAAGTTGTAAGTTTCGCTCGAAAACCGGCGGCCTCGTAAGATTCTACTTTTAGTTTAGCTTTTATTTGGCAAATTCAGTCAAGCTGTATTGCAATACACGTATGTGTTGGATACAAAAAGCTTATTATTTATAAGAAAATCCCTATAACATTAGAATAGGTAAACACTAAAATTCTGTAAAAAATATTTATTCATATAGGTAACACAATGTACACTTATGAACGACCAAAAAAAAATATATTAAATGCTTCTAATTTTACATTTACTGCCAGTTCTCAAATCAAGGGCGTGGAACGGAAGAGAAGAACTGGCAATAAACTCTCCGCTACTCTTTTTAATCGACGTTATTTGTTTTACACAATATTGTCATTTTCTGAGGCAAAGATTTTAGTATGTTCTACCAACAATAACACTGAGTCGCTTTGTGATTTTTTTTTGCAAATCTAAACAGTTAAATATCAATTAAAGACTGAAAATTTGTTACTCTTTTAAACGCGAAAATAAAATGGCGATATACTAATCAATCTTGAGTGAATCCCCTTGATTCAAGGTTATTTGAGAGAACTCTTCGATTTAGCTTTTCAAGCAAATGCTAAATTACTAACGCCACTCGTTTCTTTTGCTTGGGTCAACAAGGCGGTCTAAAAGCGAGCGCGTTCGATCAAAAAGATAAGGCACAGCACTTAAACCAGCTTAAGTAGACCTTCAATCAAGTATGTCACTTTGATTTTTTTGCTATTTTAGTAACAGATTGGTTTCCGTTACAACATATTCTGTAAGGAGGTCTTAAGATCAACGACAATTATTGTTTCATATTCGGGGGTCGGTCGCTTGATGGCCTTTAAAAATAAGTACCTAATAACGCAGTCGCAGAATCGCCCCCTGGCCAACGTCTGGAATTAAAGTACCCCAAATCAAATTATAAGTGTATACAGTCGTTCCTACATTTACATAAATTCATTTTATTATTATATATTATATCTATTGCTAAATATGCAACATATGATTTAAATATTTCGATGAAATATATTAAAGTAATGTACGTGTACCTTTAACTATGTGTACCTACGTTCATTCGTTTTCTTTTGTTGAATCCTAAATCGGTCTTTGTAGTCTATACAATAAAACTAAAACTGTTTTTTTCTTCACTCTGTGACATGGTTTCAATTTGTCTGAAGGTTAGGAAAGATTGGCTACCAACTGAATTTGACCTTAGGTATTGACCTACGGTCTATTGAAGAGTACGAAAACTTATGTCTGTGTACATACAAATATTAAAAAATATTGCTTATATTAAACTCGAATCTAGTATATGTATACTTCATATCGGCTTTTGTGCCTGAATATGGTAACCAGGTTTTACCTAGGATATTTTAACTATAATAAAAATCTATTCCATGTCTATTGTCTATGAGTGCCATTGACACATGAAATATTACTTTTTCTATTCTGTCAAGTGATTGCGTATTATGTTTAAAATTCTTGAATTACATTCATTTTCAGAATATCTACCTCAACTCAAATGAATTCAAATTGCTATGAATCGGGCCTGTAATTTGCTAACAAACATTATTGCGGTTATAATGTTATCCAACACGGCAACAATAATCATGGGAAACAATATTTACGATTGGAAAATCATAGAAACATTGGCAGAGAGGCATCCATACATTGTGGCTTTATTGAATAACACAAAGAATTATGCATGCACAGGGGTTATAATAGATCATCGTTCTATTTTGACATCTGGAGCCTGTATACACCCCGAGCCTTTGTACGTTGCAATCGGAACCGCCATAGCAGGTCTAAGGACAAACGACAATAACATCTTCAAAATTGCGTACACAAAAGCACACGAAGATTTCTTTTTCGAATTAGGGAGGAATTATAACGTCACACGTATGCACAGCAACATCGCTCTCGTCTTTACTGTGAAGCCTGTCTTATTGTACTTGTCTGAGAGCGCAATTTTGGGGAACTACTTTGAATCAGAATTGAAGGATAAAAAACTATCTACTACGGGGTACGGCGAGCTTAGGAACGCGTTAACAGTATTACAACACCAACGGTACAGACAGGTAGCGTGTACAAACCCAAAATGGTATTACTGCATTTGTGGGATTGAATCGTCTGTGGATACGACATACAATCTATATTTCGGCGAAGGTGGGCCAGTGTTTTATGGCGATGAAGTAATTGGTATATCATCATTTCCGTCCGGTTTAATGAGACTGAAAGATGACGTCAGGTACAACGTGTTCACAGTTATAAGCCCGTATTTAGAATGGATAAAAAAGCAACAGAGGAATGAATTTCCTGAATTTCGACACAATGGATATAATAAATGTGAACACAATATTCATGTTGTATTTTTAATCGCTATTAAATTAATTTTGTGGAAATATTGTGCCAGTTATTACTTTAATAACATATCCTATCTTTTGATGTATATGTCGCAGCCAACTAGCTTAATCAGCCGTTAAATTAACAGCCTAGCCTTTTAACTAAACATCTCCGTTCAACTAGCGGCCTGAAAGCCGCTAAACAATTAATAAACTGGCTGGCTAATGCTTAGGCCATTCGTACGATAGAGTAATTCTAGAATATGTATAATGTGCAAGTAATGTAACGTCATCGATCCAAGTTATTTGCCTAGCTGTTTGATCAACTAGCTGAATATCTTTCAGGCCGCTAGTTAAACGGCGCTGTTTAGTTAAAAGGCTAGACTGTTAATTGAACGGCTGATTAAGCTACTTGGCTGCGACATATATACCATTCTGCAAGCGCCAAATAATGATGTTAATAGGTAACTAATATTTGTTTCCTTATTGAATCATAAATAATCTTTACCCAAGTTAATGAGATTATTAATCTAATCGATTCGTTAATATTGAAATGAAAATAAGCTAAACATAACTTTCTTGTCCGATTTTAATTGACTTTTTCATTTGGAACTTCTACTCAACTCTTTGTATACTGATTAGGTAAGCGATTGAATAATTGAAAAATAAATATTCTTAAGTTACGTCAGACAATATTATTAAACAATTACTATACCAGCGGCTAACCTTTGACTTACGCAGCGATAAGAAACAAAAGATTTGATATTAGTTAAGTGAACGACGTGGTGAAGCAAAAGTAAATATAGAAATGAATAATTTAAAGGTTTTCGTGAGGGGAATGTCACAAATGAAGAAGTGGGAACCTTTGAAACAAGTGGGTGTAGTTGGAGTGCCTTTCGAGAAAGGTCAGAAAAAGTATGGTGTTAGTATTGCTCCCGCTGCAATGAGGTCTGCGGGGCTTATAGAACAACTTAAGGAAATTGGTAAATATTTTAATTTCGCTTTTACTGGACAGTTGTATGAGCTTTGATGAAAGTACGAGCCACTTTAAAGTGAAATGTTCCTGAGCTTTATAATTACTATTATTATCTTTTCGTGTTTACTGTGAAGCCTGTCTTGTACTTTACTAAGAGCGCAAGTTTGGAGAACTACCTTTGTTCTACTTTTCGTAGAGTTAAAAAGGTTACTAAGATTAAAACCCAAGAGCAAGAATCTTAAAATTCTTGCTAAAATTATTGTTTATTCTTATTTGATAGCGGAACACATTATTAGCGGACTAAGGAGCGTTCAAGTATTACGTAACGAATTTGGGAGGGGGGTCTATTTGTAAAACGTTACGGGGCGGGCGGGGATTGAATTACGCGTTATTGTTAATATTATTTTCGACTTTCCAGTACTTTACACCACATAATAGTAACTTTTAGGTATAAAAAGTCACTGGGTGGTCACGAAACGTTTTACTATTGGGTACAGAAAAACGTTACGGCGCGTTACATGGGTGTCAATAATCTCCAAAAATTGCGTGACGTAATGCTTGAACGCTCCCTTATCTAAGAATTGCATACAAACAGCTTTTTCTATCCATTGTAACTTATGATTTCAAGTGATAAGTTTATGAAAATTCAGATGGCCTCAACGTCAAAGACTATGGAGATATAGAAATACCAGCATGTCACGAAAACGCTAATGTCGATAACATGGCGTACCTGTCGCTTGTGTCCGCTTGTAACAAGAGCTTATCGAGCAAGGTGACACAAGTACTTAGAGATGGAAGACTCGCTGTAACCATCGGTGGAGACCATTCTATAGGAGTAGGTAATATACATTTATTCACTGAAGTATTACCTAACCAATTCGACTTAGGGTCCTTCAAGAAGAGAGATATTTTTAAAAGGCTGGCAGCGCACGCGCGTGCCCTCTGGCATTGAGAGTGTACATCAGGGGTAGTATCATATTTTAACATAAGATGAGCATCCTGCCCGTTTGTGTTCTTTAAAGAAAATGTATATTATCATGAGCTATGATATATTTGATTTTCATTTTCCACTGCAATTATTATGAATGTTTAAGACTTTTTTTACAATAATTTCTGCAAAATAAACTCTAAAGGTTTTAATTTAGGAGTTATATAACTGAGTATCTCGGCGATACATTTTTCTATTATGCAAGGACCTCATAGTTTTTATTAGAAACCAATACGTGGGCAGTAGCGCCCCCGCAAATTTTATTCTTATCTTGTCCTTTTTTTTCAAAGCATCCTTGGCTTTACATTTATTTGCTTTTAATATAAATGCTTGTCATAATTATGACACTAGCTGGTGCCCACGACTTCGTCTGCGTAGGATTAAAATAATATTTGTCCAAATGATGTAGCGTGAAAGACATATTATACCTACTTTAAACACCAGAAGCGATATAGTATATTTTCATTTCGTAATAAATTTATTACTACCAAATTTGAATTAGAAATAAATTGTAAATTTTTATTGTAGTTATGGTTCACTATTTTGGCTATAATGGCTTACACATAAGACATAGATATATACTATGGCGGGCTTTTTTGTAGAACTATTTAAGATGAACATTTCCATCATACATTAGTCATTACATATATGTGTAACTCTAGCGGTTTTGGCAGCGCACGCCAGAACAGCTCGGAGATGGTAGATTTTTTCCTACATACATGATATTTTGGACAATTCACACAATGCATTTATAAATTGTAGCCTATGTGTGATTCTGAGCAGTATTGGCCTAGTGGCTTCAGTGTGCGACTCTCAGGTCGTAGGTTCGATGCCCGGCTGTGCACCAATGGACTTTTTTTCTATGTGCGCATTTAACATTCGCTCGAACGGGGAAGCATCGTGAGGAAATCGGCTTGCCTTAGACCCAAAAAGTTGCCGGCGTGCGTCAGGCACAGTAGGCTGATCAAGGACTTGCCTATTAAATTAACAAGTGATCATGAAACAGATACAGAAATTTAAAAAGACCTATAAAGGTTGTAGCGCTTTTGATTCTTTTATTTTTATATGTTATTCTGATGTATAAGCTATATTATTGTAAAGTTTCATTAAAATCCATTCAGTAGTTTTTACGTAAAAGAGTAAAACACATCCATCCATAGTTACAAACTTTCGCGTTTATAATATTAGTAGGATTATCTCATTTTGTCACAAGGCATCCGACCCTTGGTAATGATTTAAAAGAAACATCTATCGTACTGTAGTGAGTCGCTTGTTTGTACCCAATCAGACTGTTTTGGCGACAGTACTTACAAACACTGCTTTACTCTATTGGGGTCTAATGTATCATCATCACACACGCACATTTGTCTTTGAAGTATTATGTGTTATACACGTTGTATAACTTTAAATAGATTTATAACCTTATTCGAAAGAAATATAAAAATGAACTCTACAAAAATAGGTTGCAAAAATATAATGTCAGAAATGATGGAAAGCCGCAAGGGCAGCATCAGAAAGTGACGTATCTTTAAAAGATCGGCATGACGAAGCTAGCTGACACCGCGTCATTCTCGAGCTGACATTCCATTATCGAGCTACCTGACTCGGTGTACATAAGTGCTGACTCATATATTGAGGGCTACATACAAGTAATTACTAAGACATCGTGTACAAACTACAAACATATTTTTCAATTAATATTAAGCTTCCATAACAAAGGATACAAAAACTTAAACATTTATTCTACACCTTCGAAAACTCTGAAATTTAAAATGCATCGTTTTAATCACACCTATGAAGTAATTGATCAAGCAAAATTATAATATTTTATTTGATCAATTAATATAAGTCGTAAATTTAGCTCAATCTAATATATAAAATTCTCGTGTCACAGTTTTCGTTGCCATACTCCTCCGAAACGGCTCGACCGATTCTCATGAAATTTTGTGTGCTTATTGGGTATGTCTGAGAATCGAACAACATCTATTTTTCATCCCCCTAAATGTTAAGGGTAGTCCACCCCAAAATATTTTTTTTTTATTTTTAGATATTTTTTTCTGTTTTTATTTTTTTATGATACAGCATTAAAAAATACATACAACCCCTAACTTTCACCCCTCTACGATCAACCCCTATTTTTTTATTGTAAATGATATACATGGCAAAACGACGTTTGCCCGGTCAGCTAGTTAATGATATAAAGTTATCGAAACGGCTGGTTTTAATAGAGTTGAGTTAGTTTCAATAGAGTTGAACTAATATTATATTCCTAAGCAATTTTGTAACATTAAACCAATCCCAGTCGCATCAATATTTGGCACGTGACTCTTCGCCCTTCGAATCCTTTTAAAATATCTCCTAGTCACTGAACCTCTATAAGCGTTTCGGCTCTTTAGGTTAAGTAACAATCGGTGTAAATATTCGAAATTTAAATTCCATTGAGACAAAATTTTATTTTCGGCCCTTTGCGTCTGCTAAAATACCCCGAAAATAGTTATAATAGGGTTCGACAACACCTCTTATACATTTTTTCACACTTTGTCATCGCTCTATTTATACCAAAGCTCACATTGCTGCTAATTCTAATGATTCAAGTCCTAAGTTAATTATAATTAACTTAATACATTTAATGAATAATGATTAACCTAAAGTGCATTGATAAATTGCTACATTGATAAACCATTAAAAGTGCATATTACCTGCTGCCTTGAAATTTCTAGATATTCTAGATTTCTTCGTAATGTATGGAGAGCTTTTCCGATAATAACTATTTTATTTCAAAGGTACCGTGGATGGGCACTTCAATGTGAACGAAGATATGATCCTGATATGGGTGGACGCGCACGCAGACATCAATACAAACAAAACGTCAGAATCAGGATCAGTCCACGGCATGCCTGTGGCGTTGCTTGTTAAGGAACTTTCAGACTATTGGCCTTACCTGCCTACTATGGATTGGCAGGTTCCAAAGTAAATATAATATTGGATAAGTCGACTTACTTACATTGGAAACAAAAGACGGATAATTTAATGTATTAAAAAACAGTGGCGCTACAACCTCTTTAGATCTTGGCCTCAGATTTCTGAATCTGTTTCATGATCATTTTTAAATATAATAGGCAAGTAGGTAATCAGTCTATAGTGCCTGACACACGCCGTCGACTTTTTGGTTTGAGACATGTCGGTTTCCTCATGTTTTCCTTCACCGTTCGAGCGAATGTTAAATTCGCACATAGAAAGAAAGTCCATTGGTGCACAGCCGGGGATCGAACCTACGACCTCAATTTAACGTATTATCTATATATTATCTTTAAGAAATTCTTGTACGCGTCACGTACTTTGTTAGTTTCAACGATTTGGTTGAATTTTTCTATACAGATTGTGTTCTAAGTTTAATAAATATTATTTTATTTAAAAAACATCATATTTGGTTACAATTCATACCCATACTAATAGGGATAGGTATCCCTGTGTTGATGATTACTTTAGTTTTACTGTCCCTTTTACATAGTTACCTTATTTTGCCTCTCGTCACTGGATGTAAAATTAAACCTCACCTTTCATAAATTTCGTTGAGTAAATTCAATATTTACCAAGTCTAGACTACGAAGTTAAATATATTGGGCTTTAACAGATTTTCGATTAAAAACCTGGGTTACATCGGTCTGAGGTCCGTAGATCACTACGAAAGATTGGCCATTGAAAAATATCACGTGCCTACATTTGCAATGGAGGATATAGAAGAGTAAGTTAATTAATTAACTTCATTTTATTTGGTAATTTTAAATAATTTCAAATAAATACTGGACGATTAGGTATATGTTGATTTATTTGTATCATCAAAAATGCGGTGTAATAATAACTAAGCGCAGTAATAAAACTAATATACTACTACTTTAGTTTGTATATTTATTCACCGTCAAAAAAACTATAATTTTACTCATTTTTAAACTCAAAATTTTAACAGTTTGACAATTTAAGTACAACACTTAATTTGTTATGTATTATAAAATTTACTTACAAAGCAGTAAAGAGACAATTACAATTCGAAAAAAGTAACTTTGAAATAGTCTAATAAAATTCACACTGTCACGAGACTCTATGCCAGTACTCTGTAACTTCCTATAGCGATAGTGATAGCGAACCTGAATTTAACATTGATTTTACGCTATTAAACTACCGGGACCGCTAAGATATAACGGTTTTCTAATATTCACATCCTATATACACGTTCAACTCACTTCACTCTACCTACCAACTAAACTACTCCACTATGCGGAGACAGCTGCCCACTAAAGGAAATATTTCGGAACCAATTCGACTTACGGTTCTTCAAGAAAAGAGCGTACCAATTCTTAAAAGGCCGGCAACGCACTCGCGAGCCCTCTGGCATTGAGTGTCCATGAGCGGCGGTATCACTTAACATCAGGTGAGCCTCCTGCCCGTTTGCCCCGTGTTCTATAAAAAAAAAATATTCAACCACCAATTCAACTTAGGGTCCTCATAGAAAAGAGCCGGCAAGATCAGGTGAGCCTTCTGGATGAAGTTAACCTGAACCTTTTTGTTTGTTATATTAAAAAAAAACTAACAATAGGTAATTTTCTTTACAGCCATGGGATAACAAAATCAATAAATCACATTCTCCACTTATTGGACCCAGAAAAGAAGAAACCAATACATGTCAGCTTCGATATAGATTCCTTAGACGCGTTGGAAGCACCGAGCACTGGAACATCAGGTTAGCGATAACTCACAATCTTAGCTAAACAATCCCATACTTATTTACACGTATACCATAACAATGTTTTGTCACATTTTTTAAATGTGAGAGTGATAAAGACAAAATATACAATAGCTATTTGAGGCGTTTATAAGGTATGTCTAGACAGGTTACATTTCATTGGGTGTCTGCATTTTGTTTCGAATCCAACCGCGCTACAATAAATTTGAAAGCATTTTTAACGAATCTTAGTTTTGTGTGTAACCAGTGGCGCTATGACACTTTTCAATTGCAATTAATGAGACGATTTGATACTTAGTAAAACTCATGATGAAGGTAAAGAACAGCCCTTTAAATCTTTCATATTATGTTAGGGACAAATTAAAGTACCCATAACCAACGAGCATGCATGGTGAATTTCATGAAAGTGGATGAAGCGAGGATGTCTGGATCGTAGCAAGTGGATATCCGTGGTCTACCCCGTCGGAAAAAAGGCGTGATAATCTTATGTATAAAATTCTCGTGTCACAATGTTCGTTCCCATGCTCCTCCGAAACGGATCGACCGATTCTTATGAAATTTTTTATGCATATTCAGTAAGTCTGAGAATCGGCTACTATCTATCTTTCGACCCCCTAAATGTTAATTTTTTAGATAAAATTGTATGTTATTATTTTTTTATGATACATTATACAGAAATACATACAACCCCTAATTTTCACCCCTCTACGATCAACTCCACTATTTTTATTGTACTAAAAAAAATTCCTAGCAATAATATACATGGCAAAACGACTAGTATAAATATAATATTATGTTAAAGAATCCTTTTCAGCTAGAAGTATAGTAACTTTTTTCATTGATTATCCTTATATTTTCTAGAATTCCTTAATCGACTATAAGTTACAAATAAGAGCATTTTAGTTTGTGTTATATAAATATTATTGGAAAACTGAAATGCATAAATCGTTTAATGTTTCGCAGTGAGAGGAGGCCTAACGTTACGGGAAGCGATCAAACTGATGGAGATTATTCACTCGACGGGCCGTTTGAGGGCATTGGACCTCGTTGAAATAAATCCGGCAATTGGAAATGACTCTGATAGAAAAAGGACAATTGAAGCCGGACTTTGTATTTTGAAGGCTGCTCTCGGATTTTCCAGGCGAGGGACGACTCCGCGCGGAGTGACCGATTTGCCCGTTCAAACGCACCATACTTAATACTTATCCACAATTTTATAGAATATTTCTGTATCTTTTTATTTATTTTATTTAATACCAAATGTATAATAATTAACAAAGAATTGCCATGAATGACCTACTATTAATAATAAATAAAGTATCACTGCCCCGATTTTATTATTGCAATTGTCAAAAACGCCTCCAATTATTTTAATGTCGGCTTGCTGTCCATTTTCTTTAAAACTAGATTCTTAAACACAAGATAGATAAGCGTTGACTTATCTACCATTAGTGCAAACTTAGCACTAAGCGTTGCTCTCGTTTGCCAAAAACGTATTGGAATTTGACATACGGGAGTCATACTTCGAGCTAAGACTTTTAAACTTAACGTGAAACGTCATAATAAGAATGATTCGACAAAATAATATAAAAAAATCGGTTGTCTGTAAAGTCGGTTTACTGACGATAGTTGAACGTGACAAAGTCACAAGAAAATACTGATGGAATGGTTGCAATGTTGCAAAGAAGGAGGTAAATGGAAATCACAATTGAATTGATCAAGTTACATTTATTTGTACGCATAAATACAATTATGTAAATTTTTTAAAGAACGAACACTGCCTCTTTGTCGCTCGTTCCGCGCTCTCGCTTGCACTTCAAGCCTTAAAAGGAACGCCTCAGAGCGAGGTAACGCCGCATGCGTCATGTTTTTTCGTGCGTGCAGCCGGCTCCATCGAATTATAAGTCGTTGTCACGTCAAAAAAATATCTGGTAATATTCTGGACGATTTGACATAAAACAATGAGCTAAGGACATAGTCCTTGCAGGGCGCATTTAAAGTCTGTATATGTAGTGTAGAAATAAAGAAATCAAACAAAAATTAATTTTTATTAAGATGCCAATTGGCGTAAAATTTTATAGCTGGAAAATAAAAGCTTCCAACATAAAATAATTTTTACGACAAGTTTTCTATAGTACGTCTATGTGACTTGAGATATAATAATTATAATAATGAAAAAAGTTTATACTTACGTATTATCTATAAATGTGGTAAGCGGACTTTCATTCAATCGATTTTTTTAAACCCATATTTTATAATGATTCAAATTATACGTACAGTAATAAATGACCTATATTGCTTCTGCAACTATCGTCGAATTAAAAATTTGCACCGACTTCCGGCACCATCACTTTAGTACGGCACTAGGTTTTTCGACATTTATTTTAATTCATCTATACACTTATAACAAAGCCGTAAATTAATAATTAGTCGAAATTCCTCCTTCGTATCTGAGAAATTCCATTCACTCATGTACTCACATGTACCGCTCAGAAATTACGGCATAGTGCTCAGAGTCATTTTCAGATATAGTAACAGCCTTCTAAGCGTAATTCACGTTGGGTCATTGCACAGGTATTTTTTGTTCATGAGCTTGTGGTCTAGTCTTGTTATTAAATTAAATTAAATAACTTTAATAAATACGTTTTCAAATTTTTGAATTGTTCAAAAAATCTGTTTTACGATAATGCTCCTACAACGCGATTTCCTATACCGCGGTCTGGGTCTACCGCGTTATAGGGGGAATACTGACCTCTTAAGATTCTTAACGAAGTCAAACTTTCGACTAGGTTTCCTCAATCTGTACTAAGATTTCTATAAATTGTTTATTGGCATAATCTGTTATTAATCATTTCGTAACTTATAAGAATAATGAGGCATCGTTGTTTCCGTGACTCAATGCGTATTAGCGAGAAATTCTATTCTTGAGGATCTTATTGTTTCGGGATAGAAGGCCAATGACCGACTTGCCTTTAAAATATCACCAGCGTATATCTGCCCTATAAAACTCCTTATCTCTTTATAGGTTTCCGATACATTATACATCAATCTCAAAACTTTTTTTAGCTTTTTATATATACTATAAGAACGTGTACTGGCTTAGAAGCTAAACAAGCAAGTATTGAAGACAATGACTTAAAGGTAGCTGAGAAGTACTTCTCAAAAATCTCAAACATCGACTCAAAGTACATCATAAACGAAGGCCTGTCCAGAACTATATCAAACTTACTGAAGGGTAAAGTGAACGCTTTTCCACTGTACAAAATAAGTCTATCCATAGACCCTAACCCGGTGAAAATACCATGGACTTTGGACCAAGGAGGTAATATGGACATATCCCATTACAAGAAGAAATATAAATACTTTAAAACAAGTAATAAAAACACACAAAAGTAAACTTAACGTTTTTATTGCTTTTTAAATAACAGCACATAACACGAAACAATGATATTATATATTCGCTTCATCGGTATTTATTGTGCGGTACGTTGTGGAATGATGGTTTCATTATTTTCATAAGATTTACTTAAAAATTGTATTATTTTATACAACGGCAAACGCGTGTATATATACGCGTGGTTGAAAAATGTGGTTACTAGTGCAATATTTATATCAAATAGGCTATTTGACAGTATGAAAAATCTTTTAAAAGCGTTATGAAGTAAAATAACTTGTAAATATTAATTGAAATGTAGTTAATAAAATATTGATTTTTATTCGTCGGTCACGTGACACAAAACGGTCACAGATTAGTCGATTCTGCGGTGACGTAACATGTAAATAAATAATCTGTCTATTCCTACTATCTTGTAGTTTACCGTCGTCTGAGTGATTTTCATAGAAAAATAATTGATTTTTTGTAATTTACATATTTATATGTTACTAGCTGGCCTGACGAAAATCGTACCGCCTAACAGTCGATTCTTTATTTTTTTTTAATACTTATTCTGCTATTCGGGACACCGGTCTAGCTAGTAAGATAAAAAAAAAAAGTTGATAATATAACAAATACATTATGTCAAAAAATAAAAATTTACCTTCCCGGAACCCCTCCACTAACACTTGAACTTTATGATATGGTATTAAAGTTCAAATTGCCTTTAAATATTATTACGAATATTTTGTATGGGAATATAGAAAAGTGTTGTTTTTAGACTTTTTCACTCAATTTTTTTAATTTTTCTCTCTGTAAGAACCATCCTCGTACTTCAAAGAATATTATAAAAAAGAATCAGACAAATCGGTCAATGTTATGTCGTGACAGCGGAAACCGGGTTTCATTTTTATATATATAGATTTGTGTAGTTGAAGAATGATAATTGACACATAAAACTTGACGTAAATAAAATGACATAGAGACTGGCGCGACGCCATCTTGCCATGAGATGTGTTTTAACGCGTTCTTTCAATAATTCATGTTTAAGTTTAACTTTAAAAGGCAATACTTAACAATATTAAAAATAACAATGTGTATAGTAACTAATATTTATTTACGTATGTAACGTTACATTTATAGAAAAAAAATAAACATATAAAAATTATAAGGTATGCAACGGGCGGCCTTATCACTAACAAGCGATCTCTTCCAGACAACCCTAGTAAGAAAAAATATAGGAATGAATAAATATGTAATCGGAAATGGTTTTTAAAGTCCTGTCAAATAGCCCATTACAAGTTCATTTAAATTTCGCTTTGACCAATTAAATACACGAGACAAAAGCGATTGTCGTGGATCGCCACTACACACCGTTTGTAATAAAATAAGAAAATATACCTAAAAGTTGACCTGTGGCCTGTAATGTTTCTGGAACTTGTTATTTTTCATCGACATCTTCATCTGCCATTTTGATTGAACACGCTTCATAAAGTGAATGTCGCGAGCGTTCCTGTATAAAAAAAAATGTTATATATATGTCACCGTAAAATTGTATAGACCGTTAGATTGTAATCTATCTCGCGAGATTATAAACTGTCTAAAGATTGTGAACCTCAACGAACTGCTTACAATTTAACGTATTATTATTCGGTAGTTATATGAAATTGTTGGAAAGTAAAATTAATCTGTAATTGACCAAAGAAGTTTGAATGATAACTAAGTTAGTGTAGTAAAATCTACCGAATAATAATACGTTAAATTGTAAGCAGTAAGCTGAGGTTCACAATCTTTCGACAGTTTATAATCTCGCGAGATAGATTACAATCTAACGGTGTTTACAATTTTAAGTTAACATATCTACTAAAACTTGAATAATGAGTGCAACAAATCAGTAGTAAAAAATCAATCAAAAACATTGTGAAATGAAAACCAAGTAAGATGCTTTTTGCCTTCAAATAGAAAAGAATTGAGATCTATTTGGGTGCTAAGTTCTGTCTTGATTTTGTATGTAATTCAGGCTCAAAATTTAACTGGTATATGTTATTAGGACTACTATATTTAGGTTGTCATATTTACTTGTGATAAATATATTTAAGATTCATTCCTATGCTCTTTAGTAAAGATTGCAATGAGTTACACTCCTTTGCTATTTTCATGAGATATGGGTCTAAGATATTGCAGTACACTTTCCATAATAGACTAGATATATATATATAGATATATATATATATATATACACTCGTATTTTGATACAAAATATAGTAACAGAAATTAGTGAGGCAAAACAGCTGAAGTAAAACACAAAAAGTAATTATGTATAAATTTTACAAAACATATCTATGAGTCTACATTAGTTACAGTAATCCTAAGAGGCTATAATTAATATTACCTACACTTTGATTTATTATTATCTATAGGAATGAACTTTATCTATATCGGACATGCAAAGTTGTTTATTATTAAGAAAATATGATAAAGCTAATTAGAGATTATTTATGGTTGTTTTTATCAAATTAATGTGACAATTGTGTTAAATCAAGGGAATTAATTTTGTTTTATGAAAACTGCACAAATAGTATCATTATTATTAGGCGTGTATAGATTCTATATCACACTTCAAAGGGTCAGTTCGTTTGGAAAACATTATCAGCTTAATACAATTTTTGCGCGCACTTAAAAAGATTTCAATTAACTACGAGTCGTAGTCAATTCTATGAAAAAAAAACGGTTGTCAAATCAGCCCTTTATAGAGCAGTCGACTATTATTACGACTCCTATTTTGAATATAGAAACAGGACAAGTCAATCACTTTTTACAATTCTTGCATTAGGGAGCGTTCAAGTATTACGTCACGCAATTTTTGGAGATTATTGACACCCCCTCCCCCATGTAACGCGCCGTAACTTTTTTCTAAAAGTGACTCTTTATACCTAAAAGTTACCATTATGTGGTGCAAAGTACTGGAAAGTCGAAAATAATATTAACAATAACGCGTAATTCAATCCCCGCCCCGCATCGTAACGTTTTACAAAAGGACCCCTCCTCCCAAAATTCGTTACGTAATACTTGAACGCTCCCTTAAAACTTAATTTGTTTCCTTTTTTGGACTGTTGTTTTTAGGCTTTACATAAATTATCAATGTACATGGTACATATCATTTATTCAGCCTTATTTAATTTTTCTTGTATAATTGTTTAATTTACTTAATTTTGTTTAACTTACTTGGCAACAGCAGCCTGTTCTTTGGGAGCCCAACCCAAGGCCCGATACACTCCCAACAAATGATGCAATTTGCGTTCCGACTTCTTTAGAACCACTTCTGTGCTCGCTGGCAAGTTTTGTTTGTAGTACCTTAATTAAAATTTACAATATATTTATATTACGTCAAATCCATTATAATGTCAAACATTTCATATGGTCAAAAAATAAAATAAATAAATCAGTGGCGCTACAACCTCTTTAGGTCTTGGCCTCAGATTTCTGAATCTGTTTCATGATCATTTTTAAATCTAATAGGCAAGTAGAAGATCAACCTCCAGTGCCTGACACACACACACTTTTTGGGTCTAAGACATGTCGATTTCTTCACGATGTTTTCCTTCACCGTTCGAGCAAATGTTAAATGCGCACATAGAAAGAAAGTCCATTGGTGCACAGCCGGGGATCGAACCTACGACCTCAGTGATGAGAGTCGCACGCTGAAGCCACTAGGCCAACAATGCTCCATATGGTAACACAATATATTAATTATTTATTAGTATTAAATTAATATTGCTATTTGTATAAGGTAAGAGAAAAATTTGTGAAAAGTGGGCTGACAAGAGGGTTGCCATCCTTTTAAGGAAGGATATAGTATTTTCCAAACTCTTAATCATAGTCGATTGGAAATACATTTGCAGACAACAGGATATATTTAAAATTTTATCATATGAACAAACTTTAAAGATTAGATAAATTATTATGAAATTTTGTATTCAGTTGGCGAAGACAGCATTTATGAATTTGTGCTCAGCATGACTGTTATAAATAATGTAATCTATCTATATATATATAAAAATGAATTGCTGTTCGTTAGTCTCGCTAAAACTCGAGAACGGCTGGACCGATTTGGCTAATTTTGATCTTGAAATATTTGTGGAAGGTCAGGGAAGAATTAAACGGTGGGAAACGTAAATAACAATCAAAGAAAAATACTGAAAACGACAATTGAATTTTCTAATAAAAACCGATCTTAGTTGGGAAATTAGACGTCTTTTTAGAAATAAAAAAATGTCACTTGGTTGTCATTTATTTGTAGATTCTTTCAGAAATATGTGTTTCATAGTATTAGTATGTAAACTGCTGTATGAGGTCCGATTTCTTTTAAAAGGTTTGATACAAATAGATGTTGGTGAAACAAAGTTCACGGGGTCATCTAGTAATTAAATATTTTTTACAAGGTTTACTTTGTGTAAACCAAAGACATAATTACATAAATAGTTATAATAATATAGTGATCTTAGATAAGCAAGTAGTGCCTCATAAACAGAATTCTTGAAAATTTGTTTGAAAGAAAAGTGTTAACATTTAGGTATTACCTCAATAAGGATCTATGTCCGACAACTGCACCAGACGGTAGAACCAGTTGGAAATTATCTGCATCAACAGTAGTGGCATCTGCCGGTTCATCCACCACCATATCTTCATCACCATCTGCATGATCAGGGTATGAGGAGCTGGAAATTGTGGTGGTTTTATGTTAATGAATGGTGCACATTTAATTTCGTGAATAATAGTCTGAATCTGATCTACACAGTTAGTAAATAAAAATTGTTACATTGAGTGATGAAACCCTCAGGCTCGGTAGGTGAAGCCATGTGTTTAAACCTGAGATTCAAGGTCATATTCCAAGAAATCAAAGTCTAATCATCTACTTGTCTAAGGAAAAACCATTAGTTTATAAGCTTTACAAATGACAGATATTTTTAATAGCTGTTATAAGAAAAAAGAATATTACACATTTTTATTTTAAGAAATAATACATAACTATTATCTAAATAATTAATTACAGTACATGTAATAAAATATGTATGAAGAAGGAAAATATATAAATTAAAATAATACTTATATAGGCAAATTTAAATTATACTAAGCATTATTTTTTGATAAACAAAAGATATGAAAGACTAAGCGCTAAGCATGACTCCCATATCTCAAACTAAAGAAATTTTTGACACACAGATGTCCTAATTAACAAGAAGTCTTGAATCAGAATTTTACCTTAACACATCTTACCTGTAATCATAATAATCAGAGTACTCGGCCAAAGCAATTCCTTCATGAAGCATCTTGCAATGCCCTTTATCTATCATGTGACCCTGTGCTGCATCCATTGAATAGAATGTCTTGCCAGTGTCATTGCACCACAAGCACATGTATCCTTGAGATATCTACAAAATTATATTGTCATTTAAAACATTCTCATAAAACTCAAAAAATAGGCTAGAAATTATATATCCTACATATATCCTGACCATATATCAGACCTAAAAAACTTAACTAGCTATAACTTTATATACCATCATCTTAAAATACAAATGATATACCTAATTATTTATATAATTTCTATTATAATTAATAGAAATTATATAAAACAAACAGAATTTGCTTAGGAATGACGAACATAGTACATTAATCAGACTTCTACATAACCAAAATAACATTTAAATCGATTTAAGGTCAGAATATTAGTATAACTTACTTTTTCCCCCAGATACAGAATTAGTCCCTTGAGATCTACGCAGTACTCCACATCAGGTATGAAGAATGAATGTGTAACAGACATGTGTCTAAGATTCTTCACCATGTTCTTACTATGGTGACCACAGAACAGGCAATCCTGGGGTTTGATAAGTGAATCACTACCCTTAACTCTACATTCATCCCACTCATCTGAATCAAGCTGCAAATTAAATCAATGGTTTAAATTATTATAAATTAATCTATATTGATTTCTGATAGAAAAAATTAAATTATTGCACAATGTAAAAAAAAATGAAATCCTAAGATTTCGCAAAATGTACTTAACAGAGAACTTAAACAACATTTTTACCTCTTCAATTTCTGAATCAGTTTCAATATCCTCATCATCAGACTGATTGTCAGCTTTTACTACAACAAATTTCTCTTGGGGCTGTGGATTAGTCTCAATCTTCTCAAAACTATTTGTTTCAGAATGGCTATCATCCTCTTGTTTCTCATTTTCTTTATCACTTTGGACACTTTTCTGTTCAGCTAACTTATGCTTCTTGCTATTTAGATGATTGTTGTATGCATTTTTTGTGTTAAACAATTTGGAACAACATTTACAATAAACTGATTCGTCACAGTTTTCATTTTGGCTTTGTTCCTTGTGCTCCTTAGCTCTCTGCTCGAATGCTTCCAAAGTCACTGGTGGGATACCAGCTACTTTCCTCTTCAAATTATACCTATGCCAATCCAATTTATAGTGTTCTCGTTGCAAATCGGCAGAATTAAAGAGAACCTGGCAGGTTATACAGGTGTACGTATCGGGCATGATTCTATTAAGGTATATTCTTTTGACTATTTAATAAAAACAATATCACAGGTTAATGAACACGACACACGTTGTTAAAAACTATTTCTTTAACAATAATTATTAAATGTAACTACGGACTACCATAATCTGTACTATTTCAAGGGAAATAGGGTAAAAATTTAAAAATGGAAACGAAGAGGAAATTTAATATAATATATTTTTTTGATATATGATAAAATTCGTAGGTTGAAGGTTGATTTCACAGATTAATTTTTAGCACAGAAAAACTGAAGTAGCTAGCGAGCACGACTGTAAAATGCCAAGTGCGTTTTCCAATTACAGCACTAGAGCGCATTATGAGGCATAATGCTCAACGTTGAATCTTGAATGTTCCAACTACAGCAACGCTTCGCACAATTGAGCACTCTCAAAACTAATGCTCTCGCGTGCTTCTCGCAATAAATACCACCACAGTGACAGAAAATTGACCAGTGTTTTTCTTTATGTTGGCATTTATCGAAATTTTCGTTAGTAAATATTATTTATTGTTGAAAAATTTGTTTCTTCGTAGATTTTGAAAATAATTAAAGTTATTTCAAACTGCTAAAAAAAAAATATAAGTATGGATGAAGATATAAATAGTTACTTTTTTTACATTCCACATTTAAAATATGAATACAATTTTATTTTAAAATTCGGATCTGTAAACAAATTTTTTTTACAGGATTATACTCTTGTAAACATTGCAATGGTTTTGAAAAAGTATATAACTTTTTTGAAATCATTTAAAAAAAATTACTCAAAACGTAAGTGATGTAAACTTCTTACATTAAACTATAATATATTTTACTGTTAATTTAGCTGGTTATAACCCTTATATTCTTTAAAGGTTTTCTCTTATTTCAGTATAAAAAAATGTTAATGAAATAATTTGATGATTAAAATAAGCGTAAAAAGTTTTCAACCAATATTATTGTTAACCATATTATTTATACATTAATGAGGTTGCTAACTCTATTCAGAACATTTTTTTTTCAACACTGACAGCGCACTCTGCTGATGCATTTGAAAACTAATTCACGTTCCAATTAAGCTTCAGCATTATGCGGCATTGTGCGGCACCGAGTAGCATTATGCTCTGTAATTGGAAAACGCACTGCAGCAGGCGCTTTTCCTGCTTTACGCGCCTCTTCTAACTCTTAGCTTTACGCCAATCCTCGCGTGATTTCTTCTTGGGCTCGTCATCATCTTCACCCAAGTCATCTTTGTGGCGAAGAATTTGCGACACGGACGCTTTTGTTGTTGCAGTCATTTTAATGTTCACTAAAAATGGATGATATTAATTTGAATAAGATTCTATAAAAATACGTCTTTCACCTTTGAAATTTGTATCTAATGAAATGTAAAAATATATTAATACAAATTATTATTTACATTAGTACTTAGTAGTAATAATCTACATTCTACATAGTATGATTTTAATTTGAAAGACATATGGAAAAGTACTAATTAGTTGTCATATGTCACTTGTACATTATCAGTTTTACATTAGTTGACAATTGATCGTGACCACAGACTGAGTAGAATAGAAGTGACATATATTTCTTAAAATTTGATTTAAACCTTTAAAATATATTGCAATATTCAAGAAATAACTTGTTTTATTTGCATATTTCTTAGTCCTTCCATGAAATGATCCAGTCTCAAGTTTTTTGTTTCCGTCTCTTATGAACATAAGAGTCCAGCCATAATGGGGCGTTCCCACGAAGCGTTAATCACGACAGTCAACTACGCTAGTCAACTTTCGTTCGTGACACTCACGAAAGTGTGAATTGATGAAACGTTCACATGGTTGGGGGATTTCGTGCCGTTCACGCTTCGTGTTTCGACTTAGTCATTATCGAAACATCGATCATGAATGATCTGGTTGTTGAAAGTTGTGCTGTTTTAAGTTCGTTTTTTGCTACTATCATAGCAAAAAAGATTGAGCGCTTACAGGACACAAGAAAACGAAAAAAAAGACGTTGTTGTGACGACATCTTGGCTTCACGAACGACTGAAAATCAAACACGTTTGATCTATCCACGCTTGAGTCGTGCGCCGTTCCTCAGGAAAGCAAGTTTAACGCCTATGCGTTCACACAGAAGTGTATTTCACGAAAGCGTGGTTGACTGTCGTGATTAACGCTTCGTGGGAACGCCCCTTTAGTTTTGTTACAAATGAAAATGAATTTTTTTCAATTAAGTACTTAATCTAATATTATAAAAATTTATACCTACGTATTACATATAGATGTTAAGAAAAAAAAATCTGTCTCACGTTAAAATATTTATTAAAGTTTCAGCAAAAAATCAATTAGAAATGGCCACCTTTGACTTTCATACAGGCCTTTAATCTGTTTGGCTACGAATATATGCATTTACGCACTGTTTCCAAGGGAAATTTCGCCACAGCTTAAAATTTTTTAGAAAATCAATGTCGTCGTGTCGTTTAGAGCAGGCCATGTCCTCTAAAACTGACCATTGAAGTCTTAAAGGGTAGAGGTCTGGGACAGTCTTCAGCTCTTATAAAGCCCGGAACGTTGTTTCATGCCAGGCTTGGGTAGTTCGTGCCTTGTGGTCAGGTGGAGAATTCTGCTGCAAAAGTCCAAGGTATATTTTTAACAAGTGTATCGCTGAGAGGTTTCCCAACATGATCCAAGACTGTATCTTGATAAACTTTGGCTGAAGTTTCCGTTTACACATAAATGTAGTTTTGTGACTCCTTGATAAGACACGCCCCACCAAACTATCCTTAAAGTTTTCATCGATCCACTCTCATTAATTGTATAGATTGATTCAGTGCGTTTCCTGTATATCGACGATAAGCACCGAGCTTCAGGTCTTGTTTTCTAATACGCGACCGAGTCCTAGCATATAGAATCTTCATTTCTCGCGATAAGATTTTTTGCATACTAGCGGGCAATATGTGAAATGGCACAAAATCGAATGAAGTTTTTAAAACAACATACATGTTCCAAATTCAAAATTTGAAAAAAAAAGAAATGTTTTTATGTAACAGTATTTATGGCCAGACTAGGTAAAGTTATACTATATTTTATCAAGTCAACAACTAATGGCAAAAAAGAAATAAAAACTTGCGTAATCCATATGAAATTTTTATTTATATAAATAATCACTTTTAATTGCATGGTTTGTTTAGACATGACAATTCCCCCATGTACATACTACTATGTAGCCATAGTGTGGACCGTTTTAAGGAAAATAATTAAAAATGTTAAACATTGTTTTTAAATAAAACAAGAGAACATAATATTATTTATTTATTGATAATAATACATAGATAATCAAGTAAGCATAATTTGCCAGAAGTTAAAAGTACACATATGCAACTAGTTTCTTACACAATTGAACTTTATAATCAAAAATAGCTTTAATTCTAAAAAAAATCTTCAGTTGTCAAATTGAGTAGAGTAAGTAAACATAATTATTGTCACCAATTGGTTACCTGTACCAAACTAGGTAAGAATGTATTAGATTTTTCAAAGCTTTCTACGAGCTCTTGGTCGGTGGTAAGACGGTCGCGGAACCCGAATTTGTTCGCCACCGTCAACGGTCTGTGGACATGTTTCCTCAAGCGCCTCTGCTCTTGGAGTAAATAGCTTTCTTCGGCTGCGAGTTACACTAGAAAGTAATTACAAATTGTTATATTGGCTTAATTGTACTTTTGTTCCATTCATTTCAATAGTTGGCAAGAATACCTAGACAATAAAACTTCTAATACAGAAGCGTGACGTATTGATATTTCATATTGCGTCGTCGTGTTTTTACTGATGGAATTGTTGAAACACAATAAGAATGACCCACATGATTTGGCGGTATTGTCTAACAATTACTATACCTCTCAACCAAGGATCTTATAGATGCTTTTCTACTAAACAAATAATAAAATTAACTTACGATTTGGATGGACAGCTTTGTATGCCTAGTATTGGAGATATATCTTCTTCATCATCTTTTACAGGCGAAGGAATATCTTCTACCAGTTTAGTTGGCGCAGGCAAATTCATAGTAACGTCACTAAATTCAGCTTGCAAATTGGCCATGTCCTTAAATTTTAGTTCACCGTCTTTGCGCCGGTGCAGTCTAAGATTTCGTTTTGGCTTTGATTCACATTTTGCTTGAGTTTCAATCAGTATTTCATCATAGCCATCAAATTTTTTAACCTCTTCCTGATCATTTGTATTATTTCCTAACTGAACTATTTCTTCTTTAGTATGTTGAGCTCTGGTTTTAATAGATTTCTGTCTTAAATTATATTTTGTTTTAGCCTCCGGTGGGGGTGGGGCTTTCTCTTCAATCGTGGATACCAATAAATCAAATTCGGTCACACGTGGCAAGGTGATATTCTTGTAAATATCCTCAAAGGCATCTAAAGTATTGTTAATAGTTACATTTGCAATTGATATGTCATTTGATGTCTTTTCGTTAACATCATTGGTATTTTTTGAATGTTTTACCTTCTCCAATTTGGTATTTTCATTTAATGGTAATGGTACTTTAAACAAATCGCATGGTTTAGGTAAAGAATGTTTTACATTTAATGATGCATCATCAATTGAAATATGTGATTCTGTTTTTATTTCATCTTCTAGAATGTTTGGTTTAGTCGTAGTTTCGATTTCACGACTTGTTTTGATTAACGGTGAAAGGGATTGGCGAATTTTTGATTCCTTTTCGTCTATTTCGATAACAATAGTTTCTTTTTTACTATCATTTGCTGTTTCTTCCTCAATGTGAGAAACATCGACTATACCCAGTTTTCGTATGTTTTCTACGATAATGTTGTCAGTTTCGCTTTTTTCATTTATGTTATCTTTTTCTAATGAGGGAAAGCTAGGGATAGTTTTATAGCGACTCTAGAGATTTCTCTCGTTGTACATTTTTAGGGCTTTCTAAGCATTCAATATTATCTCTAGGCTTGTTATGCTTATCGCTGAGAATAATTCTGTATTCCCTGGACGTGGTGATTCAAATAAATCAACAGATTCTTGAGAAGCTTCAAATGTATGTTCTAGAATTACACAGTCGAAACTTTCCTTGAAATCTGTTTCTTTGTTCCCTTTAAGTGTATCTTGGTCTACATTTAAATGCTCGAGGTTTTCATGTAGAGCAACAAAATTCTTTTTCAAAAGCTTTTTAATCATACTGGGCTCATAATTGTCATTCTCGTCATCTTGAACGATAGATGGTGACCTCTCATCATCTATATTAGTTATGACCAGTTCAGAATTTTTTTCACTATCATAAAAGAAACCTTTGGTGTTACTGGGTAAATTTTTACCAAATTCATTTAGCGACAATGATTCTGCAGGATTACAATTATTAGATTCCATTTCGAATTGTTCGAACTGAGCTAACGAATCATTTCTAAATGTGTTTTTAATGTCAGTAACTGTTTTGGCAAGGGAAATACTTAAAGAGGATTTCCGGTACATCATCAACATCATTGTCACACTGAAAGTCCTCATCTATGGATGATTCAATTGCTTTATTTGATTGATCATTTGAAGTGACACAATATGTTCCCCTAGCATCTGTTTTCTTAGGAATTACATTATCTTCATTAAAAAAGAAAGGGCCTTTGTAACCCGATTTAAAACTGACAAGGTCCAAATTGCATTCTTCATTTTCCAAATCATGAGATATATTTTTTTTATATTATCACTTGATTTGTCACTATCATCTTTTAATGTGTCATCCAAATCCGAAACATATTCCGTTCCATTATCGACATCAATTACTAGACTTTGTCGAAGTAATCTAGTCCTATTAATATCTCCTTTTTTAAATGTCGGTTCTTGTTCCTCTTCACTATCGGACTCAGTTATGGATATGTTATCGCTGTTTGATACTTCGTCATGTCCTGTAAATGTTATTGGTGTATATATTAATAAAATATAAAACTAGCTTTGTTTATATTAGATTATAACACTAATTGCATAATTTATTACCATCCCTCTCTTCAATACAGGCTCGTAAATGCTGAACCTCTTCTTCTGCTCTTGCACGCGCTAACTCCTCGGCCGTTAATTTTTCCTATAAAAAAACGATTTTGTAAGAGGGCCTTGGATGCGTGATGTATGATAGACTAGGCACTAACGTAATGTCGTCGTGATTAACTAACAGGATTACTGTTGCACAGATTGCGAAGACGAATACCCCGATGACGTTGATGAGCCTTTAGCTGCGTGTACTGATCCTTCTGCTTCCTCAAGAATACACGAACCACATATTGGTGACCATGGCGAGCAAGATGCCGTTCTCCCGAAGAAGAGATCACCAGTGCCTCCGAGGACGGTGCACGGTCAGGAGAGGCCGTATAAGTATGTATGTAAGTATTTTAAGTAAAACACTATTTTGACCGGATTGAAGTTATGTATTATAAATTTACAACTATTTAACATAATTTTAAATTTATCCGACGTTTCGCGTGCTTTACAGCGTGCGTGGTGAATCCCACCACCACCCTTTACAACTGCTTTCTGTTGGTTAATGTTTGTTTCAGAGAGACCAACGTCTTTGTGATGATGCCCACCTCGAGGAGGAACTACAGCATGTCAAACAGGTGCTACACCGAAACAAGCTGCGCATCCCCCGGCTGCATCACAAAAACAAAAACAAGACACAAACAGTTCCCCGCCAGCCAGCCTATTTGCCATATGTAAAGGGAGTTACAGATAGAATTACTACGGCTACTGAAGACGAACTAATCGACAAAATTTATCCAAATATTATTCAGAACTATACTAATGCAGAGTGGTTATTTCAAAGAGCAAATTTGGCCACTAAAAATAATATTGTTGACGATATCAATTTTAATATTCTAAAGAAAATACCTGGTGAAGAGAAAATATTATATAAATCGATCGACACGATGGTATCCATTGAAGAAAGTGTCAACTTCCCCACTGAATTTCTAAACTCTTTACAAGTACCAGGAATGCCATTACACTGCCTTCGTCTGAAAATTGGAACTCCAATCATACTACTCAGAAATCTCAACTCTCCAAAATTATGTAATGGAACTAGAATGATCGTAAAACAGCTATCGAATAATATCATTGAAGCTGAACTTATTTCTGGAAAGACCAAAGGACATACAGTATATATACCTAGAATACCTCTGATCTCTTCGGAATTGCCATTTCAATTTAAAAGACTGCAGTTTCCAATAAAATTAGCCTTTAGTTTTACAATTAACAAAGCGCAAGGACAAACTTTAAAATATTGTTGCATTAACCTCAATGAATCCTGCTTCTCTCACGGTCAGCTTGCTCAAGAGTAGGAAATCCGAAAAATTTATGTATATATACTCCGGACAATAAAATTAAAAATGTTGTTTATAAACAAGTATTGTAAATAATGAGAAAACGTTTTCAATAAATTTTTTTTTTACTTTTTACGTCATAGTTTATTTTTTTATTTCGACTCTACCACGTCATCTCATACCAACTCCCAAGGGTTTTTTTAGCTAGTATACAATAAATATGATAGCGAATCAGCTATCATAGTCAGGAGAGGCCGTATAAGTATGTATGTAAGTATTTTAAGTGTATTTTTTTTAAAATTATTAATTTCTCTTTTTTTTATTTTCTTTTAAAAGAGCACCATAACACTCTTAAAAGAGCTACAGCACTAAGGCTGTGTCAGGGACTGCGCCTGATTTGTGTTCTTTCAACACATCTATCAGGTTTGCACCCATAACACTCTCAAAAGAGCTCCAGCACTAAGGCTGTGTCAGGGACAGCGCCTGATTTGTGTTCTATCGGGTCAGCATCCATAACACTCTTAAAAGAGCTCCAGCACTAAGGCTGTGTCAGGGACTGCGCCTGATTTGTGTTCTTTCAGGTCAGCATCCATAACACTCTTAAAAGAGCTCCAGCACTAAGGCTGTGTCAGGGACTGCCCCTGATTTGTGTTCTTTCAGGTCAGCACCCGTAACACTCTCAAAAGAGCTCCAGCACTAAGGCTGTGTCAGGGAATGCCCCTGATTTGTGTTCTTTCAGGTCAGCACCCATAACACTCTCAAAAGAGCTCCAGCACTAAGGCTGTGTCAGGGACTGCGCCAGATTTGTGTTCTTTCAGGTTTGCACCCATAACACTCTCAAAAGAGCTCCAGCACTAAGGCTGTGTCAGGGACTGCGCCTGATTTGTGTTCTTTCAACACATCTTTCAGGTTTGCACCCATAACACTCTCAAAAGAGCTCCAGCACTAAGGCTGTGTCAGGGACTGCGCCTGATTTGTGTTCTTTCAGGTCAGCATCCACAACACTCTCAAAAGAGCTCCAGCACTAAGGCTGTATCAGGGACTGCGCCTGATTTGTGTTCTTTCAATACATCTTTCAGGTGCAATGCACCCAAAACACTCTCAAAGAGCTCCAGCACTAAGGCTGTGTCAGGGACTGCGCCTGATTTGTGATCTTTCAGGTCAGCATCCATAACACTCTTAAAAGAGCTCCAGCACTAAGGCTGTGTCAGGGACTGCGCCAGATTTGTGTTCTTTCAGGTCAGCATCCATAACACTCTTAAAAGAGCTCCAGCACTAAGGCTGTGTCAGGGACTGCGCCTGATTTGTGTTCTTTCAACACAACTTTCAGGTTTGCACCCATATTACTCTCAAAAGAGCTCCAGCACTAAGGCTGTGTCAGGGACTGCGCCTGATTTGTGTTCTTTCAGGTCAACATCCATAACACTCTCAAAAGAGCTCCAGCACTAAGGCTGTGTCAGGGACTGCGCCTGATTTGTGTTCATTCAACACATCTTTCAGGTTTGCACCCATAACACTCTCAAAAGAGCTCCAGCACTAAGGCTGTGTCAGGGACTGCGCCTGATTTGTGTTCTTTCAGGTCAGCATCCACAACACTCTCAAAAGAGCTCCAGCACTAAGGCTGTATCAGGGACTGCGCCTGATTTGTGTTCTTTCAACACATCTTTCAGGTTTGCACCCATAACACTCTCAAAAGAGCTCCAGCACTAAGGCTGTGTCAGGGACTGCGCCTGATTTGTGTTCTTTCAACACATCTTTCAGGTTTGCACCCATAACACTCTCAAAAGAGCTCCAGCACTAAGGCTGTGTCAGGGACTGCGCCTGATTTGTGTTCTTTCAACACAACTTTCAGGTTTGCACCCATAACACTCTCAAAAGAGCTCCAGCACTAAGGCTGTGTCAGGGACTGCGCCTGATTTGGGTTCTTTCAGGTCAGCATCCATAACACTCTTAAAAGAGCTCCAGCACTAAGGCTGTGTCAGGGACTGCGCCAGATTTGTGTTCTTTCAGGTCAGCATCCATAACACTCTTAAAAGAGCTCCAGCACTAAGGCTGTGTCAGGGACTGCGCCTGATTTGTGTTCTTTCAACACATCTTTCAGGTTTGCACCCATAACACTCTCAAAAGAGCTCCAGCACTAAGGCTGTGTCAGGGACTGCGCCTGATTTGTGTTTTTTCAGGTCAGCATCCATAACACTCTTAAAAGAGCTCCAGCACTAAGGCTGTGTCAGGGACTGCGCCTGATTTGTGTTCTTTCAGGTCAGCATCCATAACACTCTTAAAAGAGTTCCAGCACTAAGGCTGTGTCAGGGACTGCGCCTGATTTGTGTTCTTTCAACACATCTTTCAGGTTTGCATCCATAACACTCTTAAAAGAGCTCCAGCACTAAGGCTGTGTCAGGGACTGCGCCAGATTTGTGTTCTTTCAGGTCAGCATCCATAACACTCTTAAAAGAGCTCCAGCACTAAGGCTGTGTCAGGGACTGCGCCTGATTTGTGTTCTTTCAACACAACTTTCAGGTTTGCACCCATATTACTCTCAAAAGAGCTCCAGCACTAAGGCTGTGTCAGGGACTGCGCCTGATTTGTGTTCTTTCAGGTCAACATCCATAACACTCTCAAAAGAGCTCCACCACTAAGGCTGTGTCAGGGACTGCGCCTGATTTGTGTTCATTCAAAACATCTTTCAGGTTTGCACCCATAACACTCTCAAAAGAGCTCCAGCACTAAGGCTGTGTCAGGGACTGCGCCTGATTTGTGTTCTTTCAGGTCAGCATCCACAACACTCTCAAAAGAGCTCCAGCACTAAGGCTGTATCAGGGACTGCGCCTGATTTGTGTTCTTTCAACACATCTTTCAGGTTTGCACCCATAACACTCTCAAAAGAGCTCCAGCACTAAGGCTGTGTCAGGGACTGCGCCTGATTTGTGTTCTTTCAACACATCTTTCAGGTTTGCACCCATAACACTCTCAAAAGAGCTCCAGCACTAAGGCTGTGTCAGGGACTGCGCCTGATTTGTGTTCTTTCAACACAACTTTCAGGTTTGCACCCATAACACTCTCAAAAGAGCTCCAGCACTAAGGCTGTGTCAGGGACTGCGCCTGATTTGGGTTCTTTCAGGTCAGCATCCATAACACTCTTAAAAGAGCTCCAGCACTAAGGCTGTGTCAGGGACTGCGCCAGATTTGTGTTCTTTCAGGTCAGCATCCATAACACTCTTAAAAGAGCTCCAGCACTAAGGCTGTGTCAGGGACTGCGCCTGATTTGTGTTCTTTCAACACATCTTTCAGGTTTGCACCCATAACACTCTCAAAAGAGCTCCAGCACTAAGGCTGTGTCAGGGACTGCGCCTGATTTGTGTTTTTTCAGGTCAGCATCCATAACACTCTTAAAAGAGCTCCAGCACTAAGGCTGTGTCAGGGACTGCGCCTGATTTGTGTTCTTTCAACACATCTTTCAGGTTTGCACCCATAACACTCTCAAAAGAGCTCCAGCACTAAGGCTGTGTCAGGGACTGCGCCTGATTTGTGTTCTTTCAGGTTTGCACCCATAACACTCTCAAAAGAGCTCCAGCACTAAGGCTGTGTCAGGGACTGCGCCTGATTTGTGTTCTTTCAGGTCAGCATCCATAACACTCTTAAAAGAGCTCCAGCACTAAGGCTGTGTCAGGGACTGCGCCTGATTTGTGTTCTTTCAACACATCTTTCAGGTTTGCACCCATAACACTCTTAAAAGAGCTCCAGCACTAAGGCTGTGTCAGGGACTGCGCCAGATTTGTGTTCTTTCAGGTCAGCATCCATAACACTCTTAAAAGAGCTCCAGCACTAAGGCTGTGTCAGGGACTGCGCCTGATTTGTGTTCTTTCAACACATCTTTCAGGTTTGCACCCATAACACTCTCAAAAGAGCTCCAGCACTAAGGCTGTGTCAGGGAATGCCCCTGATTTGTGTTCTTTCAGGTCAGCACCCATAACACTCTCAAAAGAGCTCCAGCACTAAGGCTGTGTCAGGGACTGCGCCTGATTTGTGTTCTTTCAGGTCAGCATCCATAACACTCTCAAAAGAGCTCCAGCACTAAGGCTGTGTCAAGGACTGCGCCAGATTTGTGTTCTTTCAGGTCAGCATCCATAATACTCTTAAAAGAGCTCCAGCACTAAGGCTGTGTCAGGGACTGCGCCTGATTTGTGTTCTTTCAACACATCTTTCAAGTTTGCACCCATAACACTCTCAAAAGAGCTCCAGCACTAAGGCTGTGTCAGGGACTGCGCCTGATTTGTGTTCTTTCAACACATCTTTCAGGTTTGCACCCATAACACTCTCAAAAGAGCTCGAACACTAAGGCTGTGTCAGGGACAGCGCCTGATTTGTGTTCTTTCAGGTCAGCATCCATAACACTCTTAAAAGAGCTCCAGCACTAAGGCTGTGTCAGGGACTGCGCCTGATTTGTGTTCTTTCAGGTCAGCATCCATAAAACTCTTAAAAGAGCTCCAGCACTAAGGCTGTGTCAGGGACTGCGCCTGATTTGTGTTCTTTCAGGTCAGCATCCATAACACTCTTAAAAGAGCTCCAGCACTAAGGCTGTGTCAGGGACTGCGCCAGATTTGTGTTCTTTCAGGTCAGCTTCCATAACACTCTCAAAAGAGCTCCAGCACTAAGGCTGTGTCAGGGACTGCGCCTGATTTGTGTTCTTTCAACACATCTTTCAGGTTTGCACCCATAACACTCTCAAAAGAGCTCCAGCACTAAGGCTGTGTCAGGGACTGCGCCTGATTTGTGTTCTTTCAGGTCAGCATCCACAACACTCTCAAAAGAGCTCCAGCACTAAGGCTGTATCAGGGACTGCGCCTGATTTGTGTTCTTTCAACACATCTTTCAGGTTTGCACCCATAACACTCTCAAAAGAGCTCCAGCACTAAGGCTGTGTCAGGGACTGCGCCTGATTTGTGTTCTTTCATGTCAGCATCCATAACACTCTCAAAAGAGCTCCAGCACTAAGGCTGTGTCAGGGACTGCGCCTGATTTGTGTTCTTTCAACACATCTTTCAGGTTTGCACCCATAACACTCTCAAAAGAGCTCCAGCACTAAGGCTGTGTCAGGGACAGAGCCTGATTTATGTTCTTTCAGGTCATCATCAATAACACTCTTAAAATAGCTCCAGCACTAAGGCTGTATCAGGGACTGCGAATGATTTGTGTTCTTTCAACACATCTTACAGGTTTGCACCCATAACACTCTCAAAAGAGCTCCAGCACTAAGGCTGTGTCAGGGACTGCGCCTGATTTGTGTTCTTTCAGGTCAGCATCCATAACACTCTTAAAAGAGCTCCAGCACTAAGGCTGTGTCAGGGACTGCGCCAGATTTGTGTTCTTTCAGGTCAGCATCCATAACACTCTTAAAAGAGCTCCAGCACTAAGGCTGTGTCAGGGACTGCGCCTGATTTGTGTTCTTTCAGGTCAGCATCCATAACACTCTCAAAAGAGCTCCAGCACTAAGGCTGTGTCAGGGACAGAGCCTGATTTATGTTCTTTCAGGTCATCATCAATAACACTCTTAAAATAGCTCCAGCACTAAGGCTGTATCAGGGACTGCGAATGATTTGTGTTCTTTCAACACATCTTACAGGTTTGCACCCATAACACTCTCAAAAGAGCTCCAGCACTAAGGCTGTGTCAGGGACTGCGCCTGATTTGTGTTCTTTCAGGTCAGCATCCATAACACTCTCAAAAGAGCTCCAGCACTAAGGCTGTGTCAGGGACTGCGCCAGATTTGTGTTCTTTCAGGTCAGCATCCATAATACTCTTAAAAGAGCTCCAGCACTAAGGCTGTGTCAGGGACTGCGCCTGATTTGTGTTCTTTCAACACATCTTTCAAGTTTGCACCCATAACACTCTCAAAAGAGCTCCAGCACTAAGGCTGTGTCAGGGACTGCGCCTGATTTGTGTTCTTTCAACACATCTTTCAGCTTTGCACCCATAACACTCTCAAAAGAGCTCGAGCACTAAGGCTGTGTCAGGGACAGCGCCTGATTTGTGTTCTTTCAGGTCAGCATCCATAACACTCTTAAAAGAGCTCCAGCACTAAGGCTGTGTCAGGGACTGCGCCTGATTTGTGTTCTTTCAGGTCAGCATCCATAAAACTCTTAAAAGAGCTCCAGCACTAAGGCTGTGTCAGGGACTGCGCCTGATTTGTGTTCTTTCAGGTCAGCATCCATAACACTCTTAAAAGAGCTCCAGCACTAAGGCTGTGTCAGGGACTGCGCCAGATTTGTGTTCTTTCAGGTCAGCTTCCATAACACTCTCAAAAGAGCTCCAGCACTAAGGCTGTGTCAGGGACTGCGCCTGATTTGTGTTCTTTCAGGTCAGCATCCATAACACTCTTAAAAGAGCTCCAGCACTAAGGCTGTGTCAGGGACTGCGCCAGATTTGTGTTCTTTCAGGTCAGCTTCCATAACACTCTCAAAAGAGCTCCAGCACTAAGGCTGTGTCAGGGACTGCGCCTGATTTGTGTTCTTTCAACACATCTTTCAGGTTTGCACCCATAACACTCTCAAAAGAGCTCCAGCACTAAGGCTGTGTCAGGGACTGCGCCTGATTTGTGTTCTTTCAGGTCAGCATCCACAACACTCTCAAAAGAGCTCCAGCACTAAGGCTGTATCAGGGACTGCGCCTGATTTGTGTTCTTTCAACACATCTTTCAGGTTTGCACCCATAACACTCTCAAAAGAGCTCCAGCACTAAGGCTGTGTCAGGGACTGCGCCTGATTTGTGTTCTTTCATGTCAGCATCCATAACACTCTCAAAAGAGCTCCAGCACTAAGGCTGTGTCAGGGACTGCGCCTGATTTGTGTTCTTTCAACACATCTTTCAGGTTTGCACCCATAACACTCTCAAAAGAGCTCGAACACTAAGGCTGTGTCAGGGACAGCGCCTGATTTGTGTTCTTTCAGGTCAGCATCCATAACACTCTTAAAAGAGCTCCAGCACTAAGGCTGTGTCAGGGACTGCGCCTGATTTGTGTTCTTTCAACACATCTTTCAAGTTTGCACCCATAACACTCTCAAAAGAGCTCCAGCACTAAGGCTGTGTCAGGGACTGCGCCTGATTTGTGTTCTTTCAACACATCTTTCAGGTTTGCACCCATAACACTCTCAAAAGAGCTCCAGCACTAAGGCTGTGTCAGGGACTGCGCCTGATTTGTGTTCTTTCAACACATCTTTCAGGTTTGCACCCATAACACTCTCAAAAGAGCTCGAACACTAAGGCTGTGTCAGGGACAGCGCCTGATTTGTGTTCTTTCAGGTCAGCATCCATAACACTCTTAAAAGAGCTCCAGCACTAAGGCTGTGTCAGGGACTGCGCCTGATTTGTGTTCTTTCAGGTCAGCATCCATAAAACTCTTAAAAGAGCTCCAGCACTAAGGCTGTGTCAGGGACTGCGCCTGATTTGTGTTCTTTCAGGTCAGCATCCATAACACTCTTAAAAGAGCTCCAGCACTAAGGCTGTGTCAGGGACTGCGCCAGATTTGTGTTCTTTCAGGTCAGCTTCCATAACACTCTCAAAAGAGCTCCAGCACTAAGGCTGTGTCAGGGACTGCGCCTGATTTGTGTTCTTTCAACACATCTTTCAGGTTTGCACCCATAACACTCTCAAAAGAGCTCCAGCACTAAGGCTGTGTCAGGGACTGCGCCTGATTTGTGTTCTTTCAGGTCAGCATCCACAACACTCTCAAAAGAGCTACAGCACTAAGGCTGTATCAGGGACTGCGCCTGATTTGTGTTCTTTCAACACATCTTTCAGGTTTGCACCCATAACACTCTCAAAAGAGCTCCAGCACTAAGGCTGTGTCAGGGACTGCGCCTGATTTGTGTTCTTTCATGTCAGCATCCATAACACTCTCAAAAGAGCTCCAGCACTAAGGCTGTGTCAGGGACTGCGCCTGATTTGTGTTCTTTCAACACATCTTTCAGGTTTGCACCCATAACACTCTCAAAAGAGCTCCAGCACTAAGGCTGTGTCAGGGACAGAGCCTGATTTATGTTCTTTCAGGTCATCATCAATAACACTCTCAAAAGAGTTCCAGCACTAAGGCTGTGTCAGGATTGCGCGTGATATGTGTTCTTTCAACACATCTTTCAGGTTTGCACCCATAACACTCTCAAAAGAGCTCCAGCACTAAGGCTGTGTCAGGGACTGCGCCTGATTTGTGTTCTTTCAGGTCAGCATCCATAACACTCTCAAAAGAGCTCCAGCACTAAGGCTGTGTCAGGGACTGCGCCAGATTTGTGTTCTTTCAGGTCAGCATCCATAATACTCTTAAAAGAGCTCCAGCACTAAGGCTGTGTCAGGGACTGCGCCTGATTTGTGTTCTTTCAACACATCTTTCAAGTTTGCACCCATAACACTCTCAAAAGAGCTCCAGCACTAAGGCTGTGTCAGGGACTGCGCCTGATTTGTGTTCTTTCAACACATCTTTCAGGTTTGCACCCATAACACTCTCAAAAGAGCTCGAGCACTAAGGCTGTGTCAGGGACAGCGCCTGATTTGTGTTCTTTCAGGTCAGCATCCATAACACTCTTAAAAGAGCTCCAGCACTAAGGCTGTGTCAGGGACTGCGCCTGATTTGTGTTCTTTCAGGTCAGCATCCATAAAACTCTTAAAAGAGCTCCAGCACTAAGGCTGTGTCAGGGACTGCGCCTGATTTGTGTTCTTTCAGGTCAGCATCCATAAAACTCTTAAAAGAGCTCCAGCACTAAGGCTGTGTCAGGGACTGCGCCAGATTTGTGTTCTTTCAGGTCAGCTTCCATAACACTCTCAAAAGAGCTCCAGCACTAAGGCTGTGTCAGGGACTGCGCCTGATTTGTGTTCTTTCAACACATCTTTCAGGTTTGCACCCATAACACTCTCAAAAGAGCTCCAGCACTAAGGCTGTGTCAGGGACTGCGCCTGATTTGTGTTCTTTCAGGTCAGCATCCACAACACTCTCAAAAGAGCTCCAGCACTAAGGCTGTATCAGGGACTGCGCCTGATTTGTGTTCTTTCAACACATCTTTCAGGTTTGCACCCATAACACTCTCAAAAGAGCTCCAGCACTAAGGCTGTGTCAGGGACTGCGCCTGATTTGTGTTCTTTCATGTCAGCATCCATAACACTCTCAAAAGAGCTCCAGCACTAAGGCTGTGTCAGGGACTGCGCCTGATTTGTGTTCTTTCAACACATCTTTCAGGTTTGCACCCATAACACTCTCAAAAGAGCTCGAACACTAAGGCTGTGTCAGGGACAGCGCCTGATTTGTGTTCTTTCAGGTCAGCATCCATAACACTCTTAAAAGAGCTCCAGCACTAAGGCTGTGTCAGGGACTGCGCCTGATTTGTGTTCTTTCAACACATCTTTCAAGTTTGCACCCATAACACTCTCAAAAGAGCTCCAGCACTAAGGCTGTGTCAGGGACTGCGCCTGATTTGTGTTCTTTCAACACATCTTTCAGGTTTGCACCCATAACACTCTCAAAAGAGCTCCAGCACTAAGGCTGTGTCAGGGACTGCGCCTGATTTGTGTTCTTTCAACACATCTTTCAGGTTTGCACCCATAACACTCTCAAAAGAGCTCGAACACTAAGGCTGTGTCAGGGACAGCGCCTGATTTGTGTTCTTTCAGGTCAGCATCCATAACACTCTTAAAAGAGCTCCAGCACTAAGGCTGTGTCAGGGACTGCGCCTGATTTGTGTTCTTTCAGGTCAGCATCCATAAAACTCTTAAAAGAGCTCCAGCACTAAGGCTGTGTCAGGGACTGCGCCTGATTTGTGTTCTTTCAGGTCAGCATCCATAACACTCTTAAAAGAGCTCCAGCACTAAGGCTGTGTCAGGGACTGCGCCAGATTTGTGTTCTTTCAGGTCAGCTTCCATAACACTCTCAAAAGAGCTCCAGCACTAAGGCTGTGTCAGGGACTGCGCCTGATTTGTGTTCTTTCAACACATCTTTCAGGTTTGCACCCATAACACTCTCAAAAGAGCTCCAGCACTAAGGCTGTGTCAGGGACTGCGCCTGATTTGTGTTCTTTCAGGTCAGCATCCACAACACTCTCAAAAGAGCTACAGCACTAAGGCTGTATCAGGGACTGCGCCTGATTTGTGTTCTTTCAACACATCTTTCAGGTTTGCACCCATAACACTCTCAAAAGAGCTCCAGCACTAAGGCTGTGTCAGGGACTGCGCCTGATTTGTGTTCTTTCATGTCAGCATCCATAACACTCTCAAAAGAGCTCCAGCACTAAGGCTGTGTCAGGGACTGCGCCTGATTTGTGTTCTTTCAACACATCTTTCAGGTTTGCACCCATAACACTCTCAAAAGAGCTCCAGCACTAAGGCTGTGTCAGGGACAGAGCCTGATTTATGTTCTTTCAGGTCATCATCAATAACACTCTCAAAAGAGTTCCAGCACTAAGGCTGTGTCAGGATTGCGCGTGATATGTGTTCTTTCAACACATCTTTCAGGTTTGCACCCATAACACTCTCAAAAGAGCTCCAGCACTAAGGCTGTGTCAGGGACTGCGCCTGATTTGTGTTCTTTCAGGTCAGCATCCATAACACTCTCAAAAGAGCTCCAGCACTAAGGCTGTGTCAGGGACTGCGCCAGATTTGTGTTCTTTCAGGTCAGCATCCATAATACTCTTAAAAGAGCTCCAGCACTAAGGCTGTGTCAGGGACTGCGCCTGATTTGTGTTCTTTCAACACATCTTTCAAGTTTGCACCCATAACACTCTCAAAAGAGCTCCAGCACTAAGGCTGTGTCAGGGACTGCGCCTGATTTGTGTTCTTTCAACACATCTTTCAGGTTTGCACCCATAACACTCTCAAAAGAGCTCGAGCACTAAGGCTGTGTCAGGGACAGCGCCTGATTTGTGTTCTTTCAGGTCAGCATCCATAACACTCTTAAAAGAGCTCCAGCACTAAGGCTGTGTCAGGGACTGCGCCTGATTTGTGTTCTTTCAGGTCAGCATCCATAAAACTCTTAAAAGAGCTCCAGCACTAAGGCTGTGTCAGGGACTGCGCCTGATTTGTGTTCTTTCAGGTCAGCATCCATAACACTCTTAAAAGAGCTCCAGCACTAAGGCTGTGTCAGGGACTGCGCCAGATTTGTGTTCTTTCAGGTCAGCTTCCATAACACTCTCAAAAGAGCTCCAGCACTAAGGCTGTGTCAGGGACTGCGCCTGATTTGTGTTCTTTCAACACATCTTTCAGGTTTGCACCCATAACACTCTCAAAAGAGCTCCAGCACTAAGGCTGTGTCAGGGACTGCGCCTGATTTGTGTTCTTTCAGGTCAGCATCCACAACACTCTCAAAAGAGCTCCAGCACTAAGGCTGTATCAGGGACTGCGCCTGATTTGTGTTCTTTCAACACATCTTTCAGGTTTGCACCCATAACACTCTCAAAAGAGCTCCAGCACTAAGGCTGTGTCAGGGACTGCGCCTGATTTGTGTTCTTTCATGTCAGCATCCATAACACTCTCAAAAGAGCTCCAGCACTAAGGCTGTGTCAGGGACTGCGCCTGATTTGTGTTCTTTCAACACATCTTTCAGGTTTGCACCCATAACACTCTCAAAAGAGCTCCAGCACTAAGGCTGTGTCAGGGACAGCGCCTGATTTATGTTCTTTCAGGTCATCATCAATAACACTCTTAAAATAGCTCCAGCACTAAGGCTGTATCAGGGACTGCGCCTGATTTGTGTTCTTTCAACACATCTTTCAGGTTTGCACCCATAACACTCTCAAAAGAGCTCCAGCACTAAGGCTGTGTCAGGGACTGCGCCTGATTTGTGTTCTTTCAGGTCAGCATCCATAACACTCTTAAAAGAGCTCCAGCACTAAGGCTGTGTCAGGGACTGCGCCTGATTTGTGTTCTTTCAGGTCAGCATCCATAACACTCTTAAAAGAGCTCCAGCACTAAGGCTGTGTCAGGGACTGCGCCAGATTTGTGTTCTTTCAGGTCAGCATCCATAACACTCTCAAACGAGCTCCAGCACTAAGGCTGTGTCAGGGACTGCGCCTGATTTGTGTTCTTTCAACACATCTTTCAGGTTTGCACCCATAACACTCTCAAAAGAGCTCCAGCACTAAGGCTGTGTCAGGGACTGCGCCTGATTTGTGTTCTTTCAGGTTTGCACCCATAACACTCTCTAAAGAGCTCCAGCACTAAGGCTGTGTCAGGGACTGCGCCTGATTTGTGTTCTTTCAGGTCAGCATCCATAACACTCTTAAAAGAGCTCCAGCACTAAGGCTGTGTCAGGGACTGCCCCAGATTTGTGTTCTTTCCGGTCAGCACCCGTAACACTCTCAAAAGAGCTCCAGCACTAAGGCTGTGTCAGGGACTGCGCCTGATTTGTGTTCTTTCAACACATCTTTCAGGTTTGCACCCATAACACTCTCAAAAGAGCTCCAGCACTAAGGCTGTGTCAGGGACTGCGCCTGATTTGTGTTCTTTCAGGTCAGCATCCATAACACTCTCAAAAGAGCTCCAGCACTAAGGCTGTGTCAGGGACTGCGCCTGATTTGTGTTATTTCAACACATCCTTCAGGTTTGCACCCATAACACTCTCAAAAGAGCTCCAGCACTAAGGCTGTGTCAGGGACAGCGCCTGATTTATGTTCTTTCAGGTCATCATCAATAACACTCTTAAAAGAGCTCCAGCACTAAGGCTGTATCAGGGACTGCGCCTGATTTGTGTTCTTTCAACACATCTTTCAGGTTTGCACCCATAACACTCTCAAAAGAGCTCCAGCACTAAGGCTGTGTCAGGGACTGCGCCTGATTTGTGTTCTTTCAGGTCAGCATCCATAACACTCTTAAAAGAGCTCCAGCACTTAGGCTATGTCAGGGACTGCGCCTGATTTGTGTTCTTTCAACACATCTTTCAGGTTTGCACCCATAACACTCTCAAAAGAGCTCCAGCACTAAGGCTGTGTCAGGGACTGCGCCTGATTTGTGTTTTTTCAGGTCAGCATCCATAACACTCTTAAAAGAGCTCCAGCACTATGGCTGTGTCAGGGACTGCGCCTGATTTGTGTTCTTTCAGGTTTGCACCCATAACACTCTCAAAAGAGCTCCAGCACTAAGGCTGTGTCAGGGACTGCGCCTGATTTGTGTTCTTTCAGGTCAGCATCCATAACACTCTTAAAAGAGCTCCAGCACTAAGGCTGTGTCAGGGACTGCGCCAGATTTGTGTTCTTTCAGATCAGCATCCATAACACTCTCAAACGAGCTCCAGCACTAAGGCTGTGTCAGGGACTGCGCCTGATTTGTGTTCTTTCAACACATCTTTCAGGTTTGCACCCATAACACTCTCAAAAGAGCTCCAGCACTAAGGCTGTGTCAGGGACTGCGCCTGATTTGTGTTCTTTCAGGTTTGCACCCATAACACTCTCAAAAGAGCTCCAGCACTAAGGCTGTGTCAGGGACTGCGCCTGATTTGTGATCTTTCAGGTTTGCACCCATAACACTCTCAAAAGAGCTCCAGCACTAAGGCTGTGTCAGGGACTGCGCCTGATTTGTGATCTTTCAGGTTTGCACCCATAACACTCTCAAAAGAGCTCCAGCACTAAGGCTGTGTCAGGGACTGCGCCTGATTTGTGTTCTTTCAGGTTTGCACCCATTACACTCTCTGGTGATTCTATTTTGCAATTTTAGATCTAAAAATAGTTGTCTGTGTAGTCTCAAATATTTTTACAATGAAATTTAGTTGCCAATATACATTTGTGAACTAAAGACGTGTTTCTCTTAACGATCCGCCGGCACGATATAAACTAGAACTTACGACCTTACCATATGGTCGACTTCGAGCCGAATAGAAATACAACATTGCATCGAGGACCGGTTACCGCGAGAACAATAGAACTGCATTCCAAAGCGATAAGCGAGTGCCGGGTTGAAGTTTTGTGCAATTTTTAAAGACAATTAGTTATATTCGCGCCGACGCGTCAATATTTAAAAGTTTTGTGTGAAGATTTTCGACTGTGACGTGTTAAAATATGGCCACGGAAACTGAACAAGCAATTAATATACTCGAAAATACAGCCCTATTATTGAAGAAAACTCAGATCAACCTATCAAAATGCCCCAAAGAACGACTGGCTAAAGTGGGCTACTTACAATCTAGAATAAAAACAATTGAGGAATACTGGGTGATATTTATAGAAGCTCATAAACAATTATTGACCTGCACCACTCGTGAGCAGCGTGGATTGCTGCCATATTTCGAGAATGAAGAATTTTTTATACAAGAAGATTTGTATTTGTGTATGTTGGGAGACTTAAAAGATATGTTGGCGGCAGTCGAGTCTGGCAAAAATAAACAATTGCCGCCAGAACCCCAACAAAATAAAAAAGTTAATCTCCCGGCTATACATTTACCGCTGTTTTCGGGCGAGTATGAATTGTGGCCTAGTTTCAAAGATTTGTTTACATCACTCGTCCACAATTCCACAACACTAGACGATGTCGAAAAACTTCACTATTTAAAAACCAGTGTGACAGGTGAACCAGCAAGTTTATTGAAGAACATTACAATAACAAGCGCTAATTACATTCAAGCATGGGGAACGCTTAACCATCGATATGGGAACAAGCGTCTTATAGTGAACGCATTATTGAAACGACTTTTTGCTCAGAAGAAATGTACCAGCCAAGCCGCAACCCAACTGAAATCTCTTCTCGACACCACCAACGAAGTATTACAGAGTCTACAAAATCTGGAGGTGTCCACGGATTCTTGGGATCCAGTAATCATATTTCTGGTTGCACAGAAGTTGGACCCAGAGTCCCAGAAGGAGTGGGAACAAAAGTCCTACTCAGAGAATTCCCAGGACTTGTCGACTTGGAGGGATCTGCGCAAGTTTTTAGAGGCAAAATTCAGAACATTGGAATTAGTCAACCCCCCCACTACTACGAAGCTTGCCAAGGAACGAGTCTTTCACGTTACAGCCACGGAAAGACCAAAGCAAAGAAGTTGTGCTTTATGTACAGATGCGCACACGTTATGCCATTGTAACGTATTCACCAAGATGTCACCAAACGAACGTAGAGAACATGTCAAAACAAACAAGCTCTGTTTCAACTGCCTCGGGGTTGGACATTCGGTGTTTAGGTGCCGTTTGCCAACATCATGCCGTGTATGTAAGAGACGTCACCACACTCTTCTACATCTACCTAATTACGGGGAGGCATCGGCTTCTCATGTTGTAGCTAATCAACCGATGTCATCCAATCAAGCAAATGTAGAAGAAGGGGAAGTTCAAGCAATGGTTGCGTCACACTATCACGCAGGGCAGAAACAGACAATTTCACTATTAGCCACTGCAGTAGTAATTTTAAAGAATGAATGTGGACACACTACTACATTGAAGGCGCTGATAGACTCAGGATCTCAAGCATGTTTTATAAGTGAGAAGGCAACTCAGATCCTGAAACTACACAAGACAGCAGTAGATCTTATCGTGTCTGGACTTGAGTCCACGAAGGTTAGAGTCAAGCATGAAGTAAACGTAAATGTATTATCACGATGGAACAATTTCATTTTACCTATTAAAGCCTACGTGATGACGAAGCCCTTGACTTCTAACATACATTCAGACACAATAATAAGAAGAGATTGGCCGCACCTTGCTGGCATTCAACTAGCAGACGAAACATTTTCCGCATCCTGTAACATCGATCTGCTGTTGGGTGTCAATGAGTATGTAAACATTATGAAGAAGGGATTGATCAAAGGTCCACCAGGTACACCATGCGCACAAGATACATACCTGGGATGGATCCTTATGGGTGGAATTGACATCAAGGTCAACAAGCATGAACAATCCTTAACGGTCATGAAACAAGAAGTTGATATAGAAGATTTACTGAAAACAATATGGGAAGTTGATGAAGATACGAAAAGAAACCTGACACAGAGGGAACAGTTATGTGAAGATATATACACTAAGACACAGAAGCGAGATGAATGTGGAAGATATGTTGTCAAATTGCCATTCAACATTGAAGAACCTAAATCAACAGAAGGAAATACGAGAGAAATAGCAATGAAGAGACTAATGCAATTAGAAAGAAGGTTCAATCAAAATAAAGAATTAAAGCAAGAATACAAGAAGGTAATTGAAGACTACATAGAACTTAAACATATCGAAGAAATACCTAGAGAAGAAATAAAAAAGAAATCAGTCTACTTACCTCACCACGCCGTGATCCGTAATGACAAAGAAACCACGAAAACTCGTGTCGTATTTGACGCCTCGTGCAAGGGCTCCAACGGCGTCTCTCTCAATGACGAACTGTTGACGGGTCCTGTACTGCAGGACGATTTGAGAAACCTGATAATGAGATGGAGAACTCACGCCGTTTGTTTTGTGGCTGATATCCAGAAAATGTACCGTATGATATGGGTTGACCGAGAAGACACAGATTATCAAAGAATTTTGTGGAGAAATGACCAATCTGAAGAAGTCAAAGACTACAGATTGTTGACTGTTACATTTGGAACAGCTTCTGCTCCCTATCTCGCCGTAAGAACCCTTATGAAATTGGCAGAAGATGAAGGCGACCAGTATCCAGAAGCTGCTAAGATATTGCGTGAAGATTTTTATGTAGACGACGCAATGTCTGGAGGTGACACTCTGCAACAAGCAATAAAGAAGAGTCAAGATCTTAAAGCACTTCTTCATTTGGGTGGATTCGAACTAAAAAAATGGTCATCCAACAGCCGAGAGTTCTTGGAAACAGTTGATCCTAGTGATAGATCGTCTAATGCTAATCTGGATTTGAAGATTGATGGAACAATAAAGGCACTTGGCGTACAATGGAATTTAGGAAAAGACAGATTCGAGTACAATTTAAACTTACCTTCAATCAATAAAGTGATCACGAAGCGAAGCATTCTGTCTGACATCCAAAAGTTGTTTGACCCACTCGGCTGGATTGCACCTAGCATCGTTCTGACAAAGATATTAATGCAAGAACTATGGCTTGAAAAGATTACCTGGGACGATGCATTGAATTCTAAAATAGCCAGTAAATGGGTCACATTGCGATCTGACCTTGAACATGTGAATGGAATCTACATAGAAAGATGGATAGGTACGACGTGCGCCAACAGAGAGTCAATAGAACTCCATGGATTCAGCGATGCATCCATTCAAGCATATAGTGCTGTAGTATATTGCAGAGTGACTTACCCACACGGTACCAACAAAACGACGCTTATCGCAGCAAGAACAAGAGTGGCTCCATTGAGAACAATATCCTTACCGCGTTTAGAGCTTTGCGGCGCGTTGATACTCTCAAGATTGCTTAAGCAAGTTGGTAAAGCAATGAGAATTCCTGCAACTCAAATTTATGCTTGGACAGATTCGTCCATTGTCCTGTCATGGTTGTTTGGAGATCCAAACAACTGGAAGGTGTTTGTGGCAAACAGAGTTGTTGAGATTACAACTAATGTATCCTGCAGTCAGTGGCATCACGTCCAAACTCAAGATAATCCAGCTGATGTTGGTTCCAGGGGGATGTTAGTCGAAAATCTAAAAAAGTGTGAATTATGGTGGCATGGGCCAGACTGGTTACAACAATCGAAGATACAGTTCACTAAACCAAACATTATGCAAACAGAGATTGAAAGGAAGAATAATAAAATACAAAATTTAAACATATCTTACAGTAAAAATGAACAAGAGAAGAGACTACATACACAATTTGAAGAATTTGATACACTATTAGATCTACTTAGAACAATCACATACTGCCGAAGATTCCTGAAACAAAAAACGTTAAAAGACGGAATAGATAGCAAAATCACAACTGAAGAACTACACGCATCGATGCAAACCTGTATAAAAAGAGCACAAGAAGAAGAATTTACAGAAGATATAGAATCATTAAAAACAAAAAAAAGAGTTAAGAAAACAAGCAAACTAAAAGCACTAGATCCTTACCTTGACGAAGATGGTATCCTGAAGGTGGGCGGTCGGCTCAGGAACTCTGAACTGGCTAATGAAGTGAAGCACCCAATCATTTTGGGTCATGCAAGTAGACTTACCTATTTAGTGGTCGCAGAAGCACATTTGAAGACGCTGCATGGAGGACTGCAATTGATGCTCACTTACCTGCGATCGAAATACTGGATACTCCGCGCGAAGTCCTTAGTAAAGCAGTGTATCCATCGATGCTTGATATGTGCTAGACATGGGGCGAGGGTAAAAACACAATTGATGGGAGACTTACCGAGTTTTCGGGTAAAACCAGCTCGGCCCTTCCTTAACTCCGGTGTCGACTTTGCGGGACCAATTCAAATTTTAATAAAAAAGGGCAGAGGCGCCCAAACTGGCAAGGCATACATAGCCATTTTTGTATGTATGTCCACGAAAGCGATCCACTTGGAGTTGGTTGGTGATCTGACTTCAGCTGCATTCATTGGTGCCTTTAAACGATTTTGCGCACGAAGAGGCAGATGTACAAATATGTGGAGTGATCAGGGAAGAAACTTTATTGGTGCTAACAAAGATCTGGTTGAAGCCTGGAAGGAAGCTCGCCTACAGTTTGATGGAGAAATTAGTGAATTACTTGCTAATGATGGAACACAATGGCACTTCATCCCGGCCTACTCCCCAAATTTTGGAAATTTATGGGAGACGGGTGTAAAGTCTATTAAGCACCACCTACGAAGAATCCTTAATACTAACCTTACCTATGAAGAGCTTACGACGGTTCTCTGTGGAATTGAGGCGTGCTTGAACTCAAGACCGCTTTGCCCGCAGGAAGACAGCACGTTGGAACCATTAACTCCGGGTCATTTTTTAATAACTGAAGCTCCTGTAACCGTGCCTGATGTGAACTTAAAAGACGCTAAAATAAGCAACCTGACACGTTGGCAATACACGCAAAAACTGCTGAACGACTTCTGGTTAAGATGGCAAAAAGAATACTTGACGCGGCTGCAACAAAGACCGAAATGGTTAAAACGCGAAGACGAATTCAAGATAGGAGACATTGTCCTCATAAAACAGGACAATTTGCCACCAGGAAAGTGGCATATGGGACGAATAATCGACAAGCATCCTGGCCCTGATGGTCTTACCAGAGTCTATAGTGTAAAAAGTGGTGATCATATAGCAAAGCGATGCGTAACCAAACTATGTCCATTGCCCATCGAAATAGATTAGTGCTATATAGTTGTTAAAATTTATTATTGTACTATTCTTCTTTGTATAGATTCTTCTGACCGCACCATATACCGATACCTTAATAATTGTTGTAGAAGCAAACTCAAAGCATGTAAGTTTAAGCATGCACCTATAAGTTTTGTCAATTTTACTTATTTTGAAAGGACTTCAGTAGTCCTTTGGTGGGCGGCTTATGGTGATTCTATTTTGCAATTTTAGATCTAAAAATAGTTGTCTGTGTAGTCTCAAATATTTTTACAATGAAATTTAGTTGCCAATATACATTTGTGAACTAAAGACGTGTTTCTCTTAACGATCCGCCGGCACGATATAAACTAGAACTTACGACCTTACCACTCTCTAAAGAGCTCCAGCACTAAGGCTGTGTCAGGGACTGCGCCTGATTTGTGTTCTTTCAGGTCAGCATCCATAACACTCTTAAAAGAGCTCCAGCACTAAGGCTGTGTCAGGGACTGCCCCAGATTTGTTTTCTTTCAGGTCAGCACCCGTAACACTCTCAAAAGAGCTCCAGCACTAAGGCTGTGTCAGGGACTGCGCCTGATTTGTGTTCTTTCAACACATCTTTCAGGTTTGCACCCATAACACTCTCAAAAGAGCTCCAGCACTAAGGCTGTGTCAGGGACTGCGCCTGATTTGTGTTCTTTCAGGTCAGCATCCATAACACTCTCAAAAGAGCTCCAGCACTAAGGCTGTGTCAGGGACTGCGCCTGATTTGTGTTATTTCAACACATCCTTCAGGTTTGCACCCATACCACTCTCAAAAGAGCTCCAGCACTAAGGCTGTGTCAGGGACAGCGCCTGATTTATGTTCTTTCAGGTCATCATCAATAACACTCTTAAAAGAGCTCCAGCACTAAGGCTGTATCAGGGACTGCGCCTGATTTGTGTTCTTTCAACACATCTTTCAGGTTTGCACCCATAACACTCTCAAAAGAGCTCCAGCACTAAGGCTGTGTCAGGGACTGCGCCTGATTTGTGTTCTTTCAGGTCAGCATCCATAACACTCTTAAAAGAGCTCCAGCACTTAGGCTATGTCAGGGACTGCGCCTGATTTGTGTTCTTTCAACACATCTTTCAGGTTTGCACCCATAACACTCTCAAAAGAGCTCCAGCACTAAGGCTGTGTCAGGGACTGCGCCTGATTTGTGTTTTTTCAGGTCAGCATCCATAACACTCTTAAAAGAGCTCCAGCACTATGGCTGTGTCAGGGACTGCGCCTGATTTGTGTTCTTTCAGGTTTGCACCCATAACACTCTCAAAAGATCTCCAGCACTAAGGCTGTGTCAGGGACTGCGCCTGATTTGTGTTCTTTCAGGTCAGCATCCATAACACTTTTAAAAGAGCTCCAGCACTAAGGCTGTGTCAGGGACTGCGCCTGATTTGTGTTCTTTCAACACATCTTTCAGGTTTGCACCCATAACACTCTCAAAAGAGCTCCAGCACTAAGGCTGTGTCAGGGACTGCGCCTGATTTGTGTTCTTTCAGGTTTGCACCCATAACACTCTCAAAAGAGCTCCAGCACTAAGGCTGTGTCAGGGACTGCGCCTGATTTGTGTTCTTTCAGGTCAGCACCCGTAACACTCTCAAAAGAGCTCCAGCACTAAGGCTGTGTCAGGGACTGCGCCTGATTTGTGATCTTTCAGGTCAGCATCCATAACACTCTTAAAAGAGCTACAGCACTAAGGCTGTGTCAGGGACTGCGCCTGATTTGTGTTCTTTCAACACATCTATCAGGTTTGCACCCATAACACTCTCAAAAGAGCTCCAGCACTAAGGCTGTGTCAGGGACTTCGCCTGATTTGTGTTCTATCGGGTCAGCATCCATAACACTCTTAAAAGAGCTCCAGCAGTAAGGCTGTGTCAGGGACTGCGCCTGATTTGTGTTCTTTCAGGTCAGCATCCATAACACTCTTAAAAGAGCTCCAGCACTAAGGCTGTGTCAGGGACTGCGCCTGATTTGTGTTCTTTCAACACATCTATCAGGTTTGCACCCATAACACTCTCAAAAGAGCTCCAGCACTAAGGCTGTGTCAGGGACTGCGCCTGATTTGTGTTCTATCGGGTCAGCATCCATAACACTCTTAAAAGAGCTCCAGCACTAAGGCTGTGTCAGGGACTGCGCCTGATTTGTGTTCTTTCAGGTCAGCACCCGTAACACTCTCAAAAGAGCTCCAGCACTAAGGCTGTGTCAGGGACTGCGCCTGATTTGTGTTCTTTCAGGTCAGCATCCATAACACTTTTAAAAGAACTCCAGCACTAAGGCTGTGTCAGGGACTGCGCCTGATTTGTGTTCTTTCAACACATCTTTCAGGTTTGCACCCATAACTCTCTCAAAAGAGCTCCAGCACTAAGTCTGTGTCAGGGACTGCGCCTGATTTGTGTTCTTTCAACACATCTTTCAGGTTTGCACCCATAACACTCTCAAAAGAGCTCCAGCACTAAGGCTGTGTCAGGGACTGCGCCTGATTTGTGTTCTTTAAGGTCAGAATCCATAACACTCTTAAAAGAGCTCCAGCACTAAGGCTGTGTCAGGGACTGCGCCTGATTTGTGTTCTTTCAACACATCTTTCAGGTTTGCACCCATAACACTCTCAAAAGAGCTCCAGCACTTAGGCTGTGTCAGGGACTGCGCCTGATTTGTGTTCTTTCAGGTTTGCACCCATAACACTCTCAAAAGAGCTCCAGCACTAAGGCTATGTCAGGGACTGCGCCTGATTTGTGTTTTTTCAGGTCAGCACCCGTAACACTCTCAAAAGAGCTCCAGCACTAAGGCTGTGTCAGGAACTGCGCCTGATTTGTGTTCTTTCAGGTTTGCACCCATAACACTCTCAAAAGAGCTCCAGCACTAAGGCTGTGTCAGGGACTGCGCCTGATTTGTGTTCTTTCAGGTCAGCATCCATAACACTTTTAAAAGAACTCCAGCACTAAGGCTGTGTCAGGGACTGCGCCTGATTTGTGTTCTTTCAACACATCTTTCAGGTTTGCACCCATAACTCTCTCAAAAGAGCTCCAGCACTAAGGCTGTGTCAGGGACTGCGCCTGATTTGTGTTCTTTCAACACATCTTTCAGGTTTGCACCCATAACACTCTCAAAAGAGCTCCAGCACTAAGGCTGTGTCAGGGACTGCGCCTGATTTGTGTTCTTTCAGGTCAGAATCCATAACACTCTTAAAAGAGCTCCAGCACTAAGGCTGTGTCAGGGACTGCGCCTGATTTGTGTTCTTTCAACACATCTTTCAGGTTTGCACCCATAACACTCTCAAAAGAGCTCCAGCACTAAGGCTGTGTCAGGGACTGCGCCTGATTTGTGTTCTTTCAGGTTTTCACCCATAACACTCTCAAAAGAGCTCCAGCACTAAGGCTGTGTCAGGGACTGCGTCTGATTTGTGTTCTTTCAACACATCTTTCAGGTTTGCACCCATAACACTCTCAAAAGAGCTCCAGCACTAAGGCTGTGTCAGGGACTGCGCCTGATTTGTGTTCTTTCAACACATCTTTCAGGTTTGCACCCATAACACTCTCAAAAGAGCTCCAGCACTAAGGCTGTGTCAGGGACTGCGCCTGATTTGTGTTCTTTCAGGTTTGCACCCATAACACTCTCAAAAGAGCTCCAGCACTAAGGCTATGTCAGGGACTGCGCCTGATTTGTGTTCTTTCAACACATCTTTCAGGTTTGCACCCATAACACTCTCAAAAGAGCTCCAGCACTAAGGCTGTGTCAGGGACTGCACCTGATTTGTGTTCTATCGGGTCAGCATCCATAACACTCTTAAAAGAGCTCCAGCACTAAGGCTGTGTCAGGGACTGCGCCTGATTTGTGTTCTTTCAGGTTAGCATCCATAACACTTTTAAAAGAACTCCAGCACTAAGGCTGTGTCAGGGACTGCGCCTGATTTGTGTTCTTTCAACACATCTTTCAGGTTTGCACCCATAACACTCTCAAAAGAGCTCCAGCACTAAGGCTGTGTCAGGGACTGCGCCTGATTTGTGTTCTTTCAGGTCAGAATCCATAACACTCTTAAAAGAGCTCCAGCACTAAGGCTGTGTCAGGGACTGCGCCTGATTTGTGTTCTTTCAACACATCTTTCAGGTTTGCACCCATAACACTCTCAAAAGAGCTCCAGCACTAAGGCTATGTCAGGGACTGCGCCTGATTTGTGTTCTTTCAACACATCTTTCAGGTTTGCACCCATAACACTCTCAAAAGAGCTCCAGCACTAAGGCTGTGTCAGGGACTGCACCTGATTTGTGTTCTATCGGGTCAGCATCCATAACACTCTTAAAAGAGCTCCAGCACTAAGGCTGTGTCAGGGACTGCGCCTGATTTGTGTTCTTTCAGGTTAGCATCCATAACACTTTTAAAAGAACTCCAGCACTAAGGCTGTGTCAGGGACTGCGCCTGATTTGTGTTCTTTCAACACATCTTTCAGGTTTGCACCCATAACACTCTCAAAAGAGCTCCAGCACTAAGGCTGTGTCAGGGACTGCGCCTGATTTGTGTTCTTTCAGGTCAGAATCCATAACACTCTTAAAAGAGCTCCAGCACTAAGGCTGTGTCAGGGACTGCGCCTGATTTGTGTTCTTTCAACACATCTTTCAGGTTTGCACCCATAACACTCTCAAAAGAGCTCCAGCACTAAGGCTGTGTCAGGGACTGCGCCTGATTTGTGTTCTTTCAACACATCTTTCAGGTTTGCACCCATAACACTCTCAAAAGAGCTCCAGCACTAAGGCTGTGTCAGGGACTGCGCCTGATTTGTGTTCTTTCAGGTTTGCACCCATAACACTCTCAAAAGAGCTCCAGCACTAAGGCTATGTCAGGGACTGCGCCTGATTTGTGTTCTTTCAACACATCTTTCAGGTTTGCACCCATAACACTCTCAAAAGAGCTCCAGCACTAAGGCTGTGTCAGGGACTGCGCCTGATTTGTGTTCTTTCAGGTTTGCACCCATAACACTCTCAAAAGAGCTCCAGCACTAAGGCTGTGTCAGGGACTGCGCCTGATTTGTGTTCTTTCAGGTTTTCACCCATAACACTCTCAAAAGAGCTACAGCACTAAGGCTGTGTCAGGGACTGCGCCTGATTTGTGTTCTTTCAACACATCTATCAGGTTTGCACCCATAACACTCTCAAAAAGCTCCAGCACTAAGGCTGTGTCAGGGACTGCGCCTGATTTGTGTTCTATCGGGTCAGCATCCATAACACTCTTAAAAGAGCTCCAGCACTAAGGCTGTGTCAGGGACTGCGCCTGATTTGTGATCTTTCAGGTCAGCATCCATAACACTCTTAAAAGAGCTACGGCACTAAGGCTGTGTCAGGGACTGCGCCTGATTTGTGTTCTTTCAGGTCAGCACCCGTAACACTCTCAAAAGAGCTCCAGCACTAAGGCTGTGTCAGGAACTGCGCCTGATTGGTGTTCTTTCAGGTTTGCACCCATAACACTCTCAAAAGAGCTCCAGCACTAAGGCTGTGTCAGGGACTGCGCCTGATTTGTGTTCTTTCAGGTCAGCATCCATAACACTTTTAAAAGAACTCCAGCACTAAGGCTGTGTCAGGGACTGCGCCTGATTTGTGTTCTTTCAACACATCTTTCAGGTTTGCACCCATAACTCTCTCAAAAGAGCTCCAGCACTAAGGCTGTGTCAGGGACTGCGCCTGATTTGTGTTCTTTCAACACATCTTTCAGGTTTGCACCCATAACACTCTCAAAAGAGCTCCAGCACTAAGGCTGTGTCAGGGACTGCGCCTGATTTGTGTTCTATCGGGTCAGCATCCATAACACTCTTAAAAGAGCTCCAGCACTAAGGCTGTGTCAGGGACTGCGCCTGATTTGTGATCTTTCAGGTCAGCATCCATAACACTCTTAAAAGAGCTACGGCACTAAGGCTGTGTCAGGGACTGCGCCTGATTTGTGTTCTTTCAGGTCAGCACCCGTAACACTCTCAAAAGAGCTCCAGCACTAAGGCTGTGTCAGGAACTGCGCCTGATTTGTGTTCTTTCAGGTTTGCACCCATAACACTCTCAAAAGAGCTCCAGCACTAAGGCTGTGTCAGGGACTGCGCCTGATTTGTGTTCTTTCAGGTTTGCACCCATAACACTCTCAGAAGAGCTCCAGCACTAAGGCTGTGTCAGGGACTGCGCCTGATTTGTGTTCTTTCAACACATCTTTCAGGTTTGCACCCATAACACTCTCAAAAGAGCTCCAGCACTAAGGCTGTGTCAGGGACTGCACCTGATTTGTGTTCTTTCAGGTTTGCACCCATAACACTCTCAAAAGAGCTCCAGCACTAAGGCTGTGTCAGGGACTGCGCCTGATTTGTCTTCTTTCAGGTTTTCACCCATAACACTCTCAAAAGAGCTACAGCACTAAGGCTGTGTCAGGGACTGCGCCTGATTTGTGTTCTTTCAACACATCTTTCAGGTTTGCACCCATAACACTCTCAAAAGAGCTCCAGCACTAAGGCTGTGTCAGGGACTGCGCCTGTTTTGTGTTCTTTCAACACATCTTTCAGGTTTGCACCCATAACACTCTCAAAAGAGCTCCAGCACTAAGGCTGTGTCAGGGACTGCACTTGATTTGTGTTCTTTCAGGTCAGCATCCATAACACTCTCAAAAGAGCTCCAGCACTAAGGCTGTGTCAGGGACTGCGCCTGATTTGTGTTCTTTCAACACCTTTCAGGTTTGCACCCATAGCACTCTCAAAAGAGCTCCAGCACTAAGGCTGTGTCAGGGACTGCGCCCGATTTGTCTTCTTTCAACACATCTTTCAGGTTTGCACCCATAACACTCTTAAAAGAGCTCCAGCACTAAGGCTGTGTCAGGGACTGCACCTGATTTGTGTTCTTTCAGGTCAGTATCCATAACACTCTTAAAAGAGCTCCAGCACGAAGGCTGCGTCAGGGAATGCGCCTGATTTGTGTTCTTTCAGGTTTGCACCCATAACACTCTCAGAAGAGCTCCAGCACTAAGGCTGTGTCAGGGACTGCGCCTGATTTGTGTTCTTTCAACACATCTTTCAGGTTTGCACCCATAACACTCTCAAAAGAGCTCCAGCACTAAGGCTGTGTCAGGGCCTGCGCCTGATTTGTGTTTTTTCAACACATCTTTCAGGTTTGCACCCATAACACTCTCAAAAGAGCTCCAGCACTAAGGCTGTGTCAGGGCCTGCGCCTGATTTGTGTTTTTTCAACACATCTTTCAGGTTTGCACCCATAACACTCTCAAAAGAGCTCCAGCACTAAGGCTGTGTCAGGGACTGCACCTGATTTGTGTTCTTTCAGGTTTGCACCCATAACACTCTCAAAAGAGCTCCAGCACTAAGGCTGTGTCAGGGACTGCACCTGATTTGTGTTCTTTCAGGTTTGCACCCATAACACTCTCAGAAGAGCTCCAGCACTAAGGCTGTGTCAGGGACTGCGCCTGATTTGTGTTCTTTCAACACATCTTTCAGGTTTGCACCCATAACACTCTCAAAAGAGCTCCAGCACTAAGGCTGTGTCAGGGCCTGCGCCTGATTTGTGTTTTTTCAACACATCTTTCAGGTTTGCACCCATAACACTCTCAAAAGAGCTCCAGCACTAAGGCTGTGTCAGGGCCTGCGCCTGATTTGTGTTTTTTCAACACATCTTTCAGGTTTGCACCCATAACACTCTCAAAAGAGCTCCAGCACTAAGGCTGTGTCAGGGACTGCACCTGATTTGTGTTCTTTCAGGTTTGCACCCATAACACTCTCAAAAGAGCTCCAGCACTAAGGCTGTGTCAGGGACTGCACCTGATTTGTGTTCTTTCAACACATCTTTCAGGTTTGCTCCCATAACACTCTCAAAAGAGCTCCAGCACTAAGGCTGTGTCAGGGACTGCGCCTGATTTGTGTTCTTTCAACACATCTTTCAGGTTTGCACCCATAACACTCTCAAAAGAGCTCCAGCACTAAGGCTGTGTCAGGGACTGCACCTGATTTGTGTTCTTTCAACACATCTTTCAGGTTTGCACCCATAACACTCTCAAAAGAGTTCCAGCACTAAGGCTGTGTCAGGGACTGCGCCTGATTTGTGTTCTTTCAACACATCTTTCAGGTTTGCACCCATAACACTCTCAAAAGAGCTCCAGCACTAAGGCTGTGTCAGGGACTGCGCCTGATTTGTGTTCTTTCAACACATCTTTCAGGTTTGCACCCATAACACTCTCAAAAGAGCTCCAGCACTAAGGCTGTGTCAGGGACTGCGCCTGATTTGTGTTCTTTCAACACATCTTTCAGGTTTGCACCCATAACACTCTCAAAAGAGCTCCAGCACTAAGGCTGTGTCAGGGACTGCGCCTGTTTTGTGTTCTTTCAACACATCTTTCAGGTTTGCTCCCATAACACTCTCAAAAGAGCTCCAGCACTAAGGCTGTGTCAGGGACTGCACCTGATTTGTGTTCTTTCAGGTTTGCACCCATAACACTCTCAAAAGAGCTCCAGCACTAAGGCTGTGTCAGGGACTGCGCCTGATTTGTGTTCTTTCAGGTCAGCATCCATAACACTCTCAAAAGAGCTCCAGCACTAAGGCTGTGTCAGAGACTGCGCCTGATTTGTGTTCTTTCAACACATCTTTCAGGTTTGCACCCATAACACTCTCAAAAGAGCTCCAGCACTAAGGCTGTGTCAGGGACTGCACCTGATTTGTGTTCTTTCAACACATCTTTCAGGTTTGCACCCATAACACCCTCAAAAGAGTTCCAGCACTAAGGCTGTGTCAGGGACTGCGCCTGATTTGTGTTCTTTCAACACATCTTTCAGGTTTGCACCCATAACACTCTCAAAAGAGCTCCAGCACTAAGGCTGTGTCAGGGACTGCGCCTGATTTGTGTTCTTTCAACACATCTTTCAGGTTTGCACCCATAACACTCTCAAAAGAGCTCCAGCACTAAGGCTGTGTCAGGGACTGCGCCTGATTTGTGTTCTTTCAACACATCTTTCAGGTTTGCACCCATAACACTCTCAAAAGAGCTCCAGCACTAAGGCTGTGTCAGGGACTGCGCCTGTTTTGTGTTCTTTCAACACATCTTTCAGGTTTGCACCCATAACACTCTCAAAAGAGCTCCAGCACTAAGGCTGTGTCAGGGACTGTGCCTGTTTTGTAATCTTTCAACACATCTTTCAGGTTTGCACCCATAACACTCTCAAAAGAGCTCCAGCACTAAGGCTGTGTCAGGGACTGCACCTGATTTGTGTTCTTTCAACACATCTTTCAGGTTTGCTCCCATAACACTCTCAAAAGAGCTCCAGCACTAAGGCTGTGTCAGGGACTGCACCTGATTTGTGTTCTTTCAGGTTTGCACCCATAACACTCTCAAAAGAGCTCCAGCACTAAGGCTGTGTCAGGGACTGCGCCTGATTTGTGTTCTTTCAGGTCAGCATCCATAACACTCTCAAAAGAGCTCCAGCACTAAGGCTGTGTCAGAGACTGCGCCTGATTTGTGTTCTTTCAACACATCTTTCAGGTTTGCACCCATAACACTGTCAAAAGAGCTCCAGCACTAAGGCTGTGTCAGGGACTGCGCCTGATTTGTGTTCTTTCAACACATCTTTCAGGTTTGCTCCCATAACACTCTCAAAAGAGCTCCAGCACTAAGGCTGTGTCAGGGACTGCGCCCGATTTGTGTTCTTTCAACACATCTTTCAGGTTTGCTCCCATAACACTCTCAAAAGAGCTCCAGCACTAAGACTGTGTCAGGGACTGCACCTGATTTGTGTTCTTTCAGGTCAGCATCCAAAACACTCTTAAAAGAGCTCCAGCACTAAGGCTGTGTCAGGGACTGCGCCTGATTTGTGTTCTTTCAACACATCTTTCAGGTTTGCACCCATAACACTCTCAAAAGAGCTCCAGCACTAAGACTGTGTCAGGGACTGCACCTGATTTGTGTTCTTTCAGGTCAGCATCCAAAACACTCTTAAAAGAGCTCCAGCACTAAGGCTGTGTCAGGGACTGCACCTGATTTGTGTTCTTTCAGGTCAGCATCCATAACACTCTTAAAAGAGCTCCAGCACGAAGGCTGCGTCAGGGACTGCGCCTGATTTGTGTTCTTTCAGGTTTGCACCCATAACACTCTCAGAAGAGCTCCAGCACTAAGGCTGTGTCAGGGACTGCGCCTGATTTGTGTTCTTTCAACACATCTTTCAGGTTTGCTCCCATAACACTCTCAAAAGAGCTCCAGCACTAAGGCTGTGTCAGGGACTGCGCCTGATTTGTGTTCTTTCAACACATCTTTCAGGTTTGCACCCATAACACTCTCAAAAGAGCTCCAGCACTAAGACTGTGTCAGGGACTGCACCTGATTTGTGTTCTTTCAGGTCAGCATCCAAAACACTCTTAAAAGAGCTCCAGCACTAAGGCTGTGTCAGGGACTGCGCCTTAATTGTGTTCTTTCAGGTTGGCACCCATAACACTCTCAAAAGAGCTCCAGCACTAAGGCTGTGTCAGGGACTGCACCTGATTTGTGTTCTTTCAACACATCTTTCAGGTGTGCTCCCATAACACTCTCAAAAGAGCTCCAGCACTAAGGCTGTGTCAGGGACTGCACCTGATTTGTGTTCTTTCAGGTCAGCATCCATAACACTGTCAAAAGAGCTCCAGCACTAAGGCTGTGTCAGGGACTGCGCCTGATTTGTGTTCTTTCAACACATCTTTCAGGTTTGCTCCCATAACACTCTCAAAAGAGCTCCAGCACTAAGGCTGTGTCAGGGACTGCGCCCGATTTGTGTTCTTTCAACACATCTTTCAGGTTTGCACCCATAACACTCTTAAAAGAGCTCCAGCACTAAGGCTGTGTCAGGGACTGCACCTGATTTGTGTTCTTTCAACACATCTTTCAGGTTTGCACCCATAACACTCTCAAAAGAGCTCCAGCACTAAGACTGTGTCAGGGACTGCACCTGATTTGTGTTCTTTCAGGTCAGCATCCAAAACACTCTTAAAAGAGCTCCAGCACTAAGGCTGTGTCAGGGACTGCGCCTGATTTGTGTTCTTTCAGGTTGGCACCCATAACACTCTCAAAAGAGCTCCAGCACTAAGGCTGTGTCAGGGACTGCACCTGATTTGTGTTCTTTCAACACATCTTTCAGGTGTGCTCCCATAACACTCTCAAAAGAGCTCCAGCACTAAGGCTGTGTCAGGGACTGCACCTGATTTGTGTTCTTTCAGGTCAGCATCCATAACACTGTCAAAAGAGCTCCAGCACTAAGGCTGTGTCAGGGACTGCGCCTGATTTGTGTTCTTTCAACACATCTTTCAGGTTTGCTCCCATAACTCTCTCAAAAGAGCTCCAGCACTAAGGCTGTGGCAGGGACTGCACCTGATTTGTGTTCTTTCAGGTTTGCACCCATAACACTCTCAAAAGAGCTCCAGCACTAAGGCTGTGTCAGGGACTGCGCCTGATTTGTGTTCTTTCAACACATCTTTCAGGTTTGCACCCATAACACTCTCAAAAGAGCTCCAGCACTAAGGCTGTGTCAGGAACTGCGCCTGATTTGTGTTCTTTCAGGTCAGCATCCATAGCACTCTTAAAAGAGCTCCAGCACTAAGGCTGTGTCAGGGACTGCGCCTGATTTGTGATCTTTCAACACATCTTTCAGGTTTGCACCCATAACACTCTCAAAAGAGCTCCAGCACTAAGGCTGTGTCAGGGACTGCGCCTGATTTGTGTTCTTTCAGGTCAGCATCCATAACACTCAAAAGAGATCCAGCACTAAGGCTGTGTCAGGGAGTGCGCCTGATTTGTGTTCTTTCAACACATCTTTCAGGTTTGCACCCATAACACTCTCAAAAGAGCTCCAGCACTAAGGCTGTGTCAGGGACTGCGCCTGATTTGTGTTCTTTCAACACCTTTCAGGTTTGCACCCATAGCACTCTCAAAAGAGCTCCAGCACTAAGGCTGTGTCAGGGACTGCGCCCGATTTGTGTTCTTTCAACACATCTTTCAGGTTTGCTCCCATAACACTCTCAAAAGAGCTCCAGCACTAAGACTGTGTCAGGGACTGCACCTGATTTGTGTTCTTTCAGGTCAGCATCCAAAACACTCTTAAAAGAGCTCCAGCACTAAGGCTGTGTCAGGGACTGCGCCTGATTTGTGTTCTTTCAACACATCTTTCAGGTTTGCACCCATAACACTCTCAAAAGAGCTCCAGCACTAAGACTGTGTCAGGGACTGCACCTGATTTGTGTTCTTTCAGGTCAGCATCCAAAACACTCTTAAAAGAGCTCCAGCACTAAGGCTGTGTCAGGGACTGCACCTGATTTGTGTTCTTTCAGGTCAGCATCCATAACACTCTTAAAAGAGCTCCAGCACGAAGGCTGCGTCAGGGACTGCGCCTGATTTGTGTTCTTTCAGGTTTGCACCCATAACACTCTCAGAAGAGCTCCAGCACTAAGGCTGTGTCAGGGACTGCGCCTGATTTGTGTTCTTTCAACATATCTTTCAGGTTTGCTCCCATAACACTCTCAAAAGAGCTCCAGCACTAAGGCTGTGTCAGGGACTGCGCCTGATTTGTGTTCTTTCAACACATCTTTCAGGTTTGCACCCATAACACTCTCAAAAGAGCTCCAGCACTAAGACTGTGTCAGGGACTGCACCTGATTTGTGTTCTTTCAGGTCAGCATCCAAAACACTCTTAAAAGAGCTCCAGCACTAAGGCTGTGTCAGGGACTGCGCCTTAATTGTGTTCTTTCAGGTTGGCACCCATAACACTCTCAAAAGAGCTCCAGCACTAAGGCTGTGTCAGGGACTGCACCTGATTTGTGTTCTTTCAGGTCAGCATCCATAACACTGTCAAAAGAGCTCCAGCACTAAGGCTGTGTCAGGGACTGCGCCTGATTTGTGTTCTTTCAACACATCTTTCAGGTTTGCTCCCATAACACTCTCAAAAGAGCTCCAGCACTAAGGCTGTGTCAGGGACTGCGCCCGATTTGTGTTCTTTCAACACATCTTTCAGGTTTGCACCCATAACACTCTTAAAAGAGCTCCAGCACTAAGGCTGTGTCAGGGACTGCACCTGATTTGTGTTCTTTCAACACATCTTTCAGGTTTGCACCCATAACACTCTCAAAAGAGCTCCAGCACTAAGACTGTGTCAGGGACTGCACCTGATTTGTGTTCTTTCAGGTCAGCATCCAAAACACTCTTAAAAGAGCTCCAGCACTAAGGCTGTGTCAGGGACTGCGCCTGATTTGTGTTCTTTCAGGTTGGCACCCATAACACTCTCAAAAGAGCTCCAGCACTAAGGCTGTGTCAGGGACTGCACCTGATTTGTGTTCTTTCAACACATCTTTCAGGTGTGCTCCCATAACACTCTCAAAAGAGCTCCAGCACTAAGGCTGTGTCAGGGACTGCACCTGATTTGTGTTCTTTCAGGTCAGCATCCATAACACTCTTAAAAGAGCTCCAGCACGAAGGCTGCGTCAGGGACTGCGCCTGATTTGTGTTCTTTCAGGTTTGCACCCATAACACTCTCAGAAGAGCTCCAGCACTAAGGCTGTGTCAGGGACTGCGCCTGATTTGTGTTCTTTCAACACATCTTTCAGGTTTGCTCCCATAACACTCTCAAAAGAGCTCCAGCACTAAGGCTGTGTCAGGGACTGCGCCTGATTTGTGTTCTTTCAACACATCTTTCAGGTTTGCACCCATAACACTCTCAAAAGAGCTCCAGCACTAAGACTGTGTCAGGGACTGCACCTGATTTGTGTTCTTTCAGGTCAGCATCCAAAACACTCTTAAAAGAGCTCCAGCACTAAGGCTGTGTCAGGGACTGCGCCTTAATTGTGTTCTTTCAGGTTTGCTCCCATAACACTCTCAAAAGAGCTCCAGCACTAAGGCTGTGTCAGGGACTGCGCCTGATTTGTGTTCTTTCAACACATCTTTCAGGTTTGCACCCATAACACTCTCAAAAGAGCTCCAGCACTAAGGCTGTGTCAGGGACTGCGCCTGATTTGTGTTCTTTCAGGTTTGCACCCATAACACTCTCAAAAGAGCTCCAGCGCTAAGGCTGTGTCAGGGACTGCGCCTGATTTGTGTTCTTTCAGGTCAGCATCCATAACACTCTTAAAAGAGCTCCAGCACTAAGGCTGTGTCAGGGACTGCGCCTGATTTGTGTTCTTTCAGGTCAGCATCCATAACACTCTTAAAAGAGCTCCAGCACTAAGGCTGTGTCAGGAACTGCGCCTGATTTGTGTTCTTTCAGGTCAGCATCCATAGCACTCTTAAAAGAGCTCCAGCACTAAGGCTGTGTCAGGGACTGCGCCTGATTTGTGATCTTTCAACACATCTTTCAGGTTTGCACCCATAACACTCTCAAAAGAGCTCCAGCACTAAGGCTGTGTCAGGGACTGCGCCTGATTTGTGTTCTTTCAGGTCAGCATCCATAACACTCAAAAGAGATCCAGCACTAAGGCTGTGTCAGGGAGTGCGCCTGATTTGTGTTCTTTCAACACATCTTTCAGGTTTGCACCCATAACACTCTCAAAAGAGCTCCAGCACTAAGGCTGTGTCAGGGACTGCACCTGATTTGTGTTCTTTCAGGTCAGCATCCATAACACTCTCAAAAGAGCTCCAGCACTAAGGCTGTGTCAGGGAATGCGCCTGATTTGTGTTCTTTCAACACATCTTTCAGGTTTGCACCCATAACACTCTCAAAAGAGCTCCAGCACTAAGGCTGTGTCAGGGACTGCACCTGATTTGTGTTCTTTCAGGTCAGCATCCATAACACTCTTAAAAGAGCTGCAGCACTAAGGCTGTGTCAGGGACTGCGTCTGATTTGTGTTCTTTCAACACATCTTTCAGGTTTGCACCCATAACACTCTCAAAAGAGCTCCAGCACTAAGGCTGTGTCAGAGACTGCGCCAGATTTGTGTTCTTTCAACACATCTTTCAGGTTTGCACCCATAACACTCTCAAAAGAGCTCCAGCACTAAGGCTGTGTCAGGGACTGCGCCTGATTTGTGTTCTTTCAGGTCAGCATCCATAACACTCTTAAAAGAGCTCCAGCACTAAGGCTGTGTCAGGGACTGCGCCTGATTTGTGTTCTTTCAACACATCTTTCAGGTTTGCACCCATAACACTCTCAAAAGAGCTCCAGCACTAAGGCTGTGTCAGGGACTGCACCTGATTTGTGTTCTTTCAGGTCAGCATCCATAACACTCTTAAAAGAGCTGCAGCACTAAGGCTGTGTCAGGGACTGCATCTGATTTGTGTTCTTTCAACACATCTTTCAGGTTTGCACCCATAACACTCTCAAAAGAGCTCCAGCACTAAAGCTGTGTCAGAGACTGCGCCAGATTTGTGTTCTTTCAACACATCTTTCAGGTTTGCACCCATAACACTCTCAAAAGAGCTGCAGCACTAAGGCTGTGTCAGGGACTGCGCCTGATTTGTGTTCTTTCAGGTTTGCACCCATAACACTCTCAAAAGAGCTCCAGCACTAAGGCTGTGTCAGGGACTGCGCCTGATTTGTGTTCTTTCAGGTCAGCATCCATAACACTCTCAAAAGAGCTCCAGCACGAAGGCTGCGTCAGGGACTGCGCCTGATTTGTGTTCTTTCAACACATCTTTCAGGTTTGCACCCATAACACTCTCAAAAGAGCTCCAGCACTAAAGCTGTGTCAGAGACTGCGCCTGATTTGTGTTCTTTCAGGTTTGCACCCATAACACTCTCAAAAGAGCTCCAGCACTAAGGCTGTGTCAGGGACTGCACCTGATTTGTGTTCTTTCAGGTCAGCATCCATAACACTCTTAAAAGAGCTCCAGCACGAAGGCTGCGTCAGGGACTGCGCCTGATTTGTGTTCTTTCAGGTTTGCACCCATAACACTCTCAAAAGAGCTCCAGCACTAAAGCTGTGTCAGAGACTGCGCCAGATTTGTGTTCTTTCAACACATCTTTCAGGTTTGCACCCATAACACTCTCAAAAGAGCTGCAGCACTAAGGCTGTGTCAGGGACTGCGCCTGATTTGTGTTCTTTCAGGTTTGCACCCATAACACTCTCAAAAGAGCTCCAGCACTAAGGCTGTGTCAGGGACTGCACCTGATTTGTGTTCTTTCAGGTCAGCATCCATAACACTCTTAAAAGAGCTCCAGCACGAAGGCTGCGTCAGGGACTGCGCCTGATTTGTGTTCTTTCAGGTTTGCACCCATAACACTCTCAGAAGAGCTCCAGCACTAAGGCTGTGTCAGGGACTGCGCCTGATTTGTGTTCTTTCAACACATCTTTCAGGTTTGCTCCCATAACACTCTCAAAAGAGCTCCAGCACTAAGGCTGTGTCAGGGACTGCGCCTGATTTGTGTTCTTTCAACACATCTTTCAGGTTTGCACCCATAACACTCTCAAAAGAGCTCCAGCACTAAGACTGTGTCAGGGACTGCACCTGATTTGTGTTCTTTCAGGTCAGCATCCAAAACACTCTTAAAAGAGCTCCAGCACTAAGGCTGTGTCAGGGACTGCGCCTTAATTGTGTTCTTTCAGGTTGGCACCCATAACACTCTCAAAAGAGCTCCAGCACTAAGGCTGTGTCAGGGACTGCACCTGATTTGTGTTCTTTCAACACATCTTTCAGGTGTGCTCCCATAACACTCTCAAAAGAGCTCCAGCACTAAGGCTGTGTCAGGGACTGCACCTGATTTGTGTTCTTTCAGGTCAGCATCCATAACACTGTCAAAAGAGCTCCAGCACTAAGGCTGTGTCAGGGACTGCGCCTGATTTGTGTTCTTTCAACACATCTTTCAGGTTTGCTCCCATAACACTCTCAAAAGAGCTCCAGCACTAAGGCTGTGTCAGGGACTGCGCCCGATTTGTGTTCTTTCAACACATCTTTCAGGTTTGCACCCATAACACTCTTAAAAGAGCTCCAGCACTAAGGCTGTGTCAGGGACTGCACCTGATTTGTGTTCTTTCAACACATCTTTCAGGTTTGCACCCATAACACTCTCAAAAGAGCTCCAGCACTAAGACTGTGTCAGGGACTGCACCTGATTTGTGTTCTTTCAGGTCAGCATCCAAAACACTCTTAAAAGAGCTCCAGCACTAAGGCTGTGTCAGGGACTGCGCCTGATTTGTGTTCTTTCAGGTTGGCACCCATAACACTCTCAAAAGAGCTCCAGCACTAAGGCTGTGTCAGGGACTGCACCTGATTTGTGTTCTTTCAACACATCTTTCAGGTGTGCTCCCATAACACTCTCAAAAGAGCTCCAGCACTAAGGCTGTGTCAGGGACTGCACCTGATTTGTGTTCTTTCAGGTCAGCATCCATAACACTGTCAAAAGAGCTCCAGCACTAAGGCTGTGTCAGGGACTGCGCCTGATTTGTGTTCTTTCAACACATCTTTCAGGTTTGCTCCCATAACTCTCTCAAAAGAGCTCCAGCACTAAGGCTGTGGCAGGGACTGCACCTGATTTGTGTTCTTTCAGGTTTGCACCCATAACACTCTCAAAAGAGCTCCAGCACTAAGGCTGTGTCAGGGACTGCGCCTGATTTGTGTTCTTTCAGGTCAGCATCCATAACACTCTTAAAAGAGCTCCAGCACTAACGCTGTGTCAGGGACTGCGCCTGATTTGTGTTCTTTCAGGTCAGCATCCATAACACTCTTAAAAGAGCTCCAGCACTAAGGCTGTGTCAGGAACTGCGCCTGATTTGTGTTCTTTCAGGTCAGCATCCATAGCACTCTTAAAAGAGCTCCAGCACTAAGGCTGTGTCAGGGACTGCGCCTGATTTGTGATCTTTCAACACATCTTTCAGGTTTGCACCCATAACACTCTCAAAAGAGCTCCAGCACTAAGGCTGTGTCAGGGACTGCGCCTGATTTGTGTTCTTTCAGGTTTGCACCCATAACACTCTCAAAAGAGCTCCAGCGCTAAGGCTGTGTCAGGGACTGCGCCTGATTTTTGTTCTTTCAGGTCAGCATCCATAACACTCTTAAAAGAGCTCCAGCACTAACGCTGTGTCAGGGACTGCGCCTGATTTGTGTTCTTTCAGGTCAGCATCCATAACACTCTTAAAAGAGCTCCAGCACTAAGGCTGTGTCAGGAACTGCGCCTGATTTGTGTTCTTTCAGGTCAGCATCCATAGCACTCTTAAAAGAGCTCCAGCACTAAGGCTGTGTCAGGGACTGCGCCTGATTTGTGATCTTTCAACACATCTTTCAGGTTTGCACCCATAACACTCTCAAAAGAGCTCCAGCACTAAGGCTGTGTCAGGGACTGCGCCTGATTTGTGTTCTTTCAGGTCAGCATCCATAACACTCAAAAGAGATCCAGCACTAAGGCTGTGTCAGGGAGTGCGCCTGATTTGTGTTCTTTCAACACATCTTTCAGGTTTGCACCCATAACACTCTCAAAAGAGCTCCAGCACTAAGGCTGTGTCAGGGACTGCACCTGATTTGTGTTCTTTCAGGTCAGCATCCATAACACTCTCAAAAGAGCTCCAGCACTAAGGCTGTGTCAGGGAATGCGCCTGATTTGTGTTCTTTCAACACATCTTTCAGGTTTGCACCCATAACACTCTCAAAAGAGCTCCAGCACTAAGGCTGTGTCAGGGACTGCGCCTGATTTGTGTTCTTTCAGGTCAGCATCCATAACACTCTCAAAAGAGCTCCAGCACTAAGGCTGTGTCAGAGACTGCGCCTGATTTGTGTTCTTTCAACACATCTTTCAGGTTTGCACCCATAACACTCTCAAAAGAGCTCCAGCACTAAGGCTGTGTCAGGGACTGCACCTGATTTGTGTTCTTTCAACACATCTTTCAGGTTTGCACCCATAACACTCTCAAAAGAGTTCCAGCACTAAGGCTGTGTCAGGGACTGCGCCTGATTTGTGTTCTTTCAACACATCTTTCAGGTTTGCACCCATAACACTCTCAAAAGAGCTCCAGCACTAAGGCTGTGTCAGGGACTGCGCCTGATTTGTGTTCTTTCAACACATCTTTCAGGTTTGCACCCATAACACTCTCAAAAGAGCTCCAGCACTAAGGCTGTGTCAGGGACTGCGCCTGATTTGTGTTCTTTCAACACATCTTTCAGGTTTGCACCCATAACACTCTCAAAAGAGCTCCAGCACTAAGGCTGTGTCAGGGACTGCGCCTGTTTTGTGTTCTTTCAACACATCTTTCAGGTTTGCTCCCATAACACTCTCAAAAGAGCTCCAGCACTAAGGCTGTGTCAGGGACTGCACCTGATTTGTGTTCTTTCAGGTTTGCACCCATAACACTCTCAAAAGAGCTCCAGCACTAAGGCTGTGTCAGGGACTGCGCCTGATTTGTGTTCTTTCAGGTCAGCATCCATAACACTCTCAAAAGAGCTCCAGCACTAAGGCTGTGTCAGAGACTGCGCCTGATTTGTGTTCTTTCAACACATCTTTCAGGTTTGCACCCATAACACTCTCAAAAGAGCTCCAGCACTAAGGCTGTGTCAGGGACTGCACCTGATTTGTGTTCTTTCAACACATCTTTCAGGTTTGCACCCATAACACCCTCAAAAGAGCTCCAGCACTAAGGCTGTGTCAGGGACTGCGCCTGATTTGTGTTCTTTCAACACATCTTTCAGGTTTGCTCCCATAACACTCTCAAAAGAGCTCCAGCACTAAGGCTGTGTCAGGGACTGCGCCTGATTTGTGTTCTTTCAACACATCTTTCAGGTTTGCACCCATAACACTCTCAAAAGAGCTCCAGCACTAAGACTGTGTCAGGGACTGCACCTGATTTGTGTTCTTTCAGGTCAGCATCCAAAACACTCTTAAAAGAGCTCCAGCACTAAGGCTGTGTCAGGGACTGCGCCTTAATTGTGTTCTTTCAGGTTGGCACCCATAACACTCTCAAAAGAGCTCCAGCACTAAGGCTGTGTCAGGGACTGCACCTGATTTGTGTTCTTTCAACACATCTTTCAGGTGTGCTCCCATAACACTCTCAAAAGAGCTCCAGCACTAAGGCTGTGTCAGGGACTGCACCTGATTTGTGTTCTTTCAGGTCAGCATCCATAACACTGTCAAAAGAGCTCCAGCACTAAGGCTGTGTCAGGGACTGCGCCTGATTTGTGTTCTTTCAACACATCTTTCAGGTTTGCTCCCATAACACTCTCAAAAGAGCTCCAGCACTAAGGCTGTGTCAGGGACTGCGCCCGATTTGTGTTCTTTCAACACATCTTTCAGGTTTGCACCCATAACACTCTTAAAAGAGCTCCAGCACTAAGGCTGTGTCAGGGACTGCACCTGATTTGTGTTCTTTCAACACATCTTTCAGGTTTGCACCCATAACACTCTCAAAAGAGCTCCAGCACTAAGACTGTGTCAGGGACTGCACCTGATTTGTGTTCTTTCAGGTCAGCATCCAAAACACTCTTAAAAGAGCTCCAGCACTAAGGCTGTGTCAGGGACTGCGCCTGATTTGTGTTCTTTCAGGTTGGCACCCATAACACTCTCAAAAGAGCTCCAGCACTAAGGCTGTGTCAGGGACTGCACCTGATTTGTGTTCTTTCAACACATCTTTCAGGTGTGCTCCCATAACACTCTCAAAAGAGCTCCAGCACTAAGGCTGTGTCAGGGACAGCGCCTGATTTGTGTTCTTTCAGGTCAGCATCCATAACACTGTCAAAAGAGCTCCAGCACTAAGGCTGTGTCAGGGACTGCGCCTGATTTGTGTTCTTTCAACACATCTTTCAGGTTTGCTCCCATAACTCTCTCAAAAGAGCTCCAGCACTAAGGCTGTGGCAGGGACTGCACCTGATTTGTGTTCTTTCAGGTTTGCACCCATAACACTCTCAAAAGAGCTCCAGCACTAAGGCTGTGTCAGGGACTGCGCCTGATTTGTGTTCTTTCAACACATCTTTCAGGTTTGCACCCATAACACTCTCAAAAGAGCTCCAGCACTAAGGCTGTGTCAGGGACTGCGCCTGATTTGTGTTCTTTCAGGTTTGCACCCATAACACTCTCAAAAGAGCTCCAGCGCTAAGGCTGTGTCAGGGACTGCGCCTGATTTGTGTTCTTTCAGGTCAGCATCCATAACACTCTTAAAAGAGCTCCAGCACTAAGGCTGTGTCAGGGACTGCGCCTGATTTGTGTTCTTTCAGGTCAGCATCCATAACACTCTTAAAAGAGCTCCAGCACTAAGGCTGTGTCAGGAACTGCGCCTGATTTGTGTTCTTTCAGGTCAGCATCCATAGCACTCTTAAAAGAGCTCCAGCACTAAGGCTGTGTCAGGGACTGCGCCTGATTTGTGATCTTTCAGGTTTGCACCCATAACACTCTCAAAAGAGCTCCAGCACTAAGGCTGTGTCAGGGACTGCGCCTGATTTGTGTTCTTTCAGGTCAGCATCCATAACACTCAAAAGAGATCCAGCACTAAGGCTGTGTCAGGGAGTGCGCCTGATTTGTGTTCTTTCAACACATCTTTCAGGTTTGCTCCCATAACACTCTCAAAAGAGCTCCAGCACTAAGGCTGTGTCAGGGACTGCACCTGATTTGTGTTCTTTCAGGTTTGCACCCATAACACTCTCAAAAGAGCTCCAGCACTAAGGCTGTGTCAGGGACTGCGCCTGATTTGTGTTCTTTCAGGTCAGCATCCATACCACTGTCAATAGAGCTCCAGCACTAAGGCTGTGTCAGGGACTGCGCCTGATTTGTGTTCTTTCAACACATCTTTCAGGTTTGCTCCCATTACACTCTTAAAAGAGCTCCAGCACTAAGGCTGTGTCAGGGACTGCGCCTGATTTGTGTTCTTTCAGGTCAGAATCCATAACACTCTCAAAAGAGCTCCAGTACTAAGGCTGTGTCAGGGACTGCGCCTGATTTGTCTTCTTTCAGGTCAGCATCCATAACACTCTCAAAAGAGCTCCAGCACTAAGGCTGTGTCAGGGACTGCGCCAGATTTGTGTTCTTTCAGGTCAGCATCCAAACCACACTCTTAAAAGAGCTCCAGCACTAAGGCTGTGTCAGAGACTGCGCCTGATTTGTGTTCTTTCAACACATCTTTCAGGTTTGCACCCATAACACTCTCAAAAGAGATCCAGCACCAAGGCTGTGTCAGGAACTGCGCCTGATTTGTGTTCTTCCAACACATCTTTCAGGTTTGCTCCCATAACACTCTCAAAAGAGCTCCAGCGCTAAGGCTGTGTCAGGGACTGCGCCTGATTTGTGTTCTTTCAGGTCAGCATCCATAACACTCTTAAAAGAGCTCCAGCACTAAGGCTGTGTCAGGGACTGCGCCTGATTTGTGTTCTTTCAGGTCAGCATCCATAACACTCTTAAAAGAGCTCCAGCACTAAGGCTGTGTCAGGAACTGCGCCTGATTTGTGTTCTTTCAGGTCAGCATCCATAGCACTCTTAAAAGAGCTCCAGCACTAAGGCTGTGTCAGGGACTGCGCCTGATTTGTGATCTTTCAACACATCTTTCAGGTTTGCACCCATAACACTCTCAAAAGAGCTCCAGCACTAAGGCTGTGTCAGGGACTGCGCCTGATTTGTGTTCTTTCAGGTCAGCATCCATAACACTCAAAAGAGATCCAGCACTAAGGCTGTGTCAGGGAGTGCGCCTGATTTGTGTTCTTTCAACACATCTTTCAGGTTTGCTCCCATAACACTCTCAAAAGAGCTCCAGCACTAAGGCTGTGTCAGGGACTGCACCTGATTTGTGTTCTTTCAGGTTTGCACCCATAACACTCTCAAAAGAGCTCCAGCACTAAGGCTGTGTCAGGGACTGCGCCTGATTTGTGTTCTTTCAGGTCAGAATCCATAACACTCTCAAAAGAGCTCCAGTACTAAGGCTGTGTCAGGGACTGCGCCTGATTTGTCTTCTTTCAGGTCAGCATCCATAACACTCTCAAAAGAGCTCCAGCACTAAGGCTGTGTCAGGGACTGCGCCAGATTTGTGTTCTTTCAGGTCAGCATCCAAACCACACTCTTAAAAGAGCTCCAGCACTAAGGCTGTGTCAGAGACTGCGCCTGATTTGTGTTCTTTCAACACATCTTTCAGGTTTGCACCCATAACACTCTCAAAAGAGATCCAGCACCAAGGCTGTGTCAGGAACTGCGCCTGATTTGTGTTCTTCCAACACATCTTTCAGGTTTGCTCCCATAACACTCTCAAAAGAGCTCCAGCACTAAGGCTGTGTCAGGGACTGCACCTGATTTGTGTTCTTTCAGGTTTGCACCCATAACACTCTCAAAAGAGCTCCAGCACTAAGGCTGTGTCAGGGACTGCGCCTGTTTTGTGTTCTTTCAACACATCTTTCAGGTTTGCACCCATAACACTCTCAAAAGAGCTCCAGCACTAAGGCTGTGTCAGGGACTGCACCTGATTTGTGTTCTTTCAGGTCAGCATCCATATCACTCTCAAAAGAGCTCCAGCACTAAGGCTGTGTCAGGGACTGCGCCTGATTTGTGTTCTTTCAGGTCAGCATCCATACCACTGTCAATAGAGCTCCAGCACTAAGGCTGTGTCAGGGACTGCGCCTGATTTGTGTTCTTTCAACACATCTTTCAGGTTTGCTCCCATAACACTCTTAAAAGAGCTCCAGCACTAAGGCTGTGTCAGGGACTGCGCCTGATTTGTGTTCTTTCAGGTCAGAATCCATAACACTCTCAAAAGAGCTCCAGTACTAAGGCTGTGTCAGGGACTGCGCCTGATTTGTCTTCTTTCAGGTCAGCATCCATAACACTCTCAAAAGAGCTCCAGCACTAAGGCTGTGTCAGGGACTGCGCCAGATTTGTGTTCTTTCAGGTCAGCATCCATAACACTCTTAAAAGAGCTCCAGCACTAAGGCTGTGTCAGAGACTGCGCCTGATTTGTGTTCTTTCAACACATCTTTCAGGTTTGCACCCATAACACTCTCAAAAGAGATCCAGCACCAAGGCTGTGTCAGGAACTGCGCCTGATTTGTGTTCTTCCAACACATCTTTCAGGTTTGCTCCCATAACACTCTCAAAAGAGCTCCAGCACTAAGGCTGTGTCAGGGACTGCACCTGATTTGTGTTCTTTCAGGTTTGCACCCATAACACTCTCAAAAGAGCTCCAGCACTAAGGCTGTGTCAGGGACTGCGCCTGATTTGTGTTCTTTCAGGTCAGCATCCATACCACTGTCAATAGAGCTCCAGCACTAAGGCTGTGTCAGGGACTGCGCCTGATTTGTGTTCTTTCAACACATCTTTCAGGTTTGCTCCCATAACACTCTTAAAAGAGCTCCAGCACTAAGGCTGTGTCAGGGACTGCGCCTGATTTGTGTTCTTTCAGGTCAGAATCCATAACACTCTCAAAAGAGCTCCAGTACTAAGGCTGTGTCAGGGACTGCGCCTGATTTGTCTTCTTTCAGGTCAGCATCCATAACACTCTCAAAAGAGCTCCAGCTCTAAGGCTGTGTCAGGGACTGCGCCAGATTTGTGTTCTTTCAGGTCAGCATCCATAACACTCTTAAAAGAGCTCCAGCACTAAGGCTGTGTCAGAGACTGCGCCTGATTTGTGTTCTTTCAACACATCTTTCAGGTTTGCACCCATAACACTCTCAAAAGAGATCCAGCACCAAGGCTGTGTCAGGAACTGCGCCTGATTTGTGTTCTTCCAACACATCTTTCAGGTTTGCTCCCATAACACTCTCAAAAGAGCTCCAGCACTAAGGCTGTGTCAGGGACTGCACCTGATTTGTGTTCTTTCAGGTTTGCACCCATAACACTCTCAAAAGAGCTCCAGCACTAAGGCTGTGTCAGGGACTGCGCCTGATTTGTGTTCTTTCAGGTCAGCATCCATAACACTCTTAAAAGAGCTCCAGCACTAAGGCTGTGTCAGGGACTGCGTCTGATTTGTGTTTTTTCAACACATCTTTCAGGATTGCACCCATAACACTCTCAAAAGAGTTCCAGCACTAAGGCTGTGTCAGGGACTGCGCCTGATTTGTGTTCTTTCAACACATCTTTCAGGTTTGCACCCATAACACTCTCAAAAGAGCTCCAGCACTAAGGCTGTGTCAGGGACTGCGCCTGTTTTGTGTTCTTTCAACATATCTTTCAGGTTTGCACCCATAACACTCTCAAAAGAGCTCCAGCACTAAGGCTGTGTCAGGGACTGCACCTGATTTGTGTTCTTTCAGGTCAGCATCCATATCACTCTCAAAAGAGCTCCAGCACTAAGGCTGTGTCAGGGACTGCGCCTGATTTGTGTTCTTTCAACACATCTTTAAGGTTTGCTCCCATAACACTCTCAAAAGAGCTCCAGCACTAAGGCTGTGTCAGGGACTGCGCCTGATTTGTGTTCTTTCAGGTCAGCATCCATAACACTCTCAAAAGAGCTCCAGCACTAAGGCTGTGTCAGGGACTGCGCCTGATTTGTGTTCTTTCAACACATCTTTCAGGTGTGCACCCATAACACTCTCAAAAGAGCTCCAGCACTAAGGCTGTGTCAGGGCCTGCGCCTGATTTGTGTTTTTTCAACACATCTTTCAGGTTTGCACCCATAACACTCTCAAAAGAGCTCCAGCACTAAGGCTGTGTCAGGGACTGCGCCTGATTTGTGTTCTTTCAACACATCTTTCAGGTTTGCACCCATAACACTCTCAAAAGAGCTCCAGCACTAAGGCTGTGTCAGGGCCTGCGCCTGATTTGTGTTTTTTCAACACATCTTTCAGGTTTGCACCCATAACACTCTCAAAAGAGCTCCAGCACTAAGGCTGTGTCAGGGACTGCACCTGATTTGTGTTCTTTCAGGTTTGCACCCATAACACTCTCAAAAGAGCTCCAGCACTAAGGCTGTGTCAGGGACTGCGCCTGATTTGTGTTCTTTCAGGTCAGCATCCATACCACTGTCAATAGAGCTCCAGCACTAAGGCTGTGTCAGGGACTGCGCCTGATTTGTGTTCTTTCAACACATCTTTCAGGTTTGCTCCCATAACACTCTCAAAGGAGCTCCAGCACTAAGGCTGTGTCAGGGACTGCGCCTGATTTGTGTTATTCAGGTTTGCACCCATAACACTCTCAAAAGAGCTCCAGCACTAAGGCTGTGTCAGGGACTGCACCTGATTTGTGTTATTCAGGTTTGCACCCATAACACTCTCAAAAGAGCTCCAGCACTAAGGCTGTGTCAGGGACTGCGCCTGATTTGTGTTCTTTCAGGTCAGCATCCATAACACTCTTAAAAGAGCTCCAGCACTAAGGCTGTGTCAGGGACTGCGCCTGATTTGTGTTCTTTCAACACATCTTTCAGGTGTGCACCCATAACACTCTCAAAAGAGCTCCAGCACTAAGGCTGTGTCAGGGCCTGCGCCTGATTTGTGTTTTTTCAACACATCTTTCAGGTTTGCACCCATAACACTCTCAAAAGAGCTCCAGCACTAAGGCTGTGTCAGGGACTGCGCCTGTTTTGTGTTCTTTCAACACATCTTTCAGGTTTGCACCCATAACACTCTCAAAAGAGCTCCAGCACTAAGGCTGTGTCAGGGACTGCACCTGATTTGTGTTCTTTCAGGTCAGCATCCATATCACTCTCAAAAGAGCTCCAGCACTAAGGCTGTGTCAGGGACTGCGCCTGATTTGTGTTCTTTCAACACATCTTTAAGGTTTGCTCCCATAACACTCTCAAAAGAGCTCCAGCACTAAGGCTGTGTCAGGGACTGCGCCTGATTTGTGTTCTTTCAGGTCAGCATCCATAACACTCTCAAAAGAGCTCCAGCACTAAGGCTGTGTCAGGGACTGCGCCTGATTTGTGTTCTTTCAACACATCTTTCAGGTTTGCACCCATAACACTCTCAAAAGAGCTCCAGCACTAAGGCTGTGTCAGGGCCTGCGCCTGATTTGTGTTTTTTCAACACATCTTTCAGGTTTGCACCCATAACACTCTCAAAAGAGCTCCAGCACTAAGGCTGTGTCAGGGACTGCACCTGATTTGTGTTCTTTCAGGTTTGCACCCATAACACTCTCAAAAGAGCTCCAGCACTAAGGCTGTGTCAGGGACTGCGCCTGATTTGTGTTCTTTCAGGTCAGCATCCATACCACTGTCAATAGAGCTCCAGCACTAAGGCTGTGTCAGGGACTGCGCCTGATTTGTGTTCTTTCAACACATCTTTCAGGTTTGCTCCCATAACACTCTCAAAGGAGCTCCAGCACTAAGGCTGTGTCAGGGACTGCACCTGATTTGTGTTATTCAGGTTTGCACCCATAACACTCTCAAAAGAGCTCCAGCACTAAGGCTGTGTCAGGGACTGCACCTGATTTGTGTTATTCAGGTTTGCACCCATAACACTCTCAAAAGAGCTCCAGCACTAAGGCTGTGTCAGGGACTGCGCCTGATTTGTGTTCTTTCAGGTCAGCATCCATAACACTCTTAAAAGAGCTCCAGCACTAAGGCTGTGTCAGGGACTGCGCCTGTTTTGTGTTCTTTCAACACATCTTTCAGGTTTGCACCCATAACACTCTCAAAAGAGCTCCAGCACTAAGGCTGTGTCAGGGACTGCACCTGATTTGTGTTCTTTCAGGTCAGCATCCATATCACTCTCAAAAGAGCTCCAGCACTAAGGCTGTGTCAGGGACTGCGCCTGATTTGTGTTCTTTCAACACATCTTTCAGGTTTGCACCCATAACACTCTCAAAAGAGTTCCAGCACTAAGGCTGTGTCAGGGACTGCGCCTGATTTGTGTTCTTTCAACACATCTTTCAGGTTTGCACCCATAACACTCTCAAAAGAGCTCCAGCACTAAGGCTGTGTCAGGGCCTGCGCCTGATTTGTGTTTTTTCAACACATCTTTCAGGTTTGCACCCATAACACTCTCAAAAGAGCTCCAGCACTAAGGCTGTGTCAGGGACTGCGCCTGTTTTGTGTTCTTTCAACACATCTTTCAGGTTTGCACCCATAACACTCTCAAAAGAGCTCCAGCACTAAGGCTGTGTCAGGGACTGCACCTGATTTGTGTTCTTTCAGGTCAGCATCCATATCACTCTCAAAAGAGCTCCAGCACTAAGGCTGTGTCAGGGACTGCGCCTGATTTGTGTTCTTTCAACACATCTTTCAGGTTTGCACCCATAACACTCTCAAAAGAGTTCCAGCACTAAGGCTGTGTCAGGGACTGCGCCTGATTTGTGTTCTTTCAACACATCTTTCAGGTTTGCACCCATAACACTCTCAAAAGAGCTCCAGCACTAAGGCTGTGTCAGGGCCTGCGCCTGATTTGTGTTTTTTCAACACATCTTTCAGGTTTGCACCCATAACACTCTCAAAAGAGCTCCAGCACTAAGGCTGTGTCAGGGACTGCACCTGATTTGTGTTCTTTCAGGTTTGCACCCATAACACTCTCAAAAGAGCTCCAGCACTAAGGCTGTGTCAGGGACTGCGCCTGATTTGTGTTCTTTCAGGTCAGCATCCATAACACTCTTAAAAGAGCTCCAGCACTAAGGCTGTGTCAGGGACTGCGCCTGTTTTGTGTTCTTTCAACACATCTTTCAGGTTTGCACCCATAACACTCTCAAAAGAGCTCCAGCACTAAGGCTGTGTCAGGGACTGCACCTGATTTGTGTTCTTTCAGGTCAGCATCCATATCACTCTCAAAAGAGCTCCAGCACTAAGGCTGTGTCAGGGACTGCGCCTGATTTGTGTTCTTTCAACACATCTTTCAGGTTTGCACCCATAACACTCTCAAAAGAGTTCCAGCACTAAGGCTGTGTCAGGGACTGCGCCTGATTTGTGTTCTTTCAACACATCTTTCAGGTTTGCACCCATAACACTCTCAAAAGAGCTCCAGCACTAAGGCTGTGTCAGGGCCTGCGCCTGATTTGTGTTTTTTCAACACATCTTTCAGGTTTGCACCCATAACACTCTCAAAAGAGCTCCAGCACTAAGGCTGTGTCAGGGACTGCGCCTGTTTTGTGTTCTTTCAACACATCTTTCAGGTTTGCACCCATAACACTCTCAAAAGAGCTCCAGCACTAAGGCTGTGTCAGGGACTGCACCTGATTTGTGTTCTTTCAGGTCAGCATCCATATCACTCTCAAAAGAGCTACAGCACTAAGGCTGTGTCAGGGACTGCGCCTGATTTGTGTTCTTTCAACACATCTTTCAGGTTTGCACCCATAACACTCTCAAAAGAGCTCCAGCACTAAGACTGTGTCAGGGACTGCACCTGATTTGTGTTCTTTCAGGTCAGCATCCATAACACTGTCAAAAGAGCTCCAGCACTAAGGCTGTGTCAGGGACTGCGCCTGATTTGTGTTCTTTCAACATATCTTTCAGGTTTGCTCCCATAACACTCTCAAAAGAGCTCCAGCACTAAGGCTGTGTCAGGGACTGCGCCCGATTTGTGTTCTTTCAACACATCTTTCAGGTTTGCACCCATAACACTCTTAAAAGAGCTCCAGCACTAAGGCTGTGTCAGGGACTGCACCTGATTTGTGTTCTTTCAACACATCTTTCAGGTTTGCACCCATAACACTCTCAAAAGAGCTCCAGCACTAAGACTGTGTCAGGGACTGCACCTGATTTGTGTTCTTTCAGGTCAGCATCCATAACACTCTTAAAAGTGCTCCAGCACTAAGGCTGTGTCAGGGACTGCGCCTGATTTGTGTTCTTTCAACACATCTTTCAGGTTTGCACCCATAACACTCTCAAAAGAGCTCCAGCACTAAGGCTGTGTCAGGGACTGCGCCTGATTTGTGTTCTTTCAACACATCTTTCAGGTTTGCACCCATAACACTCTCAAAAGAGCTCCAGCACTAAGGCTGTGTCAGGGACTGCACCTGATTTGTGTTCTTTCAGGTCAGCATCCAAAACACTCTCAAAAGAGCTCCAGCACTAAGGCTGTGTCAGGGACTGCGCCTGATTTGTGTTCTTTCAACACATCTTTCAGGTTTGCACCCATAACACTCTCAAAAGAGCTCCAGCACTAAGGCTGTGTCAGGGACTGCACCTGATTTGTGTTCTTTCAGGTCAGCATCCAAAACACTCTCATAAGAGCTCCAGCACTAAGGCTGTGTCAGGGACTGCGCCTGATTTGTGTTCTTTCAACACATCTTTCAGGTTTGCACCCATAACACTCTCAAAAGAGCTCCAGCACTAAGGCTGTGTCAGGGACTGCGCCTGATTTGTGATCTTTCAGGTTTGCACCCATAACACTCTCAAAAGAGCTCCAGCACTAAGGCTGTGTCAGGGACTGCGCCTGATTTGTGTTCTTTCAACACATCTTTCAGGTTTGCACCCATAACACTCTCAAAAGAGCTCCAGCACTAAGGCTGTGTCAGGGACTGCGCCTGATTTGGGATCTTTCAGGTTTGCACCCATAACACTCTCAAAAGAGCTCCAGCACTAAGGCTGTGTCAGGGACTGCGCCTGATTTGTGTTCTTTCAACACATCTTTCAGGTTTGCACCCATAACACTCTCAAAAGAGCTCCAGCACTGAGGCTGTGTCAGGGACTGCGCCTGATTTGTGTTTTTTCAGGTTTGCACCCATAACACTCTCAAAAGAGCTCCAGCACTAAGGCTGTGTCAGGGACTGCGCCTGATTTGTAATCTTTCAGGTTTGCACCCATAACACTCTCAAAAGAGCTCCAGCACTAAGGCTGTGTCAGGGACTGCGCCTGATTTGTGTTCTTTCAACACATCTTTCAGGTTTGCACCCATAACACTCTCAAAAGAGCTCCAGCACTAAGGCTGTGTCAGGGACTGCACCTGATTTGTGTTCTTTCAGGTCAGCATCCAAAACACTCTCAAAAGAGCTCCAGCACTAAGGCTGTGTCAGGGACTGCGCCTGATTTGTGATCTTTCAGGTTTGCACCCATAACACTCTCAAAAGAGCTCCAGCACTAAGGCTGTGTCAGGGACTGCGCCTGATTTGTGTTCTTTCAACACATCTTTCAGGTTTGCACCCATAACACTCTCAAAAGAGCTCCAGCACTAAGGCTGTGTCAGGGACTGCACCTGATTTGTGTTCTTTCAGGTCAGCATCCAAAACACTCTCAAAAGAGCTCCAGCACTAAGGCTGTGTCAGGGACTGCGCCTGATTTGTGTTCTTTCAACACATCTTTCAGGTTTGCACCCATAACACTCTCAAAAGAGCTCCAGCACTAAGGCTGTGTCAGGGACTGCGCCTGATTTGTGATCTTTCAGGTTTGCACCCATAACACTCTCAAAAGAGCTCCAGCACTAAGGCTGTGTCAGGGACTGCGCCTGATTTGTAATCTTTCAGGTTTGCACCCATAACACTCTCAAAAGAGCTCCAGCACTAAGGCTGTGTCAGGGACTGCGCCTGATTTGTGTTCTTTCAACACATCTTTCAGGTTTGCACCCATAACACTCTCAAAAGAGCTCCAGCACTAAGGCTGTGTCAGGGACTGCACCTGATTTGTGTTCTTTCAGGTCAGCATCCAAAACACTCTCAAAAGAGCTCCAGCACTAAGGCTGTGTCAGGGACTGCGCCTGATTTGTGTTCTTTCAGGTTTGCACCCATAACACTCTCAAAAGAGCTCCAGCACTAAGGCTGTGTCAGGGACTGCGCCTGATTTGTGTTCTTTCAACACATCTTTCAGGTTTGCACCCATAACACTCTCAAAAGAGCTCCAGCACTAAGGCTGTGTCAGGGACTGCACCTGATTTGTGTTCTTTCAGGTCAGCATCCAAAACACTCTCATAAGAGCTCCAGCACTAAGGCTGTGTCAGGGACTGCGCCTGATTTGTGTTCTTTCAACACATCTTTCAGGTTTGCACCCATAACACTCTCAAAAGAGCTCCAGCACTAAGGCTGTGTCAGGGACTGCGCCTGATTTGTGATCTTTCAGGTTTGCACCCATAACACTCTCAAAAGAGCTCCAGCACTAAGGCTGTGTCAGGGACTGCGCCTGATTTGTGTTCTTTCAACACATCTTTCAGGTTTGCACCCATAACACTCTCAAAAGAGCTCCAGCACTAAGGCTGTGTCAGGGACTGCGCCTGATTTGTGATCTTTCAGGTTTGCACCCATAACACTCTCAAAAGAGCTCCAGCACTAAGGCTGTGTCAGGGACTGCGCCTGATTTGTGTTCTTTCAACACATCTTTCAGGTTTGCACCCATAACACTCTCAAAAGAGCTCCAGCACTGAGGCTGTGTCAGGGACTGCGCCTGATTTGTGTTTTTTCAGGTTTGCACCCATAACACTCTCAAAAGAGCTCCAGCACTAAGGCTGTGTCAGGGACTGCGCCTGATTTGTAATCTTTCAGGTTTGCACCCATAACACTCTCAAAAGAGCTCCAGCACTAAGGCTGTGTCAGGGACTGCGCCTGATTTGTGTTCTTTCAACACATCTTTCAGGTTTGCACCCATAACACTCTCAAAAGAGCTCCAGCTCCAGAGTCCAGAGTCAGGGACTGCACCTGATTTGTGTTCTTTCAGGTCAGCATCCAAAACACTCTCAAAAGAGCTCCAGCACTAAGGCTGTGTCAGGGACTGCGCCTGATTTGTGTTCTTTCAACACATCTTTCAGGTTTGCACCCATAACACTCTCAAAAGAGCTCCAGCACTAAGGCTGTGTCAGGGACTGCGCCTGATTTGTGATCTTTCAGGTTTGCACCCATAACACTCTCAAAAGAGCTCCAGCACTAAGGCTGTGTCAGGGACTGCGCCTGATTTGTAATCTTTCAGGTTTGCACCCATAACACTCTCAAAAGAGCTCCAGCACTAAGGCTGTGTCAGGGACTGCGCCTGATTTGTGTTCTTTCAACACATCTTTCAGGTTTGCACCCATAACACTCTCAAAAGAGCTCCAGCACTAAGGCTGTGTCAGGGACTGCACCTGATTTGTGTTCTTTCAGGTTTGCACCCATAACACTCTCAAAAGAGCTCCAGCACTAAGGCTGTGTCAGGGACTGCGCCTGATTTGTGATCTTTCAGGTTTGCACCCATAACACTCTCAAAAGAGCTCCAGCACTAAGGCTGTGTCAGGGACTGCGCCTGATTTGTAATCTTTCAGGTTTGCACCCATAACACTCTCAAAAGAGCTCCAGCACTAAGGCTGTGTCAGGGACTGCGCCTGATTTGTGTTCTTTCAACACATCTTTCAGGTTTGCACCCATAACACTCTCAAAAGAGCTCCAGCACTAAGGCTGTGTCAGGGACTGCACCTGATTTGTGTTCTTTCAGGTCAGCATCCAAAACACTCTCAAAAGAGCTCCAGCACTAAGGCTGTGTCAGGGACTGCGCCTGATTTGTGATCTTTCAGGTTTGCACCCATAACACTCTCAAAAGAGCTCCAGCACTAAGGCTGTGTCAGGGACTGCGCCTGATTTGTGTTCTTTCAACACATCTTTCAGGTTTGCACCCATAACACTCTCAAAAGAGCTCTAGCACTAAGGCTGTGTCAGGGACTGCACCTGATTTGTGTTCTTTCAGGTCAGCATCCAAAACACTCTCATAAGAGCTCCAGCACTAAGGCTGTGTCAGGGACTGCGCCTGATTTGTGTTCTTTCAACACATCTTTCAGGTTTGCACCCATAACACTCTCAAAAGAGCTCCAGCACTAAGGCTGTGTCAGGGACTGCGCCTGATTTGTGATCTTTCAGGTTTGCACCCATAACACTCTCAAAAGAGCTCCAGCACTAAGGCTGTGTCAGGGACTGCGCCTGATTTGTGTTCTTTCAACACATCTTTCAGGTTTGCACCCATAACACTCTCAAAAGAGCTCCAGCACTAAGGCTGTGTCAGGGACTGCGCCTGATTTGTGATCTTTCAGGTTTGCACCCATAACACTCTCAAAAGAGCTCCAGCACTAAGGCTGTGTCAGGGACTGCGCCTGATTTGTGTTCTTTTAACACATCTTTCAGGTTTGCACCCATAACACTCTCAAAAGAGCTCCAGCACTGAGGCTGTGTCAGGGACTGCGCCTGATTTGTGTTTTTTCAGGTTTGCACCCATAACACTCTCAAAAGAGCTCCAGCACTAAGGCTGTGTCAGGGACTGCGCCTGATTTGTAATCTTTCAGGTTTGCACCCATAACACTCTCAAAAGAGCTCCAGCACTAAGGCTGTGTCAGGGACTGCGCCTGATTTGTGTTCTTTCAACACATCTTCCAGGTTTGCACCCATAACACTCTCAAAAGAGCTCCAGCACTAAGGCTGTGTCAGGGACTGCACCTGATTTGTGTTCTTTCAGGTCAGCATCCAAAACACTCTCAAAAGAGCTCCAGCACTAAGGCTGTGTCAGGGACTGCGCCTGATTTGTGATCTTTCAGGTTTGCACCCATAACACTCTCAAAAGAGCTCCAGCACTAAGGCTGTGTCAGGGACTGCGCCTGATTTGTGTTCTTTCAACACATCTTTCAGGTTTGCACCCATAACACTCTCAAAAGAGCTCCAGCACTAAGGCTGTGTCAGGGACTGCACCTGATTTGTGTTCTTTCAGGTCAGCATCCAAAACACTCTCAAAAGAGCTCCAGCACTAAGGCTGTGTCAGGGACTGCGCCTGATTTGTGTTCTTTCAACACATCTTTCAGGTTTGCACCCATAACACTCTCAAAAGAGCTCCAGCACTAAGGCTGTGTCAGGGACTGCGCCTGATTTGTGATCTTTCAGGTTTGCACCCATAACACTCTCAAAAGAGCTCCAGCACTAAGGCTGTGTCAGGGACTGCGCCTGATTTGTAATCTTTCAGGTTTGCACCCATAACACTCTCAAAAGAGCTCCAGCACTAAGGCTGTGTCAGGGACTGCGCCTGATTTGTGTTCTTTCAACACATCTTTCAGGTTTGCACCCATAACACTCTCAAAAGAGCTCCAGCACTAAGGCTGTGTCAGGGACTGCACCTGATTTGTGTTCTTTCAGGTCAGCATCCAAAACACTCTCAAAAGAGCTCCAGCACTAAGGCTGTGTCAGGGACTGCGCCTGATTTGTGTTCTTTCAGGTTTGCACCCATAACACTCTCAAAAGAGCTCCAGCACTAAGGCTGTGTCAGGGACTGCGCCTGATTTGTGTTCTTTCAACACATCTTTCAGGTTTGCACCCATAACACTCTCAAAAGAGCTCCAGCACTAAGGCTGTGTCAGGGACTGCACCTGATTTGTGTTCTTTCAGGTCAGCATCCAAAACACTCTCATAAGAGCTCCAGCACTAAGGCTGTGTCAGGGACTGCGCCTGATTTGTGTTCTTTCAACACATCTTTCAGGTTTGCACCCATAACACTCTCAAAAGAGCTCCAGCACTAAGGCTGTGTCAGGGACTGCGCCTGATTTGTGATCTTTCAGGTTTGCACCCATAACACTCTCAAAAGAGCTCCAGCACTAAGGCTGTGTCAGGGACTGCGCCTGATTTGTGTTCTTTCAACACATCTTTCAGGTTTGCACCCATAACACTCTCAAAAGAGCTCCAGCACTAAGGCTGTGTCAGGGACTGCGCCTGATTTGTGATCTTTCAGGTTTGCACCCATAACACTCTCAAAAGAGCTCCAGCACTAAGGCTGTGTCAGGGACTGCGCCTGATTTGTGTTCTTTCAACACATCTTTCAGGTTTGCACCCATAACACTCTCAAAAGAGCTCCAGCACTAAGGCTGTGTCAGGGACTGCGCCTGATTTGTGATCTTTCAGGTTTACACCCATAACACTCTCAAAAGAGCTCCAGCACTAAGGCTGTGTCAGGGACTGCGCCTGATTTGTGTTCTTTCAACACATCTTTCAGGTTTGCACCCATAACACTCTCAAAAGAGCTCCAGCACTGAGGCTGTGTCAGGGACTGCGCCTGATTTGTGTTTTTTCAGGTTTGCACCCATAACACTCTCAAAAGAGCTCCAGCACTAAGGCTGTGTCAGGGACTGCGCCTGATTTGTAATCTTTCAGGTTTGCACCCATAACACTCTCAAAAGAGCTCCAGCACTAAGGCTGTGTCAGGGACTGCGCCTGATTTGTGTTCTTTCAACACATCTTTCAGGTTTGCACCCATAACACTCTCAAAAGAGCTCCAGCACTAAGGCTGTGTCAGGGACTGCACCTGATTTGTGTTCTTTCAGGTCAGCATCCAAAACACTCTCAAAAGAGCTCCAGCACTAAGGCTGTGTCAGGGACTGCGCCTGATTTGTGATCTTTCAGGTTTGCACCCATAACACTCTCAAAAGAGCTCCAGCACTAAGGCTGTGTCAGGGACTGCGCCTGATTTGTGTTCTTTCAACACATCTTTCAGGTTTGCACCCATAACACTCTCAAAAGAGCTCCAGCACTAAGGCTGTGTCAGGGACTGCACCTGATTTGTGTTCTTTCAGGTCAGCATCCAAAACACTCTCAAAAGAGCTCCAGCACTAAGGCTGTGTCAGGGACTGCGCCTGATTTGTGTTCTTTCAACACATCTTTCAGGTTTGCACCCATAACACTCTCAAAAGAGCTTCAGCACTAAGGCTGTGTCAGGGACTGCGCCTGATTTGTGATCTTTCAGGTTTGCACCCATAACACTCTCAAAAGAGCTCCAGCACTAAGGCTGTGTCAGGGACTGCGCCTGATTTGTAATCTTTCAGGTTTGCACCCATAACACTCTCAAAAGAGCTCCAGCACTAAGGCTGTGTCAGGGACTGCGCCTGATTTGTGTTCTTTCAACACATCTTTCAGGTTTGCACCCATAACACTCTCAAAAGAGCTCCAGCACTAAGGCTGTGTCAGGGACTGCACCTGATTTGTGTTCTTTCAGGTCAGCATCCAAAACACTCTCAAAAGAGCTCCAGCACTAAGGCTGTGTCAGGGACTGCGCCTGATTTGTGATCTTTCAGGTTTGCACCCATAACACTCTCAAAAGAGCTCCAGCACTAAGGCTGTGTCAGGGACTGCGCCTGATTTGTGTTCTTTCAACACATCTTTCAGGTTTGCACCCATAACACTCTCAAAAGAGCTCTAGCACTAAGGCTGTGTCAGGGACTGCACCTGATTTGTGTTCTTTCAGGTCAGCATCCAAAACACTCTCATAAGAGCTCCAGCACTAAGGCTGTGTCAGGGACTGCGCCTGATTTGTGTTCTTTCAACACATCTTTCAGGTTTGCACCCATAACACTCTCAAAAGAGCTCCAGCACTAAGGCTGTGTCAGGGACTGCGCCTGATTTGTGATCTTTCAGGTTTGCACCCATAACACTCTCAAAAGAGCTCCAGCACTAAGGCTGTGTCAGGGACTGCGCCTGATTTGTGTTCTTTCAACACATCTTTCAGGTTTGCACCCATAACACTCTCAAAAGAGCTCCAGCACTAAGGCTGTGTCAGGGACTGCGCCTGATTTGTGATCTTTCAGGTTTGCACCCATAACACTCTCAAAAGAGCTCCAGCACTAAGGCTGTGTCAGGGACTGCGCCTGATTTGTGTTCTTTCAACACATCTTCCAGGTTTGCACCCATAACACTCTCAAAAGAGCTCCAGCACTAAGGCTGTGTCAGGGACTGCACCTGATTTGTGTTCTTTCAGGTCAGCATCCAAAACACTCTCAAAAGAGCTCCAGCACTAAGGCTGTGTCAGGGACTGCGCCTGATTTGTGATCTTTCAGGTTTGCACCCATAACACTCTCAAAAGAGCTCCAGCACTAAGGCTGTGTCAGGGACTGCGCCTGATTTGTGTTCTTTCAACACATCTTTCAGGTTTGCACCCATAACACTCTCAAAAGAGCTCCAGCACTAAGGCTGTGTCAGGGACTGCACCTGATTTGTGTTCTTTCAGGTCAGCATCCAAAACACTCTCAAAAGAGCTCCAGCACTAAGGCTGTGTCAGGGACTGCGCCTGATTTGTGTTCTTTCAACACATCTTTCAGGTTTGCACCCATAACACTCTCAAAAGAGCTCCAGCACTAAGGCTGTGTCAGGGACTGCGCCTGATTTGTGTTCTTTCAAGTTTGCACCCATAACACTCTCAAAAGAGCTCCAGCACTAAGGCTGTGTCAGGGACTGCGCCTGATTTGTAATCTTTCAGGTTTGCACCCATAACACTCTCAAAAGAGCTCCAGCACTAAGGCTGTGTCAGGGACTGCGCCTGATTTGTGTTCTTTCAACACATCTTTCAGGTTTGCACCCATAACACTCTCAAAAGAGCTCCAGCACTAAGGCTGTGTCAGGGACTGCACCTGATTTGTGTTCTTTCAGGTCAGCATCCAAAACACTCTCAAAAGAGCTCCAGCACTAAGGCTGTGTCAGGGACTGCGCCTGATTTGTGATCTTTCAGGTTTGCACCCATAACACTCTCAAAAGAGCTCCAGCACTAAGGCTGTGTCAGGGACTGCGCCTGATTTGTGTTCTTTCAACACATCTTTCAGGTTTGCACCCATAACACTCTCAAAAGAGCTCCAGCACTAAGGCTGTGTCAGGGACTGCACCTGATTTGTGTTCTTTCAGGTCAGCATCCAAAACACTCTCATAAGAGCTCCAGCACTAAGGCTGTGTCAGGGACTGCGCCTGATTTGTGTTCTTTCAACACATCTTTCAGGTTTGCACCCATAACACTCTCAAAAGAGCTCCAGCACTAAGGCTGTGTCAGGGACTGCGCCTGATTTGTGATCTTTCAGGTTTGCACCCATAACACTCTCAAAAGAGCTCCAGCACTAAGGCTGTGTCAGGGACTGCGCCTGATTTGTGTTCTTTCAACACATCTTTCAGGTTTGCACCCATAACACTCTCAAAAGAGCTCCAGCACTAAGGCTGTGTCAGGGACTGCGCCTGATTTGTGATCTTTCAGGTTTGCACCCATAACACTCTCAAAAGAGCTCCAGCACTAAGGCTGTGTCAGGGACTGCGCCTGATTTGTGTTCTTTCAACACATCTTTCAGGTTTGCACCCATAACACTCTCAAAAGAGCTCCAGCACTAAGGCTGTGTCAGGGACTGCGCCTGATTTGTGATCTTTCAGGTTTGCACCCATAACACTCTCAAAAGAGCTCCAGCACTAAGGCTGTGTCAGGGACTGCGCCTGATTTGTGTTCTTTCAACACATCTTTCAGGTTTGCACCCATAACACTCTCAAAAGAGCTCCAGCACTAAGGCTGTGTCAGGGACTGCGCCAGATTTGTGTTCTTTCATGTCAGCATCCATAACACTCTTAAAAGAGCTCCAGCACTAAGGCTGTGTCAGGGACTGCGCCTGATTTGTGTTCTTTCAACACATCTTTCAGGTTTGCACCCATAACACTCTCAAAAGAGCTCCAGCACTAAGGCTGTGTCAGGCGCCTGATTTGTGATCTTTCAGGTTTGCACCCATAACACTCTCAAAAGAGCTCCAGCACTAAGGCTGTGTCAGGGACTGCGCCTGATTTGTGTTCTTTCAACACATCTTTCAGGTTTGCACCCATAACACTCTCAAAAGAGCTCCAGCACTAAGGCTGTGTCAGGGACTGCGCCTGATTTGTGATCTTTCAGGTTTGCACCCATAACACTCTCAAAAGAGCTCCAGCACTAAGGCTGTGTCAGGGACTGCGCCTGATTTGTGTTCTTTCAACACATCTTTCAGGTTTGCACCCATAACACTCTCAAAAGAGCTCCAGCACTAAGGCTGTGTCAGGGACTGCGCCTGATTTGTGATCTTTCAGGTTTGCACCCATAACACTCTCAAAAGAGCTCCAGCACTAAGGCTGTGTCAGGGACTGCACCTGATTTGTGTTCTTTCAGGTCAGCATCCATAACACTCTCAAAAGAGCTCCAGCACTGAGGCTGTGTCAGGGACTGCGCCTGATTTGTGATCTTTCAGGTTTGCACCCATAACACTCTCAAAAGAGCTCCAGCACTAAGGCTGTGTCAGGGACTGCGCCTGATTTGTGTTCTTTCAACACATCTTTCAGGTTTGCACCCATAACACTCTCAAAAGAGCTCCAGCACTAAGGCTGTGTCAGGGACTGCGCCTGATTTGTGATCTTTCAGGTTTGCACCCATAACACTCTCAAAAGAGCTCCAGCACTAAGGCTGTGTCAGGGACTGCGCCTGATTTGTGTTCTTTCAACACATCTTTCAGGTTTGCACCCATAACACTCTCAAAAGAGCTCCAGCACTAAGGCTGTGTCAGGGACTGCGCCTGATTTGTGATCTTTCAGGTTTGCACCCATAACACTCTCAAAAGAGCTCCAGCACTAAGGCTGTGTCAGGGACTGCACCTGATTTGTGTTCTTTCAGGTCAGCATCCATAACACTCTCAAAAGAGCTCCAGCACTGAGGCTGTGTCAGGGACTGCGCCTGATTTGTGTTCTTTCAGGTTTGCACCCATAACATTCTCAAAAGAGCTCCAGCACTAAGGCTGTGTCAGGGACTGCGCCTGATTTGTGATCTTTCAGGTTTGCACCCATAACACTCTCAAAAGAGCTCCAGCACTAAGGCTGTGTCAGGGACTGCGCCTGATTTGTGTTCTTTCAACACATCTTTCAGGTTTGCACCCATAACACTCTCAAAAGAGCTCCAGCACTAAGGCTGTGTCAGGGACTGCGCCTGATTTGTGATCTTTCAGGTTTGCACCCATAACACTCTCAAAAGAGCTCCAGCACTAAGGCTGTGTCAGGGACTGCGCCTGATTTGTGTTCTTTCAACACATCTTTCAGGTTTGCACCCATAACACTCTCAAAAGAGCTCCAGCACTAAGGCTGTGTCAGGGACTGCGCCAGATTTGTGTTCTTTCAGGTCAGCATCCATAACACTCTTAAAAGAGCTCCAGCACTAAGGCTGTGTCAGGGACTGCGCCTGATTTGTGTTCTTTCAACACATCTTTCAGGTTTGCACCCATAACACTCTCAAAAGAGCTCCAGCACTAAGGCTGTGTCAGGCGCCTGATTTGTGATCTTTCAGGTTTGCACCCATAACACTCTCAAAAGAGCTCCAGCACTAAGGCTGTGTCAGGGACTGCGCCTGATTTGTGTTCTTTCAACACATCTTTCAGGTTTGCACCCATAACACTCTCAAAAGAGCTCCAGCACTAAGGCTGTGTCAGGGACTGTGCCTGATTTGTGATCTTTCAGGTTTGCACCCATAACACTCTCAAAAGAGCTCCAGCACTAAGGCTGTGTCAGGGACTGCGCCTGATTTGTGTTCTTTCAACACATCTTTCAGGTTTGCACCCATAACACTCTCAAAAGAGCTCCAGCACTAAGGCTGTGTCAGGCGCCTGATTTGTGATCTTTCAGGTTTGCACCCATAACACTCTCAAAAGAGCTCCAGCACTAAGGCTGTGTCAGGGACTGCGCCTGATTTGTGTTCTTTCAGGTTTGCACCCATAACACTCTCAAAAGAGCTCCAGCACTAAGGCTGTGTCAGGGAATGCGCCTGATTTGTGTTCTTTCAGGTTTGCACCCATAACACTCTCAAAAGAGCTCCAGCACTAAGGCTGTGTCAGGGACTGCGCCTGATTTGTGTTCTTTCAACACATCTTTCAGGTTTGCACCCATAACACTCTCAAAAGAGCTCCAGCACTAAGGCTGTGTCAGGGACTGCGCCTGATTTGTGATCTTTCAGGTTTGCACCCATAACACTCTCAAAAGAGCTCCAGCACTAAGGCTGTGTCAGGGACTGCGCCTGATTTGTGTTCTTTCAACACATCTTTCAGGTTTGCACCCATAACACTCTCAAAAGAGCTCCAGCACTAAGGCTGTGTCAGGGACTGCGCCTGATTTGTGATCTTTCAGGTTTGCACCCATAACACTCTCAAAAGAGCTCCAGCACTAAGGCTGTGTCAGGGACTGCGCCTGATTTGTGTTCTTTCAGGTTTGCACCCATAACACTCTCAAAAGAGCTCCAGCACTAAGGCTGTGTCAGGGACTGCGCCTGATTTGTGATCTTTCAGGTTTGCACCCATAACACTCTCAAAAGAGCTCCAGCACTAAGGCTGTGTCAGGGACTGCGCCTGATTTGTGTTCTTTCAGGTTTGCACCCATAACACTCTCAAAAGAGCTCCAGCACTAAGGCTGTGTCAGGGACTGCACCTGATTTGTATTCTTTCAGGTCAGCATCCAAAACACTCTTAAAAGAGCTCCAGCACTAAGGCTGTGTCAGGGACTGCGCCTGATTTGTGTTCTTTCAGGTTTGCACCCATAACACTCTCAAAAGAGTTCCAGCACTAAGGCTGTGTCAGGGACTGCGCCTGATTTGTGTTCTTTCAACACATCTTTCAGGTTTGCACCCATAACACTCTCAAAAGAGCTCCAGCACTAAGGCTGTGTCAGGGACTGCACCTGATTTGTGTTCTTTCAGGTCAGCATCCAAAACACTCTTAAAAGAGCTCCAGCACTAAGGCTGTGTCAGGGACTGCGCCTGATTTGTGTTCTTTCAACACATCTTACAGGTTTGCACCCATAACACTCTCAAAAGAGCTCCAGCACTAAGGCTGTGTCAGGGACTGCGCCTGATTTGTGTTCTTTCAACACATCTTTCAGGTTTGCACCCATAACACTCTCAAAAGAGCTCCAGCACTAAGGCTGTGTCAGGGACTGCGCCTGTTTTGTGTTCTTTCAACACATCTTTCAGGTTTGCACCCATAACACTCTCAAAAGAGCTCCAGCACTAAGGCTGTGTCAGGGACTGCACCTGATTTGTGTTCTTTCAGGTCAGCATCCATAACACTCTCAAAAGAGCTCCAGCACTAAGGCTGACGGGACTGCGCCTGATTTATGTTATTTCAACATATCTTTCAGGCCAGAACCCGTAACATACTCTCAAAAGAGCTCCAGCACTAAGGCTGACGGGGCTTCGCCTGATTTATGTTATTTCAACATATCTTTCAGGTAGGCACCCGTAACACACTCTCAAAAGAGCTCCAGCACTAAGGCTGACGGGGCTTCGCCTGATTTATGTTATTTCAACATATCTTTCAGGTAGGCACCCGTAACACACTCTAAAAAGAGCTCCAGCACTAAGGCTGACCGGACTGCGCCTGATTTATGTTATTTCAGGTTTGCACCCATAACACTCTCAAAAGAGCTCCAGCACTAAGGCTGTGTCAGGGACTGCACCTGATTTGTGTTCTTTCAGGTCAGCATCCAAAACACTCTTAAAAGAGCTCCAGCACTAAGGCTGTGTCAGGGACTAAGCCTGATTTGTGTTCTTTCAGGTTTGCACCCATAACACTCTCAAAAGAGCTCCAGCGCTAAGGCTGTGTCAGGGACTGCGCCTGATTTGTGTTCTTTCAACACATCTTTCAGGTTTGCACCCATAACACTCTCAAAAGAGCTCCAGCACTAAGGCTGTGTCAGGGACAGCACCTGATTTGTGTTCTTTCAACACATCTTTCAGGTTTGCACCCATAACACTCAAAAGAGCTCCAGCACTAAGGCTGACGGGGCTTCGCCTGCTTTATGTTATTTCAACATATCTTTCAGGTAGGCACCCGTAACACACTCTCAAAAGAGCTCCAGCACTAAGGCTGACGGGGCTTCCCCTGATTTATTTTTTTTTAACATATCTTTCAGGTAGGCACCCGTAACACACTCTCAAAAGAGCTCCAGCACTAAGGCTGACGGGGCTTCCCCTGATTTATGTTATTTTAACATATCTTTCAGGTAGGCACCCGTAACACACTCTCAAAAGAGCTCCAGCACTAAGGCTGACGGGGCTTCCCCTGATTTATGTTATTTCAACATATCTTTCAGGTAGGCACCCGTAATACACTCTCAAAAGAGCTCCAGCACTAAGGCTGACGGGACTGCGCCTGATTTATGTTATTTCAACATATCTTTCAGGCCAGAACCCGTAACATACTCTCAAAAGAGCTCCAGCACTAAGGCTGACGGGGCTTCGCCTGATTTATGTTATTTCAACATATCTTTCAGGTAGGCACCCGTAACACACTCTCAAAAGAGCTCCAGCACTAAGGCTGACGGGGCTTCGCCTGATTTATGTTATTTCAACATATCTTTCAGGTAGGCACCCGTAACACACTCTAAAAAGAGCTCCAGCACTAAGGCTGACCGGACTGCGCCTGATTTATGTTATTTCAGGTTTGCACCCATAACACTCTCAAAAGAGCTCCAGCACTAAGGCTGTGTCAGGGACTGCACCTGATTTGTGTTCTTTCAGGTCAGCATCCAAAACACTCTTAAAAGAGCTCCAGCACTAAGGCTGTGTCAGGGACTGCGCCTGATTTGTGTTCTTTCAGGTTTGCACCCATAACACTCTCAAAAGAGCTCCAGCACTAAGGCTGTGTCAGGGACTGCGCCTGATTTGTGTTCTTTCAACACATCTTTCAGGTTTGCACCCATAACACTCTCAAAAGAGCTCCAGCACTAAGGCTGTGTCAGGGACTGCACCTGATTTGTGTTCTTTCAACACATCTTTCAGGTTTGCACCCATAACACTCAAAAGAGCTCCAGCACTAAGGCTGACGGGGCTTCGCCTGCTTTATGTTATTTCAACATATCTTTCAGGTAGGCACCCGTAACACACTCTCAAAAGAGCTCCAGCACTAAGGCTGACGGGGCTTCCCCTGATTTATGTTATTTTAACATATCTTTCAGGTAGGCACCCGTAACACACTCTCAAAAGAGCTCCAGCACTAAGGCTGACGGGGCTTCCCCTGATTTATGTTATTTTAACATATCTTTCAGGTAGGCACCCGTAACACACTCTCAAAAGAGCTCCAGCACTAAGGCTGACGGGGCTTCCCCTGATTTATGTTATTTTAACATATCTTTCAGGTAGGCACCCGTAACACACTCTCAAAAGAGCTCCAGCACTAAGGCTGACGGGGCTTCGCCAGATTTATGTTATTTCAACATATCTTTCAGGTAGGCACCCGTAACACACTCTCAAAAGAGCTCCAGCACTAAGGCTGACGGGGCTTCCCCTGATTTATGTTATTTTAACATATCTTTCAGGTAGGCACCCGTAACACACTCTCAAAAGAGCTCCAGCACTAAGGCTGACGGGGCTTCCCCTGATTTATGTTATTTTAACATATCTTTCAGGTAGGCACCCGTAACACACTCTCAAAAGAGCTCCAGCAGTAAGGCTGACGGGGCTTCGCCTGATTTATGTTATTTCAACATATCTTTCAGGTAGGCACCCGTAACACACTCTCAAAAGAGCTACAGCACTAAGGCTGACGGGGCTTCGCCTGATTTATGTTATTTCAACATATCTTTCAGGTAAGCACCCGTAACACACTCTGAAAAGAGCTCCAGCACTAAGGCTGATGGGGCTTCGCCTGATTTATGTTATTTCAACATATCTTTTAGGTAGGCACCCATAACACACTCTCAAAAGAGCTCCAGCACTAAGGCTGACGGGGCTTCCCCTGATTTATGTTATTTTAACATATCTTTCAGGTAGGCACCCGTAACACACTCTCAAAAGAGCTCCAGCACTAAGGCTGACGGGGCTTCCCCTGATTTATGTTATTTTAACATATCTTTCAGGTAGGCACCCGTAACACACTCTTAAAAGAGCTCCAGCACTAAGGCTGACGGGGCTTCCCCTGATTTATGTTATTTTAACATATCTTTCAGGTAGGCACCCGTAACACACTCTCAAAAGAGCTCCAGCAATAAGGCTGACGGGGCTTCGCCTGATTTATGTTATTTCAACATATCTTTCAGGTAGGCACCCGTAACACACTCTCAAAAGAGCTACAGCACTAAGGCTGACGGGGCTTCGCCTGATTTATGTTATTTCAACATATCTTTCAGGTAAGCACCCGTAACACACTCTGAAAAGAGCTCCAGCACTAAGGCTGATGGGGCTTCGCCTGATTTATGTTATTTCAACATATCTTTCAGGAAGGCACCCATAACCCACTCTCAAAAGAGCTCCAGCACTAAGGCTGACGGGGCTTCGCCTGATTAATGTTATTTCAACATATCTTGAAATAACATAAATCAGCTCAAAAGAGCTCCAGCACTAAGGCTGTGTCAGGGACTGCGCCTGATTTGTGTTCTTTCAGATTTGCACCCATAACACTCTCAAAAGAGCTCCAGCACTAAGGCTGTGTCAGGACCTGCGCGTGATTTGTGTTCTTTCAACAAATCTTTCAGGTTTGCACCCATAACATTCTCAAAAGAGCTCCAGCACTAAGGCTGTGTCAGGGACTGCGCCTGATTTGTGTTCTTTCAGGTCAGCATCCATAACACTCTTAAAAGAGCTCCAGCACTAAGGCTATGTCAGGGACTGCACCTGATTTGTGATCTTTCAACACATCTTTCAGGTTTGCACCCATAACACTCTCAAAAGAGCTCCAGCACTAAGGCTGTGTCAGGGACTGCGCCTGATTTGTGTTCTTTCAACACATCTTTCAGGTTTGCACCCATAGCACTCTCAAAAGAGCTCCAGCACTAAGGCTGTGTCAGGGACTGCGCCTGATTTGTGTTCTTTCAGGTTTGCACCCATAACACTCTCAAAAGTGCTCCAGCACTAAGGCTGTGTCAGGGACTGCGCCTGATTTGTGTTCTTTCAGGTTTGCACCCATAACACTCTCAAAAGAGCTCCAGCACTAAGGCTGTGTCAGGGACTGCGCCAGATTTGTGTTCTTTCAGGTTAGCATCCATAACACTCTTAAAAGAGCTCCAGCACTAAGGCTGTGTCAGGGACTGCGCCTGATTTGTGTTCTTTCAACACATCTTTCAGGTTTGCACCCATAACACTCTCAAAAGAGCTCCAGCACTAAGGCTGTGTCAGGGATTGCGCCTGATTTCTGTTCTTTCAGGTTTGCACCCATAACACTCTCAAAAGAGCTCCAGCACTAAGGCTGTGTCAGGGACTGCACCTGATTTGTGTTCTTTCAGGTCAGCATCCATAACACTCTCAAAAGAGCTCCAGCACTAAGGCTGTGTCAGGACCTGCGCGTGATTTGTGTTCTTTCAACAAATCTTTCAGGTTTGCACCCATAACATTCTCAAAAGAGCTCCAGCACTAAGGCTGTGTCAGGGACTGCGCCTGATTTGTGTTCTTTCAGGTCAGCATCCATAACACTCTTAAAAGAGCTCCAGCACTAAGGCTATGTCAGGGACTGCACCTGATTTGTGATCTTTCAACACATCTTTCAGGTTTGCACCCATAACACTCTCAAAAGAGCTCCAGCACTAAGGCTGTGTCAGGGACTGCGCCTGATTTGTGTTCTTTCAACACATCTTTCAGGTTTGCACCCATAACACTCTCAAAAGAGCTCCAGCACTAAGGCTGTGTCAGGGACTGCACCTGATATGTGTTCTTTCAGGTCAGCATCCAAAACACTCTCAAAAGAGCTCCAGCACTAAGGCTGTGTCAGGACCTGCGCGTGATTTGTGTTCTTTCAACACATCTTTCAGGTTTGCACCCATAACACTCTCAAAAGAGCTCCAGCACTAAGGCTGTGTCAGGGACTGCACCTGATATGTGTTCTTTCAGGTCAGCATCCAAAACACTCTCAAAAGAGCTCCAGCACTAAGGCTGTGTCAGGACCTGCGCGTGATTTGTGTTCTTTCAACAAATCTTTCAGGTTTGCACCCATAACATTCTCAAAAGAGCTCCAGCACTAAGGCTGTGTCAGGGACTGCGCCTGATTTGTGTTCTTTCAGGTCAGCATCCATAACACTCTTAAAAGAGCTCCAGCACTAAGGCTATGTCAGGGACTGCACCTGATTTGTGATCTTTCAACACATCTTTCAGGTTTGCACCCATAACACTCTCAAAAGAGCTCCAGCACTAAGGCTGTGTCAGGGACTGCGCCTGATTTGTGTTCTTTCAACACATCTTTCAGGTTTGCACCCATAGCACTCTCAAAAGAGCTCCAGCACTAAGGCTGTGTCAGGGACTGCGCCTGATTTGTGTTCTTTCAGGTTTGCACCCATAACACTCTCAAAAGTGCTCCAGCACTAAGGCTGTGTCAGGGACTGCGCCTGATTTGTGTTCTTTCAGGTTTGCACCCATAACACTCTCAAAAGAGCTCCAGCACTAAGGCTGTGTCAGGGACTGCGCCAGATTTGTGTTCTTTCAGGTTAGCATCCATAACACTCTCAAAAGAGCTCCAGCACTAAGGCTGTGTCAGGGATTGCGCCTGATTTCTGTTCTTTCAGGTTTGCACCCATAACACTCTCAAAAGAGCTCCAGCACTAAGGCTGTGTCAGGGACTGCACCTGATTTGTGTTCTTTCAGGTCAGCATCCATAACACTCTCAAAAGAGCTCCAGCACTAAGGCTGTGTCAGGGACTGCACCTGATTTGTGATCTTTCAACACATCTTTCAGGTTTGCACCCATAACACTCTCAAAAGAGCTCCAGCACTAAGGCTGTGTCAGGGACTGCGCCTGATTTGTGTTCTTTCAACACATCTTTCAGGTTTGCACCCATAACACTCTCAAAAGAGCTCCAGCACTAAGGCTGTGTCAGGGATTGCGCCTGATTTCTATTCTTTCAGGTTTGCACCCATAACACTCTCAAAAGAGCTCCAGCACTAAGGCTGTGTCAGGGACTGCACCTGATTTGTGTTCTTTCAGGTCAGCATCCATAACACTCTCAAAAGAGCTCCAGCACTAAGGCTGTGTCAGGGACTGCGCCTGATTTGTGTTCTTTCAACACATCTTTCAGGTTTGCACCCATAACACTCTCAAAAGAGCTCCAGCACTAAGGCTGTGTCAGGGACTGCACCTGATATGTGTTCTTTCAGGTCAGCATCCATAACACTCTCAAAAGAGCTCCAGCACTAAGGCTGTGTCAGGGACTGCGCCTGATTTGTGTTCTTTCAACACATCTTTCAGGTTTGCACCCATAACACTCTCAAAAGAGCTCCAGCACTAAGGCTGAGTCAGGGACTGCGCCTGATTTGTGTTCTTTCAACACATCTTTCAGGTTTGCACCCATAACACTCTCAAAAGAGCTCCAGCACTAAGGCTGTGTCAGGGACTGCGCCTGATTTGTGTTCTTTCAGGTTTGCACCCATAACACTCTCAAAAGAGCTCCAGCACTAAGGCTGTGTCAGGGACTGCGCCTGATTTGTGTTCTTTCAGGTTTGCACCCATAAGACTCTCAAAAGAGCTCCAGCACTAAGGCTGTAACAGGGACTGCGCCTGATTTGTGTTCTTTCAACACATCTTTCAGGTCAGCATCCAAAACACTCTTAAAAGAGCTCCAGCACTAAGGCTGTGGTCAGGGACTGCGCCTGATTTGTGTTCTTTCAGGTTTGCACCCATAACACTCTCAAAAGAGCTCCAGCACTAAGGCTGTGTCAGGGACTGCGCCTGATTTGTGTTCTTTCAACACATCTTTCAGGTTTGCACCCATAACACTCTCAAAAGAGCTCCAGCACTAAGGCTGTGTCAGGGATTGCGCCTGATTTCTGTTCTTTCAGGTTTGCACCCATAACACTCTCAAAAGAGCTCCAGCACTAAGGCTGTGTCAGGGACTGCACCTGATTTGTGTTCTTTCAGGTCAGCATCCATAACACTCTCAAAAGAGCTCCAGCACTAAGGCTGTGTCAGGGACTGCGCCTGATTTGTGTTCTTTCAACACATCTTTCAGGTTTGCACCCATAACACTCTCAAAAGAGCTCCAGCACTAAGGCTGTGTCAGGGACTGCACCTGATATGTGTTCTTTCAGGTCAGCATCCAAAACACTCTCAAAAGAGCTCCAGCACTAAGGCTGTGTCAGGACCTGCGCGTGATTTGTGTTCTTTCAACAAATCTTTCAGGTTTGCACCCATAACATTCTCAAAAGAGCTCCAGCACTAAGGCTGTGTCAGGGACTGCGCCTGATTTGTGTTCTTTCAGGTCAGCATCCATAACACTCTTAAAAGAGCTCCAGCACTAAGGCTATGTCAGGGACTGCACCTGATTTGTGATCTTTCAACACATCTTTCAGGTTTGCACCCATAACACTCTCAAAAGAGCTCCAGCACTAAGGCTGTGTCAGGGACTGCGCCTGATTTGTGTTCTTTCAACACATCTTTCAGGTTTGCACCCATAGCACTCTCAAAAGAGCTCCAGCACTAAGGCTGTGTCAGGGACTGCGCCTGATTTGTGTTCTTTCAGGTTTGCACCCATAACACTCTCAAAAGTGCTCCAGCACTAAGGCTGTGTCAGGGACTGCGCCTGATTTGTGTTCTTTCAGGTTTGCACCCATAACACTCTCAAAAGAGCTCCAGCACTAAGGCTGTGTCAGGGACTGCGCCAGATTTGTGTTCTTTCAGGTTAGCATCCATAACACTCTCAAAAGAGCTCCAGCACTAAGGCTGTGTCAGGGATTGCGCCTGATTTCTGTTCTTTCAGGTTTGCACCCATAACACTCTCAAAAGAGCTCCAGCACTAAGGCTGTGTCAGGGACTGCACCTGATTTGTGTTCTTTCAGGTCAGCATCCATAACACTCTCAAAAGAGCTCCAGCACTAAGGCTGTGTCAGGGACTGCACCTGATTTGTGATCTTTCAACACATCTTTCAGGTTTGCACCCATAACACTCTCAAAAGAGCTCCAGCACTAAGGCTGTGTCAGGGACTGCGCCTGATTTGTGTTCTTTCAACACATCTTTCAGGTTTGCACCCATAACACTCTCAAAAGAGCTCCAGCACTAAGGCTGTGTCAGGGATTGCGCCTGATTTCTATTCTTTCAGGTTTGCACCCATAACACTCTCAAAAGAGCTCCAGCACTAAGGCTGTGTCAGGGACTGCACCTGATTTGTGTTCTTTCAGGTCAGCATCCATAACACTCTCAAAAGAGCTCCAGCACTAAGGCTGTGTCAGGGACTGCGCCTGATTTGTGTTCTTTCAACACATCTTTCAGGTTTGCACCCATAACACTCTCAAAAGAGCTCCAGCACTAAGGCTGTGTCAGGGACTGCACCTGATATGTGTTCTTTCAGGTCAGCATCCATAACACTCTCAAAAGAGCTCCAGCACTAAGGCTGTGTCAGGGACTGCGCCTGATTTGTGTTCTTTCAACACATCTTTCAGGTTTGCACCCATAACACTCTCAAAAGAGCTCCAGCACTAAGGCTGAGTCAGGGACTGCGCCTGATTTGTGTTCTTTCAACACATCTTTCAGGTTTGCACCCATAACACTCTCAAAAGAGCTCCAGCACTAAGGCTGTGTCTGGGACTGCGCCTGATTTGTGTTCTTTCAGGTTTGCACCCATAACACTCTCAAAAGAGCTCCAGCACTAAGGCTGTGTCAGGGACTGCGCCTGATTTGTGTTCTTTCAGGTTTGCACCCATAAGACTCTCAAAAGAGCTCCAGCACTAAGGCTGTGTCAGGGACTGCGCCTGATTTGTGTTCTTTCAACACATCTTTCAGGTCAGCATCCAAAACACTCTTAAAAGAGCTCCAGCACTAAGGCTGTGGTCAGGGACTGCGCCTGATTTGTGTTCTTTCAGGTTTGCACCCATAACACTCTCAAAAGAGCTCCAGCACTAAGGCTGTGTCAGGGACTGCGCCTGATTTGTGATCTTTCAGGTTTGCACCCATAACACTCTCAAAAGAGCTCCAGCACTAAGGCTGTGTCAGGGACTGCGCCTGATTTGTGATCTTTCAGGTTTGCACCCATAACACTCTCAAAAGAGCTCCAGCACTAAGGCTGTGTCAGGGACTGCGCCTGATTTGTGTTCTTTCAACACATCTTTCAGGTTTGCACCCATAACACTCTCAAAAGAGCTCCAGCACTAAGGCTGTGTCAGGGACTGCACCTGATTTGTGTTCTTTCAGGTCAGCATCCATAACACTCTCAAAAGAGCTCCAGCACTAAGGCTGTGTCAGCGACTGCGCCTGATTTGTGTTCTTTCAACACATCTTTCAGGTTTGCACCCATAACACTCTCAAAAGAGCTCCAGCACGAAGGCTGTGTCAGGGACTGCGCCTGATTTGTGTTCTTTCAGGTTTACACCCATAAGACTCTCAAAAGAGCTCCAGCACTAAGGCTGTGTCAGGGACTGCGCCTGATTTGTGTTCTTTCAGGTTTGCACCCATAACACTCTCAAAAGAGCTCCAGCACTAAGGCTGTGTCAGGGACTGCGCCTGATTTGTGATCTTTCAGGTTTGCACCCATAACACTCTCAAAAGAGCTCCAGCACTAAGGCTGTGTCAGGGACTGCGCCTGATTTGTGTTCTTTCAGGTTTGCACCCATAACACTCTCAAAAGAGCTCCAGCACTAAGGCTGTGTCAGGGACTGCGCCTGATTTGTGTTCTTTCAACACATCTTTCAGGTCAGCATCCAAAACACTCTTAAAAGAGCTCCAGCACTAAGGCTGTGGTCAGGGACTGCGCCTGATTTGTGTTCTTTCAGGTTTGCACCCATAACACTCTCAAAAGAGCTCCAGCACTAAGGCTGTGTCAGGGACTGCGCCTGATTTGTGTTCTTTCAGGTTTGCACCCATAACACTCTCAAAAGAGCTCCAGCACTAAGGCTGTGTCAGGGACTGCGCCTGATTTGTGATCTTTCAGGTTTGCACCCATAACACTCTCAAAAGAGCTCCAGCACTAAGGCTGTGTCAGGGACTGCGCCTGATTTGTGTTCTTTCAACACATCTTTCAGGTTTGCACCCATAACACTCTCAAAAGAGCTCCAGCACTAAGGCTGTGTCAGGGACTGCACCTGATTTGTGTTCTTTCAGGTCAGCATCCATAACACTCTCAAAAGAGCTCCAGCACTAAGGCTGTGTCAGGGACTGCGCCTGATTTGTGTTCTTTCAACACATCTTTCAGGTTTGCACCCATAACACTCTCAAAAGAGCTCCAGCACTAAGGCTGTGTCAGGGACTGCGCCTGATTTGTGTTCTTTCAACACATCTTTCAGGTTTGCACCCATAACACTCTCAAAAGAGCTCCAGCACTAAGGCTGTGTCAGGGACTGCGCCTGATTTGTGTTCTATCAACACATCTTTCAGGTTTGCACCCATAACACTCTCAAAAGAGCTCCAGCACTAAGGCTGTGTCAGGGACTGCGCCAGATTTGTGTTCTTTCAGGTCAGCATCCATATCACTCTTAAAAGAGCTCCAGCACTAAGGCTGTGTCAGGGACTGCGCCTGATTTATGTTCTTTCAACACATCTTTCAGGTTTGCACCCATAACACTCTCAAAAGAGCTCCAGCACTAAGGCTGTGTCAGGACCTGCGCCTGATTTGTGTTCTTTCAACACATCTTTCAGGTTTGCACCCATAACACTCTCAAAAGAGCTCCAGCACTAAGGCTGTGTCAGGGACTGCGCCTGATTTGTGTTCTATCAACACATCTTTCAGGTTTGCACCCATAACACTCTCAAAAGAGCTCCAGCACTAAGGCTGTGTCAGGGACTGCGCCAGATTTGTGTTCTTTCAGGTCAGCATCCATAACACTCTTAAAAGAGCTCCAGCACTAAGGCTGTGTCAGGGACTGCGCCTGATTTGTGTTCTTTCAACACATCTTTCAGGTTTGCACCCATAACACTCTCAAAAGAGCTCCAGCACTAAGGCTGTGTCAGGGACTGCGCCTGATTTGTGTTCTTTCAACACATCTTTCAGGTTTGCACCCATAACACTCTCAAAAGAGCTCCAGCACTAAGGCTGTGTCAGGGACTGCGCCTGATTTGTGTTCTTTCAGGTTTGCACCCATAACACTCTCAAAAGAGCTCCAGCACTAAGGCTGTGTCAGGGACTGCGCCAGATTTGTGTTCTTTCAGGTCAGCATCCATAACACTCTTAAAAGAGCTCCAGCACTAAGGCTGTGTCAGGGACTGCGCCTGATTTGTGTTCTTTCAACACATCTTTCAGGTTTGCACCCATAACACTCTCAAAAGAGCTCCAGCACTAAGGCTGTGTCAGGGACTGCGCCTGATTTGTGTTCTTTCAACACATCTTTCAGGTTTGCACCCATAACACTCTCAAAAGAGCTCCAGCACTAAGGCTGTGTCAGGGACTGCGCCTGATTTGTGTTCTTTCAGGTTTGCACCCATAACACTCTCAAAAGAGCTCCAGCACTAAGGCTGTGTCAGGGACTGCGCCAGATTTGTGTTCTTTCAGGTCAGCATCCATAACACTCTTAAAAGAGCTCCAGCACTAAGACTGTGTCAGGGACTGCGCCTGATTTGTGTTCTTTCAACACATCTTTCAGGTTTGCACCCATAACACTCTCAAAAGAGCTCCAGCACTAAGGCTGTGTCAGGACCTGCGCCTGATTTGTGTTCTTTTAACACATCTTTCAGGTTTGCACCCATAACACTCTCAAAAGAACTCCAGCACTAAGGCTGTGTCAGGGACTGCGCCTGATTTGTGTTCTTTCAACACATCTTTCAGGTTTGCACCCATAACACTCTCTAAAGAGCTCCAGCACTAAGGCTGTGTCAGGGACTGCGCCTGATTTGTGATCTTTCAGGTTTGCACCCATAACACTCTCAAAAGAGCTCCAGCACTAAGGCTGTGTCAGGGACTGCGCCTGATTTGTGTTCTTTCAGGTTTGCACCCATAACACTCTCAAAAGAGCTCCAGCACTAAGGCTGTGTCAGGGACTGCGCCTGATTTGTGATCTTTCAGGTTTGCTCCCATAACACTCTCAAAAGAGCTCCAGCACTAAGGCTGTGTCAGGGACTGCGCCTGATTTGTGTTCTTTCAACACATCTTTCAGGTTTGCACCCATAACACTCTCAAAAGAGCTCCAGCACTAAGGCTGTGTCAGGGACTGCGCCTGATTTGTGTTCTTTCAGGTTTGCACCCATAACACTCTCAAAAGAGCTCCAGCACTAAGGCTGTGTCAGGGACTGCGCCAGATTTGTGTTCTTTCAGGTCAGCATCCATAACACTCTTAAAAGAGCTCCAGCACTAAGGCTGTGTCAGGGACTGCGCCTGATTTGTGTTCTTTCAACACATCTTTCAGGTTTGCACCCATAACACTCTCAAAAGAGCTCCAGCACTAAGGCTGTGTCAGGGACTGCGCCTGATTTGTGATCTTTCAGGTTTGCACCCATAACACTCTCAAAAGAGCTCCAGCACTAAGGCTGTGTCAGGGACTGCGCCAGATTTGTGTTCTTTCAGGTCAGCATCCATAACACTCTTAAAAGAGCTCCAGCACTAAGGCTGTGTCAGGGACTGCGCCTGATTTGTGTTCTTTCAACACATCTTTCAGGTTTGCACCCATAACACTCTCAAAAGAGCTCCAGCACTAAGGCTGTGTCAGGGACTGCGCCTGATTTGTGATCTTTCAGGTTTGCACCCATAACACTCTCAAAAGAGCTCCAGCACTAAGGCTGTGTCAGGGACTGCGCCTGATTTGTGTTCTTTCAACACATCTTTCAGGTTTGCACCCATAACACTCTCAAAAGAGCTCCAGCACTAAGGATGTGTCAGGGACTGCGCCAGATTTGTGTTCTTTCAGGTCAGCATCCATAACACTCTTAAAAGAGCTCCAGCACTAAGGCTGTGTCAGGGACTGCGCCAGATTTGTGTTCTTTCAGGTCAGCATCCATAACACTCTTAAAAGAGCTCCAGCACTAAGGCTGTGTCAGGGACTGCGCCTGATTTGTGTTCTTTCAACACATCTTTCAGGTTTGCACCCATAACACTCTCAAAAGAGCTCCAGCACTAAGGCTGTGTCAAGGACTGCGCCTGATTTGTGTTCTTTTAACACATCTTTCAGGTTTGCACCCATAACACTCTCAAAAGAGCTCTAGCACTAAGGCTGTGTCAGGGACTGCGCCAGATTTGTGTTCTTTCAGGTCAGCATCCATAACACTCTTAAAAGAGCTCCAGCACTAAGGCTGTATCAGGGACTGCGCCTGATTTGTGTTCTTTCAACACATCTTTCAGGTTTGCACCCATAACACTCTCAAAAGAGCTCCAGCACTAAGGCTGTGTCAGGGACTGCGCCTGATTTGTGTTCTTTCAACACATCTTTCAGGTTTGCACCCATAACACTCTCAAAAGAGCTCCAGCACTAAGGCTGTGTCAGGGACTGCGCCTGATTTGTGTTCTTTCAGGTTTGCACCCATAACACTCTCAAAAGAGCTCCAGCACTAAGGCTGTGTCAGTGACTGCGCCAGATTTGTGTTCTTTCAGGTCAGCATCCATAACACTCTTAAAAGAGCTCCAGCACTAAGGCTGTGTCAGGGACTGCGCCTGATTTGTGTTCTTTCAACACATCTTTCAGGTTTGCACCCATAACACTCTCAAAAGAGCTCCAGCACTAAGGCTGTGTCAGGACCTGCGCCTGATTTGTGTTCTTTTAACACATCTTTCAGGTTTGCACCCATAACACTCTCAAAAGAGCTCCAGCACTAAGGCTGTGTCAGGGACTGCGCCTGATTTGTGTTCTTTCAACACATCTTTCAGGTTTGCACCCATAACACTCTCTAAAGAGCTCCAGCACTAAGGCTGTGTCAGGGACTGCGCCTGATTTGTGTTCTATCAACACATCTTTCAGGTTTGCACCCATAACACTCTCAAAAGAGCTCCAGCACTAAGGCTGTGTCAGGACCTGCGCCTGATTTGTGTTCTTTTAACACATCTTTCAGGTTTGCACCCATAACACTCTCAAAAGAGCTCCAGCACTAAGGCTGTGTCAGGGACTGCGCCTGATTTGTGTTCTTTCAACACATCTTTCAGGTTTGCACCCATAACACTCTCTAAAGAGCTCCAGCACTAAGGCTGTGTCAGGGACTGCGCCTGATTTGTGATCTTTCAGGTTTGCACCCATAACACTCTCAAAAGAGCTCCAGCACTAAGGCTGTGTCAGGGACTGCGCCTGATTTGTGTTCTTTCAGGTTTGCACCCATAACACTCTCAAAAGAGCTCCAGCACTAAGGCTGTGTCAGGGACTGCGCCTGATTTGTGATCTTTCAGGTTTGCACCCATAACACTCTTAAAAGAGCTCCAGCACTAAGGCTGTGTCAGGGACTGCGCCTGATTTGTGTTCTTTCAACACATCTTTCAGGTTTGCACCCATAACACTCTCAAAAGAGCTCCAGCACTAAGGCTGTGTCAGGGACTGCGCCTGATTTGTGATCTTTCAGGTTTGCACCCATAACACTCTCAAAAGAGCTCCAGCACTAAGGCTGTGTCAGGGACTGCGCCTGATTTGTGTTCTTTCAACACATCTTTCAGGTTTGCACCCATAACACTCTCAAAAGAGCTCCAGCACTAAGGCTGTGTCAGGGACTGCGCCAGATTTGTGTTCTTTCAGGTCAGCATCCATAACACTCTTAAAAGAGCTCCAGCACTAAGGCTGTGTCAGGGACTGCGCCAGATTTGTGTTCTTTCAGGTCAGCATCCATAACACTCTTAAAAGAGCTCCAGCACTAAGGCTGTGTCAGGGACTGCGCCTGATTTGTGTTCTTTCAACACATCTTTCAGGTTTGCACCCATAACACTCTCAAAAGAGCTCCAGCACTAAGGCTGTGTCAGGGACTGCGCCTGATTTGTGTTCTTTCAACACATCTTTCAGGTTTGCACCCATAACACTCTCAAAAGAGCTCCAGCACTAAGGCTGTGTCAGGGACTGCGCCTGATTTGTGTTCTTTCAACACATCTTTCAGGTTTGCACCCATAACACTCTCAAAAGAGCTCCAGCACTAAGGCTGTGTCAAGGACTGCGCCTGATTTGTGTTCTTTTAACACATCTTTCAGGTTTGCACCCATAACACTCTCAAAAGAGCTCTAGCACTAAGGCTGTGTCAGGGACTGCGCCAGATTTGTGTTCTTTCAGGTCAGCATCCATAACACTCTTAAAAGAGCTCCAGCACTAAGGCTGTGTCAGGGACTGCGCCTGATTTGTGTTCTTTCAACACATCTTTCAGGTTTGCACCCATAACACTCTCAAAAGAGCTCCAGCACTAAGGCTGTGTCAGGGACTGCGCCTGATTTGTGTTCTTTCAACACATCTTTCAGGTTTGCACCCATAACACTCTCAAAAGAGCTCCAGCACTAAGGCTGTGTCAGGGACTGCGCCTGATTTGTGTTCTTTCAGGTTTGCACCCATAACACTCTCAAAAGAGCTCCAGCACTAAGGCTGTGTCAGTGACTGCGCCAGATTTGTGTTCTTTCAGGTCAGCATCCATAACACTCTTAAAAGAGCTCCAGCACTAAGGCTGTGTCAGGGACTGCGCCTGATTTGTGTTCTTTCAACACATCTTTCAGGTTTGCACCCATAACACTCTCAAAAGAGCTCCAGCACTAAGGCTGTGTCAGGACCTGCGCCTGATTTGTGTTCTTTTAACACATCTTTCAGGTTTGCACCCATAACACTCTCAAAAGAGCTCCAGCACTAAGGCTGTGTCAGGGACTGCGCCTGATTTGTGTTCTTTCAACACATCTTTCAGGTTTGCACCCATAACACTCTCTAAAGAGCTCCAGCACTAAGGCTGTGTCAGGGACTGCGCCTGATTTGTGTTCTATCAACACATCTTTCAGGTTTGCACCCATAACACTCTCAAAAGAGCTCCAGCACTAAGGCTGTGTCAGGGACTGCGCCTGATTTGTGTTCTTTCAGGTTTGCACCCATAACACTCTCAAAAGAGCTCCAGCACTAAGGCTGTGTCAGGGACTGCGCCTGATTTGTGATCTTTCAGGTTTGCACCCATAACACTCTCAAAAGAGCTCCAGCACTAAGGCTGTGTCAGGGACTGCGCCTGATTTGTGTTCTTTCAACACATCTTTCAGGTTTGCACCCATAACACTCTCAAAAGAGCTCCAGCACTAAGGCTGTGTCAGGGACTGCGCCAGATTTGTGTTCTTTCAGGTCAGCATCCATAACACTCTTAAAAGAGCTCCAGCACTAAGGCTGTGTCAGGGACTGCGCCAGATTTGTGTTCTTTCAGGTCAGCATCCATAACACTCTTAAAAGAGCTCCAGCACTAAGGCTGTGTCAGGGACTGCGCCTGATTTGTGTTCTTTCAACACATCTTTCAGGTTTGCACCCATAACACTCTCAAAAGAGCTCCAGCACTAAGGCTGTGTCAGGGACTGCGCCTGATTTGTGTTCTTTCAACACATCTTTCAGGTTTGCACCCATAACACTCTCAAAAGAGCTCCAGCACTAAGGCTGTGTCAGGGACTGCGCCTGATTTGTGTTCTTTCAACACATCTTTCAGGTTTGCACCCATAACACTCTCAAAAGAGCTCCAGCACTAAGGCTGTGTCAAGGACTGCGCCTGATTTGTGTTCTTTTAACACATCTTTCAGGTTTGCACCCATAACACTCTCAAAAGAGCTCTAGCACTAAGGCTGTGTCAGGGACTGCGCCAGATTTGTGTTCTTTCAGGTCAGCATCCATAACACTCTTAAAAGAGCTCCAGCACTAAGGCTGTGTCAGGGACTGCGCCTGATTTGTGTTCTTTCAACACATCTTTCAGGTTTGCACCCATAACACTCTCAAAAGAGCTCCAGCACTAAGGCTGTGTCAGGGACTGCGCCTGATTTGTGTTCTTTCAACACATCTTTCAGGTTTGCACCCATAACACTCTCAAAAGAGCTCCAGCACTAAGGCTGTGTCAGGGACTGCGCCTGATTTGTGTTCTTTCAGGTTTGCACCCATAACACTCTCAAAAGAGCTCCAGCACTAAGGCTGTGTCAGTGACTGCGCCAGATTTGTGTTCTTTCAGGTCAGCATCCATAACACTCTTAAAAGAGCTCCAGCACTAAGGCTGTGTCAGGGACTGCGCCTGATTTGTGTTCTTTCAACACATCTTTCAGGTTTGCACCCATAACACTCTCAAAAGAGCTCCAGCACTAAGGCTGTGTCAGGACCTGCGCCTGATTTGTGTTCTTTTAACACATCTTTCAGGTTTGCACCCATAACACTCTCAAAAGAGCTCCAGCACTAAGGCTGTGTCAGGGACTGCGCCTGATTTGTGTTCTTTCAACACATCTTTCAGGTTTGCACCCATAACACTCTCTAAAGAGCTCCAGCACTAAGGCTGTGTCAGGGACTGCGCCTGATTTGTGTTCTATCAACACATCTTTCAGGTTTGCACCCATAACACTCTCAAAAGAGCTCCAGCACTAAGGCTGTGTCAGGGACTGCGCCTGATTTGTGTTCTTTCAGGTTTGCACCCATAACACTCTCAAAAGAGCTCCAGCACTAAGGCTGTGTCAGGGACTGCGCCTGATTTGTGATCTTTCAGGTTTGCACCCATAACACTCTCAAAAGAGCTCCAGCACTAAGGCTGTGTCAGGGACTGCGCCTGATTTGTGTTCTTTCAACACATCTTTCAGGTTTGCACCCATAACACTCTCAAAAGAGCTCCAGCACTAAGGCTGTGTCAGGGACTGCGCCTGATTTGTGTTCTATCAACACATCTTTCAGGTTTGCACCCATAACACTCTCAAAAGAGCTCCAGCACTAAGGCTGTGTCAGGGACTGCGCCAGATTTGTGTTCTTTCAGGTCAGCATCCATAACACTCTTAAAAGAGCTCCAGCACTAAGGCTGTGTCAGGGACTGCGCCTGATTTGTGTTCTTTCAACACATCTTTCAGGTTTGCACCCATAACACTCTCAAAAGAGCTCCAGCACTAAGGCTGTGTCAGGACCTGCGCCTGATTTGTGTTCTTTCAACACATCTTTCAGGTTTGCACCCATAACACTCTCAAAAGAGCTCCAGCACTAAGGCTGTGTCAGGGACTGCGCCTGATTTGTGTTCTATCAACACATCTTTCAGGTTTGCACCCATAACACTCTCAAAAGAGCTCCAGCACTAAGGCTGTGTCAGGGACTGCGCCAGATTTGTGTTCTTTCAGGTCAGCATCCATAACACTCTTAAAAGAGCTCCAGCACTAAGGCTGTGTCAGGGACTGCGCCTGATTTGTGTTCTTTCAACACATCTTTCAGGTTTGCACCCATAACACTCTCAAAAGAGCTCCAGCACTAAGGCTGTGTCAGGGACTGCGCCTGATTTGTGTTCTTTCAACACATCTTTCAGGTTTGCACCCATAACACTCTCAAAAGAGCTCCAGCACTAAGGCTGTGTCAGGGACTGCGCCTGATTTGTGTTCTTTCAGGTTTGCACCCATAACACTCTCAAAAGAGCTCCAGCACTAAGGCTGTGTCAGGTACTGCGCCAGATTTGTGTTCTTTCAGGTCAGCATCCATAACACTCTTGAAAGAGCTCCAGCACTAAGGCTGTGTCAGGGACTGCGCCTGATTTGTGTTCTTTCAACACATCTTTCAGGTTTGCACCCATAACACTCTCAAAAGAGCTCCAGCACTAAGGCTGTGTCAGGACCTGCGCCTGATTTGTGTTCTTTTAACACATCTTTCAGGTTTGCACCCATAACACTCTCAAAAGAGCTCCAGCACTAAGGCTGTGTCAGGGACTGCGCCTGATTTGTGTTCTTTCAACACATCTTTCAGGTTTGCACCCATAACACTCAAAAGAGCTCCAGCACTAAGGCTGTGTCAGGACCTGCGCCTGATTTGTGTTCTTTCAACACATCTTTCAGGTTTGCACCCATAACACTCTCTAAAGAGCTCCAGCACTAAGGCTGTGTCAGGGACTGCGCCTGATTTGTGATCTTTCAGGTTTGCACCCATAACACTCTCAAAAGAGCTCCAGCACTAAGGCTGTGTCAGGGACTGCGCCTGATTTGTGTTCTTTCAACACATCTTTCAGGTTTGCACCCATAACACTCTCTAAAGAGCTCCAGCACTAAGGCTGTGTCAGGGACTGCGCCTGATTTGTGATCTTTCAGGTTTGCACCCATAACACTCTCAAAAGAGCTCCAGCACTAAGGCTGTGTCAGGGACTGCGCCTGATTTGTGTTCTTTCAGGTTTGCACCCATAACACTCTCAAAAGAGCTCCAGCACTAAGGCTGTGTCAGGGACTGCGCCTGATTTGTGATCTTTCAGGTTTGCACCAATAACACTCTCAAAAGAGCTCCAGCACTAAGGCTGTGTCAGGGACTGCGCCTGATTTGTGTTCTTTCAACACATCTTTCAGGTTTGCACCCATAACACTCTCAAAAGAGCTCCAGCACTAAGGCTGTGTCAGGACCTGCGCCTGATTTGTGTTCTTTCAACACATCTTTCAGGTTTGCACCCATAACACTCTCTAAAGAGCTCCAGCACTAAGGCTGTGTCAGGGACTGCGCCTGATTTGTGATCTTTCAGGTTTGCACCCATAACACTCTCTAAAGAGCTCCAGCACTAAGGCTGTGTCAGGGACTGCGCCTGATTTGTGTTCTTTCAACACATCTTTCAGGTTTGCACCCATAACACTCTCTAAAGAGCTCCAGCACTAAGGCTGTGTCAGGGACTGCGCCTGATTTGTGATCTTTCAGGTTTGCACCCATAACACTCTCAAAAGAGCTCCAGCACTAAGGCTGTGTCAGGGACTGCGCCTGATTTGTGTTCTTTCAGGTTTGCACCCATAACACTCTCAAAAGAGCTCCAGCACTAAGGCTGTGTCAGGGACTGCGCCTGATTTGTGATCTTTCAGGTTTGCACCAATAACACTCTCAAAAGAGCTCCAGCACTAAGGCTGTGTCAGGGACTGCGCCTGATTTGTGTTCTTTCAACACATCTTTCAGGTTTGCACCCATAACACTCTCAAAAGAGCTCCAGCACTAAGGCTGTGTCAGGGACTGCGCCTGATTTGTGTTCTTTCAACACATCTTTCAGGTTTGCACCCATAACACTCTCAAAAGAGCTCCAGCACTAAGGCTGTGTCAGGGACTGCGCCAGATTTGTGTTCTTTCAGGTCAGCATCCATAACACTCTTAAAAGAGCTCCAGCACTAAGGCTGTGTCAGGGACTGCGCCTGATTTGTGTTCTTTCAACACATCTTTCAGGTTTGCACCCATAACACTCTCAAAAGAGCTCCAGCACTAAGGCTGTGTCAGGACCTGCGCCTGATTTGTGTTCTTTCAACACATCTTTCAGGTTTGCACCCATAACACTCTCAAAAGAGCTCCAGCACTAAGGCTGTGTCAGGGACTGCGCCTGATTTGTATTCTTTCAACACATCTTTCAGGTTTGCACCCATAACACTCTCTAAAGAGCTCCAGCACTAAGGCTGTGTCAGGGACTGCGCCTGATTTGAGTTCTTTCAACACATCTTTCAGGTTTGCACCCATAACACTCTCAAAAGAGCTCCAGCACTAAGGCTGTGTCAGGGACTGCGCCTGATTTGTGTTCTTTCAGGTTTGCACCCATAACACTCTCAAAAGAGCTCCAGCACTAAGGCTGTGTCAGGGACTGCGCCTGATTTGTGTTCTTTCAGGTTTGCACCCATAACACTCTCAAAAGAGCTCCAGCACTAAGGCTGTGTCAGGGACTGCGCCTGATTTGTGTTCTTTCAACACATCTTTCAGGTTTGCACCCATAACACTCTCAAAAGAGCTCCAGCACTAAGGCTGTGTCAGGGACTGCGCCTGATTTGTGTTCTTTCAAGTTTGCACCCATAACACTCTCAAAAGAGCTCCAGCACTAAGGCTGTGTCAGGGACTGCGCCTGATTTGTGTTCTATCAGGACAGCATCCATAACACTCTCAAAAGAGCTCCAGCACTAAGGCTGACGGGACTGCGCCTGATTTATGTTATTTCAACATATCTTTCAGGCCAGAACCCGTAACACACTCTCAAAAGAGCTCCAGCACTAAGGCTGTGTCAGGGACTGCGCCTGATTTGTGTTCTTTCAACACATCTTTCAGGTTTGCACCCATAACACTCTCAAAAGAGCTCCAGCACTAAGGCTGTGTCAGGACCTGCGCCTGATTTGTGTTCTTTCAACACATCTTTCAGGTTTGCACCCATAACACTCTTAAAAGAGCTCCAGCACTAAGGCTGTGTCAGGGACTGCGCCTGATTTGTGTTCTTTCAACACATCTTTCAGGTTTGCACCCATAACACTCTCAAAAGAGCTCCAGCACTAAGGCTGTGTCAGGGACTGCGCCTGATTTGTGTTTTTTCAACACATCTTTCAGGTTTGCACCCATAACACTCTCAAAAGAGCTCCAGCACTAAGGCTGTGTCAGGGACTGCGCCTGATTTGTGTTCTTTCAGGTTTGCACCCATAACACTCTCAAAAGAGCTCCAGCACTAAGGCTGTGTCAGGGACTGCGCCTGATTTGTGTTCTTTCAACACATCTTTCAGGTTTGCACCCATAACACTCTCAAAAGAGCTCCAGCACTAAGGCTGTGTCAGGGACTGCGCCTGATTTGTGTTCTTTCAGGTTTGCACCCATAACACTCTCAAAAGAGCTCCAGCACTAAGGCTGTGTCAGGGACTGCGCCTGATTTGTGTTCTATCAGGTCAGCATCCATAACACTCTCAAAAGAGCTCCAGCACTAAGGCTGACGGGGCTTCGCCTGATTTATGTTATTTCAACATATCTTTCAGGTAGGCACCCGTAACACACTCTCAAAAGAGCTTCAGCACTAAGGCTGACGGGGCTTCCCCTGATTTATGTTATTTTAACATATCTTTCAGGTAGGCACCCGTAACACACTCTCAAAAGAGCTCCAGCACTAAGGCTGACGGGGCTTCCCCTGATTTATGTTATTTTAACATATCTTTCAGGTAGGCACTCGTAACACACTCTCAAAAGAGCTCCAGCACTAAGGCTGACGGGGCTTCGCCTGATTTATGTTATTTCAACATATCTTTCAGGTAGGCACCCGTAACACATTCTCAAAAGAGCTCCAGCACTAAGGCTGTGTCAGGGACTGCGCCTGATTTGTGTTCTTTCAGGTTTGCACCCATAACACTCTCAAAAGACCTCCAGCACTAAGGCTGTGTCAGGGACTGCGCCTGATTTGTGTTCTATCAGGTCAGCATCCATAACACTCTCAAAAGAGCTCCAGCACTAAGGCTGACGGGACTGCGCCTGATTTATGTTATTTCAACATATCTTTCAGGCCAGAACCCGTAACACACTCTCAAAAGAGCTCCAGCACTAAGGCTGACGGGGCTTCGCCTGATTTATGTTATTTCAACATATCTTTCAGGTAGGCACCCGTAACACACTCTCAAAAGAGCTCCAGCACTAAGGCTGTGTCAGGGACTGCGCCTGATTTGTGTTCTATCAGGTCAGCATCCATAACACTCTCAAAAGAGCTCCAGCACTAAGGCTGACGGGGCTTCGCCTGATTTATGTTATTTCAACATATCTTTCAGGTAGACACCCGTAACACACTCTCAAAAGAGCTCCAGCACTAAGGCTGACGGGGCTTACCCTGATTTATGTTATTTTAACATATCTTTCAGGTAGGCACCCGTAACACACTCTCAAAAGAGCTCCAGCACTAAGGCTGACGGGGCTTCCCCTGATTTATGTTATTTCAACATATCTTTCAGGTAGGCACCCGTAACACACTCTCAAAAGAGCTCCAGCACTAAGGCTGACGGGGCTTCCCCTGATTTATGTTATTTTAACATATCTTTCAGGTAGGCACCCGTAACACACTCTCAAAACAGCTCCAGCACTAAGGCTGACGGGGCTTCCCCTGATTTATGTTATTTTAACATATCTTTCAGGTAGGCACCCGTAACACACTCTCAAAAGAGCTCCAGCACTAAGGCTGTGTCAGGGACTTCGCCTGATTTGTGATCTTTCAGGTTTGCACCCATAACACTCTCAAAAGAGCTCCAGCACTAAGGCTGTGTCAGGGACTGCGCCAGATTTGTGTTCTTTCATGTCAGCATCCATAACACTCTTAAAAGAGCTCCAGCACTAAGGCTGTGTCAGGGACTGCGCCTGATTTGTGTTCTTTCAGGTTTGCACCCATAACACTCTCAAAAGAGCTCCAGCACTAAGGCTGTGTCAGGACCTGCGCCTGATTTGTGTTCTTTCAACACATCTTTCAGGTTTGCACCCATAACACTCTCAAAAGAGCTCCAGCACTAAGGCTGTGTCAGGGACTGCGCCTGATTTGTGTTCTTTCAACACATCTTTCAGGTTTGCACCCATAACACTCTCAAAAGAGCTCCAGCACTAACGCTGTGTCAGGGACTGCGCCAGATTTGTGTTCTTTCATGTCAGCATCCATAACACTCTTAAAAGAGCTCCAGCACTAAGGCTGTGTCAGGGACTGCGCCTGATTTGTGTTCTTTCAGGTTTGCACCCATAACACTCTCAAAAGAGCTCCAGCACTAAGGCTGTGTCAGGACCTGCGCCTTATTTGTGTTCTTTCAACACATCTTTCAGGTTTGCACCCATAACATTCTCAAAAGAGCTCCAGCACTAAGGCTGTGTCAGGGACTGCGCCTGATTTGTGTTCTTTCAGGTCAGCATCCATAACACTCTTAAAAGAGCTCCAGCACTAAGGCTGTGTCAGGGACTGCGCCTGATTTGTGTTCTTTCAACACATCTTTCAGGTTTGCACCCATAACACTCTCAAAAGAGCTCCAGCACTAAGGCTGTGTCAGGGACTGCGCCTGATTTGTGTTCTTTCAGGTTTGCACCCATAACACTCTCAAAAGAGCTCCAGCACTAAGGCTGTGTCAGGGACTGCGCCAGATTTGTGTTCTTTCAGGTCAGCACCCATAACACTCTCAAAAGAGCTCCAGCACTAAGGCTGTGTCAGGGACTGCGCCTGATTTGTGTTCTTTCAGGTTTGCACCCATAACACTCTCAAAAGAGCTCCAGCACTAAGGCTGTGTCAGGGACTGCGCCTGATTTGTGTTCTTTCAACACATCTTTCAGGTTTGCACCCATAACACTCTCAAAAGAGCTCCAGCACTAAGGCTGTGTCAGGGACTGCGCCTGATTTGTGTTCTTTCAGGTTTGCACCCATAACACTCTCAAAAGAGCTCCAGCACTAAGGCTGTGTCAGGACCTGCGCCTGATTTGTGTTCTTTCAGGTCAGCATCCATAACACTCTTAAAAGAGCTCCAGCACTAAGGCTGTGTCAGGGACTGCGCCTGATTTGTGTTCTTTCATCACATCTTTCAGGTTTGCACCCATAACACTCTCAAAAGAGCTCCAGCACTAAGGCTGTGTCAGGGACTGCGCCTGATTTGTATTCTTTCAACACATCTTTCAGGTTTGCACCCATAACATTCTCAAAAGAGCTCCAGCACTAAGGCTGTGTCAGGGACTGCGCCTGATTTGTGTTCTTTCAACACATCTTTCAGGTTTGCACCCATAACACTCTCAAAAGAGCTCCAGCACTAACGCTGTGTCAGGGACTGCGCCAGATTTGTGTTCTTTCATGTCAGCATCCATAACACTCTTAAAAGAGCTCCAGCACTAAGGCTGTGTCAGGGACTGCGCCTGATTTGTGTTCTTTCATCACATCTTTCAGGTTTGCACCCATAACACTCTCAAAAGAGCTCCAGCACTAAGGCTGTGTCAGGGACTGCGCCTGATTTGTGTTCTTTCAGGTTTGCACCCATAACACTCTCAAAAGAGCTCCAACACTAAGGCTGTGTCAGGGACTGCGCCAGATTTGTGTTCTTTCAGGTCAGCATCCATAACAATCTTAAAAGAGCTCCAGCACTAAGGCTGTGTCAGGGACTGCGCCTGATTTGTGTTCTTTCAACACATCTTTCAGTTTTGCACCCATAACACTCTCAAAAGAGCTCCAGCACTAAGGCTGTGTCAGGACCTGCGCCTGATTTGTGTTCTTTCAACACATCTTTCAGGTTTGCACCCATAACACTCTCAAAAGAGCTCCAACACTAAGGCTGTGTCAGGGACTGCGCCAGATTTGTGTTCTTTCAGGTTTGCACCCATAACACTCTCAAAAGAGCTCCAGCACTAAGGCTGTGTCAGGGACTGCGCCAGATTTGTGTTCTTTCAGGTCAGCACCCATAACACTCTCAAAAGAGCTCCAGCACTAAGGCTGTGTCAGGGACTGCGCCTGATTTGTGTTCTTTCAACACATCTTTCAGGTTTGCACCCATAACACTCTCAAAAGAGCTCCAGCACTAAGGCTGTGTCAGGGACTGCGCCTGATTTGTGTTCTTTCATCACATCTTTCAGGTTTGCACCCATAACACTCTCAAAAGAGCTCCAGCACTAAGGCTGTGTCAGGGACTGCGCCTGATTTGTGTTCTTTCAGGTTTGCACCCATAACACTCTCAAAAGAGCTCCAACACTAAGGCTGTGTCAGGGACTGCGCCAGATTTGTGTTCTTTCAGGTCAGCATCCATAACAATCTTAAAAGAGCTCCAGCATTAAGGCTGTGTCAGGGACTGCGCCTGATTTGTGTTCTTTCAACACATCTTTCAGTTTTGCACCCATAACACTCTCAAAAGAGCTCCAGCACTAAGGCTGTGTCAGGACCTGCGCCTGATTTGTGTTCTTTCAACACATCTTTCAGGTTTGCACCCATAACACTCTCAAAAGAGCTCCAACACTAAGGCTGTGTCAGGGACTGCGCCAGATTTGTGTTCTTTCAGGTCAGCATCCATAACACTCTTAAAAGAGCTCCAGCACTAAGGCTGTGTCAGGGACTGCGCCTGATTTGTGTTCTTTCAGGTTTGCACCCATAACACTCTCAAAAGAGCTCCAGCACTAAGGCTGTGTCAGGACCTGCGCCTGATTTGTGTTCTTTCAACACATCTTTCAGGTTTGCACCCATAACACTCTCAAGAGAGCTCCAGCACTAAGGCTGTGTCAGGGACTGCGCCTGATTTGTGTTCTTTCAGGTCAGCATCCATAACACTCTTAAAAGAGCTCCAGCACTAAGGCTGTGTCAGGGACTGCGCCTGATTTGTGTTCTTTCAACACATCTTTCAGGTTTGCACCCATAACACTCTCAAAAGAGCTCCAGCACTAAGGCTGTGTCAGGGACTGCGCCAGATTTGTGTTCTTTCAGGTCAGCATCCATAACACTCTTAAAAGAGCTCCAGCACTAAGGCTGTTTCAGGGACTGCGCCTGATTTGTGTTCTTTCAACACATCTTTCAGGTTTGCACCCATAACACTCTCAAAAGAGCTCCAGCACAAAGGCTGTGTCAGGACCTGCGCCTGATTTGTGTTCTTTCAACACATCTTTCAGGTTTGCACCCATAACACTCTCAAAAGAGCTCCAACACTAAGGCTGTGTCAGGGACTGCGCCTGATTTGTGTTCTTTCAACACATCTTTCAGGTTTGCACCCATAACACTCTCAAAAGAGCTCCAGCACTAAGGCTGTGTCAGGGACAGCGCCAGATTTGTGTTCTTTCAGGTCAGCATCCATAACACTCTTAAAAGAGCTCCAGCACTAAGGCTGTGTCAGGGACTGCGCCTGATTTGTGTTCTTTCAGGTTTGCACCAATAACACTCTCAAAAGAGCTCCAGCACTAAGGCTGTGTCAGGGACTGCGCCTGATTTGTGTTCTGTCAGGTTTGCACCCATAACACTCTCAAAAGAGCTCCAGCACTAAGGCTGTGTCAGGGACTGCGCCTGATTTGTGTTCTTTCAGGTTTGCACCCATAACACTCTCAAAAGAGCTCCAGCACTAAGGCTGTGTCAGGGACTGCGCCAGATTTGTGTTCTTTCAGGTCAGCATCCATAACACTCTTAAAAGAGCTCCAGCACTAAGGCTGTGTCAGGTACTGCGCCTGATTTGTGTTCTTTCAACACATCTTTCAGGTTTGCACCCATAACACTCTCAAAAGAGCTCCAGCACTAAGGCTGTGTCAGGACCTGCGCCTGATTTGTGTTCTTTCAACACATCTTTCAGGTTTGCACCCATAACACTCTCAAAAGAGCTCCAGCACTAAGGCTGTGTCAGGGACTGCGCCTGATTTGTATTCTTTCAACACATCTTTCAGGTTTGCACCCATAACACTCTCAAAAGAGCTCCAGCACTAAGGCTGTGTCAGGGACTGCGCCAGATTTGTGTTCTTTCAGGTCAGCATCCATAACACTCTTAAAAGAGCTCCAGCACTAAGGCTGTGTCAGGGACTGCGCCTGATTTGTGTTCTTTCAACACATCTTTCAGGTTTGCACCCATAACACTCTCAAAAGAGCTCCAGCACTAAGGCTGTGTCAGGGACTGCGCCTGATTTGTGTTCTTTCAGGTTTGCACCCATAACACTCTCAAAATAGCTCCAGCACTAAGGCTGTGTCAGGGACTGCGCCAGATTTGTGTTCTTTCAGGTCAGCATCCATAACACTCTTAAAAGAGCTCCAGCACTAAGGCTGTGTCAGGGACTGCGCCTGATTTGTGTTCTTTCAACACATCTTTCAGGTTTGCACCCATAACACTCTCAAAAGAGCTCCAGCACTAAGGCTGTGTCAGGGACTGCGCCAGATTTGTGTTCTTTCAGGTCAGCATCCATAACACTCTTAAAAGAGCTCCAGCACTAAGGCTGTGTCAGGGACTGCGCCTGATTTGTGTTCTTTCAACACATCTTTCAGGTTTGCACCCATAACACTCTCAAAAGAGCTCCAGCACTAAGGCTGTGTCAGGGACTGCGCCTGATTTGTGTTCTTTCAGGTTTGCACCCATAACACTCTCAAAATAGCTCCAGCACTAAGGCTGTGTCAGGGACTGCGCCAGATTTGTGTTCTTTCAGGTCAGCATCCATAACACTCTTAAAAGAGCTCCAGCACTAAGGCTGTGTCAGGGACTGCGCCTGATTTGTGTTCTTTCAACACATCTTTCAGGTTTGCACCCATAACACTCTCAAAAGAGCTCCAGCACAAAGGCTGTGTCAGGACCTGCGCCTGATTTGTGTTCTTTCAACACATCTTTCAGGTTTGCACCCATAACACTCTCAAAAGAGCTCCAGCACTAAGGCTGTGTCAGGGACTGCGCCTGATTTGTGTTCTTTCAACACATCTTTCAGGTTTGCACCCATAACATTCTCAAAAGAGCTCCAGCACTAAGGCTGTGTCAGGGACTGCGCCTGATTTGTGTTCTTTCAGGTCAGCATCCATAACACTCTTAATAGAGCTCCAGCACTAAGGCTGTGTCAGGGACTGCGCCTGATTTGTGTTCTTTCAACACATCTTTCAGGTTTGCACCCATAACACTCTCAAAAGAGCTCCAGCACTAAGGCTGTGTCAGGGACAGCGCCAGATTTGTGTTCTTTCAGGTCAGCATCCATAACACTCTTAAAAGAGCTCCAGCACTAAGGCTGAGTCAGGGACTGCGCCTGATTTGTGTTCTTTCAGGTTTGCCCAAAGGTCAAAGGTTTGTTCAGGTCTGTGGTTTCAGGTTTTCCCAAAGAAAATTTAAATAGAAATTAAAAATTTAAAAAAAATACAATAAAATACTTACATGCTTATACGGCCTCTCTTGAACGTGCACCGTCCTCGGATGCACTGGTGATCTCTTCTTCGGAAGAACGGCATCTTGTTCGCCATGGTCACCAATGTGGTTCGTGTGTTCTTGAGGAAGCAGAAGGATCAGTACACGCAGCTGTAGGCTCAACAACGTCATCGGGGTATTCGTCATCGCAATCTGTGCAAAAGTAATCCTGTTAGTTAATCACGACGACATTTCGTTAATGCTTAGTCTATCATACATCACGCATCCAAGGCCCTCATACAAAATCGCACTACCACAACTTTAGTTGAAAGACTTCACTTTCAAAAACCATCGAATAAAAATAACACAGAACGTACTTACAGTGTGCAGCCTCGACACGAACCACTTGTCTTGTCAATGTCCGAGCAACAACAGAGCACGTGGCACACTGAGGCCATTCTTTTATAGAAGGCGGGTGGGGATCGAAACCACCCACTATGATTTCTGCTTATATCTATTTATTTATTAAGCTTACAACATCACACACAGTACAAAATCTACTAATTATTTTACGAAATCTTACATCTGAAATGTGTGACAATTAATGTAAAGATAAGTTTCCCAAAGAAAATTTAAATAGAAATTAAAAATTTTAAAAAAATACAATAAAATACTTACATGCTTATACGGCCTCTCTTGAACGTGCACCGTCCTCGGATGCACTGGTGATCTCTTCTTCGGGAGAACGGCATCTTGTTCGCCATTGTCACCAATATGTGGTTCGTGTGTTCTTGAGGAAGCGGAAGGATGAGTACACGCAGCTAAGGGCACACCAACGTCATCGGGGTATTCGTCATCGCAATCTGTGCAAAAGTAATCCTGTTAGTTAATCACGACGACATTTAGTTAGTGCCTAGTCTATCATACATCACGCATCCAAGGCCCTCATACAAAATCGCACTATCACAACATTAGTTAACACTTCACTTTTAAAAACCACCGAATTAAAATAAAACAAAACGTACTCACAGTATGCGGCCTCAACACCAACCACTTGTCTTGTCAACGTCCGAGCAACAACAGAGCACGTGGCACACTGAGGCCCTTCTTTTATAGAAGGCGGGTGGGTATCGAAACCACCCACTATGATTTCTGCTTATATCTATTTATTTATTAAGCTTACAACATCACACACAGTACAAAATCTACTAATTATTTTACGAAATCTTACATCTGAAATGTGTGACAATTAATGTAATTATAAGTTTCCCAAAGAAAATTTAAATAGAAATTAAAAATTTAAAAAAAATACAATAAAGTACTTACATGCTTATACGGCCTCTCCTGACCGTGCACCGTCCTCGAATGCACTGGTGATCTCTTCTTCAGGAGAACGGCATCTTGCTCGCCATAGTCACCAATATGTGGTTCGTGTGTTCTTGAGGAAGCAGAAGGATCAGTACACGCAGCTGAAGGCACACCAACGTCATCGGGGAATTCGTCATCACAATCTGTGCAAAAGTAATCCTGTTAGTTAATCACGTCGACATTTCGTTGGTGCCTAGTCTATCATACATCACGCATCCAAGGCCCTCATACAAAATCGCACTATCACAACATTAGTTAACACTTCACTTTTAAAAACCACCGAATTAAAATAAAACAAAACGTACTCACAGTATGCGGCCTCAACACCAACCACTTGTCTTGTCAACGTCCGAGCAACAACAGAGCACGTGGCACACTGAGGCCCTTCTTTTATAGAAGGCGGGTGGGGATCGAAACCACCCACTATGATTTCTGCTTATATCTATTTATTTATTAAGCTTACAACATCACACACAGTACAAAATCTACTAATTATGTTACGAAATCTTACATCTGAAATGTGTGACAATTAATGTAAACATAAGTTTCCCAAAGAAAATTTAAATAGAAATTAAAAATTAATAAAAATACAATAAAGTACTTACATGCTTATACGGCCTCTCCTGACCGTGCACCGTCCTCGAATGCACTGGTGATCTCTTCTTCAGGAGAACGGCATCTTGCTCGCCATAGTCACCAATATGTGGTTCGTGTGTTCTTGAGGAAGCAGAAGGATCAGTACACGCAGCTGAAGGCACACCAACGTCATCGGGGAATTCGTCATCGCAATCTGTGCAAAAGTAATCCTGTTAGTTAATCACGTCGACATTTCGTTGGTGCCTAGTCTATCATACATCACGCATCCAAGGCCCTCATACAAAATCGCACTATCACAACATTAGTTAACACTTCACTTTTAAAAACCACCGAATTAAAATAAAACAAAACGTACTCACAGTATGCGGCCTCAACACCAACCACTTGTCTTGTCAACGTCCGAGCAACAACAGAGCACGTGGCACACTGAGGCCCTTCTTTTATAGAAGGCGGGTGGGGATCGAAACCACCCACTATGATTTCTGCTTATATCTATTTATTTATTTAGCTTACAACATCACACACAGTACAAAATCTACTAGTTATTTTACGAAATCTAACATCTGAAATGTGTGACAATTATTGTAATTATAAATTTCCCAAAGAAAATTTAAATAGAAATTAAAAATTTTAAAAAAATACAGTAAAGTACTTACATGCTAATACGGCCTCTCCTGACCGTGCACCGTCCTCGAATGCACTGGTGATCTCTTCTTCAGGAGAACGGCATCTTGCTCGCCATAGTCACCAATATGTGGTTCGTGTGTTCTTGAGGAAGCGGAAGGATGAGTACACGCAGCTAAGGGCACACCAACGTCATCGGGGTATTCGTCATCGCAATCTGTGCAAAAGTAATCCTGTTAGTTAATCACGACGACATTTCGTTAGTGCCTAGTCTATCATACATCACGCATCCAAGGCCCTCATACAAAATCGCACTATCACAACATTAGTTAACACTTCACTTTTAAAAACCACCGAATTAAAATAAAACAAAACGTACTCACAGTATGCGGCCTCAACACCAACCACTTGTCTTGTCAACGTCCGAGCAACAACAGAGCACGTGGCACACTGAGGCCCTTCTTTTATAGAAGGCGGGTGGGGATCGAAACCACCCACTATGATTTCTGCTTATATCTATTTATTTATTAAGCTTACAACATCACACACAGTACAAAATCTACTAATTATGTTACGAAATCTTACATCTGAAATGTGTGACAATTTATGTAAACATAAGTTTCCCAAAGAAAATTTAAATAGAAATTAAAAATTAATAAAAATACAATTAAAATACTTACATGCTTATACGGCCTCTTCTGATCGTGCACCGTCCTCGGATGCACTGGTGATCTCTTCTTCAGGAGAACGGCATCTTGCTCGCCATAGTCACCAATATGTGGTTCGTGTGTTCTTGGGGAAGCAGAAGGATCAGTACACGCAGCTGTAGGCTCAACAACGTCATCGGGGTATTCGTCATCGCAATCTGTGCAAAAGTAATCCTGTTAGTTAATCACGACGACATTTCGTTAGTGCCTAGTCTATCATACATCACGCATCCAAGGCCCTCATACAAAATCGCACTATCACAAGTGTTAACTAATGTTCTCTTTTAAAAACCACCGAATTAAAATAAAACAAAACGTACTCACAGTATGCGGCCTCAACACCAACCACTTGTCTTGTTAACGTCCGAGCAACAACAGAGCACGTGGCACACTGAGGCCCTTCTTTTATAGAAGGCGGGTGGGGATCGAAACCACCCACTATGATTTCTGCTTATATCTATTTATTTATTAAGCTTACAACATCACACACAGTACAAAATCTACTAATTATTTTACGAAATCTTACATCTGAAATGTGTGACAATTAATGTAAATATAAGTTTCCCAAAGAAAATTTAATAGGAATTTAAAATTTAAAAAAAATACAATAAAATACTTACATGCTTATGCGGCCTCTCCTGACCGTGCACCGTCCTCGGATGCACTGGTGATTTCTTCTACAGGAGAACGGCATCTTGTTCGCCATTGTCACCAATATGTGGTTCGTGTGTTCTTGAGGAAGCGGAAGGATGAGTACACGCAGCTAAGGGCACACCAACGTCATCCCGGTATTCGTCATCGCAATCTGTGCAAAAGTAATCCTGTTAGTTAATCACGACGACATTTCGTTAGTGCCTAGTCTATCATACATCACGCATCCAAGGCCCTCATACAAAATCGCACTATCACAACATTAGTTAACACTTCACTTTTAAAAACCACCGAATTAAAAAAAAAACAAAACGTACTCACAGTATGCGGCCTCAACACCAACCACTTGTCTTGTCAACGTCCGAGCAACAACAGAGCACGTGGCACACTGAGGCCCTTCTTTTATAGAAGGCGGGTGGGGATCGAAACCACCCACTATGATTTCTGCTTATATCTATTTATTTATTAAGCTTACAACATCACACACAGTACAAAATCTACTAATTATTTTACGAAATCTTACATCTGAAATGTGTGACAATTAATGTAAATATAAGTTTCCCAAAGAAAATTTAATAGGAATTTAAAATTTAAAAAAAATACAATAAAATTCTTACATGCTTATGCGGCCTCTCCTGACCGTGCACCGTCCTCGGATGCACTGGTGATCTCTTCTACAGGAGAACGGCATCTTGCTCGCCATAGTCACCAATATGTGGTTCGTGTGTGCTTGAGGAAGCAGAAGGATCAGTATACGCAGCTGAAGGCTCACCAACATCATCGGGGTATTCGTCATCGCAATCTGTGCAAAAGTAAACCTGTTAGTTAATCACGACGACATTTCGTTAGTGCCTAGTCTATCATACATCATGCATCCAAGGCCCTCATACAAAATCGCACTACCACAACATTAGTTAACACTTCACTTTTCCAAAACCACCGAATAAAAATAAAACAAAACGTACTCACAGTATGCCGCCTCAACACCAACCACTTGTCTTGTCAACGTCCGAGCAACAACAGAGCGCGTGGCACACTGAGGCCCTTCTTTTATAGAAGGCGGGTGGGGATCGAAACCACCCACTATGATTTCTGCTTTTATCTATTTATTTATTAAGCTTACAACATCACACACAGTAAAAAATCTACTAATTATTTTACGAAATCTTATATCTGAAATGTGTGACAATTAATGTAAACATAAGTTTCCCAAAGAAAATTTAAATAGAAATTAAAAATTTTAAAAAAATACAAAAAAATACAATAAAGTACTTACATGCTTATACGGCCTCTCCTGACAGTGCACCGTCCTCGGATGCACTGGTGATCTCTTCTTCGGGAGAACGGCATCTTATTCGCCATGGTCACCAATATGTGTTTCGTGTGTTCTTGAGGAAGCAGAAGGATCAGTACACGCAGTTAAAGGCTCACCAATTTCATCGGGGTATTCGTCATCACAATCTGTGCAAAAGTAATCCTGTTAGTTAATCACGACGACATTTCGTTAGTGCCTAGTCTATCATACATCACGCATCCAAGGCCCTCATACAAAATCGCACTACCACAACATTAGTTAACACTTCACTTTTAAAAACCACCGAATTAAAATAAAACAAAACGTACTCACAGTATGCGGCCTCAACACCAACCACTTGTCTTGTCAACGTCCGAGCAACAACAGAGCACGTGGCACACTGAGGCCCTTCTTTTATAGAAGGCGGGTGGGGATCGAAACCACCCACTATGATTTCTGCTTATATCTATTTATTTATTAAGCTTACAACATCACACACAGTACAAAATCTACTAATTATTTTACGAAATCTTACATCTGAAATGTGTGACAATTAATGTAAACATAAGTTTCCCAAAGAAAATTTAAATAGAAATTAAAAATTTTAAAAAAATACAATAAAGTACTTACATGCTTATACGGCCTCTCCTGACCGTGCACCGTCCTCGAATGCACTGGTGATCTCTTCTTCAGGAGAACGGCATCTTGCTCGCCATAGTCACCAATATGTGGTTCGTGTGTTCTTGAGGAAGCAGAAGGATCAGTACACGCAGCTGAAGGCACACCAACGTCATCGGGGAATTCGTCATCGCAATCTGTGCAAAAGTAATCCTGTTAGTTAATCACGTCGACATTTCGTTGGTGCCTAGTCTATCATACATCACGCATCCAAGGCCCTCATACAAAATCGCACTATCACAACATTAGTTAACACTTCACTTTTAAAAACCACCGAATTAAAATAAAACAAAACGTACTCACAGTATGCGGCCTCAACACCAACCACTTGTCTTGTCAACGTCCGAGCAACAACAGAGCGCGTGGCACACTGAGGCCCTTCTTTTATAGAAGGCGGGTGGGGATCGAAACCACCCACTATGATTTCTGCTTTTATCTATTTATTTATTAAGCTTACAACATCACACACAGTACAAAATCTACTAATTATTTTACGAAATCTTACATCTGAAATGTGTGACAATTAATGTAAACATAAGTTTCCCAAAGAAAATTTAAATAGAAATTAAAAATTTTAAAAAAATACAATAAAGTACTTACATGCTTATACGGCCTCTCCTGACCGTGCACCGTCCTCGAATGCACTGGTGATCTCTTCTTCAGGAGAACGGCATCTTGCTCGCCATAGTCACCAATATGTGGTTCGTGTGTTCTTGAGGAAGCAGAAGGATCAGTACACGCAGCTGAAGGCACACCAACGTCATCGGGGAATTCGTCATCGCAATCTGTGCAAAAGTAATCCTGTTAGTTAATCACGTCGACATTTCGTTGGTGCCTAGTCTATCATACATCACGCATCCAAGGCCCTCATACAAAATCGCACTATCACAACATTAGTTAATACTTCACTTTTAAAAACCACCGAATTAAAATAAAACAAAACGTACTCACAGTATGCGGCCTCAACACCAACCACTTGTCTTGTCAACGTCCGAGCAACAACAGAGCACGTGGCACACTGAGGCCCTTCTTTTATAGAAGGCGGGTGGGGATCGAAACCACCCACTATGATTTCTGCTTATATCTATTTATTTATTTAGCTTACAACATCACACACAGTACAAAATCTACTAGTTATTTTACGAAATCTAACATCTGAAATGTGTGACAATTATTGTAATTATAAATTTCCCAAAGAAAATTTAAATAGAAATTAAAAATTTTAAAAAAATACAATAAAGTACTTACATGCTAATACGGCCTCTCCTGACCGTGCACCGTCCTCGAATGCACTGGTGATCTCTTCTTCAGGAGAACGGCATCTTGCTCGCCATAGTCACCAATATGTGGTTCGTGTGTTCTTGAGGAAGCGGAAGGATGAGTACACGCAGCTAAGGGCACACCAACGTCATCGGGGTATTCGTCATCGCAATCTGTGCAAAAGTAATCCTGTTAGTTAATCACGACGACATTTCGTTAGTGCCTAGTCTATCATACATCACGCATCCAAGGCCCTCATACAAAATCGCACTATCACAACATTAGTTAACACTTCACTTTTAAAAACCACCGAATTAAAATAAAACAAAACGTACTCACAGTATGCGGCCTCAACACCAACCACTTGTCTTGTCAACGTCCGAGCAACAACAGAGCACGTGGCACACTGAGGCCCTTCTTTTATAGAAGGCGGGTGGGGATCGAAACCACCCACTATGATTTCTGCTTATATCTATTTATTTATTAAGCTTACAACATCACACACAGTACAAAATCTACTAATTATGTTACGAAATCTTACATCTGAAATGTGTGACAATTAATGTAAACATAAGTTTCCCAAAGAAAATTTAAATAGAAATTAAAAATTAATAAAAATACAATTAAAATACTTACATGCTTATACGGCCTCTTCTGATCGTGCACCGTCCTCGGATGCACTGGTGATCTCTTCTTCAGGAGAACGGCATCTTGCTCGCCATAGTCACCAATATGTGGTTCGTGTGTTCTTGGGGAAGCAGAAGGATCAGTACACGCAGCTGTAGGCTCAACAACGTCATCGGGGTATTCGTCATCGCAATCTGTGCAAAAGTAATCCTGTTAGTTAATCACGACGACATTTCGTTAGTGCCTAGTCTATCATACATCACGCATCCAAGGCCCTCATACAAAATCGCACTATCACAAGTGTTAACTAATGTTCTCTTTTAAAAACCACCGAATTAAAATAAAACAAAACGTACTCACAGTATGCGGCCTCAACACCAACCACTTGTCTTGTTAACGTCCGAGCAACAACAGAGCACGTGGCACACTGAGGCCCTTCTTTTATAGAAGGCGGGTGGGGATCGAAACCACCCACTATGATTTCTGCTTATATCTATTTATTTATTAAGCTTACAACATCACACACAGTACAAAATCTACTAATTATTTTACGAAATCTTACATCTGAAATGTGTGACAATTAATGTAAATATAAGTTTCCCAAAGAAAATTTAATAGGAATTTAAAATTTAAAAAAAATACAATAAAATACTTACATGCTTATGCGGCCTCTCCTGACCGTGCACCGTCCTCGGATGCACTGGTGATTTCTTCTACAGGAGAACGGCATCTTGTTCGCCATTGTCACCAATATGTGGTTCGTGTGTTCTTGAGGAAGCGGAAGGATGAGTACACGCAGCTAAGGGCACACCAACGTCATCCCGGTATTCGTCATCGCAATCTGTGCAAAAGTAATCCTGTTAGTTAATCACGACGACATTTCGTTAGTGCCTAGTCTATCATACATCACGCATCCAAGGCCCTCATACAAAATCGCACTATCACAACATTAGTTAACACTTCACTTTTAAAAACCACCGAATTAAAAAAAAAACAAAACGTACTCACAGTATGCGGCCTCAACACCAACCACTTGTCTTGTCAACGTCCGAGCAACAACAGAGCACGTGGCACACTGAGGCCCTTCTTTTATAGAAGGCGGGTGGGGATCGAAACCACCCACTATGATTTCTGCTTATATCTATTTATTTATTAAGCTTACAACATCACACACAGTACAAAATCTACTAATTATTTTACGAAATCTTACATCTGAAATGTGTGACAATTAATGTAAATATAAGTTTCCCAAAGAAAATTTAATAGGAATTTAAAATTTAAAAAAAATACAATAAAATACTTACATGCTTATGCGGCCTCTCCTGACCGTGCACCGTCCTCGGATGCACTGGTGATTTCTTCTACAGGAGAACGGCATCTTGCTCGCCATAGTCAAAAATATGTGGTTCGTGTGTGCTTGAGGAAGCAGAAGGATCAGTACACGCAGCTGAAGGCTCACCAACATCATCGGGGTATTCGTCATCGCAATCTGTGCAAAAGTAATCCTGTTAATCACGACGACATTTCGTTAGTGCCTAGTCACACAGAACAAATCTACTAATTATTTTACGAAATCTTACATCTGAAATGTGTGACAATTAATGTAATTATAAGTTTCCCAAAGGAAATTTAAATAGAAATTAAAAATTTTAAAAAAATACAATAAAGTACTTACATGCTTATACGGCCTCTCCTGACCGTGCACCGTCCTCGAATGCACTGGTGATCTCTTCTACAGGAGAACGGCATCTTGCTCGCCATAGTCACCAATATGTGGTTCGTGTGTGCTTGAGGAAGCAGAAGGATCAGTATACGCAGCTGAAGGCTCACCAACATCATCGGGGTATTCGTCATCGCAATCTGTGCAAAAGTAATCCTGTTAGTTAATCACGACGACATTTCGTTAGTGCCTAGTCTATCATACATCACGCATCCAAGGCCCTCATACAAAATCGCACTATCACAACATTAGTTAACACTTCACTTTTAAAAACCACCGAATTAAAAAAAAAACAAAACGTACTCACAGTATGCGGCCTCAACACCAACCACTTGTCTTGTCAACGTCCGAGCAACAACAGAGCACGTGGCACACTGAGGCCCTTCTTTTATAGAAGGCGGGTGGGGATCGAAACCACCCACTATGATTTCTGCTTATATCTATTTATTTATTAAGCTTACAACATCACACACAGTACAAAATCTACTAATTATTTTACGAAATCTTACATCTGAAATGTGTGACAATTAATGTAAATATAAGTTTCCCAAAGAAAATTTAATAGGAATTTAAAATTTAAAAAAAATACAATAAAATACTTACATGCTTATGCGGCCTCTCCTGACCGTGCACCGTCCTCGGATGCACTGGTGATTTCTTCTACAGGAGAACGGCATCTTGCTCGCCATAGTCAAAAATATGTGGTTCGTGTGTGCTTGAGGAAGCAGAAGGATCAGTACACGCAGCTGAAGGCTCACCAACATCATCGGGGTATTCGTCATCGCAATCTGTGCAAAAGTAATCCTGTTAATCACGACGACATTTCGTTAGTGCCTAGTCACACAGAACAAATCTACTAATTATTTTACGAAATCTTACATCTGAAATGTGTGACAATTAATGTAATTATAAGTTTCCCAAAGGAAATTTAAATAGAAATTAAAAATTTTAAAAAAATACAATAAAGTACTTACATGCTTATACGGCCTCTCCTGACCGTGCACCGTCCTCGAATGCACTGGTGATCTCTTCTACAGGAGAACGGCATCTTGCTCGCCATAGTCACCAATATGTGGTTCGTGTGTGCTTGAGGAAGCAGAAGGATCAGTATACGCAGCTGAAGGCTCACCAACATCATCGGGGTATTCGTCATCGCAATCTGTGCAAAAGTAATCCTGTTAGTTAATCACGACGACATTTCGTTAGTGCCTAGTCTATCATACATCATGCATCCAAGGCCCTCATACAAAATCGCACTACCACAACATTAGTTAACACTTCACTTTTCCAAAACCACCGAATAAAAATAAAACAAAACGTACTCACAGTATGCCGCCTCAACACCAACCACTTGTCTTGTCAACGTCCGAGCAACAACAGAGCGCGTGGCACACTGAGGCCCTTCTTTTATAGAAGGCGGGTGGGGATCGAAACCACCCACTATGATTTCTGCTTTTATCTATTTATTTATTAAGCTTACAACATCACACACAGTAAAAAATCTACTAATTATTTTACGAAATCTTATATCTGAAATGTGTGACAATTAATGTAAACATAAGTTTCCCAAAGAAAATTTAAATAGAAATTAAAAATTTTAAAAAAATACAAAAAAATACAATAAAGTACTTACATGCTTATACGGCCTCTCCTGACAGTGCACCGTCCTCGGATGCACTGGTGATCTCTTCTTCGGGAGAACGGCATCTTATTCGCCATGGTCACCAATATGTGTTTCGTGTGTTCTTGAGGAAGCAGAAGGATCAGTACACGCAGTTAAAGGCTCACCAATTTCATCGGGGTATTCGTCATCACAATCTGTGCAAAAGTAATCCTGTTAGTTAATCACGACGACATTTCGTTAGTGCCTAGTCTATCATACATCACGCATCCAAGGCCCTCATACAAAATCGCACTACCACAACATTAGTTAACACTTCACTTTTAAAAACCACCGAATTAAAATAAAACAAAACGTACTCACAGTATGCGGCCTCAACACCAACCACTTGTCTTGTCAACGTCCGAGCAACAACAGAGCGCGTGGCACACTGAGGCCCTTCTTTTATAGAAGGCGGGTGGGGATCGAAACCACCCACTATGATTTCTGCTTTTATCTATTTATTTATTAAGCTTACAACATCACACACAGTACAAAATCTACTAATTATTTTACGAAATCTTACATCTGAAATGTGTGACAATTAATGTAAACATAAGTTTCCGAAAGAAAATTTAAATAGAAATTAAAAATTTTAAAAAAATACAATAAAGTACTTACATGCTTATACG